>NC_141551.1:8152500-9352500 GCF_021556685.1 Rattus norvegicus | reverse complement strand
TAGAGTAGAAGAGTTTGATGTTAGAACTATTTCTTCTTGAGTCACCTAGATATCCTTGGAGTTTTTATATCTGTTGCATACCTTGAAGATATAAATTATAATCATGGAGGAGCTATCTAAGAAATCTATAGGCATTTCTTTTTTTTCATTTTAAAAATTATATTGAATATGTTTATTTACATTTCCCATGTTATCCCCATCTCCTCCCCATTCATCTATGAGGGGGTTCCCCCACCCACCCATCCTCCCCTTTCTGAGAACCTCCCTGCTCTTACATTCCCCTACACTGGTGCATGGAACCATGGCAGGACCAAGGGCTTCTCCTCCCATTGATGCCCAACTAGGCCATCCTCTGCTACATACGCAGCTGGAGCCATGGTTCAGTTCATGTATATTTTTTAGATGGTGCTTTCGTTCCTGTGAGTTCTGGTTGGTTGGTATTGTTGTTTTTATGGGGTTGCAAAAATGACTAGAGAGTAAACTTTGGAATTGCCAGGTTTTGTCTTACTACTAAATTCAGCCAAAAGATGAAGTGTTGCATGGCATATTTCAGGACCTTTCAAATACTTAAGTGTGTCACTTTAGAATTTAACAAATATTAAGTCAAATATGAGTCTTCTTTAAGGAAATAGCAGTGATTAAGACAATGACTATACTTTCAATTAATTTTTTAATGTGAAAAATAAGGCATGCTATAAAAGTAAATGAATTTGAAAGATTGCTTTAAATATAAGTGTGCACTATTTGACATCAGTTTTCTATTACTCTCTATGTTCATGTAATAAATTGTATTTGAGAAGGACAATAGGAGAAAAGCAAATTCTATGGAAGCAGTAACAATGAAGTCACACAATGAAAGGGCCATATTCAAGACATTCCAAGTGAGAAAAGTGGTATTTGCTCTGAAGTTCTATGTCCATGGATATTATACTAGCCCTTAAGAGGAAGGAGTAAAATAGATTCAAGAAACAATAAGTAAGTACATGTGTCTCAAGGATGGTAAGTCTTATAAAGGAACATGTCATATTTCACTACGTTAACTCAACAAAGTGCCTTTTGTGCATGTGGGGGATACTTTTTAGGTTAATAATAGAAATAAGAGACCTAAACCCACTAAGTACTGTGCCAACCATGAGCAGCAAGATATGAGTAGTATAAAAATAATGACTGAAACATGAACACAACTAGATCTTAGACAAAAGAGCTAAAACCATCTAGTGAAAAGAAGGAAATCAGAGGAAATTAAAAAACTTATGAGATCCTTATACAAAAGCCTACATTCAACTAAACTTGACAATCTACAGGAAATGGACAATTTCCTAGACAGATACCAGGTACCCAAGTTAAATCAGGAACAGATAAACCATTTAAAAAGCCCCATAACTCCCAACGAAATAGAAGCAGTCATAAAAGGTCTCCCAACAAAAAAGAGCCCAGATCCAGATGGGTTCAGTCCAGAATTCTATCAGACCTTCATAAAAGACGTCATACAAATACTATCCAAACTATTCCACAAAATTGAAACAGACAGAGTGCTACCGAATTCCTTCTATGAAGCCACAATTACTCTTATACCTAAACCATATAAAGACCCAACAAAGAAAGAGAACTTCAGACCAATTTCCCTTATGAATATCGATGCAAAAATACTCAATAAAATTCTGGCAAAGTGAATCCAAGAGCACATCAAAAGTATCATCCACCATGATCAAGTAGGCTTCATCCCATGCAAGCAGGAATGGTTTAATATACAGAAAACCACCAAAGTAATCCATTATATAAACAAATTGAAAGAACAAAATCACATGATCATTTCATTTGATGCTGAGAAAGCATTTGACAAAATTCAACACCCCTTCATGATAAAAGTCCTGGAAAGAATAGGAATTCAAGGCCCATACCTAAACATAGTAAAAGCCATATACAACAAACGAGTTGCTAACATTAAACTAAATGGAGAGAAACTTGAAGCAATCCCACTAAAATCAGGGACTAGACAAGGCTGCCCACTCTCTCCCTACTTATTCAATATAGTTCTTGAAGTGCTAGCCAGAGCAATCAGACAACAAAAGGGGATCAAATGGATACAGAATGGAAAAGAAGAAGTCAAAATATCACTATCTGCAGATGATATGATAGTATATTTAAGCGATCCCAAAAGTTCCACCAGAGAACTACTAAACCTGATAAACACCTTCAGCAAAGTGGCTGGGTATAAAATTAACTCAAATAAATCAGTTGCCTTCCTCTACACAAAAGAGAAACAAGCTGAGAAAGAAATTAGGGAAACGACACCCTTCATAATAGACCCACATAATATAAAGTACCTCGGTGTGACTTTAACCAAGCAAATAAAAGATCTGTATGATAAGAACTTCACACCTCTGAAGAAAGAAGTTGAAGAAGACCTCAGAAAATGGAAAGACCTCCCATGCTCATGGATTGGCAGGATTAATATAGTAAAAATGACCATTATACCAAAAGCAATCTACAGATTCAATGCAATCCCCATCAAAATACCAATCCAATTCTTCAGAGAGTTAGATAGAACAATTTGAAAATTCATCTGGAATAACAAAAAACCCAGGATAGCTAAAACTGTCCTCAACAATAAAAGGACATCTGGGGGGATCACTATCCCTGAACTCAAGCAGTATTACGGAGCAATAGTGATAAAAACTGCATGATATTGGTACAGAGACAGACAGATAGACCAGTGGAATAGAATTGAAGACCCAGAAATAAACCCACACACCTATGGTCACTTTATTTTTGACAAAGCAGCCAAGACCATCCAATGGAAAAAAGATAGCATTTTCAACAAGTGGTGATGGATTAACTGGAGGTCAGCATGTAGAAGAATGCAGATTGATCCATGCTTATCACCCTCTACAAAGCTTAAGTCCAAGTGAATCAAGGACCTCCACATCAAACCAGATACACTCAAACTAATAGAAGAAAAAGTGGGGAAGCCTCTCGAACACATGGGCACTGGAGAAAATTTCCTGAACAAAACACCAATGGCTTATGCTCTAAGATCAAGAATCGACAAATGGAATCTCATAAAACTGCAAAGCTTCTGTAAGGCAAAGGACACTGTGGTTAGGACAAAACGACCACCAACAGATTGGGAAAAGATCTTTACCAATCCTACAACAGTTAGGGGGTTTATATCCAAACTATACCAAGAACTCAAGATGTCAAACCTCAGGGAGACAAAGAACCCTACTAAAAATGGGGTTCAGAGCTAAACAAAGAATTCACAGGTGAAGAATGCCAAATGGCTGAGAAACACCTAAAGAAATGTTCAACATCTTTAGTCATGACGGAAATGCAAATCAAAACAACCCTGAGATTTCACCTCACACCAGTCAGAATGGCTAAGATCAAAAACTCAGGTGACAGCAAATGCTGGTGAGGATGTGGAGAAAGAGGAACACTCCTCCATGATTGGTGGGATTACAGACTGGTACAACCATTCTGGAAATCAGTCTGGAGGTTCCTCAGAAAATTGGACATTGAATTACCTGAGGATCCAGCGATACCTCTCTTGGGCATATACTCAAAAGATGCCCCAACATATAAAAAAGACACGTGCTCCACCATGTTCATCGCAGCCTTATTTATAATAGCCAGAAGCTGGAAAGAACCCAGATGCCCTTCAACAGAGGAATGGATACAGAAAATCTGGTAGATCTACACAATGGAATATTATTCAGCTATCAAAAACAATGATTTTATGAAATTCATAGGCAAATGAATGGAACTGGAAAATGTCATCCTGAGTGAGTTAACCCAATCATAGAAAAACACACATGGTATGCAATCATTGATAAGTGGCTATTAGCCCAAATGCTTGAATTACCCTAGATGCACAGACACATGAAACTCAAGAAATATGACTAAAATGTGAATGCTTCACTCCTTCTTTAAAAGGGGAACAAGGCTGCCGCTGTAGAGAGCCCGTGGGCAGCACCCCACGAGCGAACTTGAGCCTCGGGACCACAGGTAAGACCAACTTTTCTGCTGCAAGAAAGCTGCCTGGTGAGCTTGGGACACACGGAAGCAGAATTCCTCTAGGACCGGGCATGTTCTGTGTTTACCGGAAGTCCCACACCCTCGGATCCCGGCCCGCAGCAGCTCTCTGCTCCCAGACCCTGTGAGAGAGAGACACAACCACCTGGTCAGGTGGGCACTCCTGAGGCTGCAGAGCAGAAGAGACCACCAACACTGCTCACCCCTGCCCACATCCCTGGCCCAAGAGGAAACTGTATAAGGCCTCTGGGCTCCCATGGGGGAGGGCCCAGGAGCGGCAGGACCCCTGCCTGAGACACCACCGGACCCTGAACGAAACAGACCGGATAAACAGTTCTCTGCACCCAAATCCCGTGGGAGGGAGAGCTAAACCTTCAGAGAGGCAGACAAGCCTGGGAAACCAGAAGAGACTGATCTCTGTACATACATCTCGGACGCCAGAGGAAAAACCAAAGGCCATCTGGAACCCTGGTGCACTGAAGCTCCCGGAAGAGGCGGCACAGGTATTCCTGGTTGCTGCCGCCTGAGAGAGCCCGTGGGCAGCACCCCACGAGCGAACTTGAGCCTCGGGACAAACAGGTAAGACCAACTTTTCTGCTGCAAGAAAGCTGCCTGGTGAACTCAAGACACAGGCCCACAAGAACAGCTGAAGACCTGTAGAGAGGAAAAACTACACGCCCGAAAGCAGAACAATCTGTTCCCATAACTGGCTGAAAGAAAACAGGAAAACGGGTCTACAGCACTCCTGACACACAGGCTTATAGGACAGTCTAGCCACTGTCAGAAATAGCAGAACAGAGTAACACTAGAGATAATCTGATGGCGAGAGGCAAGCGCAGGAACCCAAGCAACAGAAACCAAGACTACATGCCATCATCGGAGCCCAATTCTCCCACCAAAACAAACATGGAATATCCAAACACACCAGAAAAGCAAGATCTAGTTTCAAAATCATATTTGATCATGATGCTGGAGGACTTCAAGAAAGACATGAACACACTTAGGGAAACACAGGAAAACATTAATAAACAAGTAGAAGCCTACAGAGAGGAATCGCAAAAATCCCTGAAAGAATTCCAGGAAAACACAATCAAACAGTTGAAGGAATTAAAAATGGAAATAGAAGCAATCAAGAAAGAACACATGGAAACAACCCTGGATATAGAAAACCAAAAGAAGAGACAGGGAGCTGTAGATACAAGCTTCACCAACAGAATACAAGAGATGGAAGAGAGAATCTCAGGAGCAGAAGATTCCATAAAAATCATTGACTCAACTGTCAAAGATAATGTAAAGCGGAAAAAGCTACTGGTCCAAAACATACAGGAAATCCAGGACTCAATGAGAAGATCAAACCTAAGGATAATAGGTATAGAAGAGAGGGAAGACTCCCAGCTCAAAGGACCAGTAAATATCTTCAACAAAATCATAGAAGAAAACTTCCCTAATCTAAAAAAAGAGATACCCATAGGCATACAAGAAGCCTACAGAACTCCAAATAGATTGGACCAGAAAAGAAACACCTCCCGTCACATAATAGTCAAAACACCAAATGCACAAAATAAATAAAGAATATTAAAAACAGTAAGGGAAAAAGGTCAAGTAACATATAAAGGCAGACCTATCAGAATCACACCAGACTTCTCGCCAGAAACTATGAAGGCCAGAAGATCCTGGACTGATGTCATACAGACCCTAAGAGAACACAAATGCCAGCCCAGATTACTGTATCCTGCAAAACTCTCAATTAACATAGATGGAGAAACCAAGATATTCCATGACAAAACCAAATTAACACAATATCTTTCTACAAATCCAGCACTACAAAGGATAATAAATGGTAAAGCCCAACATAAGGAGGCAAGCTATAACCTAGAAGAAGCAAGAAACTAATCGTCTTGGCAACAAAACAAAGAGAATGAAAGCACACAAACATAACCTCACATCCAAATATGAATATAACGGGAAGCAATAATCACTATTCCTTAATATCTCTCAACATCAATGGCCTCAACTCCCCAATAAAAAGACATAGATTAACAAACTGGATACGCAACGAGGACCCTGCATTCTGCTACCTACAGGAAACACACCTCAGAGACAAAGACAGACATTACCTCAGAGTGAAAGGCTGGAAAACAATTTTCCAAGCAAATGGTCAGAAGAAGCAAGTTGGAGTAGCCATTCTAATATCAAATAAAATCAATTTTCAATTAAAAGTAATCAAAAAAGATAAGAAAGGACACTTCATATTCATCAAAGGAAAAATCCATCAAGATGAACTCTCAATCCTAAATATCTATGCCCCAAATAAAAGGGCACCTACATACATAAAAGAAACCTTACTAAAGCTCAAAACACACATTGCACCTCACACAATAATAGTGGGAGATTTCAACACACCACTCTCATCAATGGACAGATCATGGAAACAGAAATTGAACAGAGATGTAGACAGACTAAGAGAAGTCATGAGCCAAATGGACTTAACGGATATTTATAGAACATTCTATCCTAAAGCAAAAGGATATACCTTCTTCTCAGCTCCTCATGGTACTTTCTCCAAAATTGACCATATAATTGGTCAAAAAACGGGCCTCAACAGGTACAGAAAGATAGAAATAATCCCATGCATGCTATCGGACCACCACGGCCAAAAACTGGTCTTCAATAACAATCAAGGAAGAATGCCCACATATACGTGGAAATTGAACAATGCTCTATTCAATGATAACCTGGTCAAGGAAGAAATAAAGAAAGAAATTAAAAACTTTTTAGAATTTAATGAAAATGAAGGTACAACATACCCAAACTTATGGGACACAATGAAAGCTGTGCTAAGAGGAAAACTCATAGCGCTGAGTGCCTGCAGAAAGAAACAGGAAAGAGCATATGTCAGCAGCTTGACAGCACACCTAAAAGCTCTAGAACAAAAAGAAGCACATACACCCAGGAGGAGTAGAAGGCAAGAAATAATCAAACTCAGAGCAGAAATCAACCAAGTAGAAACAAAAAGGACCATAGAAAGAATCAACAGAACCAAAAGTTGGTTCTTTGAGAAAATCAACAAGATAGATAAACCCTTAGCCAGACTAACGAGAAGACACAGAGAGTGCGTCCAAATTAACAAAATCAGAAATGAAAAGGGAGACATAACTACAGATTCAGAGGAAATTCAAAAAATCATCAGATCTTACTATAAAAACCTGTATTCAACAAAACTTGAAAATCTTCAGGAAATGGATAATTTCCTAGACAGATACCAGGTACCGAAGTTAAATCAGGAACAGATAAACCAGTTAAACAACCCCATAACTCCTAAGGAAATAGAAGCAGTCATTAAAGGTCTCCCAACCAAAAAGAGCCCAGGTCCAGACGGGTTTAGTGCAGAATTCTACCAAACCTTCATAGAAGACCTCATACCAATATTATCCAAACTATTCCACAAAATTGAAACAGATGGATCACTACCGAATACCTTCTACGAAGCCACAATTACTCTTATACCTAAACCACACAAAGACAAACAAAGAAAGAGAACTTCAGACCAATTTCCCTTATGAATATCGATGCAAAAATACTCAACAAAATTCTGGCAAACCGAATCCAAGTGCACATCAAAACACTCATACACCATGACCAAGTAGACTTCATCCCAGGCATGCAGGGATGGTTTAATATACGGAAAACCATCAACGTGATCCATTATATAAACAAACTGAAAGAACAAAACCACATGATCATTTCATTAGACGCTGAGAAAGCATTTGACAAAATTCAACACCCCTTCATGATAAAAGTCCTGGAGAGAATAGGAATTCAAGGCCCATACCTGAACATAGTAAAAGCCATATACAGCAAACCAGTTGCTAACATTAAACTAAATGGAGAGAAACTTGAAGCAATCCCACTAAAATCAGGGACTAGACAAGGCTGCCCACTCTCTCCCTACTTATTCAATATAGTTCTTGAAGTTCTAGCCAGAGCAATCAGACAACAAAAGTAGGTCAAGGGGATACAGATCGGAAAAGAAGAAGTCAAAATATCACTATTTGCAGATGATATGATAGTGTATTTACGTGATCCCAAAAGTTCCACCAGAGATCTACTAAAGCTGATAAACAACTTTAGCAAACTGGTTGGGTATAAAATTAACTCAAATAAATCAGTAGCCTTCCTCTACACAAAAGAGAAACAAGCCAAGAAAGAAATTAGGGAAACGACACCCTTCATAATAGACCCAAATAATATAAAGTACCTCGGTGTGACTTTAACCAAGCAAGTAAAAGATCTGTACAATAAGAACTACAAGACACTGAAGAAGGAAATTGAAGAAGACCTCAGAAGATGGAAAGATCTCCCATGCTCATGGATTGGCAGGATTAATATAGTAAAAATGGCCATTTTACCAAAAGCAATCTACAGATTCAATGCAATCCCCATCAAAATACCAATCCAATTCTTCAAAGAGTTAGACAGAACAATTTGCAAATTCATCTGGAATAACAAAAAACCCAGGATAGCTAAAGCTATCCTCAACAATAAAAGGACTTCAGGGGGAATCACTATCCCTGAACTCAAGCAGTATTACAGAGCAATAGTGATAAAAACTGCATGGTATTGGTACAGAGACAGACAGATAGACCAATGGAATAGAATTGAAGACCCAGAAATGAACCCACACACCTATGGTCACTTGATTTTTGACAAAGGAGCCAAAACCATCAAATGGAAAAAAGATAGCATTTTCAGCAAATGGTGCTGGTTCAACTGGAGATCAAAATGTAGAAGAATGCAGATCGATCCATGCTTATCACCCTGTACAAAGCTTAAGTCCAAGTGGATCAAGGACCTCCACATCAAACCAGATACACTCAAACTAATAGAAGAAAAACTAGGGAAGCATCTGGAACACATGGACACTGGAAAAAATTTCCTAAACAAAACACCAATGGCTTACGCTCTAAGATCAAGAATCGATAAATGGGATCTCATAAAACTACAAAGCTTCTGTAAGGCAAAGGACACGGTGGTTAGGACAAAACGGCAACCAACATATTGGGAAAAGATCTTTACCAATCCTACAACAGATAGAGGCCTTATATCCAAAATATACAAAGAACTCAAGAAGTTAGACTGCAGGGAAACAAATAACCCTATTAAAAATGGGGTTCAGAGCTAAACAAATAATTCACAGCTGAGGAATGCCGAATGGCTGAGAAACACCTAAAGAAATGTTCAACATCTTTAGTCATAAGGGAAATGCAAATCAAAACAACCCTGAGATTTCACCTCACACCAGTGAGAATGGCTAAGATCAAAAACTCAGGGGACAACAGATGCTGGCGAGGATGTGGAGGAAGAGGAACACTCCTCCATTGTTGGTGGGATTGCAAACTGGTACAACCATTCTGGAAATCAGTCTGGAGAATCCTCAGAAAATTGAACATTGAACTGCCTGAGGATCCAGCTATACCTCTCTTGGGCATATACCCAAAAGATGCCCCAACATATAAAAAAGACACGTGCTCCACTATGTTCATTGCAGCCTTATTTATAATAGCCAGAAGCTGGAAAGAACCCAGATGCCCTTCAACAGAGGAATGGATACAGAAAATGTGGTACATCTACACAATGGAATATTACTCAGCTATCAAAAACAACGACTTTATGAAATTCGTAGGCAAATGGTTGGAACTGGAAAACATCATCCTGAGTGAGCTAACCCAATCACAGAAAGACATACATGGTATGCACTCGTTGATAAGTGGCTATTAGCCCAAATGCTTGAATTACCCTAGATGCCTAGAGCAAATGAAACTCAAGACGGATGATCAAAATGTGAGTGCTTCACTCCTTCTTTAAAAGGGGAACAAGAATACCCTTGGCAGGGAAGAGAGAGGCAAAGATTAAAACAGAGACTGAAGGAACACCCATTCAGAGTCTGCCCCACATGTGGCCCATACATATATAGCCACCCAATTAGACAAGATGGATGAAGCAAAGAAGTGCAGACCGACAGGAGCCGGATGTAGATCGCTCCTGAGAGACACAGCCAGAATACAGCAAATACAGAGGCGAATGCCAGCAGCAAACCACTGAACTGAGAATAGGACCCCCGTTGAAGGAATCAGAGAAAGAACTGGAAGAGCTTGAAGGGGCTCGAGACTCCATATGTACAAAAATGCCAAGCAACCAGAGCTTCCAGGGACTAAGCCCCTACCCAAAGACTATACATGGACTGACCCTGGACTTGACCTCATAGGTAGCAATGCATATCCTAGTAAGAGCGCCAGTGGAAGGGGAAGCCCTGGGTCCTGCTAAGACTGAACCCCCAGTGAACTAGACTGGTGGGGGGAGGGCGGCAATGGGGGGAGGGTTGGGAGGGGAACACCCATGAGGAAGGGGAGGGGGGAGGGGGATGTTTGCCCGGATACCGGGAAAGGGAATAACACTTGAAATGTATATAAGAAATACTCAAGTTAATAAAAAAATATAGAAATAAACAAAAAAAGGGGAACAAGAATACCATTGGCAGGGAATAGGGAGGCAAAGTTTAGAACAGAGGCAGAAGGAACACCCATTCAGAGCCTGCCCCACATGTGGCCCATACATATATAGCCACCCAATTAGGTAAGATGGATGAATCAAAGAATTGCAGGCCTACAGGAATGGGATGTAGATCTCTCCTGATAGACACAGCCAGAATACAGCAAATACATAAGTGAATGCCAGCAGCAAACCACTGAACTGAGGATGGGACCCCTGTTGAAACCTTAGAAAGGACTGAAAGAGCTTGAAGGGGCTTGAGACCCCATATGAACAAGAATGCTGACCGACCAGAGCTTCTAGGAGTAAGCCACTACCCTAAGACTATATATGGACTGACCCTGGGCTCCAACCTCGTAGGTAGCAATGAATAGCCTAGTAAGATCACAAGTGGAAGGGGAAGCCCTGGGTCCTGCTAAGACTGAACCCCCAGTGAACGTGATTGTTGGGGGGAGTGTGGCAATGGGGGGAGGGTGGGGAGGGGAACACCCATACAGAAGGGAGGGGGAGGGATTAGGGGGATGTTAGCCCGGAAACCGGGAAAGAGAATAACAGTCAAAATGTAAATAAGAAACACTCAAGTTAATAATAAAAGAAATATCATTAAAAAAAAGAAAAAGAAAAAGATCCTACATCCAATAATGGGCAAATATCTAATATATACAAAAAAAATCAAGAAGTTAGACTCCAAGGAATCAAAGAAGTCTATCAAAAACGGGGTACAAAGCTAAACAAAGAATTCTCAACTGAGGAATACTGAATGGTTGAGACGCACCGAATGAAACTAAGGGGTTTTACATTCTTAGTCAT
Organism: Rattus norvegicus; assembly: GCF_021556685.1. Lineage (NCBI taxonomy): Eukaryota > Metazoa > Chordata > Mammalia > Rodentia > Muridae > Rattus > Rattus norvegicus. The sequence continues at coordinate 9,341,106 of NC_141551.1, read as the reverse complement.
CAGGGAAATGCAAATCAAAAGAACTCTGAGGTTCCACCTCATACCAGTCGGAATAACTAAGATCAAAAACTCAAGTGACAGAAGGTGCTGGTGAGGATGTAAAAAAGAGGAACACTACTTTATTGTTGGTAGGAATGTAAGCTGGTGCAACCACTCTGGGAATCAGTCTGGTGGTTTTTTGAAATATTGGACATAGTAATACCTGAACCTGAAAAGCCAGCTCTACCACTCCTGAGCATATACCCAAATGATGCTCCAACATGTAACAAGGACTCCACTATGTTCATACCAGCCTTATTCATAATAGCCAGAAGATGGAAAGAACCCAGATGTCCTTCAACAGAGGAATAGATACAGAAAATGTGGTACATTCACATAACAGAGTACTACGCAGCTATTAAAAACAATGACTTCATGAAATTCTTAGGCAAATGGTTGGAACTGGAAAATATCATCCTGAGTGAGGTAACCCAGTCACCAAAGAACATACATGATATGCATTCACTGATAAGTGGATATTATTCCAAAAGCTCAAATTACTCAAGATACAATTTATAGACCAAATGAAGCTCAAGAGGAAGAAAGACCAAAGTGTGGACACTTCAGGCTTTCTTAGAATGGGGAACAAAATACTCACAGGCAGAAATACAGAGACAAAGTATTGGGTCAGAAAGTGAAGGGAAGGCCATCCAGAGACTTTTACACCTGGGGATCTATCCTACATACAGTCTCCAAACCAAGACACTAGTGTAGATGCCAAAAGGTACAAGCTGACAGGAATCTGACATAGTTGTCTCCTGAGAGTCTCTGGAGACCCTGACAAATATAGAGGCAGATGCTCACTTCCAACCATTAGACTGTGAATGGAGTCCCCAATGGAGAAATTAGAGAAAAACCTGAAGTACCTGATGGGGTTTGCAACCCCATACAAGTACAACAATACCAACCAACCAGAGCTCCCATTGACCGGACCATCATTCCAAGAGTTCACAGTGATAGACATATGTGTCCAGCCATATATGTAGCAGAGGATGACCTTGTTGGGCATCAATGGGAAGAGAGGCCCTTGGTCCTGTGAGTACCCCAGTGTAGGGGACTGCCAGGGCATGTAGGCAGGAGGAATTGGGTGGGTAGGTAGGGGAACACCTTCACAGAAGCAGTGGGAGGGGTGATGGAATAGGGGTTTCTAGACGGGAAATCAGGAAAAGGGATAACATTTGAAATGTAATTAAAGAAAATATCCAAAAAAAAATAGTGACTGAGACAGTGGAAAAAACAGGAAACTTATAATGTGACAGTACTGTATAAATCCAGAATTCCCTTCCCCTTTGGTCAATTTTTTAATCATGGCATCACTAATTTATACTAAGACAGAAAAGAATACAAATTCAGAAAGCAGAACAAGGAAAATGACCTTAGGACTGAATAAAATCAGAATGTTAAAATTTTACTGTCTTTGTAAAATGACAAGCCACTGATGGTTTTCATTAGCAAATTAAATTAATTTAGTATGAATTTTAAATATTCATTGGATTGCTTTAGGGGAAATAAAGGTGAAATTGGAAACAATAAAATCAACTAGAAAATTAAACATTATATAAAATTAGAGTGTTCATCTATCATTCATAAGGTCCTGGTTCAATATACAGATGATTAAAATGGGTTAAGGTGTAAAACATATTTAGTTAAAGGCTATAGTAAAAATAATCCAATATGTTTTACATTAGGCATGTCTTAAGACTTTCTTTAACAATGACAAATTTTGAGAATGTGATCAAATTGTTTCCATTTATACCATAGTATTCAGGTGACTGCACTTTCCTGAGTACCCATCAATGGTATGTTGTGAAACTGAAAACTATTCTTTCATCCTGAATTTATTTCCTTGTGGTGTGGTTTTGAAGGTCCTCAATTACAGAATCATTGTTTTCTTCATCAGATGAAGAAAACATCTTCCTTTATGAACTGTTATTCCTTTGGTTTTCTGGCAGTACTAAGTTTTTTTTTTTCATACAGCTTGTAGATGGATTCTATTTGGAAATCATAATGGTCTTATTTACTGTTATGAGAATATTATAAAAGTAATTTTGTACATGTAAATAAATACTGTTAGAGAATCTATTATTTTGTTTGGAGACTAGTAAGCAAAGGTTTGTCAAATTAGCAAGTTTTGAAGTGAACTCAAACTGAACCATCTCTGATAAACTTGCATTTACAAGTTTATTGCAGATATTATGATTATGTTACTTTGCAAAATTCATGGCAAAATTAGTTTCAAGGTTATAATTAACCATTAAATTAATACTATTTATGATTATATAACTTATGTATTTTCTATTTATTTGTGCCTGTTCATTTGGGAAAACTTATTGTATTTTCAGGTTTTCAACTCAAAAATTAGTGTTATATTATCTTAAAATTAGTCACTAATTTTACTTATATTGATTATTATTTCTTTTCTTTCAAGGTTACAATACATTTCACCCTTTTCTTTCCTTCTTCCAAACATGCAAACCTTTATATATATATTTTTGCTTTCAAATTTATGGTCTCAATACAAACAAGTACTTTTATGTTCCTAAATACAAACATTGATTGCTGTATTGAATAATCAGGTCAATTCACACAGCTGGACTCTAGATATCAATGTTTAGGAATACCTGGTTCTCGTGTTGGAGAAGTTAAATATGGTATATCTTCCTACTCTTGAAAGTAGTTGTTCTTGTACTGACTTTTAGAACATAAACATTTTGATAAACAGTGTCTTAGCAGTAGTATAATTAATTTTTTTCTCCTGGAAATTTAGAAACAGTGGCACCATTCATAGTTTAGTGTTCAATGGGAGACACACAGTCTGAAAGGCTGAAAAAAAGGAAAGAAGGAAGGAGGGAAGAAAGAAAGAAAGAAAGAAAGAAAGAAAGAAAGAAAGAAAGAAAGAAAGAAAAAGAAAGAAAGAGAGAGAGAAAGAAAGGAAGAAAGAAAAAGAAGCTTGTAAGCAGGCTGTATGTGACTTGATTCAAAATGGCATTCATGGTACATGCTACTGCCATGTGGACATTTATGATCCATACTGCCCCTGGACATTATAGGCAGGGAAACTTCTTTTGGTATTGAAGGCAACAGAGAGTAGATGAAGGATTCTGTGACACCCTCCAGCCTGCCATCCTTCTCCACACTAGAAAAAAAAAGTGAAAAAAGAGACCAAGAATAAAGTCCTTAAAAACTCTGGTATAGATGCCAACGTGAAGCTCTTCACAGTTGATGGCTTCCAGCAGGAGTTGGGGATGGAGAAAGATTCACTTATCTTTACGTGTCTGGCCACTGTGAGTTTGACCATGCTTCCACAAGTTTTGGCAACATTCATTTGACTTAGTATATGTATTTTTCCTTCTTTTCCGGGGAGGGGTGAAGGGCTGAAGGATGACCATAGAAGAATTGGAATTGAGTGTGATTGGAATGTATTGGATAGCATTTCAAAATAAGCAATAAAAATATTATGTAGGGGAATAAGGAAAGGAGAAAAAGGAAAGGAAAATTAAGCACACATACTTATTATTTAAAATTATATTTAAGAGAAAACAGAAGGAGATTATTTGTAAAAACTAGCATTTAATCAGAACAGTTAGGTTTATAAAATCATAGCTCCTATTTCTACCTCACAATAAACAATACGATCAATTTTCTTCTCTTATTTTTGTGTCTCCTTTTTTCTATTATTCGATGGATATTTTCTTTATTTGTATTTCAAATGTTATCCCCTTTTTGGGTTTCACCACCTGAAAACTCCTATCCCATCCTACCTCCCACTGCTTCTATGAGGGTGCACACACACACACCACATACACACACACACACACACACACACACACACACACACACACACACACACTCCCTCCCTCATCTCTGCATGGGCATTTCCCTACCCTGGAGCATAGAGCCTTTAAATAACCAAAGGGCTCTTCCCATTGATACCTAATAAGGCCATCCTCTGCTACATATGCAACTGGAGCCTTGGGTCATTCCATGTGGTTGGGTGTTTAATCCCTGGGAACTTTGGGATGTCTGGTTGATTGCAATTGTTTCTTCCTGTGGGGTTGCAAGCCACTTCAGCTCCTTCCCTCCTTTCTCTAACTTCTCCATTAGGTACCCTATTCTCAGTCCAATAGATTGGCTTTGACTATTTACCTCTGTTTTTGTCAGACTCTAGTCGAGCCTCAGAAAGCAGCAATCAATGTTTCTTAATATCTCTTAACATCAATGGATTCAATTTCCCAATAAAAAGACATGGACTGACATGATAGATAAACACGATTCAGCATTTTTCTGCACCTCAGTGGCAAAGACATACACTATCTAAGGGTAAAAGCCTGGAAAATTTATTCCAGCAAATGGTCCCAAATTTGCAAATTCATTTGGAATAACAAAAAATCCAGGATAGCAAAAATCATTCTCAAAATAAAAGAAGTTCTGGAGGAACCACCATCTCTAATCTCAAGCTGTATTACAGAACAATACTAATTCAAACTTTTCGTTTTTGGAACAGAGACAGGCAGGTTGATAAATTAAATAGAATTGAAGACCCAGCAAAAATCCCACATACTTATGGTCACTTGATCTTTGACAAAGTATCTGAAACCATTCAGTGGAAAAAAAGGTATCTTTTGTCAATATATGGTGCTGGTTCAACTGGTGATCCACATGTAGAATAATCAAATTAATTCATTATCTTTTTGTACAAGTTCAAGTCCCAGTGGATCAAGGACATCCATAATTTTTTTCTCTTATAAATTCAGTAACTAAAATTATTCAGGATCCTCTTTGTAAATACTAAAGGAAAAATATAGGTTCTTCCATTAAACCTTGTGTAATTCTCTCTCTGGAGATGTAGTCACAATTCTATTTATAAAAATAAAAAAGGAAGGCAAATCCCAAGAAATCGATTCATAAATATATTTTGTTACATAAATACAATAGTAATTTTATAGGCATGAGGTCAATTACTCCCCCCCTCTCAATTTGTTCTATCAAGCCACAATTATGCTTATCACTAAACCACACAAAGACCCAAGAAAGAAAGACCCAATTTCCCTTATGAATATTTATGCAAAAATATTCAATAAATTTTCACAAATCAAATTCAAATCTCTCTCTCTCTTTCTCTCTCTCTCTCTCTCTCTCTCTCTCTCTCTCTCTCTCTCTCTCTCTCTCTCTCTGTGATAGGGCTTCCCAATGAAGCCCTCCCTGCCCTGAAATTTGTTATGTAGCAGACTCTGGCCTGGAGTTCAGTGATCTTCCTGCCTCTGCCATCCAAATGTTGGGATTAAAGGCATGAACGACAAGTGCCCAACTATAAATTCAATTCTTCAACTTTATAAATATCCATCAGAAACAGGATCGTATTGTCTAGCATTGGATTTTGATGCTTCCTTTCATGTATGTGTGAATATTGCATATTTCCTTCCATATTTATACGGCAAGAGTATGATATTGGATAATATTTTTATGGAGTTGTGAGTTTGACTCAGAGCATTGATCATGCTATGTGAGGCAATTGCTATACTTGAGAAATTCTTCTGTATCACTCATGATGCTCCAAATCCAGAAGGATGTTTACTTTTACCTGCTGATTGCTAAGACTACAACTGGGTACTAGGGATTATGCATGTTCATTTGTTTTCAATTTTATAAATTCTTAACAAATCATAATCCTTTAATTTAGCAATGCCATTTCAGTCACCTGTGTGTATCTTAAATGCACATAAATGACCAACAGTATAGGTGGTCTTTGTGGCTGTAAGGAATGAATAGAGCAGTTTCATGTTCATGCCATCCATTCAATATAAGCAGCTTCATAATCAATATCATGTGGTCAGCTGTCAGAAAATGCAACAAAGAAAAATTACCACAGACACACCTTTAACCCACATATTGATTTTCCCCCTTTGATTTATAAAATACATTATGGTTTCAAATTAATACTATTCAGCTTTATTTGATTGCCTAAATGTTTGAAGACTGCAATTATTCATAGTTTTTAATGAAAATAACAGTATACTTCCATTTCTTTTCTGTGAATCTTAACATACATGAATACATTTATTTTTGTGTTATTTTATAAACTATTTCATGCCAGAAAAACAATAAAATATATATGCATATATATAATAATTTGATTCTTGTTTTTCTTTTCTTGAAAAAGATATAGATAAAATTACTTGAGAGGAATAATATGATATAACACTAAAGAAGATGGTTTTCTTCAGGGATGGGTTCTGAAAAGAAATTATAACACACCAAAGTAAACATCCGGAATAAGGGTCCAAAATAAAGAAGGTTCAAAGTCTGAAAAAGTTTGGAGAGAGGAAAGAAAGGAAAAAAATGTTGGAATCATATTATAATCTCAAAATATTACTAAAAATTAACCATTGATCAAAATAAATAATCAATAATCTAGAGCCCATTCCAGTGTCCCCACGATTGATACAATAATTTTTAAATGTTTTCTTATAGAACAAACTCATTATTTGTCTATTTCTTCAGATATTAGCTAAAATATCATTAAGGAATGAATACCTTTCTAAATTAGCCTTTAAAATAGGAATTTTACCTGGACGAAAATTTAGTGTGATTTAATGATTACTAATACAATGGATATAAAAATCTATAGATTAATGAAAAGGTTAGATACTAGAACAGGAGGGATACAACATATTCAGAAGACAAGGTTAAGGATAGAGATGTTGATCGATGCTAGAATATTTGGTTGACATGCTTGAAGTCCGAGATTCTATTCCCTTCACCACCAAAACGGAAGAGGAACATGAAGAGGAGAAAACTCGATGAGGCACAACAGTTCCCACGCCTTATTCCAGTCTGACTCATACTCTGAGAAGCTCAGATGTAATTCTACCATCTTTTCTTTGAGAACATCTATGATCAACTTAGAGAGTTACAGTTTTCATGACATTAGACTGATTTAAAAGCATCGAAAGGTAATTTACAAGAGGCAGGAAAGACTATGTGGCTAAAATATATTAATCATATATCCTTGCAGAGTTTTCAGACAAGAAGCTACAACATTGAAAATTCAAAGACAACAGCAACTTTGTGGTAAAAAAATGAACATGAATAAACCTCTTCTGTATGGTGTTAATCTCATACTAATGACAGAGCTGTTTGTCACCTTCTGTCCAGCTTCCAAGAGCTAAACATCTTTCTGACCACATGTCCTTTTTTCAAAAACCTTCAGCCACAGCAGTAAAAGTGATTGTTCTAAAGACAGACTGAAATTTTTGAAACTGTGAACCAACATAGTTTATTTTTGAGTTTTTTTTCTCAAGATGTTTTCTCACTAACTGGTAATTTGTAGGAAACAAAATTATATACAAATGTAGGAACATGATAAAAATGTCTTAGTTAGGGTTTTATTGCTGTAAATGGACACCATGATCAATGTAAGTTTTATAAAGGACAACATTTCATTGGGGCTGGCTTACAGTTTCAGAGGTTCAGGCAAGAGCATGGCAGCATCCCGGCAGGCATGGTGCAGGAGTAGTTGAGTTCTACATCTTCACCTGAAGGAAGCCAGGAACAGACTGAGCATCCCCAAACAGCTAGGAAGAGGGTCTCCAAGTCCACCCCACCGTGACACATTCCTCAAGCTGCTGCTATATGCTCTTTCCTGTTTCTTTCTGCAGGCACTCAGTGCTATGAGTTTTCCTCTTAGCACAGCTTTCATTGTGTCCCATAAGTTTGGGTATGTTGTACCTTCATTTTCATTAAATTCTAAAAAGTCTTTAATTTCTTTCTTTATTTCTTCCTTGACCAGGTTATCATTGACTAGAGCATTGTTTAATTTCCACGTATATGTGGGCATTCTTCCCTTATTGTTATTGAAGACCAACTTCAGGCCGTGGTGGTCTGATAGCACGCATGGGATTATTTCTATCTTTCTGTACCTGTTGAGGCCCATTTTTTGACCAATTATATGGTCAATTTTGGAGAAAGTACCATGAGGAGCTGAGAAGAAGGTATATCCTTTTGCTTTAGGATAGAATGTTCTATAAATATCTGTTAAGTCCATTTGGCTCATGACTTCTCTTAGTCTGTCTACGTCTCTGTTTAATTTCTGTTTCCATGATCTGTCCATTGATGAGAGTGGAGTGTTGAAATCTCCCACTATTATTGTGTGAGGTGCAATGTGTGTTTTGAGCTTTAGTAAGGTTTCTTTTACGTATGTAGGTGCCCTTGTATTTGGGGCATAAATATTTAGGATTGAGAGTTCATCTTGGTGGATTTTTCCTCTGATGAATATGAAGTGTCCTTCCTTATCTTTTTTGATGACTATTAGTTGAAAATTGATTTTATTTGATATTAGAATGGCTACTCCAGCTTGCTTCTTCTGACCATTTGCTTGGAAAGTTGTTTTCCAGCCTTTCACTCTGAGGTAGTGTCTGTCTTTGTCTCTGAGGTATGTTTCCTGTAGTGTTGCCTTCTAAGTTACAACTTTTACTCCTATCGTGAGGAAATCACATTATTTTACCATGGTTTACTCATGTTCTGAAGGAGGCATTATAAATTGCAAATATAGAGAAATACTCTCTTGATTCTGTAAGACATCATTGAGGACACCGTTATGATAAGGTTTGCATTATACTGAGTAACAGATAAATATTTCATATGAATGATAACTATTTTGGAGACAAAATTGTTACTGCATGACAAACTCAACTATTTAGAGTCTTGGCTTTAAACTTGGCTTGACAGAGAGACACAGCCTGAGGTATGGTGGTGGTACATTCAGCTCTGCTCTTGATAATTGTGGTTGAGAATTCTATTTATCTCCTTCCTCCAAAAACAAGATTTTTTATGTCAAAGAAGTTAATGTAATTTTTATTTCACAAACATTTGTATGTACTAAGAGGTATATAATTACTAATTATCACCTCAATCCTTCTATCCCCTCTTATATTATTCAGTGTATCCAGTGTTCTTCACTCAAATAAATTTGATTCAACATTTTCTGTTGACAAATTCTCACTTTTATGGCATAACAAATTCTAAAATATTTCTCCCTAATTAAAATAAAGTAGTGTCAGACATATTTAGACATGTTAACCAAAGCTGCATAGGACTTAACAATTACAGTGAGATGCCTTGGATATCAAGAGGCATCATTTACTCTCCTCTCCACTTCAGCCTTCTTCTACCTTATTACATCTCTAGGCTAATGTGATGAACCTAAATCAATATATTTGTGAAAGCTGCAATTTTTAACCCAGTCAGGCAAAGAGTCCCCATCATTCATCAGTAGTTGTGACCTCTGTGATGAGATGTCTAAAAGTTGACTGTTTTACTTGGCATTTTATATAAGGAGCCTGCATATTATTGGTTGGGAGTCTAATATGCAAATGGATGCAGATGACAAATAATGACTGCGAAATCTGGTTAATTGATTAATCTGAGAATGCTACATTTGAAAGTACTGAAATTTCTTTCAAAATTAGTTTGTTACTACAAAATATAAGTAAAACCAACACATCCTAAGACAGTAGTTGTTCATGCCCCACAATCTCTTTAACATGTTTTCTTAGTAAATATTCCATAATTGAATCTTATACAGGCACTTTGGCTGATAACTCATATTTGACTATTAATTTATAATGAACACAGTAAAAATGCTCTGAAAATACAGAAATTGCTTGTTTTCACTAACTGTTTAGAGCTTGTACAGAGACTATGCACAAAGCATAGCAAACATAATACTGAGAGAAGATAGATATAATTAAAAGCAGTTAGTTATCGTAAGCCAGTATGCACAGAAAACCATAAATTCATGATTTTCAAAACACATATGAGGAAATTTGTGTCTTGTAAAGATTTTAAGAAATTTCTGAGTTTGAATTGAGATTAGAGGCAGGAAATAAAGGTTTTGGGTTTTGTTTTTGTTTTTGTTTTTTGTTTTTTTTTGTTTTCTTTTTTTTTCTTTTATGTTTTTTGTTTTGAATCTGAAGGCCAAGTGATGCTGAATCAGCCGAAACAGGTAAAACTATGTGAAAGCAAGGCCAGTCAGTACAAATATGTGAAAGTGTTCATAAGGATACAGATGACAGACAGGTCAAAATGATATGGGACCACTATGATGGAGGCTAATAGGAATGGACAAGAGGAATTATCTGAAAATGTTGAAGCTTATTCCAGTTCTTTCCTTCTGTGTTTATAACCAGCATGACCACACTACTCTATTTACACCACTGCTTGAAACTTATATTCCCTTTCCTCTCTCAGCATCAACACCTGTCATACTCACACTGGATGACTATAATCTCCTGCCTCCTGGACTTCCTAGTGTGAGCAGATGCTGTGATATCTCAAATTGTTATTTGTTACAATAAAAAGTATACAGTTTATGAAATACACTCTACCAAGTGAAAATAAAACCGAGGTCATTTTTTTCACAAGTTTCATAAAGGACCAGCAATTATTGGTTGCCTTTGCATGGCTATGACCTCAGGCTACCTAACAGAAACATTTTAAGGGACATTTATTTTAGCGTATTATATTAGTTTTAGAGAGCCTCTGTCATTCATGGCAGAGAAGACACTACAGATTGGCACTATTCATATATGTGAATGTATGGGCTCAATTCAGCAAGGAAGACCATAATGAAGAGAGCAAGCTGGATCCAAACACTGAAATTCTTGGAGACCTACTTCTACTAAGCAAGTCCCACTCTCAGAAGGTTCAAAGTCTCAAAGTAGTTCTACCAGATGACAAGCAAGTGCTCAAATATGAATCCATAACAGGAGACTCCAGACAGAATTGATAACAATAAGCCTAACTGAGAAGACCTCTGGTAATGATCTCCTATTGAATCATGATCCACAGCCCTGAGGCTGAGAAGAGAGCACACTGGAAATGAGTGAGTCTTTCAAAGCTTCACAGTCCAGTCTCACAGACACACCTTCTCCACAGGCAGCACCTTCCAATCCTTCTCATATAGTTCCACTACCTGAGGATGAACTATTCATTTGCACTAAAAGTACCATAAACACCAAGTCTGAGCGTTACTTGGTGGAAAGGGAAAACAGGACATATCACATGGTTTCCACACTCATGGTACATAGGCAGGAACACATACATGTAAACACACACACACACACACACACGCACACAAACACACACACAAAAAACATAAATAAGCACAAGTAAAAATATTTGCATTTCCTTTTATTTTTAATTTCGAAGTTACATAAAGCTTCAACTCCAACAAAAGCAATTTCCTGAGAAAAAAGTCTGGATGAGAGAGTGCATTGAATTCATGCAAGTTTGAATCTCATATAAAATATTTCAAAATAAGTTGATATAATAAAAATCCCCAAATTTCCTTTAAATTTTCTTATGAAAAATATTTCTTTTACTTTTTATGGTTAACAGCTCCATATCTTGGGAGTCTTTTGTCAGATTATGAAACATTGAGAAAAAAACTTAATACCAAGAGTAAGATAAATTTCTTTGCTTAACTTTTAAGTGAATATTATACACTTATATAATTTTAAGAAATTATATATATATATATATATATATATATATATATATATATTTGTGACATACACAAATCCACTAATCTTGGGCAGTTCATGACCATAATGCTGCTAATCAAATTTTCTAGGAAACTTTAAAGAAACTGAAAACATGTTATGGAGCCAGGATTTTTTTCAAAATATAACTCCTTGGCCTTATATTACCTATTTATAACCAAAAACCTGAAAACTATATATTTTATTCACATTTTGTCTTCAGTTGTTAGAAGTGAAGGCTTTGCAAAATTGGCAGGAAGTCCAAATAGGAGACCTATCACTGAACTAGCAGTTTGTCCTTGTAAAATTTCAATCTGCAGTATTTTTTCAGATGTTTATTCAGATAGCAATTCATGGGCTATATTTCTCATTTAGCATTTGACAACCATATAACTTACAATAATTCACATCTAAATATGAACTCTATAATAATCAAAAAACTTATAGGAGAAAAGCCATGTCTAATTTTTTCTGATATAATATTCATATGTTGCTGTTCTCAGAGCTCTCTGTACCCAAATCCCATGGAGAAGAAAGTTGGAATCTCAGAAGTGCAGACCGCTGAGAGCTCAGGGGAGACCACAACTTTGGCTCACATTCCTGGCCCAAGAGGAAAATGCATAAAGCCCTCTGGACACAGGAACCTAGGATTAGTCAGAGATAGGATCCTTCTGGTCTCTGCCTGTGCCCAGAGCTGAAAGCCAGTCTCCACAAGCTTTGACACACCTGAGAGCAAAGATAAGACCAGGACTTCTGCTCACAATCCTGGCCAAAGACAAACCTATATAGAGCCCTCAGGACACAAGAACCCAGGAGCAGTCTGGGACAGGATCCTTTCAGTTTCTGCCTACGCCTGGAGATGACCCTGTGACGCAGCTCTCTATACCCAGATCCTGTTAGGAGAAATCCAGTTTCCAGGAGTGCTGAGACAATGGCTTACAGGAGAGTCAAGTAATTGTCAGAGACAGCAGCTCACTAACATGAAAACAACCAGATGGTGAGAGGCAGGCTCAGGAAAGTAAGCAAAAGAAAACAAGACTATTGGCATCATCAGAGGCCAGTTCTCCCACCAAAGTAAATACTGGATATCCCAACACACCAGAAAAGCAGGATTTGGATTTAAAATCACATGTCATGATGATGCTACAGCACTTTAAGAAGGACATAGATAACTCCCTTAAACAAATACAGGACATCAATGGAAAACAAGTAGAAGCCCTTAAACAGGAAACACAAAAATCCCTTGAAGAATTACAGGAAAACACAACCAAACAAGTGAAGGAATTGAACAAAACCATCCAGGATATAAAAACGGAAATAGAAATAGTAAGAAATCCCAAAGGGAGACAACTCTGGAGATAGAAAACCTAGGAAAGAGAGCAGGAGTCATAGATGCAAGCATCACCTATAGAATAAGAGATAGAAGAGAGAATCTTGGGGGCAGAAGATACCATAGAAAACATTGATACAACCATCAAAGAAAATGCAAAATGTAAAAAGATACTAAACCAAAATATCTAGGAAATCCAGGAAATAATGAGAAGATCAAACCTAAAGGTGATAGGTACAGAAAAGAGCCAAGTTTCCCAAATTAAAGGGCCAGTAAATATCTTCAATAAAATTATATAAGAAAACTTCCCTAACCTAAAGAAAGAGATGACCATGAACATACAAGAAACCAACAGAACTCCAAATAGATTAGAACAGAAAAGAAATTCCTCCTGTCACATAATAGAGAAAACACCAAATGTGCAAAACGAAAAGGAATATTAAAAGCAGCAAGGGGAAAATGTCATGTAACATGGAAAGACAGAACAGTCCGAATTATACCAGACTTCTAATCAGAGATTATGAAGGCACGAAGATCCTGGACTGATGTCATACAGACCCTAAGAGAACATAAATGCCAGCCCTGGCTACTGTATCCAGCAAAACTTACAATTAACATAGATGAAGAAACCAAGATATTCCATGACAAAACCAAAATTATACAGTATCTTTCTACAAATACAGCCCTACAAATGATAATAGATGGAAAACTCAAACCCAGGAAGGGAAACTATACCCTAAACACACAAAACAACAAGAAAGTAATCTAATCTCAACTAACCCAAAAGAAGACCGACACACAAACATAATTCCCCTCTAACAACAAAAGTAACAGGAATCAGCAATCACTGTTCCTTGATATCTCTCAACATCAATGAATCAATTCCCCAAGAAAAGACACAGACTACCATAATGGATACATAATGAGGAACCATCATTTTGCTGCATACGGAAAACACATCTCAGTGACAAAGACAGAAATTACCTCAGAGTAAAAGGCAGGCTAGAAAACAAATTTCCAACCAAATGGTCCCAAGAAACAAGCTGAAGTAAACATTCTGATATTCAATAAAGTAGTCTTTTAACCAAAAGTTATCAAAAAAGATAAGGAAGTTCACTTAATATTGATCAAAAGACAAATCCAACAAAATGAACTTGTAATCCTGAATATCTATGCTCTCAATGCAAGAGCACTTAAATTCATTAAAGAAATCTTACTAAACCCCAAAGAACACATTGTACCTCACAAAAAACATTGGGAGAGTTTAACACTCCACTCTAGGCAATGATCAGATCATGGAAACAGAAATTAAACAGAGACACAGAAAAACTAAGAGAAGTTATGAATCAAATGGATTGAATAGATATCTATAGAACATTACATCCTAAAACAAAGAAAATAGCTTCTTCTCAGCACCTCATGGTACATTCTCCAAAACTGACCATATAATCAGTCACAAAACAGGCCTCAACACATGCAGGAAGATTGAAATAATCCCATGCATCCTATCAGATCACCATGGATTAAGGCTGGTCTTCAACGAAAACAACAGCAGAGAGCACACATATATAGGGAAGTTGAACAATGCTCTACTCAAGGACACCTTGGGCAAGGAAAAAATGAAGACAGAAATTTAAGACTGTTTAGAATTTAATGAAAATGAAGCCACAACAATCCTAAATGTATGGAACATAATGAAAACAGTGCTAAACAGAAAACTTGTTTCTATGAGTGCCTTCAAAAACAAACTGGAGACAGCATTAAAGAGCAGTTTGACAGAACACCCAAACTCTCTACAACAAAAAGTAGCAGTTATACCCAAGAGCAGTAGAAGGCAGGAAATAATCAAACTTGGCTGGTTTCAACACAAGTAGAAACAAAAATAACTATACAAAGAATCAACAAAACCAGGAGCTGTTTCATTGAAAAAAATCAACAAGACAGATAAAGCCTTAGCCAGACTAACCAGAGGGCACAGAGAGTACTCTAATAACAGATTCAGAAATGAAAAGGGATTTTGTTAATTTGAATACACTCTCTGTGACTTGTGGTTAAGGGTTTATCTATCTTCTTGATTTTCGCAAAGAACCAGCTCCTGGTTTTGTTGATTGTTTGTATAGTCCTTTTTGTTTTGTTCAGCCCAGTGTTTAATTATTTCCTCTTGGGTGTAATTCTTTCTTTTTCTTCTACAGCTTTCTGGTGTGCTGTCAAGCTGCTGACATATACTCTCTCCTGTTCCTTTTTGCAGGCAATCAGAGCTATGAGTTTTGCACATATGACTGCTTACATTGTGTCCCAAAAGTTTGGGTATGTTTATCTTCATTTTCATTAAATTCTAAGAAGTCTTTAATTTCTTTATTTCTTCCTTGACCAAGATGTCATTGAGTAGAGTTTTGTTCAACTTCCATAAATATGTAGGCTTTCTGTTGTTATTGTAATTGAAGAACAGCCTTAGTCCATGGTGATCTGATAGGATGCGTGGGATTATTTCTATCTTCCTGTATCTGTTCAGGCCTGTTTTCTGGCTGATTATATTGTAATTTTAGAGAAGGTACCATGAAGTATTCAGAAGAAGGTGTATTCTTTTATTTTAGGATGAAATGTTCTATAAATGTCTGTTAAATCAACTTGGTTCATAATTTCTGTTAGTTTCTCTATGTCTCTGTTTAATTTCTGTTTCCATGATCTGTCCATTGATGAGAGTGTGGTATTGAAATCTCCAATTATTATTGTATGAGGTACAATGTGTGATTTGTGCTTTAGTAAGGTTTCTTTTATGAATGTAGGTTCCTTTGCATTTGGAGTATAGATATTTAAGATAGAGAGCTCCTCTTGGATTTTTTACTTTGATAAATATGAAGTGTCCTGCTTTATCTTTTTTGATGATCTTTGTTGTTTGAAAATCAATTTTATTCGATATTAGAATGGCTACTCCAGATTCTTTCTTTGGAACATTAGTTTAGAAAATTGTTTTCCAGCCTTTTACTCTGAGGTAGTGTCTGTCTTTGTTTCTGAGGTGTGTTTCCTGTATGAAGCAAAATGCTGGGTCCTATTTATGTGTCTAGTATGTGTCATCTTATTGGAGAATTGAGTCCGCTAAAAAATTCAGAAATGAAAAAGGAGATATAACAACAGAATCTGAGGAAATTCCAAAAAATCATCAAATCCTACTACAAAAGTTAATATTCAACAAAACTTGAAAATCTGGAGGAAATGGACAACTTTCCAGACAGATTCCAGGTACTAAAATTAAATAAGGAACAGATAAACCAATTAAACAACCCCATAACTCCTAAAGAAATAGAAGCAGTCATTAAAATCTCCCAACCCAAAATTGCCCAGGTCCACATGGGTTCAGTACAGAATTCCATCAGACCTTCAAAGAAGACCTCATACTAATACTATTCAAACTATTCCACAAAATTGAAACAGATGGAGCCCTACCAAATTCCTTCTATGAAGCCACAATTACTCTTATACCTAAACCACACAAAGACCCAACAAAGAGAACTTCAGGCCAATTTCCCCTTATGCAAAAATACCAAATAAAACTCTTGCAAATCAAATCCAAGGACACATCAAAACAATCATCCATCATGATCAAGTAGGATTCCTCCCAGGGAAGAAGAGATGGTTCAATATACAGATAACCATCAACATAATCCACTATATAATCAATCTCAAACCACTAGATCATTTCACTAGATGCCGAGAAAGCATTTGACAAAATTCAACACTCCTACAAGATAAAAATCCTGGAAAGATCAGGAATTCAAGGCCCATACATAAGCATAGGAAAAGCCATATACAGCAAACCAGAAGTTAACATCAAACTAAATGGAGAGAAACTTGAAACAATTCCACTAAAATCAGGGACTAGACAAGGCTGCCCACTCTTTACCTACTTATTCATTATAGTACTCGAAGTCCTAGCCAGAGCAATCAGACAATGAAAAAAGGTCAAAGGGATACAAATTGAAAGGGAAGAATCAAAATATCACTATATGCAGATGATATGATAGTATACTTAAGTGACCCCAAAAGTTCCACATGAGAACTACTAAGCCTGATAAACAACTTCAACAAAGTGTCTGGGTATATAATTAACTCAAACAAATCAGTAGCCTTCTTATACTCAAAGAATAAACAGGCTAATAAAGAAATTAGGGAAATGACACCATTCACAATAGTCTGAAATAATGTAAAATATCTTGGTGGGATAAAAGATTTATATAACAAGAACTTCAAATCACTAAAGAAAGAAATTGAGGAAGATCTCAGAAGATGGAAAGATCTTCCATGCTCTTGGATTGGCAGAATTAATATAGTAAAAATGGCCATTTTACCAAAAACAATCTACAGATTCAATGCAATCCCCACCAAAATTCCAACTCAAATCTTTATTGAGGGGGAGTTGGGGATTTGGCTCAGTGGTAGAGCGCTTGCCTAGCAAGCGCAAGGCCCTGGGTTCGGTCCCCAGCTCTGAAAAAAAAAAAAAAAAAGAAAAAGAAAAAAAACTTCATTGAGATAGAAAGAGTAATTAAGAAATTAATTTGGAATAACAAAAGAAGCAAAATAGTGAAAACTATACTAAGCAAAAAAATGTTCTTTGGGGGAATCACAATCCCTGACCTAAAGCAGTATTAAAGAGGATTAGTCAGAAAAACTGTATGGTATTGGTACAGAAACAGGCAGATAGATCCATGGAATAGAATTGAAGAACCAGAAATGAACCCACACACCTATGGTCACTTGATCTTTGACAAAGGAACTAAAACCGTCCAATGGGGAAAAGATAGCATTTTAAACAAATAGTGCTGATTCAACTGGAGGTCAGCATGTAGAAGAATGCAAATTGATCCATTCTTATCACCCTGTACAAAGCTTAAGTCCATGAAGTGGACAAAGGACCTCCACTTCAAACCAGATACACTCAAACTAATATAAGAAAAAGTGGGGAAGAATGTTGAACACATGGGCACTGGGGAAATTTCCTGAACAAAACACCAATGGCTTATGCTCTAAGGTGAAGAATTAATAAATGGGACCTCATAAAACTGCAAAGTTTCTGTAAGTCTAAGAACACTGTCATTAGGACAAAATAGCAACCAAGAGATTGGGAAAAGATCTTTACCAATCCTATATCTGATAGAGAGTTAATATCCAAAATATACAAAGAACCTAAGAAGTTAGACTCCAGAGCCAATTAACCCTATTAAATAGTGGGGTACACAGCTAAACAAAACATTCTCAGCTCTGGAATATCGAATGGCTGAGAAGCACTTAATGTCCAACATAAGGATGTCATAAGGGAAATACAAATCAAAACAACACTGATATCCAACTCACACCAGTCAGAATGACTATGATCAAAAACTCAGGTGAGATCAGATGCTGGGGAGGAAGTGAAGAAAGAGGAATACTCTTTCATTGTTGGTGGGATTGCAAACTGGTATAGCCACTCTGGAAATCAGTTCAGAGGTTCCTCAGAAAATTGGACATTCCACTACTTGAAAACCCAGCTATCTCTCTCTTGGGCACATACCCAAATGATGCTCCAACATACAGCAAAGAAACATGCTGCACTATGTTTGTAGCAGTCTTATTTATAATATCCAGAAGCTGGAAAGACCCAGATGGCCTTTAACAAAGGAATGGATTAAAAAAAATGTGGTACATTTACACAATGGAGCCCTACTCAGCAATCAAAAACAATGACTTCATGAAATTCATAGGCAAATTGAATGAACTAAAAAAATATCATCCTGAATGAGATAACCCAATCAGAGAAAAACACACATGGTATGCACTCACTGATAAGTGGATATTAGCCCAAAAGCTCGAATTACCCAAGATCCAATCCACAGACCACCGGAAGCTCAAGAAGAAGGATGACCAAAATGAGGATGCTTCTACTCCTTCTTAAAAGGGGGAAGAAAAATATGCATAGGAGTTGATATGGAGGCAAAGTTTAGAGCAGAGACTAAAGGAATGTCCATTCAGAGCCTGTCCCATTTGTAGCCCACATATATATAGCCACAAAAACTAAATAAGATTGATAAAGTTAAGGAGTACACGCTGACAGGAACGGGATATATCTCTCTCCAGAGAGATACAACCAGAGCATGTCAAATATAGAGGTAAATGCTAGCATCAAACCACTGAACTGAGAATGGGACTCCTTTTGGAGGAATTAGAGGAAGGATTGAAGTCTTGCAACCCCATAAGAGCAACAATGTCAACTAACCAGAACTTCCAGGGACTGAACTACTACCCAAAGAATATACGTGGACTGACCCAGGACTCCGACTGCATACATAGCAGAGAACAGACTTATTGCAGCACCAGTGGAAGGGGAAGCCTTTGGTTCTGCCAAAGTTGAACCCCCAGTACAGGAGAATGTCACAATTGGGGATGGTAGGGGTGTGAATGGGGGGGAACAACCTTATGGAGGAGGGGGGATAGGGGGCTTATGGACAGGAAACCAGGAAAGGGAATAACATTTGAAATGTAAATAAAGAAATATTCAAATTAAATAAAAGAATAGTGTTTTAAAAAAAGAAATGAAAGGGGAGACATAAAAACAGAATCTGAGGAAATTCAAAAAATGATCAAATCCTACTAAAAATCCTTTGTTCACCAAACCTGAAAAACTGGATGAAATGGAAAACTTTCTAAACAAATACCAGGTACCAAAATTAAATCAGGATCAGATAAAGTATCTAAAGATTCCCATAACTCCTGAAGAAATAGTAACAGTTATTAAATGTCTCCAATGAAATAAAAGCCCTTGTCCAGATAGGTTTAGTGGAAAATTCTATCATATCTTCATAGAAGACCTAATACCAAGAATGTACAAACTATTCCACAAAATAGAAACAGAAGGAAAACTATCCAATTCCTTCTATGATGCCACAATTTTGCTTATACCTAATCCACACAAAGAACTAACAAAGAAAGAGAGCTTCAGACCAATTTCCCTTATGAATATCAACATAAAAATACTCAATAAAATTCTCATAAACTGAATCCAAGAAAACATCAAAATGATACCTCATCATGATCAAGTAGACTTCATGGCAGGGATGCAAAAATTTTTCAACATATGGAAATCCATCAACATAATCCACTATAAACAAAGTAAAAACAAAAACAAAAACAAAAACACATGATCATCTCATTTGATTCTGAGAAAGCATTTGAGAAAATTCAACACTCCTTCATGTTAAAAGTCTTGAAAAGATCATAAATTCAAGACCCATAACTAAACATAATGAATGCAATATACAGCAAGCCAGTTGCCAACATAAACTAAATGGAGAGAAACTTGAAGCAATCCTACTAAAATCAGGTACTAGACAAGGCTTCCCACTCTCTCCCTACTTATTTAATATACTACTAGAAGTCCTAGCCTCAGCAATCAGAAAACAAAAGGATCCCAAAGGATACAAATCTGAAAGGAAGAAGTCAAAATACCACTATTTGCGGATCATATCATAGTGTGCATAAGTGACCCCAAAAGCTCCACCAGAGAACTACTAAGCCTGATAAACAACTTCAGCAAAGTGGCTGGGTATAAAATTAACTCAGATTAGTAAATTTCCTCTACTCAAAGGATAAGCAGGCTGAGAAAGAAATTAGAGAAACAACACCGTTCACAATAGTCCCAAATAACATAAAATACTTCATAGTGACTTTAACCAAGCAAGTGAAAGATCTGTATGACAAAAACGTCATCTCTGAAGAAAGAAATTGAAGATCTCAGAAAATGGAAAGGTCTCCCATGTTCATGGATTGTCAGGATTAATACAGTAAAAGTGGCCATTTTGCCAAAAGCAATCTACAGATCCAATGCAATCCCCATTGAAATTCCTACTCAATTCTTCATACAGTTAGATAGAGCAATTTATTACAAATTCATTTGGGATAACAAAATAAACAGAATACAGAAACTATACTAAGCAATAAAAGAACTTCTGGGGGAGTCACAATCCCTGACCCCAAGCAATATTATAGAGCAATAGTTGATAAAAACTTTATGGTATTGATTCAGAGGCAAGCAGGTAGGTCAATAAAAGACCCAGAAATGAACACACACCTATGGTAACTTGATCTTTGAGAAAGGAGTCAAATCTATCCAGTGGAAAAAGATAGCATTTTCAATATATGTTACTGGTTCAACTGGCAGTCAGTATGTAATGTAGACAAATGCAAAGTGATCCATTCTTATTGCCTTGTACAAAGCTCTAGTCCAAGTCAATCAAGGATCTCCAAATAAAACTAGATACACTTGCTGTGGTTTGCCCTGGAGTTATCTGTATTTTGATGCTAATTCCACTGCCCCAAGGACAGCTGCCTATTCCCATACTCAGGAATCAGATGACTTCACCAGAACCTTCTCCCCATTGAATTTATAAAATACAGGTGAGGGGCAGGTACAGGATAAAAGGAGGCCTGTCATTGGAGGAGAAGGAAGGATGGGAGGGAGAGAAGTTTGAAGGAAGAGGAGGAGACTGGAACAGAAAGGAGGAGAGGTGGGGGGAGAGAAGGAGAGAAGCCATGGCAGGACAATGGAGACTGATGTTAAGATTCTGCTCTGTGTATTTACAGGTTGTTATTAATGTTCTTAAGGGATGGATGGCACCGGGCTTTGTACATTTAAGTGGGCAATTATATATTATCAATTGGGTCAAAGATTATTGTGTTATGTGTTCTATTCTGTGATGATTTGAGTGTAGGAAAGTGTGTGGCAGCAGGAGACATTGGGCCGCCGCGGAGTTGGGATGTGTTTCTGCCAAGATATCTAGCAGATACCTAGAGGGATAAAAGACAACCAATACTTTTTTTTAATTTTTTTATATTTTTATAACAACAGATGGTGAACCAATGTGATGGGCAAGGATCCACTAGTAATCCTAAGAGATGAAAGTTTTTATTTTCCAAGTAAGAGGAATCCAGCGCCACGTTAAGTCATGTGATATCTCAATCACGGGAATTTAACATAGAAACAGGGAAGTATCCTGGGCTGGCAGGCTGTAGGTCCCAGGCTGTGTGACAAGTAATGGCAGCTCAGAGAATTAGAGATTAAAAGATGCTTTTTAAAGAAAGTTGTTTAGAAAGTCTTTCAGGATACTCATATTCTTTTTACATGGGCTCCACAGGAATTTTGTGTTGAAATCCTACTTAGACAAGCTACTTCTTAATTACAGGTATTATTAAAAGGTGATTAAGTTTGTTTTTAGAAAGAAGAGAATAAAGAGATTACCTGAATCAGGTGGGGATTTTCATCCACGGTTCAGAACTTAGATAGGAAAAAATTAGTCACTACCTCCAAGTAGAGAGTTGTGATGAAGGTCTGTAACACCAGGCAGAGTGAATGCAGACATATATTATAGAAGTTGTTAAGGTTAAAGAAAAATCTGTGGCTCCAGGTAGAGAGCTTAACAGATGGATATATTTTGGGCTAAAGTCCTGAGTTTTAAGCTGCTTATTGGTTTTAGAATTGATAGAAGGTGTTTAAGTTTGTTTTAAGGAGAGTAAAGATATCACCTGAATCATGTGGGAATTTTCATCTGTGGTTTGGAACTTAGGGAAAAATTGGTCACTAACTCCAAGTAGAGAGTTGTGATAAATGGCGATAACACGAGGGAGAGTGAATGCAGACATATATTATGGAAGTTATTAAGGTTAAATAAAAATCTGTGGCTCTGGGTAGAGAGCTTAACAGATGGATATATTTTGGACTAAAGTCCTGGTTTGATATGTTGCTTATTGATATTAGAATTGATAGAAGGTATTTGGTTTGTTTTATGAATTACCCCGCTAAAGGACATATGGCTTGTTAATGCTGGCTAGCAAGGTTTGTGGTTATTTTTTATATCTACCACATCAGGAAGCTCAGATTCTCTTAACATGGGCTCCACAGGAATTTTGGGTTAATTTCCTGATGTCACAGAGTACAAAAGCCTATCAGGCTCATTGTTTAGCTTACTTCCTTTTTTAAAAAATTGTTTAATCTTCATAATGGGTGTGACTTTGAGTTTTATGGTTATATTATTATTCTGGAAGAGAGTGCAAGATACAAGCTTTTCTGGTTACAGACTAAGGAACACAGTATTTTGGATAAAGATTTTGTCTTTGTGTTTTTAACAAGTGTGTTTAGGCTCTGGAAACCTCACTGAGTCATACTGATCAGATTTGATAGAGGTAGACCACCTGAAAAAATTGATTCAGAAGAATCAAACAGAAAGATATATCGATTCTAAACTTTTGTCTTGAGAGTCTTGCCTACTTGAATTCCTGGTCTCAAGGACTTTCAGCTGGGTCCAGTCAGGACACATCCGGTACAGCATTTGCTTCATTCTTCCTACCCCGTACCCTCAAGAATATCTCAACACCGCCCATGTACAGTTTGAAAAAGTTGTAGAGGAGTCGCTACCCCAATTCCCTGTATTTTGGGGAGTTGAAAGTGGTTATTCTAAAGTTGCTTTTATGAGGAATTTAGAAATGGTTGTAATTTAACAGGGAGGACTTAGCTAGATTGAGTTGTACAGTCATAATCTCACTTGGTAACTGAGCTAAAATCATATCTTTGCTTTAATACAGAATTTATTTGTTAAAAGAGTTTAAATGTACAAGGTTTAGAGGCAGTCCTTCTATTGATGTCATCACAAACTTCTGAGTTGATTGCACCTTTGAGTTAAGGGCCAAATAGCAAATTCATGGCTGACTCTGTGAGAGTACTTTCAAGATAATATTAAGATATAAGGACAAGAGTCCAGATTGTCTTATATAGATAGATGTTTTCAAAAATATCATAAATCCACAAAATTAGAGGTTTAAAGTTATATATTTTTTGTTGAGACATATCTGTTCCTAACAGTTCCTCTTTGGCAGAATTAATGAAGAATTTGAACATCTTTACCTAGCCACAATGCTTTGTGGCTAGGCAGCCACTGGACAAAACTTCCTGTTTTGTCTGCAGACTAATACTGTCCAGAAAAGGACAAATTCTGCAGTATAATTGACTGATAAACTCTTTCAAGACCAGGTGATCATGATCAGCCCTTCAAAATCTGCATTTCAACAGTCTGTCACTTGATTTTGGGACAGAAGGCTGAAGATTTGCACTCACATGTTGCTAACAGGGGACTATGCTAGTGAAGATTTGTCCCTACAACCTCTCAGTTCTGGAAGCTGTGTTAGGCTTCCTATACTTATAGATATTTGGTCACTCTTAGATTTCTGACATGGTTGAAGACTGGTAGTCTCATAGACAACCTAAGCTGTTTAGCATTGAGAAATATTAAATTTGAAAGGGTGGTTTTTCAGATGGCTTACGATCTCTAGTCAGGATTTAAGTCAGATATAGAATTATAGTCTTTTAGGATAGATGACCAGGTGCTTTAGTTAATGGACAAAATTGAGGGACTGGGTGTTGAGTGTATCCTATGTTTTATAAATTGTAGAATGGTAATAATTGTCTTCAATTTATGTATAAGTGAAAAGGCCTTTAACTGGACAAAAAGGGGGAAATATAGTGGTTTGCCCTGGAGTTATCTGTATTTTGATGCTAATTCCACTGCCCCAAGAACAGCTGCCTATTCACATACTCAGGAATCAGATGACTTCACCAGAACTTCTCCCCATTGAATTTGTAAAATACAGGTGAGGGGCAGGTACAGGATAAAAGGAGGCCTGTCATTGGAGGAGAAGGAAGGATGGGCGGGAGAGAAGTTTGAAGGAAGAGGAGGAGACTGGAACAGAAAGGAGGAAGGGGGAAAGAAGGAGAGAAGCTATGGCAGGACAATGGAGGCTGACGTTAACATTATGCTCTGTGTATTTACAGGTTGTTATTAATGTTCTTAAAGGATAGATGGCACCGGGCTTTATATGATTAAGTGTGCAATTATATCTTATTAATTGGGTCAAAGATTATTGTGTTATGTGTTCTATTCTGTGACGATTTGAGTGTAGGAAAGTGTGTGGCAGCAGGAGACACTGGGCCGCAGTGTAGTTGGGATGTGTTTCTGCCAAGATATCTAGCAGATAACTTGGGGCACTGTGGTGCCAGACCTAGCGGGGTAAAAGACACTATACTTTTTTTTATTTTATATATTTTTACAACAACATTCCTTCAAACTAACAGAAGAAAGAGTGGGAAAGAGTTTTGAATGCATGGGCACTGGGGAAAATTTCCTCAGCCGAACACCAATAGCTTATGCTCTGAGATCAAGGATCAACAAATGGGACCTCATAAAATTGCAAAACTTCTGTAAATTAAAGGGCACTGTCATTAGGACAAAATGGCAACCAACAGGTTGAGAAAAGATCATTACCAATCCTAAATCCAAAATATACAAAGAACCTAAGAATTTAGACTCCAGAGCCAATTAACCCTATTAAAAAATCAGGTACAGAGGTAAACAAAGAATTCTTAACTGAGGAGTATCTAATGGCTGAGAACTACCTAAAGGATTATTTAACATCTTTAGTCATCAGGGAAATGCAAATCAAAACAGTTTTGTGGTTCCACCTCACACCAGTCAGAATGGCTAAGATCAAAAACTGAGATGACAACAGATACTGGCATGGATGTGGAGAAAGAGGAACACTCCTGCATTGTGGGCAGTATTGCAAGCTGGTACACTTACTCTGGAAAACAGTCTGGAGGTTCCTCAGAAAATTTGACCCAGGTATACCAGTCCAGGGCATATACCCAAATGATGCCGTAACATATACAAAGGACACCAAAGGACACGTGCTGCACCATGTTCATAGCATTTTTATTTATAATATCCAGAAGCTGGAAATAACCCAGATGCCCTTCAAGAGAGAAATGGATACACAATGGAGTACTAGTCAGCTATTAAAACAACGACTTCCTGAAATTCATAGGCAAATAGGTGGAACTAGAAAAATATCATTCTGACTGAGGTAACCCATCACAAAAGAACACACATGATATGCATTTACTGATAAGTGGATATTAACCCCATGCTCAGATTACCCAAGATACAATTCATAGACCATATGAAACTCAAGAAGGATAACCAAAGTGCAGAAGCTTCAGTCCTTCTTAAAAGGGGAAACAAGAATATTCATAGGAGTAGATATGGAGACAAAATTTGGAGCAGAGACTGAAGGAATGGCCATTCAGAGCCTGCCCCACCTGGAGATCCAGGCAAACCCAGACAATATTGCTGATTCCAAGAAGTGCATGCTGACAGGAGCCTGCTATAGCTATCTCCCGAGAGTCTCTGCTAGAGCATGACATATACGCAGGTGAATGCTCTCAGCTAACAATTGAACTGAGAACGGGGTCCCCATTGGAGGAGTTAGAGAAAGGATTGAAGGAGCTGAAGTGGCTTACAACCCTATAAGAACAACAATACCAACCAACCAGACCTTCCAGGGACTAAACCACCATCCAAAGAGTTCACATGGACAGACCCATGGCTCCAGCTGCATATGTAGCAGAAGATGGCTTTGTTGGGCACTAATAGGAGGAGAAACCAAGGCTGGACCCCTGGTGTAGGTGAATGTCAGGGAGGGGAAGCAGAAAAGGGTGGGTTGTTGGGTGGGGACACCTTCATAGAAGAAGGGGGAGGGGGATGGGATAGGTGTTTTATGGATGGGAAACCGGGAAAGAGTGTAACTTTGAAATGTAAATATAAAATATCCAATAAAAATAATATTCATATGTTGAGTTTTTCCACTCAAGCAGGGGATAGATACTCAAAACCTTGACAAAGAAAATCAATTCAAAGGCCATTTGAAGTGAGTTAATTCTTCTTAACATTCAGTTTAAATATGAATAGGGGGGAAACTTATTTCCATGAACCAGTAACCTAATTAGGGCAATCGGAGACTTTTGGCTCTTGTATTAGGAAAGAAGTTTCTGTAAAACGGCAATAATTTTTTTAAGTGTTTCAAAATGAACCCTGCTCCTACATAGAAATCAAGAAAATAATCTAAATTTACTTCATAATTCTCCCCTCCACATCTCTCCATCCCTCCTCCTATCCTTCCTTGCTCCCTCCGTCCCTCCCTCTCTTCTACCTATTTTTCAAAATTATTCTATCTTTTATTATGAGCTGGCTATGAACACAAGGTGTGCACAAGATAAACCTCTATGATTAGGTCATGTTGAAATCTTCAGTGACTCAAGGCTGCATGCTGGGGACTGGCAATGTGCCACCTGGTAGACACTGACAATCAGCTCCCCTGGGCCCACTGAACAGTACTGCTGAGAGGTCGCTTTAGTAGCTGATGAAAATGGAAATGAGAGCATTAGGCGCCTGACTGAATAAAATAGCACCATTGGTTTGCTCTTAAGGCAGAGGGGTAAACCAGCAATTGCTAGTCTTTGAAAATCATTTTATTCAATGTCTTTTCTCAGAGACTATTTAAGAATCTAAGAGAGAAAAATGATTTTTGTTTTACTGAACTGCTTAGAGAGATGGACTGGGCGGTGTATCAGTGATAAGTGAACTAAACTGACTAGTGTTTGTGTGATGAACTAGGGTTCCATGTGATAGCACGAACTGTGAGAAGTTCATTTTTCATATCTATGAAATGTACATGATTGTCCTTAAAAATCCAATGAATTAATCAACTTATCTATTCTCCTTTGACCAAATTAAATGTTCAATACAAATTATATAAAGGTAATTTAATAAATTAAATA
This sequence comes from Rattus norvegicus, assembly GCF_021556685.1. Taxonomy (NCBI): domain Eukaryota; kingdom Metazoa; phylum Chordata; class Mammalia; order Rodentia; family Muridae; genus Rattus; species Rattus norvegicus. The sequence continues at coordinate 9,313,508 of NC_141551.1, read as the reverse complement.
CTATGATATGGTAAAATACAAAGTCTTGACTTTATTTCTACATTCTAACTGTAAAAGTATATTAAAGTCATAAAAATTTAAAGTTAATTAATAATACCTCAATTTTATTCAGTACTTTTGATACTTTAGATCCCTGAATTGATTCCATTAATTCATCACATAATTGTACAAACTTATTATGTCAATCTTAATTTATGCAATTTAATATTTAAAGAAGGGCTAAACTAACTTTCCAGAATAGCTTTAAGGAGAAGCCAAAAAAGAAGTTCAAGCCAGGTCCCCTGAACTCCTAATGATAATTTCTTCTGAGATATCAGTTTGCAGAACTTATTTTTTATAAAGTATTTGTACTTGGAGCTGACAATGTTATTGTTCTATCATTTATATTTCCCAGGTGAGGACGTAAAAAAAATGGGAAATCATCTCCATTATCAAGAAATAATTTTTTTTATTTTTTTATTTTTTTATTAACTTGAGTATTTCTTATATACATTTCAAGTGTTATTCCCTTTCCCGGTTTCCGGGCAAACATCCCCCTCCCCCCTCCCCTTCCTTATGGCTGTCCCCCTCCCAACCATCCCCCATTGCCGCCCTCCCCCCATAGTCTAGTTCACTGGGGGTTCAGTCTTAGCAGGACACAGGGCTTCCCCTTCCACTGGTGCTCTTACTAGGATATTCATTGCTACCTATGGGGTCAGAGTCCAGGGTCAGTCCATGTATAGTCTTTAGGTAGTGGCTTAGTCCCTGGAAGCTCTGGTTGCTTGACATTGTTGTACTTTTGGGGTCTCGAGCCCCTTCAAGCTCTTCCAGTTCTTTCTCTGATTCCTTCAACGGGGGAACTATTCTCAGTTCAGTGGTTTGCTGCTGGCATTCGCCTCTGTATTTGCTGTATTCTGGCTGTGTCTCTCAGGAGCGATCTACATCCTGCTCCTGTCGGTCTGCACTTCTTTGCTTCATCCATCTTGTCTAATTGGGTGGCTGTATATGTATGGGCCACCTGTGGGGCAGGCTCTGAATGGGTGTTACTTCAGTCTCTGTTTTAATCTTTGCCTCTCCCTTCCCATCCAAGGGTATTCTTTTTCCTCATTTAAAGAAGGAGTGAAGCATTCACATTTTGATCATCCGTCTTGAGTTTCGTTTGTTCTAGGGATGTAGGGTAATTCAAGCATTTGAGCTAATAGCCAATTATCAATGAGTGCATACCATGTATGTCTTTCTGTGATTGGGTTAGCTCACTCAGGATGATATTTTCCAGTTCCAACCATTTGCCTACGAATTTCATAAACTCGTTGTTTTTGATAGCTGAGTAATATTCCATTGTGTAGACGTACCACATTTTCTGTATCCATTCCTCTGTTGAAGGGCATCTGGGTTCTTTCCATTTTCTGGCTATTATAAATAAGGCTGCAATGAACATAGTGGAGCACGTGTCTCTTTTATATGTTGAGGCATCTTTTGGGTATATGCCCAAGAGAGGTATAGCTGGATCCTCAGGCAGTTCAATGTCCAATTTTCTGAGGAACCTCCAGACTGATTTCCAGAATGGTTTTACCAGTCTGCAATCCCACCAACAATGGAGGAGTGTTCCTCTTTCTCCACATCCTCGCCAGCATCTGCTGTCACCTGAGTTTTTGATATTAGCCATTCTCACTGGTGTGAGGTGAAATCTCAGGGTTGTTTTGATTTGCATTTCCCTTATGACTAAAGATGTTGAACATTTCTTTAGGTGTTTGTCAGCCATTCGGCATTCCTCAGCTGTGAATTCTTTGTTTAGCTCTGAACCCCATTTTTAATAGGGTTATTTGTTTCCCTGCGGTCTAACTTCTTGAGTTCTTTGTATATTTTGGATATAAGGCCTCTATCTGTTGTAGGATTGGTAAAGATCTTTTCCCAATCTGTTGGTTGCCATTTTGTCCTAACCACAGTGTCCTTTGCCTTACAGAAGCTTTGCAGTTTTATGAGATCCCATTTGTCGATTCTTGATCTTAGAGCATAAGCCATTGGTGTTTTGTTCAGGAAATTTTTTCCAGTGCCCATGTGTTCCAGATGCTTCCCTAGATTTTCTTCTATTAGTTTGAGTGTGTCTGGTTTGATGTGGAGGTCCTTGATCCACTTGGACTTAAGCTTTGTACAGGGTGATAAGGATGGATCGATCTGCATTCTTCTACATGCTGACCTCCAGTTGAACCAGCACCATTTGCTGAAAATGCTATCTTTTTTCCATTGGATGGTTTTGGCTCCTTTGTCAAAAATCAAGTGACCATAGGTGTGTGGGTTCATTTCTGGGTCTTCAATTCTATTCCATTGGTCTATCTGTCTGTCTCTGTACCAATACCATGCAGTTTTTATCACTATTGCTCTGTAATACTGCTTGAGTTCAGGGATAGTGATTCCCCCTGAAGTCCTTTTATTGTTGAGGACAGCTTTAGCTATCCTGGGTTTTTTGTTATTCCAGATGAATTTGCAAATTGTTCTGTCTAACTCTTTGAAGAATTGGATTGGTATTTTGATGGGGATTGCATTGAATCTGTAGATTGCTTTTGGTAAAATGGCCATTTTTACTAAATTAATCCTGCCAATCCATGAGCATGGGAGATCTTTCCATCTTCTGAGGTCTTCTTCAATTTCTTTCCTCAGTGTCTTGAAGTTCTTATTGTACAGATCTTTTACTTGCTTGGTTAAAGTCACACCGAGGTACTTTATATTATTTGGGTCTATTATGAAGGGTGTCGTTTCCCTAATTTCTTTCTCGGCTTGTTTCTCTTTTGTATAGAGGAAGGCAACTGATTTATTTGAGTTAATTTTATACCCAGCCACTTTGCTGAAGTTGTTTATCAGCTTTAGTAGTTCTCTGGTGGAACTTTTGGGATCACTTAAATATACTATCATGTCATCTGCAAATAGTGATATTTTGACCTCTTCTTTTCCGATCTGTATCCCCTTGATCTCCTTTTCTTGTCTGATTGCTCTGGCTAGAACTTCAAGAACTATATTGAATAAGTAGGGAGAGAGTGGGCAGCCTTGTCTAGTCCCTGATTTTAGTGGGATTGCTTCAAGTTTCTCTCCATTTAGTTTAATGTTAGCAACTGGTTTGCTGTATATGGCTTTTACTATGTTTATGTATGGGCCTTGAATTCCTATTCTTTCCAGGACTTTTATCATGAAGGGGTGTTGAATTTTGTCAAATGCTTTCTCAGCATCTAATGAAATGATCATGTGGTTCTGTTCTTTCAGTTTGTTTATATAATGGATCACGTTGATGGTTTTCTGTATATTAAACCATCCCTGCATGCCTGGGATGAAGCCTACTTGATCATGGTGGATGATTGTTTTGATGTGCTCTTGAATTCGGTTTGCCAGAATTTTATTGAGTATTTTTGCATCGATATTCATAAGGGAAATTGGTCTGAAATTCTCTTTCTTTGTTGTGTCTTTGTGTGGTTTAGGTATAAGAGTAATTGTGGCTTCGTAGAAGGAATTTGGTAGTGCTCCATCTGTTTCAATTTTGTGGAATAGTTTGGATAATATTGGTATGAGGTCTTCTATGAAGGTTTGATAGAATTCTGCACTAAACCCGTCTGGACCTGGGCTCTTTTTGGTTGGGAGACCTTTAATGACTGCTTCTATTTCCTTAGGAGTTATGGGGTTGTTTAACTGGTTTATCTGTTCCTGATTTAACTTCGATACCTGGTATCTGTCTAGGAAATTGTCCATTTCCTGAAGATTTTCAAGTTTTGTTGAATATAGATTTTTATAGTAAGATCTGATGATTTTTTTGAATTTCCTCTGAATCTGTAGTTATGTCTCCCTTTTCATTTCTGATTTTGGTAATTTGGACGCACTCTCTGTGTCCTTTCGTTAGTCTGGCTAAGGGTTTATCTATCTTGTTGATTTTCTCAAAGAACCAACTTTTGGTTCTGTTGATTCTTTCTATGGTCCTTTTTGTTTCTACTTGGTTGATTTCAGCTCTGAGTTTGATTATTTCCTGCCTTCTACTCCTCCTGGGTGTAATTGCTTCTTTTTGTTCTAGAGCTTTAGGTGTGCTGTCAAGCTGCTGACATATGCTCTTTCCTGTTTCTTTCTGCAGGCACTCAGCGCTATGAGTTTTCCTCTTAGCACAGCTTTCATTGTGTCCATAAGTTTGAGTATGTTGTACCTTCATTTTCATTAAATTCTAAAAAGTTTTTAATTTCTTTCTTTACTTCTTCCTTGACCAGGTTATCATTGAGTAGAGCATTGTTCAATTTCCACGTATATGTGGGCATTCTTCCCTTATTGTTATTGAAGACCAGTTTTAGGCCGTGGTGGTCCGATAGCACGCATGGGATTATTTCTATCTTTCTGTACCTGTTGAGGCCCGTTTTTTGACCAATTATATGATCAATTTTGGAGAAAGTACCATGAGGAGCTGAGAAGAAGGTATATCCTTTTGCTTTAGGATAGAATGTTCTATAAATATCCGTTAAGTCCATTTGGCTCATGACTTCTCTTAGTCTGTCGACATCACTGTTTAATTTCTGTTTCCATGATCTGTCCATTGATGAGAGTGGTGTGTTGAAATCTCCCACTATTATTGTGTGAGGTGCAATGTGTGTTTTGAGCTTTAGTAAGGTTTCTTTTACGTATGTAGGTGCCCCTGTATTTGGGGCATAGATATTTAGGATTGAGAGTTCATCTTGGTGGATTTTTCCTTTGATGAATATGAAGTGTCCTTTCTTATCTTTTTTGATGACTTTTAGTTGGAAATTGATTTTATTTGATATTAGAATGGCTACTCCAGTTTGCTTCTTCTGACCATTTGCTTGGAAAATTGTTTTCCAGCCTTTCACTCTGAGGTTGTATCTGTCTTTGTCTCTGAGGTGTGTTTCCTGTAGGCAGCAGAATGCAGGGTCCTCGTTGTGTATCCAGTTTGTTAATCTATGTCTTTTTATTGGGGAGTTGAGGCCATTGATATTGAGAGATATTAAGGAATAGTGATTATTGCTTCCCGTTATATTCATATTTGGATGTGAGGTTATGTTTGTGTGCTTTCATTCTCTTTGTTTTGTTGCCAAGACGATTAGTTTCTTGCTTCTTCTAGGGTATAGCTTGCCTCCTTATGTTGGGCTTTACCATTTATTATCTTTTGTAGTGCTGGATTTGTGGAAAGATATTGTGTAAATTTGGTTTTGTCATGGAATATCTTGGTTTCTCCATCAATGTTAATTGAGAGTTTTGCTGGATACAATAACCTGGGCTGGCATTTGTGTTCTCTTAGGGTCTGTATAACATCAGTCCAGGATCTTCTGGCCTTCATAGTTTCTGGCGAGAAGTCTGGTGTGATTCTGATAGGTCTCCCTTTATATGTTACTTGACCTTTTTCCCTTACTGCTTTTAATATTCTTTCTTTATTTTGTGCGTTTGGTGTTTTGACAATTATGTGACGGGAGGTGTTTCTTTTCTGGTCCAATCTATTTGGAGTTCTGTAGGCTTCTTGTATGTCTATGGGTATCTCTTTTTTTAGGTTAGGGAAGTTTTCTTCTATGATTTTGTTGAAGATATTTACTGGTCCTTTGAGCTGGGAGTCTTCACTCTCTTCTATACCTATTATCCTTAGGTTTGATCTTCTCATTGAGTCCTGGATTTCCTGTATGTTTTGGACCAGTAGCTTTTTCCACTTTACATTATCTTTGACAGTTGAGTCAATGGAATCTTCTGCTCCTGAGATTCTCTCTTCCATCTCTTGTATTCTGTTGGTGAAGCTTGTATCTACAGCTCCTTGTCTCTTCTTTTGGTTTTCTATGTCCAGGTTTGTTTCCATGTGTTCTTTCTTGATTGCTTCTATTTCCATTTTTAATTCCTTCAACTGTTTGATTGTGTTTTCCTGGAATTCTTTCAGGTATTTTTGTGTCTCCTCTCTATGGGCTTCTACTTGTTTATTTATGTTTTCCTGGAATTCTTTCAGGGATTTTTGTGTCTCCTCTCTATGGGCTTCTACTTGTTTATTTATGTTTTCCTGGAATTCTTTCAGGGATTTTTGCGATTCTTTCAGGCATTTTTGCGATTCCTCTCTGTAGGCTTCTACTTGTTCTCTAAGGGAGTTCTTCACGTCTTTCTTGAAGTCCTCCAGCATCATGATCAAAAATGATTTTGGAACTAGATCTTGCTTTTCTGGTGTGTTTGGATATTCCATGTTTGTTTTGATGGGAGAATTGGGCTCCGATGGTGCCATGTAGTCTTGGTTTCTGTTGCTTGGGTTCCTGTGCTTGCCTCTCGCCATCAGATTATCTCTAGTGTTACTTTGTTCTGCTATTTCTGACAGTGGCTAGACTGTCCTATAAGCCTGTGTGTCAGGAGTGCTGTAGACCTGTTTTCCTCTCTTTCAGTCAGTTATGGGGACAGAGTGTTCTGCTTTCCGGCGTGTGGTTTTTCCTCTCTACAGGTCTTCAGCTGTTCCTGTGGGCCTGTGTCTTGAGTTCACCAGGCAGCTTTCTTGCAGCAGAAAAGTTGGTCTTACCTGTGGTCCCAAGGCTCAAGTTCGCTGGTGGGGTGCTACCCACGGGCTCTCTGCAGCGGCAGCAACCAGGAAGACCTATGCCGCCCCTTCCGGGAGCTTCAGTGCACCAGGGTTCCAGATGGTCTTTGGCTTTTTCCTCTGGCGTCCGAGATGTGTGTGCAGAGAGCAGTCTCTTCTGGTTTCCCAGGCTTGTCTGCCTCTCTGAAGGTTCAGCTCTCCCTCCCACGGGATTTGGGTGCAGAGAACTGTTTATCCGGTCTGTTTCCTTCTGGTTCTGGTGGTGTCTCAGGCACAGGGGTCCTGCCGCTCCTGGGCCCTCCCCCACGGGAGCCCAGAGGCCTTATACAGTTTCCTCTTGGGCCAGGGATGTGGGCAGGGGTGAGCAGTGTTGGTGGTCTCTTCCACTCTGCAGCCTCAGGAGTGCCCACCTGACCAGGCGGTTGGGTCTCTCTCTCACAGGGTCTGGGGCAGAGAGCTGCTGCGGGCCGGGCAAGAAATAATTTTAAGGTAGGAAATATTTGGGTTCCTATAGGACCTTTGTATGTTGGTTTCTACTGACTTCTGTTTTCCTGAGAGTGAGACAAATGTAATGGAATCATGTTTTACAAAATCTATATAGAGAACACTAGGAAGAAAGGTCATCGAGTACGTGAGGCAAAGAGGGTAAATGAGCAGACTGGATGTATTTCAGTAGGTAATGATATCAAAATTATTCACTCTGTATAATAAGTCAAAAAGGAAACTCATTGAAATTTGAAACTACAGAATTAATGACAAGCTGTATTAACCTGACAGGTGTCTGTCACCAGTGAGATAGCAAGAAATTAAATATGTACCTATATAAATGCTGTTTATATTACTGAAAAAACCATGTACAGAAATGATTTATTTGGTTTGTACTTTCTGAAGAGTCAGTTTTCTATGTTGCAAAGATATTAACAAGAAGATCAACAGTTTTGATATTTTGCTAAAGCAGCCCATTCTGTCTCATTTATTGTCAACTTCATACATGGTCAGAGACCTTTGTAAAGAGGGACATTAAATTGATACTATGTCTCCTTAAGACAGGACTAAAGCCCTGAGGGCCAGGAGAAGGAATGGAAACAGGCAACCCCAGGATGTATGAGGTGGGGAACCCTGTAGAATGTACAGGAGACCTGGGGAGTTAAAGACTCTCAGAACTCAAAGAGGGGGACCTTGGATGATGTGCTCTAAAGTGTGGATGGGGATCTTATAGAGTCCACCTCCAGTGGAGGGATAGGACATCAAGTGGAGGGATGTAGTTGTCATTCCACAGTCAAAAGATCTGACCTAGAATTGTTCTTGTCTGAATGAACTCCAGGGACAATAATGGACAAGAGCTGGAGAGAAAGGAGGGCCAGTGACAGGCCCAAATTGGGATCCAGCTCAAGGGGAGGACTGGGGCCTCTACATTGTTGCTGTTGTTGTGGTGTGCTTGCAGACAAGAGCCTAACATGGTTGCCCTCTGAGTAACCCAACTAGTACCTGAAAGAGTCAGATGCAGATACTGGCACCCAACAAATGGACAGAAGTCTGGGGCCCTGTGGTTGAACTGAGAAAAGCTGGAAGAAGCTGAGAAAGAGTGTATCCCCATGGGAATACTGGCAATCTCAACTGATCTGGACCTTCAAAGTCTCGCAAACACTAAGCCATCAACCAGGTAGAACACACCAGCTGATATGAGACCCTTGACACATATACAACATAGGGCTGCCTGGTCAAGCCTCAATGAGAAAGGAAATACCTAACCCTCAAGAGACTTGAGGCCCCAGGGAGTGGAGAGACATCGTGGGATGGGAGTTTTGGGGTAGGAACATCCTCTTGGAGAGGAGGGAGGCAGAGGAGGAGGTATGGAATGTGGAGTAGTTTGGGGACAGATTTGGAAAGGGCTGAAATCTGAACTTTAAAAACAAAAGCATTAAAGAATAAAAAAGAAGAAAAAATAAATTATTGTCTGTAGTTGTGCTCCAATTTCTTAATGAAGGCACTTAGTTTTATAAATTTTCCACTTAGCACTGCTTTCATTGTGTTCCATAAAGTTGTGTATATCGTGACTTCATTTTTGTTGAATTCTCGAAAGTCTTTAATTTCTTTCTATATTTTTTTCTCTGACCAAGTTATCATTGAGTAAAGTTTGGTTTCCATGGGTATGTGGATTTTCTGTTGCTTTTGTTATTATTGAAGTCTAGCCTTAGTCTGTGGTGATCCAATAGGATGCAGGTTATTACTTCAATCTTCTAGTATCTGTTGAGGCTTATTCTGTGACAGATTATATGGTCGATTTTTGAAAAGGTACCATGAGGTGCTGAGAAGGGCTATTCTTTTGTCTTAAGGTAAAATGTTCTGTAGATAGCTGTTAAATTCATTTGGTTTATAAGCTCTATTAGTTCCACTGTGTCTCTTTTTAGTTTCTGTTTCCAAGTTCTGTTCATTGGTGAGAGTAGGGTATTGACGTCTTCTATTATTGTGTGTGGTTCAACATGTGTTTTGAGCTTTGGTACAGTTTCTTTTATGAATTTGAGTGCCCTTGCATTTGAGGCATAGATGTTCAGAATGACATGTGCTCCGATATGTTCATAGCAGCCTTTATTTATACTATTGAGAAGCTGGAAACAACCCAGATGTCCCTCAACTGAAGAATGAATACAGAGAATGCAGTCCATTTATACACTGTAACAATACTTAAGTATTAAAAAGAGGACATCACAGATTTTGAGGGCAAATTGATGGAACTAGAAAATATCATTCTGAGTTAGGTAACCGAGACCCAAAGGACATACATGGTACTCAGTCACAAAGTAATAGAAAGATAAAATGCATGCCAAAATCAGTGACTGATTTGAAATGATTTGCTTATCTCCTTAAACCTTAAGGATATTCAATAAATCTAAAATGTGTTAGCAATGTTTTAATTCTTTTAGTTTTGAAATTAAAGTTTAATTATATCATTTATGCTTTCCTTTTCCTCTTTCTAAACCTGTATAGTAATTACTGTTACATGTATATATACATACATATATGTTACACACACACACACACACACACACACACACACACATTGAGCTGACTATTTGATATTGTATAACAAATTAGTGTGCTTTTTTCTGCAGAAGACTATTCTACTCTCGGCTTTCCTTGTTTTCTATAGTTCTTTGGATAGATATTGTAGTCTTTTGCCTGTCCACTTTGGCATGTCTAGTATAGTTGTCCTTACTCAGCATATTCATAGCATGAAGACTTCACAATAAAGTCAATAAGCCTAACTTATATGCTGAACCCTAAGACACTAGAATGTCAACATCTTTGAACTTCATATAAACTGCTGACAATCCCTTTAAAATGTAATTTCTCTCTCTCATGTTAACTGAGTATACAATGATTTTTAAAGAAAAGTTAATAAGAGAATGGTAACTAGAAAAAAAAGGGCTACACCAGGAGCTGAACCTGTGCCACAGCCCTATGTACTCAATCACAACAGGAGAGAGCTTATCACCCAGGAGTGCACACACACCTGAGAGCACAGGTGAGATCACCACTTTTGCTCAGAGAGCCCTACCTGGAGCCCTCAGGACACAGAAACCAAAAAGCATACTGGGACAGAATCCTTCTAATTTCCATGTGTGCGCAGAGCTGTCCCTGTGCTACAGTTCTATGTACCCAGATACCACTAGGAGAGAGCTAGTGCCTCAGGAGGGCTGACACACCTGAGAGCTCAGATCTCACATAGGGAAAGCTGGTCTCCTAGGAGTGCTGACACACATGCTTACGGGAGGGTCAAGCCCCTGTCAGAAACAACAAGACCAATTAACACCAGAGATAGCCAGATAGTGAGAGGCAAGTACAAAAACATAAGCAACAGAAACCAAGGCCACTTTCCATCATCAGAACTCAGTTCTTCCACCCCAGTAAGTCCTGAATACCCCAGCACATAGGAAAAGCAAGATTATGATTTAAAATCACATCTCATGATGATGTTGGAAAACTTTAAGAAGAAAATAAATAACTATCATAAATAAATAAAGGACAACACAGGTAAATAGGTAGAAGTTATTAAAGAGGAAACATAAAAATTCTTTCAAAATTACAGGAATACACAAGCAAACAGGTGAAGGAATTGAACAAAACCATCCAGGATCTAAAAGTGGAAATAGAAACAATAAAGAAATCATAAAGGGATACAAATCAGGAGATAGAAAACCTAAGAGGGAGATCAGGAATCATAGACACAAACACCACCAACGTAATACAAGAGATAGAAGATATCATAAAAAACATTGAAACACCAGTCAAAGAAAATGTAAAACACAAAAAGACTCTAAACCAACACATTCTGGAAATCCAGGACATAATTAGAAGGTCAAACCTAAGGATAATAGGTATAGAAGAGAGCAAAGATTCCCATCTTAAAGAGACAATAAATATCTTCAACAAAATTATAGAAGACAATGTCCCTAACCTAAAGAGAGAGATGCCCATAAGCATACAAGAAGTTTGCACAACTCCAAATTGATTAAACAAGAAAAGAAATTCCTCCTGTCACATAACAGTCAAAAAACAAAAACAAACAAACAAACAAAAAAAAAACAAATACACTAAACAAAATAAAAAGGGGTTGGGGATTTAGCTCAGTGGTAGAGCGCTTGCCTAGCAAGCTCAAGGCCCTGGGTTTGGTCCCCAGCTCCAAAAATAAATAAATAAATAAATAAATAAATAAATAAATAAATAAATAAATAAAATAAAAAAATATTAAAAGAAGTAAAGGAAAAAATTCAAATAACATATGAAGTCAGACCTATCAGAATCACATCAGATTTCCCACCAAAGACTATGAAAGGCAAAAGATCCTAGGCAGATGTTTTACAGACCCATAGAGAACACAAATGCCAGCCCAGGCTACTATATCCATCAAAACTCTCATTAACATAGATGGAGAAATCAAAATATTCCATGACAAAACCAAATTTACACAATAGCTTTCCACAAATCCATCACTACAATGGATAATAAATAGAAAACTCCAATACAAGGAGGAAACTAACCCTAAACACCGTAAAAAAGCAAGAAAGTAGTCTAAGTTCAACTAACCCAAAAGAAGATAGACACAGGAAGATAATTCCACTTCTACCAACCAAAATAACAGGAAACAAAAATCATTGGTCCCTTATATCTCTCAACATCAATGGACTCAATTCTGCAATAAAAAACACATAGACTGACTGGATACTTAAACAAGACCCAGCATTTTGCTGCATACAGAAAACACACCTCAGTGAGAAAGACAGACACTTCCTCAGAGTAAAAGTTTGAGAATTTTTTTCCAAGCAAGTGTTCCCAAGAAACAAGTTGGATTAGCCATTCTAATATTGAATAATATCGACTTTCAACAAAAAAGTAATCAAAAAAATAAAAGGCATGACTCTTCACACATGTCAAAGAAAAAATCCCCAAGATGAACCCTCCATTATGAATATCTATACTCTAAAAGCAAGGGCACCTACATTCATAAAAGGAACATTTTAAATCTCACAGCATGCATTGCACCTCACACAATAATAGTGGGAGACTTCAATGCCCAGTGCTCATCAATGAACAAGACTGTGGAAAAAGAAACTAAACAGAGACACAGTAAAGCTAACAGAAGCTATGAACCAAATGAAGTTAACATATATCTATAGAGCATTTCATTGTAAACAAAAGAATATAACTTCTTCTCCACATGTCATAGAACAGTCTCCAAAACTGACCATATAATTGGTCGCAAAACAGGCCTCAACAGATGCAAGAAGGTGGAAATAATCCAACACATCCTATCAGATCACCATGGACTAAGGCTGGTCTTCAATAACAACAAAAACAACAGAAAGCGCACATATACATGAAAGTTGAGCAACCCTCTACTCGGTGGTAACTTGGTAAGGAGAAAATAAAGAAAGAAATTGAAGAGTTTTTAGAATGAAATGAAAACGAAGGCCCAACAGTTCCACACATATGTGACACAATGAAAGCAGTGCTAAAAGAAAAACTCAGCAATGAATGCCTCCAGAAAGAAACTGGAGAAAGCATAAACTAGCAGCTTGATAGCACATGGAAATGCTCTAGAACAAAAAGAAGCAAATGCACCCCAGAGGACTAGAGGCCAGGAAATAATCAAGCTCAGGACTGAAATCAACCAAATACAAACAAACAAACAAACAAAAAACCCCAAACCAAACAAAAACAAAAACCAAACCAAACAAAAACAAACAAACAAAAAAAGAACCTTACAAAGAAAAACCAAAACCAGGAGCTGATTTTTGGAGAAAATCAACAAGATAGATAAATCCTTAACTAGACTAACAAGAAGACACAGAGATAGTATTCAAATTAACAAAATCAGAAATGAAAAGGGAGACATAAGAACAGAATCTGAGGATATTCAAAAATTCATCAGATCCTACTACAAAAGTCTATACTGAACAAACCTGGAAAATCTGGGTAAAATGGACAATTTTCTAGACAGATACCAGGTACAAAAGTTAAATCAAGATAAGATCAACCATCTAAATAGTCCCATAATCCCTAAAATAATAAAAGCAGTTATTAAAAGTCTCCCAACCAAAAAAATCCCCGAAGCAAATGGGTTTTGTACAGAACTCTATGAGACCTTCATAGAAGACCTAATACCAATGGTGTCTAAACTTCCACAAAATAGAAACAAAAGGAACACTACACAACTCCTTCTTTGAAGCTATAATTATGCTTATACCTAAACCACACAAAACCCAAACAAAGAAAATAACTTCAGACCAGTTCCCTTATGAATATTGATGCAAAAATACTGAATAAATTTCTCCAAAAATGAATCTAAGAATACATCAAAACGATCATCCATCATGATCAAGAAGTCTTCATCCCAAGGATGCAGGAATGAGTCAATATATAAAAAAAATCCATCTAAGGGACTAACCCACCATCCCAAGAGTACACAGAACCTATGGCTCCAGCTGCATATATAACAGAAAATGACCTTACTGGGAATCAATGGGAAGAGAGGCCTTTGGCCCTGTCAAGTCTCAATGCCCAGGTATATGCGAATTAAGAATGGTGAGGTTTGAGGGGTTAGGTGTAAGGGTGAGGGATCACTTTCATGGAAGCAGGGGAAGGGGGGGATGGGATAGAGGGTTTCTGTGGGGAAACCTGGAAAAAGGATAACATTTAAAATGTTAGTAAAAAAAATCCAATAAAAGCAAAAAGAAAAAGAAAACAGAAAAAAAAAACAGGAAGAAAGGAATTTAAACTGTGCAAGGGAAAGACAAGAAAGCAAAATGGGTAGAGCATGATCAAAGAACATTATGTATTTGTAAATGGCACATGTAAACATATGTAATAAAACAAGAAAATAAAAGACAAAGGCATTGTCTTAATTAAGTTTTTATTGCTGTGATTAAACACCACGACAAAAAACAACTTGAGGAGGACAAAGTTGATTACTACTAAACACTCATAGGTCACCCTCCATTATGGAGAGAGTTCAGGACAAGTACTCAAGCAGGAAAGGAATTTAAGCAGAAGCCATAGTAGGGTGGCACTTACTAGATTGCTCTCCATGGCTTGGTCAGACTGTTTTCTTACAGAACTCAAGGTTACCAATGCAGGGCTAGCAATGACTCCAATGAGCTGAGCTCTCATACATCAATCATCAATTAGAACAATGTACTACAGTCTCGCCTACAGACCACTTTTTTATTTTTAAATGATTTATTTACTTATTATACATGAGTACACTGTAGCTGCCTTCAGACACACTGAAGAGGGCATCAGATCCCATTACAGATAGTTGTGAGCCACCATGTTGGTACTGAGATTTGAACTCAGGACCTTTGGAAGAGTAGTCAGTGCTCTTAACCAGTGAGACATCTCTGCAGCCCAACAGACCACTTTTTTAATTGCATTTTTGATATTAACATTTATGCTTCTTAAATGACACTTGCTTTTTTCAAGTTGTATAAAACTAACCCCAGCTGTAATGAAGCACAACACTTTACAGAATTATAGATTCTAACAAATATGAGTTCATCTCTAACTTTAATTGCCTTGCCTTCAAAAGACAAAAAGCTAGATGAAACCTTTGTGGTGTGGCCTTTATGAGCATGCACTCTCTTGAGATCCTCCTAGACTGCTGAACTACAGCTTAGTTTCTGAGAGGGATCAGTTGTGTAAAAATCCATGGGTTGAAACTCTGAGTTGTAGTGAAGACTAAGTACTCAAAAGGCTGGTTCTGAGTCTCAGCTCGTTACACGGAATAGGATCTATAAATGAGAACTTTTGGTCTTTGTGATGATGTTGGATCTCAGTTTTGATATTTGTGTTTCTTCTATTGTGTGCAGAGCCAGGTTCACAATTTGAGCCTCACTCTGGCTTGTTTCTTCCATTTAACATGCAGTAGCCAGCTCTTACTAATAAGGTGCCCACAGCTAAATGTAATATATTCTATAAACATGACAAATATATTCATCAACAATCATGAGACTTTCTTTACAGACTGGCTCCATTACACTTCTCTTCCTTTAACAGTTTTCCTAGCAGGACGGTAACTCTAAAATAGAAATCATGGAATTGAATATAATCAGGTTCATTTTTCCTGAGGGAGAATAAGCTTGGATTTCTCTGGATTGAGTATGCTAATAATATCTACCTTAGCCATAAGCTAATTTCCTCTGTAAGACATATTGACATTGAGGATAAAGGGGAGAACACAATTCAAATCAGTCCAATGAGGCTCCTTCACTTCATTCCAGTAGTAACAACAGAAAAGCACTTGAAAAGGGGATTTGCACCTTTTCTACTCAAGCAATTCATTATGGGATATTTTGTTTTAGAATATATGCTGGCTCCCATCAATTTCAACTTTAAAATATGGTATAAACTTAAAAAAGGTAAGTGTGAAAGTCAATGCAAGAAATGCTGCTATTGTAGAGTTTAAAGTACAGTAGTGTACAAATAATTGTACTTTTTGGTGCCACTAGGAATTGAGGGAGTAGAAAAGCAATAAAATGTAAAGACATGATTTATTAAATGAGCTGCCTAAAGGATCAGTGGATTTAAACATCATGCAGTGGCTCAACTCCCCAGCTCCCCAAAGGAATACTGAAGACACGCATGCTGGAGAGAGGTGCCTAGTCCTAGGCTTCTTTTGACCAGGGATACAGAATGCTTTTCTTATAAAAACCGAATATACTTCAGCCCTTAAGTTGCAGACAGTCTAAAACTTTGATTTTAGAAGCCCAGGTTCTGTCCATATGCCTAGCATTTATTAATTTCCCACCAAAGTAAAATATATCTTTCTTCCTTATTTCAGGGTGACCCAAGGCTCAATACTGTCTGCCAGTCTGACAAATTAACAGGCATTCCAACTGAGCTGAGGCACTGAATGAGCACAGTACTTCAGTTTCTAGACAACTTAATAGGCATGGAAAATCCTGACTTTTCAGTAATCTTGGGGGAGGAGAAGATCAAACAGTCCTTACATGTAGTAGAGGGTTGATTAAGGATTAGTAGTGGAAATCTAACATTATTTTAAGGTACAAATTTAGTTAACTTGCATTAATTCATTTCTTCCAAATATACCTTAAATAAATTTTATTGAAAATATTAATTAATACAAAAATTAAGTAAAGTGGTTAGCAAGTATTCTTGACTTATAAGAGTAAATTCTTTTTTTTCTTTTTCCTGTTATAGAAAATATCACTGTCCATATCGTGTGTGTATGTGTGTATGTGTGTGTATGTGTGTGTGTGTGCTTGTGTATGCATGTGTGTGTGTATGTGTGTGTGCATGTGTGTGTGTTTGTGTGTGTGGTGTGTGTGGTGTGTGTGTGTGTGCATGTGTGTGTGTTTGTGTGTGTGGTGTGTGTGTGTGCTTGTGTATGCGTGTGTGTGTATGTGTGTGTGCATGTGTGTGTGTTTGTGTGTGTGTGGTGTAGTGTGTATGTGTGTGTGTGTGTGTGTGTGTGTGTGTGTGTGTTTTCAGAACTAGTTGACACTAGACAATCAATTGATGTGCTCTTCACTGGGAGAAACCACTGATCACCCTTCCCACTTCAATCTTCCCTCAGTTGTCTATAGTTCTTTATGTGTGACTGAGGCATGCTGGGCTTTTTTCTGGTCACTTCAGCATGTTCATTGGTGTCATTCTTTCGCACCTCACATTTGGGCGGTTATGTTGGCAAATGTTTAGGGTGTTGCTTCTGATATTACTATGAGACCCAATCTCACAGACAAGAAACTCCCTGATCCTCTGTCTCTAACCATCTTTCTTTGTTCCTGGAGTCTTAGGTATGGGGATGTTTTATAAATGTATTCATTGGGACCAAATTCTAAACTCTGTGTTTTAATTAGTAGTTCACTTCAAAGAGAAGGTTTCTTCATGAGAAGTGAGTGAAGACTATTTCTATATATTAAGATTTGGAACTCTGGAAAGATTGTTTGCTAGTATTCATTGAGGATTAAAACCCAAAGTATACAAAGAATTAAAAAAGCAGAGTCAAAAACCAATTGACTCATTCAAAAAGTGAGCTGGTACCCTAAATCAAGGGTCTCAATAGAAAAATAATGAAGAAATACCTGAAAAAGTGTTCATGCTCCCAGTGATTAGATAATTGGGAATCAAAACGATGTTGAGATTTCATTCTTACTCCAGTCAGAATGGAAAGAGTTAACACAATCCAACAGGAAAATGCTTGGAGGGACTGTAGGGAAAAAGTTTACAACATTCATTGTGGTAAAGTTGTACAATCACTATGAAATCAGTGTGGGTTATTATCAAAAACTAAAAATAAATGTACTATATGTCCCAGCTATAGCATACCTTGGCAGATGCCCAAAGAACTCACCATCCTATTCCACAGATCTTAGTTCAGTTATCATCTTTGCTGCTCTGTTCACAACAGCTAAAAACTGAAAACAACTTAGATGTCTTCCAACTGATGAATGGACAAGGACAAGGTGACGCATAGTCACCATGGAGCACTATTCAGTTGTAAAGAAATAGGAAATCATGAACTCTACAGTAAATTGCTATAAGTAGTATATTTGGTGAGGTAAGCCAGATCAGAACAATTTATACCACATGTTCCTTATTGGAGGAACAAACTACCAACTTCAAATAATTACATTCCAGTAAATAACAAAGTGTTAGGGACAAGGATAATAAATGCATTGTAACTAATATTGATGGGCCAGAACAGAGTGGACTAAAAATCATTTTATTTGAAGGTAAGAAGGATAAGGAAAAGGTCATGGTAACGATAGCTTACTGTCCCTGCATTAACTTTATAAACATCTAACAAAAGTTACATCAAGTTTTTGTAAGTTTTTACTCCTTGGCATTACATTTTTTCCAAAATAATAAGAGATTCATTTCATGTAGATACAAATCTCATGGAGTTGCCTCACAGGTACAGTGAGACATGTGATGGAAACAGCTGTTGCACCAAAGAGAAACATGCTAATAGGACATAGTATTCTAAATGACATCACAATACCCAAACTCTTATGCTTACCAAGAGACATGTTAATGCAGCCTGCTAATGTCTTATATTGACTACCCATGTGTTCTTAATTCCTAACCAAGATGGTTCAGTGTAGGGTACACATCTCAAACATATTGAATAATGAAGAGGAACAGCAACTTTGACCAAGAGGAGACACTTATTTGTAATGATATGTCACCCTACAAGTCTTCCATTCAAGTCTGGAGGCACAAAAGAGAAGACTCTCCATTGTTTCAGAGAGTAATTGTCTCGGTAAGCAGGACAATCTGAAACACTTAATCCATAATCTATACCTCCTGAAGCTTGTGGAGAGTCGGGATTGGCAGTCTTTTCCAAGGCATTATCCCAGGCCTATGAGCATTTGAGTTCATGTCATCATTCATTTCGTGAGTAGTCTCAGGGGGTGTGCACACTGCCACTTCCTCCCCCTTCAGTAGCACACAATCTGAACTTTCTCAGAATCACAAGAGCCAACAGTGGTAGCTGTCACCTAAGCAGGAAAATGGTGTGTGTTTGAGAACCTATCACACAGATGCATTATTTGTCCAGTGACAGAGTAGTGATGAATGTGTCCGTAGTGACATTTGAGATGACAGGGGATGAAATCCCCAAGTCATACACTGTAAGACTCAGTGTCTTCAGAATGGCATTATTGTCAGTTATCCTGGATATGTGCAAACATAGGCAACATGATGGCCACGAATCAATTGATTATCACAGGCTATGAAATTTACTTGTGGCAAAGCCAATAGGGAATGTCAGGTATCAGAAAAGATGATAATGTATCAGAAATAATTTTATTTACTTTAACTGTGCAAACATTTAAAAGCCAAATGAGGGCTGGAGAGATGGCTCAGCCGTTAAAGGCTAGGCTCACAACCAAAAATATAAAAGCCAAATTAGAAAAGCTATATTATAGAATAACCTATAAAACTGTACTCAAAATACCATACCCAGAAAATATCTTTAAAGTAATTTAGTACAGTTGCAGTTTCCTAGAGTATAGTATATAAAACATATATACAAAAGCTTAGATGAAGAAATAGAGATGTATTTATATGAAAAAACAACTCAATGCATTAAAAAAACATACTGTTTCAAAATAATAAAATTCTGCAAAGTAGTATTTATATAAAATTCTATTGTTTTCTTGTACTCAGAAATGTATGAAATGATAGGTGGAAAATAAAGCCCAACAAATTTATATTATGGGATGTGCTGATTTCCGGCATAAGCCTACCATTATTAATTTTGCTAAATAAGTAAGGCTAAGAAAATCTAAGTCTAAGATTTATTTAGCTGTGGGATTTATGCATTCATATAAAAATAATTTTTAAAATAAGCAACCAGGTGAAACTTTTATTGCCCTCTTTTTACAACTATGCTAAATCCAAAGCTCATGTTTTTATATGTTGATAAACACCATGGAAACCACATGGTACCCAGAGAGAAGCTTTGTCTTTTACAGAGTCAACTGTCAGACTTCTGTGTTTGAGTTCATACATTTTGGTGACATTGCCTATAAAATGTGCAGTTATTCTTCCAATGTAATCTGACATCACTTTTTACATGCTGCTTCAGTTTCACTTATACTACATGGTAGTTTGTGATTTCTTAGAATTGCTTAAACAGTAATGGAATGAACAAGGTGTTTGCAAAACCAAAATATTTGTATCTAGGACATGCTTTAGATTTGATTTAGTTAATTCCAGAAATCTTTCAACTAATCTGTAACCCAGCCTTAACATGTCAAGTGTGTAAATGTAATCATAATGGAAATTACTTAACATACACGAAATGCCAGCTTGCTTTATTTTTAACAAGTATGAGAAAAACATGCACAAAATGAATCTAAAAGCCTACAGAACTGATTTGGCAATGCTACAAACCATTGCTCAAATTAATCTAGTATTGATTTTTTATTATTATTGCTTGAAGACTGTGATGTAACTTAACTAGATTACTAAATCAAAAGTAGTTTTGATTGTGTTTACAAAATAGATGGCTTCAACTTATTAAAATTCAGTAGTAGTCTTTACAGAATGAACAAGCATAAAATTTATATATGGATAAAGAAAACATACTTCCCCTGTAACATTACACCAGCTTTCATATCAGAGAATTTCCACAGGTCAAACAATCTTTGCCATCTTACAAAGAATATTAAAGGTATTAGCACAATGGTGAAACAGTCTGTTAAATGTATAACCCTCTATTCAGAGGTCTAGCTCTTTGTTTAACATTTCAGCTCCAAATTCATTAGATATTCAAGCATTACACATTATTATATTGTAGAATATAAACTAAGACACAACAAATACATGCAGTAAGATAGAGGAACACTGAGACAGCCAGCCAGAGACAGCCAGAAACAGAGACATAGGGACAGAGAGAGATGGACAAAGAAGCACATATACATAGCTCTCTAAGAATGTATAGAATTTAAAGAACCCATTAAGCTTCAATCAAATTTCAACCTCTTGTTTATTGGAACAATTTCAACAAAATTGAACTTAATTACTAAGGTCAAAGCTGTACTTATTTTTGAAGAGAAAGAAGTAATCATTCTTTTATTTATTTTTTTGTAGTTAGTTTTATATAAGCGTCAACCATAGGTTTTGTTTTGTTTTGTTTTTTTTAATGGATATATCTAGGAAAAGTTTCTGTGTGTGTGTGTGTGTGTGTGTGTGTGTGTGTGTGTCAGTGTGTGTGTCTGTGTGTGTGTCTGTGTGTGTATGTATGTGTGCAAAATAAATTCAATAAATTGACATTTCACTTGATATAGACATAACGTACCCCAGAAAAGAATAAAGAAAAGAATCGCTTTTTATGAAAGAATCAAAAATCACATTGAAAGCCTTAATTAAATATAGAGAAACAGGATGTAAAATATTATAATGTTTAATTTAGAACACATGTTTTATCTTAACATATTATAGAATAATTACATAAACACACAAATCATCTTCTTCCCTATTAGCTGTTTGTCTCTTCTTTCTAACTAGAGGTCCGGGTCAACAGATCTTGACAGCCCTTCCAGATGCCCACTGGTAACACAACATGATGGCAGTTTCTATAATCTTACTTCAGCACAGCACTTCTTCCAACAATGACAGGCTGGCGCCAGCTGAGGCTCATCTCTCCTTTATTTTGTCCTTCACATCCTCTCTGTATGATGGCTTTAGGTCTCTACCGGAAGAAATTACTGCAGCTTTTGCCTTGTGGGGTTCCCCTTCATTTGCCTACATTCACAAATTATTCTTAAAAAGTAAACTTATTACAGTAAAATATTAACAGTTCTGGCTTCTCCACTGTTATGATCCAAACAAAGTTTATTGGCAGGAGTTGGGCAGAGGATCAATGCAAAGTTATGAAAGAAAAATGCACAATGCCTGGTAACACATCAAATTATTTCAACCAGACCAGTCATTTCAATACAATTTGTGAGATTAGAAACATCAGAAAGCTTCAGATAATAAAAATTTTACATATTCAACCGTAAAAATCATAACAATTTCTTTAACATATTCTATGTAAGGTAATTAAATGATCTGTGAGTATGTGATTGAATCAGAGTTGGATAACATTGCAAGTGTAATTTATGAAATGACCTATAGAAACCAATGGCAAACTTAAGCTATTGTTCTTTTATTTATTGACTGTGGATACTCATTCGTTTCATCAAATGAATAGCAACTACATAGATATACTGTGCATCTGAAGTTTGTCCCTGAATTTTTGATAAAAAAGAGGGTAGATACATCCCTGTTGCTCTCATGCAGTTTACAGTTTATTAAGGAGAATACATATTGCAATCATATGTAGAAAGTTTTTAATTTATTTTATGTAAGTTATTAAATCTTTATGCTACAGGAATTTATGTGATGCTATGTATTTTAATAAGGTTGAAAGAAAGGATGAAATTAATTAGATACCAATGAATGAGAAATACCTTTTCATATCCCTATTTTGGCCACGGCTGAAAATTTCACACTGGAGGAACTAAAAGTTCAGTCTGAGGTGGTTGTTGATTACTGTTTCTACTTCAGTAAGTGGAGATGAAGGCAAAATAAATAGGAGATCAGAGTCATCCTCAGCTCATAGGGAACGCAAGGCCATTTGAGATACTGAAAAATCAAAAGAAAGACAAAAAAATGGCCATTAAAATGTATATTGAAAGCTAAACAACATGCAAGAAACAGGGTAGAAAGAGGTATTAGTAATAAGAAATAATAAGTAGTACAGAGTATTGGAATAACACAAATCAAAGTTACAGTGTCTTTATGTTATCTGGAGATTAATAGGAAACTCCTTTAAGCTGTATTAACACAGGTTCAAAATTGTTCAGCAATATTATTACAAAATTTTATATAAAGTCAACCCTATCTACTCTTTCATCATCTGGGCCCTGTTGAGGCTGGTTAATTTATTCTAATTGGCAGTGAGTGATCTTCTTAGGACATGAATTATGCTTAACTTAATTTATCATTTAGCAACCAGAAGTTGTAGCATTACATGCAGAAAAACATTTCAGAGCTAGACTGTCAAAACCAACTGAGCAAAGGGTGTTCATAATTCTGTCAAAACATAGTAGAATAACTGGGCCAGCTGGTCTTCTCCCCAGAAGAGGTATACTAGAGGATCCACTGCGCTTACAACATCTGGTTAGAGCCCTCCTGAAGTCCCGCAGCTGCTACTAGGACCAAATATCACTCCCCTTCCACCTGTCCTATCTTCTGGAACAGACTGCTAGGAAAGAAGAACGGATACAGAAAATGTGGTTTATTTACACAATGGAATACTACATAGCTATTAAGAATGAGGACATCCTGAGTTTTGCAGGCAAATGGATGGAACTAGAAAATATCATCCTTAGTGAGGTAACTTAGACCCAAAAGACAAAAGGATATGCATAATATGTATTCACTAATAAGTGGATATTAGCAAAAAAAAGGAAGAATACCCTAGTTACAGTCCACAAAACTCAAAAAGGTCAACAATTTGAAGAGCCCAAGTGAAAATGCCTCAGTCCCACTTGGAAGGGAGAAGAAATAACCACAGTAGTGAGAGAGGGACCTGGGAGGGAAAAGAGATAGGAGGGTAGGAGGGGAACATGGTCTGGTATTGGGTTGGGGAAAAAGACCAATGTCGTCAGGGCCAGCAGAAAAAATGGAAAAAGGTGACTTCAGGAGGTAGGAGATTGGGAAGACCCTCCAGAATATACCAGAGACCTGGGAAGTGAGAGACTGTCAGGACTCAAAGTAATGCCCTACTCTGGGGATAGGGAACTTACTGAACCCTCCACCAGCAGAAAGACAGGGCATCAGGTGAGAGATGATGTTGCTATCCCACAGTCAATGCACTGACCCATAATTCTTCCTGTCTGAAAAAATGCAGGGATGAAAATGGAGAAGAACCTGAGGAAAAGAAGGTCCAGAGACAGGCCCCAAGTGGGATCCAGCTCAAGGGGGTGGGGTTCAAGACCTGGCACCATTACTGAGGCTATGGGGTGTTCACAAAAAGGTACCTATCATGACTGTTCCCCAAAAACCCAACAAGCAGCTGAAAGAGGCAGATGCAGATATATGCACCCAACCAATGAGCAGAAGGTGCTGACCCTCTGGTTGAATTAGGGAAAAGCTGGAGGAAGTTAAAGAGGAGGGCAACCCTGTAGAAGAAGAGCATTCTCAATTAACCTGGACCCCTGAGATCTCTCAGATACTGGGGTCATGAACCAAACAGCATAGCCCAGCTGAGATAAAGCCTCCAACACATACACTGAAGAGGATTCCTGGCTATAGGTTCAGTCAGAGAAGACGCGCCTAATCCTCAAGAGGTTGGAGGCCCCAGGATGTTAAAGATCGGGTTGGGTGGGTAAAGTTGGGACATGCTTGTGGAGACTGGGGAGGGGAGGCAAGGAGTAGGTATGGGATATGGAACAGTCGTGGGTGGACGAGGAGGGGAATAATGTCTGGAGTATATAGTATAAATAAATAAATGAATGAATGGATGAATGAAGGAATGAGTAAATAAATAAATAAATAAATAAATAAATAAATAAATAAATAAATAAATGTTGATGACTGCAAATATGAAATTAATAGGCCAGTAATTGGGATCTGGTGTGTGTGTGTGTGTGTGTGTGTGTGTGTGTGTGTGTGTGTGTGCATGTATACCTAAAGAAATGGTCAACAGTCTTAACCTTCGTCATCAGGGAAATGCAAATCAAAACAACCTTGAGATAGCACCTCAAGTACGTCAGAATGGCTAACATAAAAAAATATCTGGCAACAACAGATGCTGGCAAGGATGTGGAGAGAGAGGAACACTCCTCTATTGTTGGTGGGATTACAAGCTGGTCCAACCACTCTGAAAATCAGCCTGGTGCTTCCTCAGAAAATTGGACCTAGTACTACCTGAACACGAAGCTATACTACTCCTGGGCATACACCCAAAATATGTTCCAACATATAACAAGGGCACATGCTCCACTATGCTCAGAGCAGCCTTATTTATAATAGTCAGAAACTGGAAAGAACCCAGATGTCCTTCAACAGAGGAATGGATACAGAAAATGTGGTACATTTATACAATGGAGTACTGCTCAGCTATTAAAAGCAATGGCTTCATGAAATACTTAGGCAAATGAATGGAACTAGAATATATCATCCTGAGTGAGGTAACCCAATCACAAAAGAACATGCATGGTATGCACTCACTGATAAGTAGATATTAGCCCAAAAGCTTGGAATACCTAAGAAAAACATATCAGATCATTTGAAGTTCAAGAAGGCAGACCAAAATATGGATGCTTCAGTCCTTCTTAGAAGAGAAAACATAATACTCATGGGAGGAAATATACAGACAAAGAGTGGAGCGGGGACTGAAGAAAAGGTCATCCAGAGACTGCCTCACCTGGGAATCCATCCTTTATGCAGCCACCAAACTCAGTCACTATTGCTAATGCCAAGAAGTGCTTGGTGACAGGAGCCAAATATCAGTGTCTCCTGAGATTCTCTGTCAGAGACCTACTGATACAGATGAGAATGGTTGTAGCTAACCATTGGACTGAACAAGGGGACCCCAATGGATGAGTTAGAGAAAAGACTGAAGGAGCTGAAGTGTTGTGCAACCTCATAGGAAGAACAAGAATATCAACCAACCAAACTCCACCAGAGCTCCCAGGTAGGAAACCACCAACCAATGAGGGACCCATGGCTCCAACACATATGTAGTAGTGGATGGCATTGTCCAGCATCAATAGGAGGAAAAGCCCTTGGTTCTGTGAAGGGTTGTTTCCCCAATGTAGGGGAATGTCAGGTTATTGAGGTGGGAGTGGGTGTGTAAGAATGGGAGCTTCCACATAAAAGAAGGAAGAGAGGGTATGGGGTATGGGAGGGGGGAAAGGGGATAACATTTGAAATGTAAATACATAAAATATCAAAGAAAAGTAATATTTTTTAAAAAGTGCCTAACAGGAATGTCATAGAAGATGAAAGAGTTTTGACCAGGAATAAAAATATGATAAACAAAATAAAAATATAACAGAAAAATTAATGAAAGCCAGACTAAACTTCAGTAAAATCAAAGAAACAAGAAAAGAACAAAATATAATTAATTTTTCCCCAAAATATCAAGCACTAAGTTAAATTGAGTATGGTAATTTGATAGGAAAGATACACAGGACACTTCTACTTTTGAACATGTACATTTTCATAGTTTTCAGTTTATTTGTATATGAATAGTGTTAAATAAATGGGTTATGGAAAAATGGAGAAGAAAATGTTCATTAAAGCAACACATAATCTACTAGATGTAATTGTCAACAGAAGTAAATCTTAAAAATTGAGTAAAAGTACGTTTTTATATAACTAAAACTGAAATATATAAAGTACATATATTATTCTTCATAAGCACCAGATATATATGGATAAAGAATAGCATTGTGTCTAGAGCCCGTTACATATAGAGGAGGGTCAGCAAGCCAAAAGTTAAAATATTCATTGTAACCCAGCAAACTATATATACACAAAGCTATTACAGTAGTACATACTGCTGTATACAGAGCTGTTCAGAACAACATTGATGTTCAGAATGTGCTGGTTTCCTTGGTACTACATTAAGATTAATAAAGTATATCCTGACAGAGATAAGATCCCTCTGTTCTAACCAGTGTATGTTCCTCTCTTTCTGACTCAGGTTTCACTTGAGTCTCACCCCTACCCATAACCATGTTTCTGTCAATATGTATCACAATAAATTGTCAAGTCCAGGATCTGCCCACTTATTTTTCTTTGACTTCATAGAACCATGGTTTTGATTCACATTCACGGGATCCTAATTGTGGTGGACACACAATTGGGGTGTGTTAGTCTCATTGTTCAACTGGATAGCTAGCTGTCTTCTATAACAAATATGATCATTGGATAAATGATAACCCATTGTATAAATTCTAGTAACTAATTTTGCCAAAAATATTCATTGTAAGACATTTTATAAGTTCAGGACTTAGAAAATTCCACCTTATTTAATGATGAAATTTAAAAAAAATAGATATTTGTAACCCATTTCTTTACTGTGATAAATCCAAAAATAGTCAGTGATGGAGTAACTAAAAGGTTATCAAATAAATTCAAGCACCATAACCATGAGACAACTCGTCTTCCCCTACCCTTTTCCTCTCCCTTGCTAAATTGCTTTGTTACATCCTTAAATCTAGCCACCAATGTATATTCCCATATTTGGCCACTTTCCTATGCCAAAATAAAACTCCAAAATTCAGCTATCAAAACAACGAAGTCCAGCGATTAAAATTAATTATTTGGCTCCACTGGCTAACAGAACTATCAGAACTTACCAGCTCAGACTAACACTGTCTTTCCCCTTTTCTCCCTAAAATACCCACTCTACCTGTTGTCTGCCTTTGTCCAATCCAAGGAAAGCCTCTGTCCCTGCCATACAGTACATCTCTTTTGTGTTGAGAATTTGGTGTCTGGGTATGTTCCTTACTAACTTAAAGATCCCCTACAGTAGCAGTAGTCAGCAAGTGAGTCAGAATTAACATTAAATTTAACTCTTTCATGTTGCCAAACTGTTTTGAGGGCACACCAGCATTTCAGGTTTTAGAAGTACAATGATGGCAAATCTAATTTAAAATAGTCAATTTTAAAACACACTTGAAGCTCAGGGAACGGGCTTTCAGCTAACATTTGGGCTCAGCATCCTGGCAACAGATGAATAAAGGAAGAGCAAGAAAGGCTTGGTCTGTCTCCAAGAAAAGCAGATCACCCCCAAAAGGTTTTGCTGTTAAACTATTCTGAGTTTCTGCAAGCAATAGTATCTATTGGACTCAAGAGTCCCTTGACAAATGAGGGGAAAAGTGTCCTGACCTACTCTAAGATACACAAAGCCATTTGCACTGCATCCTTAAATAATGCCTAGGGGCTAATGGTTTGGTAGAATGAGCAGGATACGTTCAGTGTTTAGTGTTTCAGAGTGTATTCCAATTACCAGTGAAGTAAAAAGTGTTTGGAAACAGTTTACTTTTCTACCAACCTTGGCTCTGCAAAAACTTCAACTGGAAAGACTCTCAATTAGGTGCATAAACAACCAGGATTGCCCATCTAATTCATACTAATGTGGATGTTAATGGGGAAATCTTCAGGATGGATTGCTTTTCCCACTTGGACTAACTTTGTACATTTGTTGATTTCTAATTTTTCTCTGAAAAGTCTTTGGAAGCAAATGTAAATTTTTAATAATTTGACAGAATATGGAAGGAAAACATTGAATCAAAAGCTTTTATACCTTTTCATAACAGTTGAAGATAAGGAGCTTGGATCAGGAAGGATAGCTACTACTGGCGTTCTGCTGGAAAGGAGATACGACCACGAAAGCATGTAAATAGGGTCCTCAGTAATTACAAACTGCCTCAAGTTCACAGAGGCCTCACCAGAATTGGTGATAAGAAGCTGGTGGTGTTGGGTAGACTTCTGAGCAAGATATGGCTTGCCCTGCATGTGTGAAATCCTAGGGTACATCTCCAATCATATACATGCACGTAGGCATGCATGTACACTCACAAAAATGAAAAAGCATACTCCCTTTATTCATCATCTGAGCACTCTATCAGTCTATTAAGGTACTGTCTTATTCTAATTGGTACTGAGTGATCTTCCAGAGATAGGAACTATGTCTCATTTATGTTTTATCATCTAAACATCAGAATTTTTAGGACTACATTGAGAGGAATGGAATGACCAGTGAAAAAGAGGAAATAGAATATAAAAAGTCAATGAATTCATATGGCTTAGCTCTTGGCATATTGAATTTAAAGGAATTCATGGAAATGTAGAAAAGATGCTTAGAAGAGAGTTGGCAAGGAATATTAGATCTGAGGATAAAAATCCATTAGTCTATTGGGCTAAGCACTGTAAGAAGAACAGAAGGGGGCCCAGGGCTGTGGGAACATAAGGGTCCGATGGAGAGGTATGTTGTGGGTGGACATATGTGCATTAAAAACTAATAAAACATCAATATTTAAATATTCACACAAAAATATGAATGAATGAATGAATGAATTAATTAATGAATGAGTGAAATGACTTTTAAATTTCAACATATTCAGGGGTGAACAGGAAGAAAAAAAATTTTAGGTAAGTTTTGGTTTTCCACAAAAATTTAAATTCATATCACAAGTGAAAAAAATACTGTTGGTACTGATGAGTTTAGGGGAACTGACATTAACAATTTGTAGCACTAAAAGATTTGACAAACAGATAATTACAGACAGGGAATTATCAAATCCAAATTATCATAGATTGAGAAAGTGTGAGAGAGTTTGGAGAGTTTTCTAGAACAATGATTATTCACGTAGATAAGAAATTTTCTTTGTACTTGTTGGCCTTACCTGCTTTTTGAACGGATTTTGCCTTTCCAGAGAGCCATTCTACCAGGATAGAATATCTCTTTTTTCTCAGATTGAAGAAAATATATTACACTATGGAAGACTGATTAATGAACAAAAGTCAGCACAGGTCGATTTAATCAAGAATTCATGAGAATATCATTTGTTTTATACTCATTAAACGATGTACTACTTGTATGCAGATTTGATGGTAAAAATAGGATCTGTTGACTAATACAACATGTTTACATAGGATTAAGAGGATAAATATCATTTGAAGGAGTGGAAAATTGTTTTTAAATGATGACCATGTTTTCAAGAACTGCAGCAGTAATACTTGCCTTAGTCTAATGTTTAGCGGAGGATCACCAGTAGCCAACTAATTCAGTGTGTCAGTACTGCTTTGCCTGCACACTGGGGATGCTAGTGACCTTGGTCATTGCTATGGACAAAGTGGCTAATAGTGAGAAAAGAAGGCCTTATCCTGAATCATAGTATGAGGGCACAGTCCACTATAATGGCGGAGTGTGTGGTAACTGATCACACCAAGTCTGCTGTCGGGAAGTAATGAGAGGTAAACACTACCCATTTTCCTCTTGCTTTCAGCTCAGGACCCCAGCCCATAAGAGAACGTAGTGTGGGTCTTCCAACCTCAGCTAACCTGTCTAGAAATTATATTACCAGCATGCCTAGATGTCTATCTTAGGTTATGTTAGAACCCCTTGTGTTAATATTGTTTAATTAATCATCACACTAGCCATTTTATTAAAATCAGAATATGCTGTCTCATGATTCTAGAGGTGTGTCCAGCACCTACTTTTAGTGTCTGAGGGGTGGACATCAGCTGACATCTATCATATGTGTCCTAACAGTGAAAGGTACCTGCTGGCCTTTGGACATCTCTGAAGGTGTGGCCCTCATGACCTAGTTACCTCATCAAGCATGTATCTAGTATTATTGTGCTAGAGATCAGGTTTCAATATTACATATTGGTGTGGTGGTAAACAAGTATTCACAGCACAACACTAACTCTAGTTGGTTTTTATTATATTGTACCTAGTTTTCTTTTATGTTTTTCAAATATATTTTAAATATCATTTTCAAAATCATTTTTCTACATTATTTTTGTCATGAAGCATTTTAAATGCATACTTCTTCCCTTTTTCTTATCAATTCTGAAAGCTTTATAATACCCCTGATCCACAGATTAACATTAAAGATGTTGTACTGTATTTCACTATAGTAAACATGGGGAATGGCTTTTCATAATCT
This sequence comes from Rattus norvegicus, assembly GCF_021556685.1. Classification (NCBI taxonomy): domain Eukaryota; kingdom Metazoa; phylum Chordata; class Mammalia; order Rodentia; family Muridae; genus Rattus; species Rattus norvegicus. Next base: position 9,283,283 of record NC_141551.1, on the reverse strand, counting down.
AATTCTTTCTATAACCCTCTGCCTTCATTCACCTCTCACCACATATCATTGTCTGTGTCGACCCAGGTATTTCCCCTGCTAGTAAACTGAGTTAACTAGTTAGCACTGAGCACATAGTCCTTATATTACTGCCATGGGTAAGACCATAGGCTCATCATGACTACTAGCTTTAAAGATCCGAGTCCATCACTATACCAACTTGTGTGCTCCAAACACAGTGGTAACCCTTTCTTTGCTTCCTTCCATTCCTCCCTCTTTTTAGAAAACTTTATCTTAATATGGAAAATAATGAATTCCACTGTGGCATTTTCATATCTATTCTGCTGATCTTCTCTCCCTTCTTTTCCTCTTCCTCATATCTCTCCACCCTGTACTCTTCCACACATTTCCACTCTCATGTCATATATAATCTAATACTATTTTCCTCCTCCACTTATTTAACTTTTCTCTTTGCATGGTATTCTTTTCAGTTACATGAACTACATTAATGTTCACATAAATTTATTTATATCTGTGGAAACTAAAATCTATAGGATGCATACAAGAGAAAGCATGCAATATCAGTCTTGGCAAATCAAAGCTATCTCAATATAATGGCAAGGTACATCTGTTTTCCTTCAAATTTTGTTATTGTATTTTCTTGACAGTTGAATGCAATGCTATTATCTGTATGTACACTGAAATTTCACATACGGGCTCACTTTCATCTTGGTAGTCTTTGTCTTTAAGCTATACCTGATTGCCTTGATGAATAGCAATAATCTTGTAGCAAAAATCAATTTCTCTTCCTTTGATTGTTTTGCTGTAAAAAGAGAAAAAAAGAAGGGAAATAAAAAGTATGGAAGAAAGGAAGGAAGGGAGAGAAGGGAGAGGGATGGAGGGAGGGATGGAGAAAGGAGAAGATTTCTATGAATAAAACAGAAAGTTGTCATATGAGGGACACGGTGGTAGGCCAGAGAGAGCAAACATGGGTGTGCAGAGCATTATCTGTTGAAGACTGTACTAAGCTGGGCGTGAAAACTGTTTCCAGAGCAGAGTGATGTGAACCTTAGAAGGTATTCCACCTTCTCAGGTCAGCCAAAGAGGAAAAGACTAGCTGCATTTGAATACTGCTGATTCTAACTTTGTTATCAATTCAAAGCTGCTCAGTAGGACCTCAGACTAACTGAATCTATTGTAAATCTAAATCAGGAAGAGAACAGCCATCACTTTGAATCTATGTTGTGCCTGTTTTGGTTGAGAAGGACACAGCTAATTGTAATTACTGTTCTTAAGCTATTCTCAGCCTTACTGAGACTCAGGTCCCTCGCTAGCTTTTTATTTCCTAGTAAGCAGAGGCAAACAACTTGAGGGTTGTTGGCTGAAAATTGCATCTAAATTATTTCAGATGCTTCATTTAGAATCAGTTTACTTTTCAATTCCATAACTCTTTGCTTACCCATACAGAAGAAGCAATATTTTGAGGATGGATATATAGTTAATATCTTGTTTTAGAAGGGTCATGGTGTTTTAGAGCCTTTGTAGAAGTATATAAGTAATACTGACTTTAGATGGCTTTCCATTCTCACTGCATCAAAAGCATCACAGGCTCAGAACTAATATAAAAGTTTGACATATTGCAGAGTTGAACTATTTTTTATATTATTTCTAGTAATTGCATAATTTATTTCATTTAACATAATCCTCTAACAATACTTTCTCAGTTTTCTTCTTTAAACTAACATGACTTCTGCCTATTAATTATGTATATATGTGTATATATTTTTTGCATATACATATGAATATGTGTATGTCATAACCCTGCTTTAATCATGTTTGCAGCTTTTAAAGTCATAAATTTATCTTCCATTATAGCTGTTTCTGAAGTGAAACATTAAATGCTGTGAAGACACAAATGACTTTTTCTATTAAATCTATGCAAGGCAATTAAAAATTTAAATATCAAAGATAAAATGTATATTAATCTGCCAAGTTTTGTTGCCTTATTTCTTTTAAAACCAGAATTTTGGCATAGGTGACTAGTCATAAAATTTGGATTAATAATTTTGTAGCATATTCTAATCATTGTTGAAAAGATGTGTGACGTTTTCAGATATTCCAAAGGAAACTCTTCACAGCCCCCAAAATAATTATATATAAATGTCTAATGTTTAACTACATGATAACAATGTGTTATCATACCCTTTAATCCATAGGTCACAAATCATTTCATAAAGACTAAGATTTTATGTATATAGATAGCCATGTTTTGACTTGTACCACTTACTTCCTCCATGACTGGACGAGGAAATATACCCTCAGGGAATTCACACAGTGAATAAATTATAGAATCGACATAAAAGCTGTCTTTAACTGTATATAATAAGTGAAAATATTTACAAACCTGCTTGGATACTTCATAATTCACTCTGAACTTTCATAATGTGTATAAAGGAAAAATCTACAAATTTCACCCACACAAGGAAATAGTCTATTAGCAAGGTCTAGCCAGCCTAAATCTTGACCACCTTCGTTTCTCTCCTGTCATTCATTATTTGAGGGACTGTGTGCACAGTATGGCTATGGGATGAAGGTCAGGCTGCAAAGAGAAGCAAACAATAAAATCATTTAAACAATGTCAGACTGTTTGAAATAGTAGTGAAAACCAAAGGTTTTTCAGTTTGTTTTTTAAAGTAAAATCTAACTTTATTGATAAAGGGGTGAAGGCTCAGTTAATAAAGTTTTACCTGTAACCAGGAGGAGTGCGTCTAGTGCCCAAAAACCAGAGAGGAGGAAGAGGGGAGAAGAGGAGGAGGAGGAGGAGGGGGAGGAGGAGGAGGGAGAGGAGGAGGAGGAGGGGGAGAGAAAGTCAGCATAAGTGGGAACATACTTGATCTCCCAGTACTGAGGAAATGCAAACAGAATAATCTCTGTGGCTCAGGTCAGACTATAAATGTAACTTTTATTCACCTATGTAATTGTTGTTTTTGAGACTTACTGCCTCAGTCTGCTAAACTAAACCTGGAAGTTTCTAGTCTCCTTACGATCAAATTTTTTCAGCTTCCGAGCCTTACTAATAATTTCATTTCTTTTTGAACTCTGGCTGGAAGGGCAACTCAGCTATTCTGGTTCAAAACTCCTCTCCCCTTTACCTTATTGAATCTGGCTTACCTAGGATTCTCTTGAATTGCTCTGCCTGGTCTCATAGTTACTTTAGTAATATTTCCTAATCTTATGGATTGTTCTCACTCTCTGGCTTATTCTACCTTCACCTGTGTCTAACTTGCCCTCTCTCCACAACCTGTCTCTTTATGACTGTCCAGGAAAAACTGCCTCCTTCCCCGATTTTTCTGTGATGCTCACTAAAAGCAGCTTCCTCTTCTTCTCTTCAAATCGGTCTCTGATTCATCATTTTGTCTACTACTCAATCAGACATCACTTTCAAACATGAGTTCTTCTTTCTATAAGTTAACTTTTTCTTTATTGTTTGGGATTAAAAGTGTGTACTAAGGGTGTGTCGACATGCCACGCAGAGGAATTAAAGGTACATGCTAAGGACAGAGCCACATCACAACTAGAATCATGTTTCTTTTTTCAGTAAATGACACAATCTCCAGGGTCACAGTGTGATCAAATACTCTGTAACCTCTGACAACCTAGTTGACTCTGAGATCTACAATAATGGCACTGTTTTACTAATACAAGATCTTCATAGATGCAGAAAAAGCATTTGACAAAATACAATACCCCTTCATGTTAAGAGTATTTGAGAGATCAGAAATTCAAGGCCCATACCTCATCATAATAAAAGCAATTTACTGCAAATCAACAGCCAATATCAAATTAAATGAAAGATACTTGAAGCAATCCCACTAAAATCTGGGACAAAACAAGAATGCTGCACTCTCTATTCAATATAGTACTCAAAGTGCTGGATAGAACAAAAAGCCAAAAAAAAAAAAAAGAAAGAAAGAAAAGAAATCAATGGGATACAAATTGACAAAGAAAAATGAAATGATAGTATACATAAGTGACCCCAAAAATTCTACTGGATATAAAATTAACTGAAATAAGTCAGTAGCCTTCCTTTAGACAAATATTTAAACAGAACAAGAAAGAAATTATAGAAACAATTCCCTTCACAATAGCCACAGATAATATAAAATATCTAGGGGTAACACTAACCAAACAAGTGAAAGATCTTTATGATAAGAACTTCAAGTATCTCCAGAAAGAAATCAAAGAAGATCTCAGAAAATAGAGAAATCTCCCATGCTCATGGATTTGCAGAATTAACATAGTAAAAATGGCCGTCCTACCAAAGGCTATCTACAAATTCAATGCAATCACCATCAAAATCCTAGCACAATTCTTCAAAGACGTGGAAAAAGCAATTTTCAAATTCATCTGGAAAGGCAAAAAAAAAAAGAATGAAAGAAAAAGAAAAACAAGAAACACAATAGTGAAAACAATCAATCCTTAACAGTAAAAGAACAATCAGAGAAAGAACTGGAAGAGCTTGAAGGGGCTCGAGACCCCATATGTACAACAATGCCAAGCAACCAGAGCTTCCAGGGACTAAGCCACTACCCAAAGACTATACATGGACTGACCCTGGACTCTGACCTCATAGGTAGCAATGAATATCCTAGTAAGAGCACCAGTGGAAGGAGAAGCCCTGGGTCCTGCTAAGACTGAACCCCCAGTGAACTAGATTGTTGGGGTGAGGGCGGCAATGGGGGGAGGATGGGGAGGGGAACACCGATAGAGAAGGGGAGGGGGAAGGGGGATGTTTGCCCGGAAACCTGGAAAGGGAATAACAGTCAAAATGTAAATAAGAAATACTCAAGTTAAAAAAAAAAACAGTAAAAGAACAGCTGGAGAAATCACTATCTCTGACCTCAAGGTCTACTACAGATCAATAGTGATAAAAACTGGGTATTGAAACAGAGAAAGACAGGTTGATCAATGGAATAGAATTGAAGACCCAGGAATAAAACCACATACTTATGCACACATGATCCTTCACGAAGAAGCCAAAAACATTCAATGGAAAGCATCTTCAATAAATGGTGCTGACATAACTGGATGTTTGTTATGTAGAAAAATGAAAATAGACCTATATTTGTCAACATGCTCAAAACTCAAGTCCAAGTGTACTAAGGACCTCAACATAAAACAAGATACACTGAATGTAATAGAAGAGTAAGTGGGAAAAAATCTTGAACTCATTGGCACTGGAAGAAATTTCCTAAAAAGAACTCCAGTGGCTCATGCTTTAAGATCAAGAATTGATAAATGGGACCTCATGAAACTGGAAAGTTTCTGTTAGGCAATAGACATAGTTTATAATCAAATCACCATTGGGAAAAAAGTCTTCACTAACCCCATATCTAAGGGAGTGCTAATATTCAAAATATATAAAGAATTCAATAAGCTTACTACCAAAAAAACCCCAAACAACTCGATTAAAAAAAATGGGGTATAGAACTAAACCGAGAATTCACAATAGAGGAATGAGAAGCACCTAAAGAAATGTTCAAAGTCCTTAGTGATCAGAGATGAAAGACAAAACAACCCTGAGATTCTACCTTATACCAGTCAGAATGGCTAAGATCAAAACCTCAGGTGACAATATATGTTGACAAGAATGTGGAGAAAGGAACATTCCTTCATTGCTGGTAGGATTGCAAACTGGTACAACAACTCTGGAAATTAATTTGGAGGTTCCTCAGAAAATTGGAAGTAGACCTGCACAGAGATCAAGAAAGAAATACCACTCTTGGAAATACACCCCAAGGTTTCCCCATCATGCCACAGGGGCACATATTCCACTATGTGCGTCGTAGCCTTATTTGTGATAGCCAGAACCTGGAAACAACCCAGATGTCTCACAATAGAAGAATAGATACAGAAAATGTGGTTTATTTACACAATGGAATACTACTTAGCTACTAAGAACAAGGACATCCTGAGTTTTCCACCAAATGGATGGAACTAGAAAATGTCATCCTGAGTGAGGTAACTCAGAACCAAAAGGACAAGCACAGTATGTTCTTACTAATAAGTGGATATTAGCCAAAAAAAATATAGAATACCCAAAATACAGTCTGAAGAACTCAAAAAAAAAAGCAAAAAACTGAAGGGCCCAAGTGAGGACACCTCAGTCCCACTTGGGAGGGAGAAAAAAGCAATCACAAGGGGGAAGGGAGGGATGGACAGGGGAGGAAAGGTGATGGGGGTTGGGAGGAGAGGGGAACATGTTCTAGTATCTGGTGGGGGAAAGGACTACAGTCCTGAGGGACAGCAGGAAGAATGGAAACAGGCAACCTTGGGAGGAAGGAGGTTGGAAGTATCCTCTAGAATGTACTAGAGACCTGGGAAATGAGAGCCTCTCAGAACTCAAGAAGTGGGGTGCAGGCTAGATGAAAGGCCTTACTATGGGAGAGGGAACTTATTGAATCTACCTCCTGGAGAAAGATAGGGCATCATTTGAGAGATGGAGTTGCTATCCCACTGCCAAACTCTGATCCATAATTCTTCTTGTCTGAGAGAAATGCAGGGATGGAAATGGAGAAGAGCCTGAGGAAAAGAACGCTAAGGATCCAGGTCAAAGGGAGGCCTCAAGACCTGACACCATTAGTGAAGCTATGGGGCATTCACAAAAAGGGACCTATCATGACTGTCCTCCAAAAGACCCAACAAGCAGCTGAAAGAGTCAGATGCAGATATGTACACCCAACCAAAGAACAGAAGCTGATGAGTCCACTGGTTGAATTAGGGGAAAGCTGGAGGAAGCTAAGGAGGAGAGCAATCCTGTATGAAGAACAGCAGTCTCAATTAACCTGTACTCCTGATATCCCTTACATACTGGATCACCAACCAGGCAGCACATCCCAGCTGAGATGAGGCCTCCAACACATATACAGCAGAAGCCCCCCATGTCTGGGTTCAGTCAGAGAAGATGCACCTAATCCTTAAGAGACTGGAGGCCCCAGGAAGTTTAGAGTTCAGATGAGGTGGGTGGGGTGTGGACATCCTTGTGTAGATGGGGGGCAGCAGTTCTGGGGGTGAGGTGGGGGTGGGGAGGAGGTATTTGATGTGGAACTCTCAGAGGGTAGACTGGTAGGGAAATAAAATCTGGAGTATATAAAAAGATGAAAAATAAATAAAAGAAATGAAACCAGAGGAGGATTATCCTCTATCCTACACAACAAGCATACGCAAAAACAGAAGCTTATCTGCACACACATAAATATGATTATATTGAGGGCAGAATTTTTGAAACCATTACTTTAGTTAACATTCAAAATGAGTATAATTTTGAGAATATTTAAAAGAAATAGATATAGTGAATTTTTCTTCTGAAATAATCTGTCCATCCTAATGAGACATTTACTTTAGGTATGTGTTTACATAAAAGAGTCAGGAACATAACTTATGGGGATTATAGATATGAAGTGTCTATATGTATAGATCAACCAGCTAGCTTTTAAGACAGAAATAAGAATAGTCATTATTCTTATACTGTAGTAAAGGGGGCTCATTAAATTAATAAAATATTTATAGTAACATAGTCTTTCATGAAATAATAAGTGTGATTCAATTATCCCGATATGAGCCTTTAAAAGTATCTATGAATAATCCCATCGAAAGTCTTCACAAATCAATAAGAGAGGCAGAGCATAAGCAAAAGTAATCATTTCTCATCAAATTGACATTTTTCCTGGGGTAATGAAGAAGATATGAAAGTTTGCAAGACCAAGTATTGATTTCAGCACTAAGAATGCCATGAAAGGAGTTACAGTTTGGGAAATCAAGGGGCCAAGGATGGTATTCATGCACCAACAATGTCCATACTGGGAGGCTGAGCAAGATCATGTATTAGTGGGCAGCCTTGGCTACATAGTGAGTTTCAGACTACCATGGGCTGTACAGGAAGACCTTACAACAAAATAAATAGAAAAACAACATAACAAAACTAAAAAGAAAAAAGCTGTCATTGGCGTACCAGGGAAAATCTAAGGCTCAGAGTGGGAAAAGTAAACCACAGCCTGAACAGAACCTCAAACATGTAACAGTCAAAAATGTGTTTGCAACGCTTCTGTGAGCTTCTGCTTAAGTAGTAGCTCCTCCAGGGTATCTCATTCTCGGGGGCTTCCTTTTGTAAACACATGAAAGAAGAAAGTAAGAAAAGTAACAGAAAAGAAGTGAGAGGAGGAGAAATGGAGGGACTCATTCGCACTGTGGACCTCCCTTTAACCACAGCACCCATCCAGTGTGCAGATGTGTCCTCGGATAGATAGATTGCTCTGAGGACAAACATGCACATAATCCACGTGCTTCCGGGATAGCACTTAGCCAGTGATGGAAAATGTAGGATTTTAAAGAATCAAACTCCCTCAAGTACACTTGGAACATATCCCGAGTCTCAGCATATAGTCTACAGCATCCCTGTGCATGAGCCTTCCCCTGCCTGGCTTCCTCCTGCCTCAGTTCCTTTTCCTTTTCCTACCTGTAACCTTTGGAGAGGAATTTCTTAATAAATGGCATATAATAAGCCTTTACACTAAGGAACTCAGTCCAAGTCACAAAATTAGGCATATTTCCAAGTAATTTTACCTCTAGTGTTGAAATGAAGAAAACATTTTGGCATTTTCTATGAAAATGGACAGGTTAATCAGGGAGGGTACCAATTTTGCGCTGGAAGAAAAAGTAAGGGCTTATTAATGAAGTTTAAATATGGAACATGATTTATTCCATGGCCAACAACCAGAAGTTTTTACCCAGAAACAGTCTTTTCTGTGAGCTGCCCCCTTGACTTAATATTAACCATCAGTTTCACAGAGATTCGGTGTTTGTCCAGTTCAACCTAAAAGTACCTTTCTCCTCCAGTGGCATTATTCATTTTCCCGAAGGAGTTACAGATGAGGACAGGGACATGTCTAGAGTGGGTTGTAGTGGACAGAGTCACCTGGTGATGTTTACAACTTTACCTACATACTTCATTTTTTTTTTACAAAATCGAGAAAAACGAGTCTATTCAGCTCTGTCTCTTTGTAAGTAGGTTGGAGACCTGTTGGCTCCAATTCTTCAGTGATATTTGAGTGAGCAAGGAGAATACACTTGAATTAGTGAATTGAATGTAAATGCAGTTTTCCAAGCTAGTTCTGTGACTAAACAATCATAACTTTAGAATTATTTATAATAAATGAAATCTCTTTTTAAAAAATGGCCATCTTTTCAGATTTACTTTATATATCACTTAAGTCTTCCTTTAACTACAATCACTTTCTTGGTTCCTGCTACACATCATGTTCTGGCTATGGTTGGCATGGAGCCCTTCCTTTATAAAATGTGTTCACATATGTTAGGTATATTGTACTGCCTATGTTTTCTCTTTTCCATTTCTAAGTCCCTTTAGTTTCTTTGTCACTACCATCCAACAATTAAGCTAGTTGCTATTCCAAGTATAGCCTATAAAATCCACTCTTGTATCTATGGACTCAACAAATACAGATGGTATTTCTTCAGTAACCTTCCACAATTACGTATTCTCCCATAGTTTCTGCCTCAAAATAACATTGTGTGTGTGTGTGTGTGTGTGTGTGTGTGTGTGTGTGTAATCTGAAAAGAAAATTTATTGGCTAAAAATGCACTTTGGAAATGTTAGTTTAAACTAAATAAAATTATTTTGTTGCCAGATGTTTCAAACATGCAATATAGTAATCCAGAGCATAAATCTTAACACAAAAGCATAATAAGAAATATGAATGTTTAAGACCATTTTCCATGTTATTTAATAATTTCACAGAATTATAACTAGTGGAAATACAGACACATTTTATGTGCATTCATAAAATTATTATTTAAATCAATACAATGAGCCTAAAGATGTTTCCTTGACACTCATTATAATTTTTCATCACAGCCCTACTATATCCCCATCTCTAGACTACCATTACCGCCTTTTCTACTTTCAGTTAATTTGAGATTTTTGAGAATAGCACATGATCAGAATCACTTTATATATAATACTTTATTCCTATTTTGTTTGGCATAACTCATTAAAAGATACTCCAATTTTATGTTTCTTCCCTTTTTGGTACTCTATAATGTGTCATGTTTAGCAGGGCTAAAGAACAGATTTTTATTTGCATGTTTGTAGCCATTTAGGCATTTTAAAATTGTAGATTACTTTGCAAAAAGCGTCTTTGGAGATGGGCATGTGTTTTATCAGAAAATATGTTTTTTATTTTGCTTGAATGGCTTAGAATAGATGAATTTAAGTTGAGTGTCCATTTAGTAATGTAATAAACTTTCAAAATCTTTCAAATGTAATTTTAATATTTTAAAGCCAGAAATATTTGCACTGTACTCAATGATTGTCACTATCATACTGTTTAATTTCAGATGTTATAATGTGTGTAGTGACATCTCACAGTGGTGTTAATTTGCATTTACTTAGTGAAAAGGATATCCCTTCAATTTCCATTTGCTCATTTTATGTGTATATATATAAATTTTATATATATATATTATATATAATTTGCTCATTTTATGTGTATATATAGAAATTTACAGCTGTATTGTGTTTATTTTCCCTGTACGACACAATGTTTTCATATATCTCATGGATCAGTGTATGTTTTGGTACACTGTCATATACACAAACAGGCACGTGCATATATTATAGAATGATTAATTTCAACCATGTGACTGATTTCTTGACCTATATATTTAAATCTATCGAGGCCTTTTAGCTATATTATTTTTTATTGAATTTTAAGAATTCTTATGAATCTCTATGTAAGGTATTATTCAAATATTGGAAAAATTGAAAAATCTTTGCTCCAAGCCTATGACTTTTCATTCGTTGAACATGTTTTCAGGGCCAAAATTTCTACAGTGAATAAAGCCCTCTAAATGAATTTGCTGTTTTATTCGTTGCATTTTGAATATTCAAATTATAAGATTTTTCTCTCAAAAAGATCTTACTTGGGTGAATATTTCTACCCACTGGATGCTTCTCAATGTCTGAAAACACAGTTGATTATCACAACCTGGCAAGTATAGAAATTCTAAAGAGGCTTAGGACACCATTACATACTGTAAATATACCAGCAAGCCCCCAACACCACAATGAAGAATTATCCAGTCAAGACATTACCAAGTAGCCTCTGGTTTTTTCAAGTAACTTACTATTTTTTATTCCTTTCACTAGAATTACAGCCCCTTCTCAGCTCCTCACATACTCACCGTTAGAAACCCCTCCTCTTATTGGTATCTCCCCCTCTCCTCAGAAAAGAGGGGGACCCCCCATTGAATACAACTACTTCCAAGCAGAACTAGATAGATCTTTTCCCACTGAGGCCCAATAATACAGTCCAGGTAGGAGGAAGGGAATCCAATGGCAGTAAAAAGAAACAGAGGGACAGCCACTGTTCCACTTGTTACGGTCCCACATGAAGACCAAGCTACACATTTGCTACAAATGTGTAGGAAACCTAAGTCCAGGCCCTGCATGCTCACTTGTTGGTGGACCAGTCTCTGTGAGTTCCCATGGTCTCAGGTTAGTTGACTCTGGGTTTTCTTGTGGTGTCCTTGACTCCTTTGTCTTATTCGATTGTATCCTCCACTCTTCCACAAGACTCCTCCAATACCCCTAATGTTTGGCTCTCAGGTCTCTCTGCATCTGCATCCAATGCTGGGTGATGTCTTTCAGGAGACTGTTCAGACAAGTTCCTGTCTGCAAGCCCAGCAGAGGATTACTAATAGTGTTAGAAGTTGGCTCTCCCAAACTTGGGAGATAAGTCTTAAATTTGGGCAGTTATCGGTTACTGTTCCTTCAGGCTGTTCTCCATCTTTATCCCTATACATCTTTTAGGTAGGACAATCTTTTGCCTTGAAGATTCTGGAAGTCCTGCCTGGCTACAGGAGATTGCTACTTTAGTCTCCACATGCCCTGTGGTCAGAACCTCATCTATGTTGCACTCATAGACTCCCCTTATTCTCCCCAGTCACAAGCTTCCAGCGACTCCCAGATATGACCCATCCACAAATCGCCATTCTCACTCTAGCCCTCTTCTGCCCCATTCTTTCCACACTTGATCGCTAGTCAGCCACTGCCCTACCCAGTTCTCTCTTTCCATCTACCTCTAAAGAATATTCAGTTTCACTTTCTGAGTGAGATTCATGAATCTGCCTCTGGGGTCTCCTTATTACCCAGTTTTTCAGGGTCTCTAGAGTGTAGAATAGTTATCCTGCACATTACAGCTAATGTGTGCTTATTTTTTTCCTCCATCTTTATTAACTTGGGTATTTCTTATTTACATTTCAATTGTTATCTCCATTCAATTCAAAGTTGTCTGTTGCCTTGCAGTATATTGCTTTTACTATGGTTAGGTATACAACTTGTATCCCTGATCTCCCAAGATATTTAGCACAAAGGAATGTTATATTTTGTTAAAGGCTTTTGCTCAATCTAGTGAAATTATCATGCGGCTTTTTTTTCCTTACAGTTTGTTAATATGGATGATAATGTCGATAGAATTTTTTCTCCATCTTTATTAAATTGGGTATTTCTTTTTTTTTTATTATTAACTTGAGTATTTCTTATATACATTACATTTCGAGTGTTATTCCCTTTCCCGGTTTCCGGGAAAACATCCCCCTCCCCCCTCCCCTTCCTTATGGGTGTTCCCCTCCCAACCCTCCCCCCATTGCCGCCCTCCCCCCATAGACTAGTTCACTGGGGGTTCAGTCTTAGCAGGACCCAGGGCTTCCCCTTCCACTGGTGCTCTTACTAGGATATTCATTGCTACCTATGGGGTCAGAGTCCACGGTCAGTCCATGTATAGTCTTTAGGTAGTGGCTTAGTCCCTGGAAGCTCTAGTTGCTTGGCATTGTTGTACTTTTGGGGTCTCGAGCCCCTTCAAGCTCTTCCAGTTCTTTCTCTGATTCCTTCAATAGGGGACCTATTCTCAGTTCAGTGGTTTGCTGCTGGCATTCGCCTCTGTATTTGCTGTATTCTGGCTGTGTCTCTCAGGAGCGATCTACATCCGGCTCCTGTTGGTCTGCACTTCTTTGCTTCATCCATCTTGTCTAATTGGGTGGCTGTATATGTATGGGCCACATGTGGGGCAGGCTCTGAATGGGTGTTCCTTCCGTCTCTGTTTTAATCTTTGCCTCTCCCTTCCCTGCCAAGGGTATTTTTTTTCCTCATTTAAAGAAGGAGTGAAGCATTCACATTTTGATCATCCGTCTTGAGTTTCGTTTGTTCTAGGGATCTAGGGTAATTCAAGCATTTGGGCTAATAGCCACTTATCAATGAGTGCATACCATGTATGTCTTTCTGTGATTTGGTTACCTCACTCAGGATGATATTTTCCAGTTCCAACCATTTGCCTACGAATTTCATAAACTCGTTGTTTTTGATAGCTGAGTAATATTCCATTGTGTAGATGTACCACATTTTCTGTATCCATTCCTCTGTTGAAGGGCATCTGGGTTCTTTCCAGCTTCTGGCTATTATAAATAAGGCTGCGATGAACATAGTGGAGCACGTGTCTCTTTTATATGTTGAGGCATCTTTTGGGTATATGCCCAAGAGAGGTATAGCTGGATCCTCAGGCAGTTCAATGTCCAATTTTCTGAGAAACCTCCAGACTGATTTCCAGAATGGTTGTACCAGTCTGCAATCCCACCAACAATGGAGGAGTGTTCCTCTTTCTCCACATCCTCGCCAGCATCTGCTGTCACCTGAGTTTTTGATCTTAGCCAATCGCACTGGTGTGAGGTGAAATCTCAGGGTTGTTTTGATTTGCATTTCCCTTATGACTAAAGATGTTGAACATTTCTTTAGGTGTTTCTCAGCCATTCGGCATTCCTCAGCTGTGAATTCTTTGTTTAGCTCTGAGCCCCATTTTTTAATAGGGTTATTTGTTTCCCTGTGGTCTAACTTCTTGAGTTCTTTGTATATTTTGGATATAAAGCCTCTATCTGTTGTAGGATTGGTAAAGATCTTTTCCCAATCTGTTGGTTGCCGTTTTGTCCTAACCACAGTGTCCTTTGCCTTACAGAAGCTTTGCAGTTTTATGAGATCCCATTTGTTGATTCTTGATCTAAGAGCATAAGCCATTGGTGTTTTGTTCAGGAAATTTTTTCCAGTGCCCATGTGTTCCAGATGCTTCCCTAGTTTTTCTTCTATTAGTTTGAGTGTGTCTGGTTTGATGTGGAGGTCCTTGATCCACTTGGACTTAAGCTTTGTACAGGGTGATAAGCATGGATCGATCTGCATTCTTCTACATGTTGACCTCCAGTTGAACCAGCACCATTTGCTGAAAATGCTATCTTTTTTCCATTGGATGGTTTTGGCTCCTTTGTCAAAAATCAAGTGACCATAGGTGTGTGGGTTCATTTCTGGGTCTTCAATTCTATTCCATTGGTCTATCTGTCTGTCTCTGTACCAATACCATGCAGTTTTTATCACTATTGCTCTGTAATACTGCTGGAGTTCAGGGATAGTGATTCCCCCTGAAGTCCTTTTATTGTTGAGGATAGCTTTAGCTATCCTGGGTTTTTTGTTATTCCAGATGAATTTGCAAATTGTTCTGTCTAACTCTTTGAAGAATTGGATTGGTATTTTGATGGGGATTGCATTGAATCTGTAGATTGCTTTTGGTAAAATGGCCATTTTTACTATATTAATCCTGCCAATCCATGAGCATGGGAGATCTTTCCATCTTCTGAGGTCTTCTTCAATTTCTTTCCTCAGTGTCTTGAAGTTCTTATTGTACAGATCTTTTACTTGCTTGGTTAAAGTCACACCGAGGTACTTTATATTATTTGGGTCTATTATGAAGGGTGTCGTTTCCCTAATTTCTTTCTCGGCTTGTTTCTCTTTTGTATAGAGAAAGGCAACTGATTTATTTGAGTTAATTTTATACCCAGCCACTTTGCTGAAGTTGTTTATCAGCTTTAGTAGTTCTCTGGTGGAACTTTTGGGATCACTTAAATATACTATCATGTCATCTGCAAATAGTGATATTTTGACCTCTTCTTTTCCGATCTGTATCCCTTTGATCTCCTTTTGTTGTCTGATTGCTCTGGCTAGAACTTCAAGAACTATATTGAGTAAGTAGGGAGAGAGTGGGCAGCCTTGTCTAGTCCCTGATTTTAGTGGGATTGCTTCAAGTTTCTCTCCATTTAGTTTAATGTTAGCAACTGGTTTGCTGTATATGGCTTTTACTATGTTTAGGTATGGGCCTTGAATTCCTATTCTTTCCAGGACTTTTATCATGAAGGGGTGTTGAATTTTGTCAAATGCTTTCTCAGCATCTAATGAAATGATCATGTGGTTCTGTTCTTTCAGTTTGTTTATATAATGGATCACGTTGATGGTTTTCCGTATATTAAACCATCCCTGCATGCCTGGGATGAAGCCTACTTGATCATGGTGGATGATTGTTTTGATGTGCTCTTGAATTCGGTTTGCCAGAATTTTATTGAGTATTTTTGCGTCGATATTCATAAGGGAAATTGGTCTGAAGTTCTCTTTCTTTGTTGTGTCTTTGTGTGGTTTAGGTATAAGAGTAATTGTGGCTTCGTAGAAGGAATTCGGTAGGGCTCCATCTGTTTCAATTTTGTGGAATAGTTTGGATAATATTGGTATGAGGTCTTCTATGAAGGTTTGATAGAATTCTGCACTAAACCCGTCTGGACCTGGGCTCTTTTTGGTTGGGAGACCTTTAATGACTGCTTCTATTTCCTTAGGAGTTATGGGGTTGTTTAACTGGTTTATCTGTTCCTGATTTAACTTCGATACCTGGTATCTGTCTAGGAAATTGTCCATTTCCTGAAGATTTTCAAATTTTGTTGAATTAGGTTTTTATAGTAAGATCTGATGATTTTTTGAATTTCCTCTGAATCTGTAGTTATGTCTCCCTTTTCATTTCTGATTTTGTTAATTTGGACGCACTCTCTGTGTCCTCTCGTTAGTCTGGCTAAGGGTTTATCTATCTTGTTGATTTTCTCAAAGAACCAAGTTTTGGTTCTGTTGATTCTTTCTATGGTCCTTTTTTTTTCTACTTGGTTGATTTCAGCTCTGAGTTTGATTATTTCCTGCCTTCTACTCCTCCTGGGTGTATTTGCTTCTTTTTGTTCTAGAGCTTTTAGGTGTGCTGTCAAGCTGCTGACATATGTTCTTTCCTGTTTCTTTCTGCAGGCACTCAGCGCTATGAGTTTTCCTCTTAGCACAGCTTTCATTGTGTCCCATAAGTTTGAGTATGTTGTATCTTCAATTTCATTAAATTCTAAAAAGTTTTTAATTTCTTTCTTTATTTCTTCCTTGACCAGGTTATCATTGAGTAGAGCATTGTTCAATTTCCACGTATATGTGGGCATTCTTCCCTTATTGTTATTGAAGACCAGTTTTAGGCCGTGGTGGTCCGATAGCACGCATGGGATTATTTCTATCTTTCTGTACCTGTTGAGGCCCGTTTTTTGACCAATTATATGGTCAATTTTGGAGAAAGTACCATGAGGAGCTGAGAAGAATGTATATCCTTTTGCTTTAGGATAGAATGTTCTATAAATATCCGTTAAGTCCATTTGGCTCATGACTTCTCTTAGTCTGTCGACATCACTGTTTAATTTCTGTTTCCATGATCTGTCCATTGATGAGAGTGGGGTGTTGAAATCTCCCACTATTATTGTGTGAGGTGTAATGTGTGTTTTGAGCTTTAGTAAGGTTTCTTTTACGTATGTAGGTGCCCTTGTATTTGGGGCATAGATATTTAGGATTGAGAGTTCATCTTGGTTGATTTTTCCTTTGATGAATATGAAGTGTCTTTCCTTATCTTTTTTGATGACTTTTAATTGAAAATTGATTTTATTTGATATTAGAATGGCTACTCCAGCTTGCTTCTTCTGACCATTTGCTTGGAAAGTTGTTTTCCAGCTTTTCACTCTGAGGTAGTGTCTGTCTTTGTCTCTGAGGTGTGTTTCCTGTAGGCAGCAGAATGCAGGGTCCTCGTTGCGTATCCAGTTTGTTAATCTATGTCTTTTTATTGGGGAGTTGAGGCCATTGATATTGAGAGATATTAAGGAATAGTGATTATTGCTTCCCGTTATATTCATATTTGGATGTGAGGTTATGTTTGTGTGCTTTCATTCTCTTTGTTTTGTTGCCAAGACAATTAGTTTCTTGCTTCTTCAAGGGTATAGCTTGCCTCCTTATGTTGGGCTTTACCATTTATTATCCTTTGTAGTGCTGGATTTGTAGAAAGATATTGTGTAAATTTGGTTTTGTCATGGAATATCTTGGTTTCTCCATCAATGTTAATTGAGAGTTTTGCTGGATACAGTAACCTGGGCTGGCATTTGTGTTCTCTTAGGGTCTGTATAACATCAGTCCAGGATCTTCTGGCCTTCATACTTTCTGGCGAGAAGTCTGGTGTGATTCTGATAGGTCTCCCTTTATATGTTACTTGACCTTTTTCCCTTACTGCTTTTAATATTCTTTCTTTATTTTGTGCGTTTGGTGTTTTGACAATTATGTGACGGGAGGTGTTTCTTTTCTGGTCCAATCTATTTGGAGTTCTGTAGGCTTCTTGTATGTCTATGGGTATCTCTTTTTTTAGGTTAGGGAAGTTTTCTTCTATGATTTTGTTGAAGATATTTACTGGTCCTTTGAGCTGGGAGTCTTCACTCTCTTCTATACCTATTATCCTTAGGTTTGATCTTCTCATTGAGTCCTGGATTTCCTGTATGTTTTGGACCAGTAGCTTTTTCTGCTTTACATTATCTTTGACAGTTGAGTCAATGATTTCTATGGAGTCTTCTGCTCCTGAGATTCTCTCTTCCATCTCTTGTATTCTGTTGGTGAAGCTTGTATCTACAGCTCCTTGTCTCTTCTTTTGGTTTTCTATATCCAGGGTTGTTTCCATGTGTTCTTTCTTGATTGCTTCTATTTCCATTTTTAATTCCTTCAACTGTTTGATTGTGTTTTCCTGGAATTCTTTCAGGGATTTTTGCGATTCCTCTCTGTAGGCTTCTACTTGTTTATTAATGTTTTCCTGTGTTTCCTTAAGTGTGTTCATGTCTTTCTTGAAGTCCTCCAGCATCATGATCAAATATGATTTTGAAACTAGATCTTGCTTTTCTGGTGTGTTTGGATATTCCATGTTTGTTTTGGTGGGAGAATTGGGCTCTGATGATGGCATGTAGTCTTGGTTTCTGTTGCTTGGGTTCCTGCGCTTGCCTCTCACCATCAGATTATCTCTAGTGTTACTTTGTTCTGCTATTTCTGACAGTGGCTAGACTGTCCTATAAGCCTGTGTGTCAGGAGTGCTGTAGACCTGTTTTCCTGTTTTCTTTCAGTCAGTTATGGGGACAGAGTGTACTGCTTTCGGGCGTGTAGTTTTTCCTCTCTACAGGTCTTCAGCTGTTCTTGTGGGCCTGTGTCTTGAGTTCACCAGGCAGCTTTCTTGCAGCAGAAAATTTGGTCTTACCTGTGGTCCCGAGGCTCAGGTTCGCTCGTGGGGTGCTGCCCAGGGGCTCTCTGCAGCGGCAGCAACCAGGAAGACCTGTGCCGCCCCTTCCGGGAGCTTCAGTGCACCAGGGTTCCAGATGGTCTTTGGCTTTTTCCTCTGGCATCCGAGATGTGTGTGCAGGGAGCAGTCTCTTCTGGTTTCCCAGGCTTGTCTGCCTCTCTGAAGGTTTAGCTCTCCCTCCCACGGGATTTGGGTGCAGAGAACTGTTTATCAGGTCTGTTTCCTTCAGGGTCCTGCGGTGTCTCAGGCAGGTGTCCTGCTGCTCCTGGGCCCTCCCCCACGGGAGCCCAGAGGCCTTATACAGTTTCCTCTTGGGCCAGGGATGTGGGCAGGGGTGAGCAGTGTTGGTGGTCCCTTCCGCTCTGCAGCCTCAGGAGTGCCCACCTGACCAGGCGGTTGGGTCTCTCTCTCACCGGGTCTCAAATTGGGTATTTCTTATTTGCATTTCGATGGCTATTACCATTCCCGGTTTCCAGGCAAACATCCCCCTAACACCTTTCCCCTCCCCTTCTACGTGGGTGTTTCCCTCCCCATCCTCCCCCCATTACCCCCCCCCTCAACAATCCCGTTCACTGGGGGTTCAGTCTTGGCAGGACCAAGGGCTTTCCCTTCGACTGGTGCCCTTACTAGGCTATTCATTGCTCCCCATGCAGTTGGAGCCTAGGGTCAGTCCATGTATAGCCTTTGGGTAGTGGCTTAGTCCCTGGAAGCTCTGGTTGGTTGACGTTGTTGTTCACATGGGGTCTCAAGTCCCTTCAAGCTCTTTCAGTCCTTTCTCTGATTCCTTCAACAGGGGTCCCATTCTCAGTTCAGTGGTTTGCTGCTGGCATTCGCCTATGTATTTGCCATATTCTGGGTGTGTCTCTCAGGAGAGATCTACATCCAGTTTATATTAGCCTGCACTTCTTTGCTTCATCCATCTTATCTAGTTTGGTGGCTGAATATGTATGGGCCACATGTTGGGCAAGTTCGGAATGGGCGTTCCTTCAGACTCTGTTCTAAACTTTGCCTCTCTATTCCCTCCCAAGTGTATTCTTTTCCCCCTTTTAAAGAAGGAGTGAAGCATTCGCATTTTGGTCATACTTCTTGAGTTTCATGTGTTCTGTGCATCTTTCGTAATTCGAGCATTTGGGATAATATCCACCTATCAATGACTGCATACCATGTGTATTTTTCGGCGATTGGTTTTCTTCACTCAGGATGATATTTTCCAGATCCACCCATTTGCCTATGAATTTCATAAAGTCATTGTTTTTGATAGCAGTGTAGTATTCCATTGCGTAGATGTACCAAAACGTCTGTATCCATTCCTCTGTTGAAGGGCATGTGGGATCTTTCCAGGTTCTGGCTATTATAAATAAGGTGGCTATGAATACAGTGGAGTATGTGTGTTTGTTATACGTTGGGGCATCTTTTGGGTATATGCCTAAGAGAGGTATAGCTGGGTCCTCAGGTAGTGCAATGTCCAATTTTCTGAGGAACCTCCAGACTGATATCCAGAATAGTTGTACCAGTCTGCAATACCACCAAAAATGGAGGAGTGTTCCTCTTTCTTCACATCCTCACCAGCATCTGCTGTCGCCAGAGTTTTTGATTTTAGCCATTCTGACTGGTGTGAGGTAAAATCTCAGGGTTGTTTTGATTTGCATTTCCCTTGACTAAAGATGTTGAACATTTCTGTAGTTGCTTCTCAGCCATATGACATTCCTCAGCTCTTAAGTCTTTGTTTAGCTCTGAAGCCCATTTTTTTATTAACTTGAGTATTTCTTATTTACATTTCGAGTGTTATTCACTTTCCCGATTTACGGGCCAACATCCCCCTAACTCCTCCCCCTCCCCTTCTTTATGGGTGTTACCCTACCCATCCTCCCCCCATTGCCGCCCTCCCCCCAACAATCTAGTTCACTGGGGGTTCAGTCTTAGCAGGACCCAGAGCTTCCCCTTCCACTGGTGCTCTTACTAGGATATTCATTGCTACCTATGGGGTCAGAGTCCAGGGTCAGTCCATGTATAGTCTTTAGGTAGTGGCTTAGTCCCTGGAAGCTCTGGTTGCTTGGCATTGTTGTACATATGGGGTCTCGAGCCCCTTCAAGCTCTTCCAGTTCTTTCTCTGAAGCCCATTTTTTAATAGGGTTATTTGTCTCCCTGCAGTCTAACTTCGTGAGTTCTTTGTATATTTTGGATATGAGCCCTCTATCAGTTGTAGGATTGGTAAAAATCTTTTCCAATCTCTTGGTTGCTGTTTTGTCCTAATAACAGTGTCCTTTGCCTTACAGAAGCTTTGTAGTTTTATGAGATCCCATTTGTCAATTTTTGATCTTAGAGCATAAGTCATTAGTGTTTTGTTCAGGAAATTTTCTCCAGAGCCCATGTGTTCAAGACTGTCCCCTAATTTTTTTCTATTAGTTTGAGTGTATCTAGTTTGATGTGGGGGTCCTTGATCCACTTGGACTTAAGCTTTGTACAGGGTGATAAGCATGGATCGATCTGCATTCTTCTACATGCTGACCTCCAGTTTAACCACCACCATTTGCTGAAAATGCTATCTTTTTTCCATTGGATGGTTTTGGCTCCTTTGTCAAAAATCAAGTGACCATAGGTGTGTGGGTTCATTTCTGGGTCTTCAATTCTATTCCACTGCTGTATCTGCCTGTCTCTGTACCAATACTATACAGTTTTTATCTCTATTGCTCTGTAATACTGCTTGAGTTCAGGGATGGTGATTACCCCTGAAGTCCTTTTATTGTTGAGGATAGTTTTAGCTATCTTGGGTTTGTTGTTATTCAAGATGAATTTGCAAATTGTTATGTCTAACTCTGAAAAATTGGATTGTTATTTTGATGGGGATTGCATTGTATCTGTAGATCACTAATGGTAAAATGGCCATTTTTGCTATATTAATCCTACCAATCCATGAGCGTGGGAGATCTTTCCAACTTCTGAGATCTTCAATTTCTTTCTTCAGAGTCTTGAAGTTCTTATCATACAGATCTTTCTCTTGCTTGGTTAAAGTCACACCGAGTTATTTTATATTATTTGGGACTATTATGAAAGGTATCGTTCCCTAATTTCTTTCTCGGCTTCTTTCTTTTTTGTGTAGAGGACAGCTACTGATGTATTTGAGTTAATTTTATACCCAGCCTCTTTGCTGAAGGTGTTTATCAAGTTTAGTAGTTCTCTGGTGGAATGTTTGGGATAACATAAATATACTATCACATCACCTGCAAATAGTGGTATTTTGACTTCTTCCTTTCCAATCTGTATCCCTTTGATCTCCTTTTGTTGTCTGATTGCTCTTGCTAGGACTTTGAGAACTATATTGAATAAGTAGGGAGAGAGTGGGCAACCTTGTCTAGTCCCTGATTTTAGTGGGATTGCTTCAAGTTTCTCTCCATTTATTTTAATGTTAGCAACTGGTTTGCTGTATATGGCTTTCACTATGTTTAGGTATGGGCCTTGAATTCCTGTTCTTTCCATGACTTTTATCATGAAGGGGTTTTGAATTTTGACAAATGCTTTCTCAGCATCTAATGAAATGATCATGTGTTTTTTTACCTTTCCATTTTCTTATGTAGTGGATTACATTGATGGTTTTCTGTATATTAAACCATCACTGCATAACTGGAATGAAGCCTACTTGATCATAATGGACAATTGTTTTGAAGTGCTCTTGGATTTGGTTTGCAAGAATTTTATTGAGTATTTTTGCATTGATATTCATAAGGGAAATTGGTCTGAAGTTCTCTTTCTTTGTTGTGTTTTTATGTGGTTTAGCTATAAGAGTAATTGTGGCTTCATAGAAGGAATTTGGTAGTGCTGCATCTGTTTCAGTTTTGTGGAATAGTTTGAATAGTATTAGTATGAGGTCTTCTTTGAAGGTTTGATAGAATTCTGTACTGAACCCATTGGACCTGGGTTCTTTTTCGTTGGGAGACTTTTAATGACAGCCTCTATTTCTTTTGGAGTTATGGGGTTGATTAAATGGTTTATCTGTTCCTGATTTTACTTCGGTACCTGGTATCTATCTAGGAAATTGTCCATTTTCTGCAGATTTTCAAGTTTTATTGAATATAGGCTTTTGTATTAGGATCTGAAGATTTTTTGAATTTCCTTTGATTCTGCTGTTATGTCTCCCTTTTCATTTCTGATTTTGTTAATTTGGACACACTCTCTGAGTCCTCTGGTTAATGTGGCTAAGAGTTTTTCTATCATGTTGATTTTCTCAAAGAACCAGCTTTTGAATCTGTTGATTCTTTGTATCGTCCTTTTTGTTTCTACTTGGTTGATTTCAGCACTGAGTTTGATTATTTTCTGCCTTCTACTCCTCCTGTGTGTATTTGCTTCTTTTTTTTCTAGAGCTTTTAGGTGGGCAGTCAAGCTGCTGATATATGCTCTGCCCTGTTTCTTTCTGCAGGCACTCACAGCTATAAGTTTTCTACTTAGCACAACTTTCATTGTGTCCCATAAGTTTGGGTATGTTGTACCTTCATTTTCATTAAATTCTAAGAAGTCTTAATTTTTTTTTCATTTCTTCCTTGACCAGGTTATCATTGAGTAGAGCCTTGTTCAACTTCCCTGTATATGTGGACATTCTTTCCTTATTGTTATTGAAGACCAACTTTAACCCGTGGCGGTCTGATAGGAAGCATGGGATTATTTCTATTTTTCTGTATCTGTTGAGGCCTGTTTTATGACCAATTACATGGTCAATTTTGGAGAAAGTACGATGAGGTGGTGAGAAGAAGGTATATCCTTTTGTTTTAGCATAGAATGTTCCATAAATATCTTTTAAGTACATTTTGTTCATGACTTCTCTTAGTCTGTCTATGTCTCTGTTTAATTTCTGTTTCCATGATCTGTCCATTGAGAGTGGGGTTTTGAAATCTCAAACTATTATTGTGTCTGAGGTGCAATGTGTGCTTTGAGCTTTATTAAGGTTTCTTTTATGTATGTAGTTGCCCTTTATTTGGAGCATAGATATTTAGGATTGAGAGTCCATCTTGGTGGATTTTTCCTTTGATGAATATGAAATGTCCTTCGTATCTTTTTTGATGACTTTTGCTTGAAAATCAATTTTATTCTATATTAGAATGGCTACTCCAGCTTGTTTCTTCAGACCATTTAGTTGGAAAGTTGTTTTCCAGCCTTTTACTCTGAGGTAGTGTCTGCCTTTGTCTCTGAGGTGTGTTTCCAATAAGAAGCAAAATGCTGGGTCTTCATTGCTTATCCCATTTGTTAATCTGTGTCTTTTTATTGTGGAATTTAGTCCATTGATGCTGAGAGATATTAAGGAATAGTGATTGTTGCTTACTGTTATATTAGTATTTGGATGTAACATTATGTTTGTGTGTTTTTCTTCTCTTTGTTTTGTTGCAAAACGATTAGTTTCTTGCTTTTTCTAGGGTGTAGCTTGCCTCCTTGTGTTGGGCTTTACCATATATTATCCTTTGTAGGGCTGGATTTGTAGAAAGATATTGTGTAAATTTGGTTTTGTCATGGAATATCTTGGTTTCTCCATCTATGTTAATTAAGAGTTTTGCAGGATACAGTAACCTGGGCTGGCATTTCTGTTCTCTTGGGGTCTGTATGACATCTGTCCAGGATCTTCTGGCTTCCATAGTCTCTGGTAAGAAGTCTGTTGTAATTCTGATAGGTCTGCCTTTATATGTTACTTGACATTTTTCGCTTACTGCTTTTAATATTCTTTCTTTGTTTTGTGCATTTGATGTTTTGACTATTATGTGACGGGAGGAGTTTCTTTTCTGGTCCAATCTATTTGGAGTTCTGTAGGCTTCTTGTATGTTTATGGGCATCTCTTTTTTTAGGTTAGGGAAGTTTTCTTCTATGATTTTGTTGAAGATATTTACTGGACCTTTGAGTTGGAGGTCTTCACTCTCTTCTCTACCTATTATGCTTAGGTTTGATCTTCTCATTGTGTCCTGGATTTCCTGTATGTTTTGGGCCAGTAGCTTTTTCCGCTTTACATTATCTTTGACAGTTGAGTCAATGATTTCTATGGAATCTTCTGCTCCTGAGAGTCTCTCTTCTATCTCTTACATTCTGTTGGTGATGCTTGTATCTGTGGCTCCTTGTCTCTTCCTTTGATTTTCTATATCCAGGGTTGTCTCCCTTTGTGTTTTCTTTATTGCTACTATTTCCATTTTTATTCCCTTCACCTATTTCATTGTGTTTTCCTGTAATTCTTTCAGAGATATTTGCATTTCCTCTCTATAGGCTTCTGCTTGTTTATCTGTGTTTTCCTGTGTTTCTCTAAGGGAGTTCTTTGTGTCTTTCTTGAAGTCCTCCATCATTGTGATCACATGTTATTTTAAATCTAGATCTTGCTTTTCTGGTGTGTTTGGATATTCAGTGTTTGCTTTGGTGGGAGAATTGGGCTCTGATGATTGGTTTCTGTTGCTTGGGTTCCTGCACTTGCCTCTTGCCATCATGTTGTCTCTGGTGTCACCTTGCTCTGCTATTTCTGACAGTGTTTAGACCGTCCTACAGGCCTGTGTGTCAGGAGTGCTGTAGACCTGTTTTCTTTAATCCAGTTATGGGAACAGAGTGTTCTACTTTCAGGGTTGTAGTCTTTCCTGTCTACTGGTCTTCAGCTGTTCCTGTGGGTCTGTGTTCTGAGTCCAACAGGCAGGTCACTTGGAGCAGAAAGGTTGGTCATACCTCTGGTCTTGAGCCTGAAGTCACTCCTTGGGGGTTGCGTTTTAGCTGTCTGTGAGGGCAGCAACCAGAAGGGCCTGCCCTACACACAAGTTCGCTCGGGACCCTGTGCATAGGGGTCCCAGATGGTGCTAGGCATTTTCCTCTAGAGTCAGAAATGTGGGCAGAGGGTAGTCCCCTCTGGCTTCCCAGGCGTGTCTGCCCCCTCAAGGTCTAGCTCTCCCTCCTAAGGGATTTGTGTGCAGGGAGCTGTTTGAGCGGGTCCCTTCAAATCTGGGTGAGGTCCGTACTGCATGGGACCTGCAGCATTTAGGGCCCCTATCTTCCTGTTCCCAGAGGCCCTATACAGTTTCCTCTTGGGCTAGGGATGTGGGCAGGGGTGGGCAGTACTAGCAGTCTCTCCTGCCCTGCAGTCTCAGGAATGCCCACCTGTCTGGGCAATGAGGTCTCTCTCCCACAGGGTTTGGGGTTGGGGAACTGTGGACCAGGATCAGCGAGTTTCTGGCTCCAGTTAGAAACCATAAGTGTAAGGTCCCAGAGGAATTTTGCCTATTTTTTTGTCCTGAGTCCAACAGGCAGGTCACTTGGAGCAGAAAAGTTGGTCTTACCTCTAGTCTCAGACCTGAAGTCGCTCCTCAGGCTTGAGTTTCAGCTCTCTGTGAGGGCAGCAACCAGAAGGGCCTGCCTCATCTTTTCTTGGGACCCTGTGCACAGGGGGCTCAGATGGTGCTAGGCGTTTTCCTCTAGAGTCAGAAATGTGGGCAGAGAGTAGTCTCCTCTGGCTTCTCAAGCGTGTCTGCCCCTCTGAAGGTCTAGCTCTCCCTCCGTGGGATTTGAGTGCAAGGAGCTGTTTGAGCAGGTCCCTTCAGATCCTGGTGAGGTCTGGACCTCAGGCGATAGAATTTTTTATAAATTAAACCATCCCTGCATCCATGAATTGAAGCATACTTGATTACTATGGATGATACTTTTTAATGAGTTCTTAAATTCAGTTTACAAGTGTTTTATTTTTGCATCGGTGTTGGTAACAGAAATTAGAAATTGGTCTGAAGTTCTCTTTCTTCGTTGGGGCTTTGCGTAGTTTAGTTATCAGGGGAACTGTGGCCTCAGACTAAGTTCAGCAGTGTTTCTCCTTTTTTTAGGTTTAAAATAGAAATCTTCCTCAATTTCTTTCTTCAGACACTTAAAGTTCTTGTCATACAAGTCTTTCCCTTGCTTGTTACAAGATTTTTTTTATTATTTATGGCTATTTTAAAGTGTGTTGTTTCCACGATTTATTTTTCAGCTTGTTTATCATTTGTATAATGTAGGAATGCTGAATTTCTGAGTTAATTTTGTTACCCTCCTTACTGTGAAGTTTTTCTTCAAGTATTTTCTGTAGTCTTGGACTCATAGACAGATATTGTCTAAATTTCTCTCGAACATCTTGTTTTCTCCTTTCTATAGTGATTGAGAGATTTACTAGGCATAGGGTTCTAGGTAGATCTCCATGGTTTCTTAGAGTCTGTAAAACATTTACCCAGGCCCTTCTAGTCTTTAGAGTCTCTGTTGAGAAGTTGGGTGCAATTTTTGTATGTCTGCCTTTGTATATTACTTGGCCTCTTTCCCTTGCAACTTTTAATATTCTTTCTTTGTTCTGTAGATTTTATGTTTTCATTATTGTGGTGGAAGGATTTTCTTTTCTGGTCTAACCTAATTGATATTCTCTGAGTTTTTTTTTTTTTTTGTATGTTTATAGGCATGTCTTTCTTTAGGTTGGGGAAATTTTTTTTTATTTTGTTGAAAATATTTTCTGGTCCTTGGAGCTGGGACTCTTCATTTATTTCTATTCCTATTATTCATAGATTAGACTTTTTCATAGTATCCAAGGCTTCTTGATGTTTTGTGTCAGAAACTTTTATTGTGTGCAGTGCAATGTGTGCTTTGAGCTTTAGTAAGGTTTCTTTTATGTATGTAGGTACCCTTGTATTTGGAGCATAGATATTTAGGATTGAGAGTTCATCTTGGTGGTTTAATTTCTCTATTGTATCTTCAATGCCTGAGGTTTTTCTCTTCCATCTCTTATATTCTGTTGGTGATGCTTACCTTTGTAGTTCCTGTCCTATTTCTTATGTTTCCCATCTCTAAGATTCCCTCAGATTGTATTTTCTTCATTGCTTCCATTTCTATTTTCAGGTCTGGAACAGGTTTATTCATTTGTCTCACCTGTTTAATTTCTTTTTTTCTGTATTTCATTAATGGATTCATTCATTTCCTCATTAAACACCTCTACTTGTTTGACTGTATTTTCCTCTATTTCTTTGAGGGATTTATTTTCTTTTTAAATGTCTCTATTATCTTTATGAGGTTATATTTGAGGTCACTTTCTTGTGCTTCAGTTTTGTTAGGATATTCAGGGCTTTCAGTAGTGGAATAGCTTTGTTCTGAAGGTGCCATGTGTCCATAGCTCTTGTTTTTGGTGCTTTTACACATGTCTTTAGCAATGTTATTGACCCTGGATGTTCTTAGTGTAGAAGTTATAGGGAAGACAAACCTAATCTGGATTTTCCCATTCAACAGGCCTCCTTTGGGCAGCTTTGGACTGGTTGTTATTGCTGTAGCAGTCCAAGATGTTCCTTGTTTAATGTCTCTTGTTATTTTTCATTCAGAAGGCTGAGTGCTCCTTTTACAGCAGGCCTGATGGAAGCCAGCAGAGCAGTAGCCAGACAGTGGAGCTGTGGGAGAGCCTCATGGACCCTCATGTTTATTTCATTCTCTTTCTTTCTTTCTTTCTTTCTTTCTTTCTTTCTTTTCTCCTTTCTTTCTTTCTTACTTTCTTTTTTATGGTGTAAGTCTCTACATAACCTATGTACACTTACTCATGGAGTCCAGAAGGGTGCAACCAATTCATGTAAGCTGTAACTCTGAGCTACTACAAATAGTCATTGGTAGTGGGAATCAAACCATAGTCCTCTGAAAGAGCAAAAAAACCCACTCTTAATCACCTCAGTGTGTGTGGCAAACACAAGTAGAGGTCAGAAGGACAAAGAAAAGTATGGATAAAATGATGTAATTTGAATTTTAAAAAGTAGTAAAATTTTGCAAAAGATTATACTGTTTCGGTTTTCCACAATACTTTTGCTAAGGCAATAATTCTATGTTAAAATGTTTTTATATACAATATATTTGTTGACATTTTTTCATTTTTCCAATGTGATCACCTCTTTTATGTTACTGTGATGAAGTTTTTTTTTCCATTTCACTATTTTTTTCATTTCACTTCATATTGCTTTTCAGCAATAATATAATTACAGATTGACTCAAACTTTCTCCATATTTATTGTTGTGAGGTTACTGTGCTTTGAATCTAAACATACATGCTTCTAATCAATTACTAGTATTTACCAGCCCATATGGAATTTTTATGAGAGGTATTCTTTTCAAGTATTTTTCTGAACTCCTCTTTCCTTCTTAAAAGAATTTAAATTCACTTTATCAGACAAGTAAAAGTGTGCCTCAGTTCTGTGATGTCTCATTTGAAGACTTATATCTTTCTGTTTTTTATAGGCAATTTCTGTTGCTGTTTCCAATCAGATTCATCTTTGTTTCTGTGATATTAAATATGTCAATGAATCATACACACACATATTTCACCATAGAGTAGGTTTCTGTCTCCTGTGATTTAAGTCATCTTAGCATACTTTCTATCTTTAGACATAGTACTAAACCTTTCTTCTTGGTCAATCTGTGAAATATGGTTTGCTTTAGTGTCATCATTTATCAATTATTTCATGCATGTCAATTCTGAGATTTTATATAATTGTTACATTTTTAAATCCTAGTTGTGGTTGCTTTCCTGTTTGTTTGCATGCCTAAAAATCATCAGTTGGATATGACATTGTGGATATATTTTGTTATATAGAAGAATTTCATTTCATTTGTATACACACACACACACACACACACACACACACACACATCACATCACACATATATAAAATGTTTCATTCGGGGAGACGCCTAAGCTTGTTAGAGTTTTATTTTCTCCAGTGTCTTTACTATTACATATCATTCAGAAGTATAATAGCACACAGTTAGTCAGCTTAGTTATCACCATTACTACAGTTATAGGCTTTTGAAAACTGTCCAGTGTCCCATGCTGGGGTCATGAGCCATGTTCAATAAGGTTGGAAAGTCTAGTACAGATTCATGATTGGGTCTGAATTGTGATAACTTTGCATACACTTCACTGGTTTTCTCCTTAGGCAACATATTTTATTGCTGTTAGGTACTCACCAGACAATCTCTCATGGGGCATCTCATGGGTCCTAGAGGCACTGTCCTATAACATTCTGCTGATTTCGCTCTTACTCTTTCTTACTCCTTGTGATTTCCTTTCCTGTAAGCCCCATCTCTTTGTGTCAAACTCAAACTCTCAATTCTGCTTCCTCACATGATGCACTACAAGACACAGCACAATATCCCCATCCATTTCAGTAAACAAGCTGTGGATTTACAGAGCTAATCTGATTTTCTGGTATCATATATTGGTTGTCTTTGTCTGATGTATAGTCTTTAGAAGCAATGTTCCTTATATTTTATTTGTTTTGAGATTTCAGGTTCTTTCTCACAGGAAATGGGTTCATCTCACTCTACCTCTATATAGTGAATCACAAAATCAAACATTTCAGTGGAATGAAGCATTGACTGTTAAAAATATTAAATATCCCTTAACATAGAATATACCAAAGGAAATTTGCATTTTCTATTTCCACCAAATATATGCATGAAGATTGTTTTGCACGTTTGTGTGTCTTCTTTTTTACTTACTCTTGAGTATTAAAATCCATATTGCATGTTAATAAGTAAATCACAACTCCTTTTCTGTGTTATTTGTATGAAAAGATACCTTACTGCTAAGTTCTCATCAGTACCCATTTAGAACTTCAACTAGTTGTGAGATAGAAATTAAAGCTATTTAGAAGCAGAATAATATAAAGATATTTTATAGATATAATGAATTTCAAAAGTCCTGCAGGATACATCTGGAAAATATGGAGACTGGCATATGTCAAGTGGGCAGTTAGAGAAGGGATGTCTACTGCTCTGGCTTTGTGCTGCTTCACCCACACAAGTACTATTTCTAACATAAAGTCATATTTTTACAGAACTAGTTCCTATTTCTCTCTTCCAAACACCAAATATGCCTCAGTAAAATGTAACAATTTACTTGAAAAAAGAAATGTCACAAGCAGATAAATGCTTAAACATTCATCTGGAGCAACAGTGTAGATTGTTGACTACTAAGGGCCAGCTCAGTCATTCCTGCTTTAGCAAAGATGTCTCTAAATATGTGAGGGGAAACATGGAAAAGTAAGAACAAAATCTGAGAGAATAAAACAATGTAAGAATCCAAAGCAAATGACACTATGTAAAGTCACAGAAACTTTGTTCATGGCTAAATGGAGAACTGATTCTTATCAAATATAGTAATAACAAATGAGAAACAGGTTAGAAATGTGATCCACAGTATTGTATTGATTTTCTGCTTTCTAAGCAATACCACAGACTGAATAAAATAGAATCACAAAAAATCCTATGAAGTCCCAAAATAATAAAAGATGTATATATATATATATATATATATATATATATATATATATATATATATATGTGTGTGTGTGTGTGTGTGTGTGTGTGTGTGTGTGTGTGTGTGTGTGTGTTCCTTAGGGAATTTAAAGTACTAATACTGGGATATTTTTGTTTGTTTATTTGTCTTCTGAGACAGGATCTCACATAACCAAAGCTAATTATAAACTCTTCATATAGTTAATATAGCTAAGCATAACATTGACTTCCTAATCTTCCTGTTTAGCCTGCCAAGGTTTAAGATTGTGAATGTACACTATTGTGCCAATCTACAAATTCATAATACAATGTGTATGCTTTCTTCATTAAAAAAATCTATTTATTTATTGAAATTGTGAGACTATCTTTTACCCTGGCCTCTATTTTTAAGGGTTTTAATTTTACTTTTTAAATGTCATCACATTTTTTATTTCAATTTTCAGTTCCCTAATGAGACTCAAAATTATTGTTCAAATGTACATTTGCCAGCTATTTAACTTCCTTGTTTTCTTTTTTAGTTTTGAAATTGTTTTTTAAAATTATATAATTACTATATTTCTCCCTTCCTTTCCTCTTCCCAACTATTACCATATTCTCCTCATTGATTTCTTTGAGAATCCTGCATGCAGTGTTATACCTTGATCATTTTATATAAGATGGTCTATATATATATGCTTCCAAGACTGACCATTTGATATTGAATAACTAATTTGTGTGCACTTCCATGGGAAGACTACTGTTCCTGCTCTCAGCATTCTGTATTTTTTGTGGCTTTTCTCCCTACCCTTTGGCAGGACTGCTAGTATTAACCTATTTACTATCATGTTTTGGTAGTCACACTGGTGACATTTTGGGGGGAAAGCGTACAGCTTCTGAAACTCTGACTCTTAGAATATTTGCCTACCTCCAATTCCATAATATTCTCAGAGCATTTTTAATTATAATGAAGTATATTACCTTTCTTATTTCCTTAACTTTGCCTTCTTATTATTTGAAAATTTTTCATTCCACAATTCATGTTTTTATTATGTGGAGAAATATTTAATTTCAATTTTTTAAACATTTCAAGTCAATATTTCAATATTCTCTCTGCTCACCCATATATCTGAAATACATTTGTGTATATGAATGTGTGAGATTGAAGTCTTGGTACAGACTTCAATAAGGGAAAAACTTCCAGTATTTACTTCCTAACTTTACTATAGATAATCTTGTTTTTATTATACATGCTTCAATAAAAATCTTAATTCAATTAATTAATTAATATATATGTTTATACAATAAGGTTTGAAATAATATTATATTGAGGAATTAGCTTTGCATAAGTAAATTTTAAATTTTTTTATTTAATTATTGAATATCCCAAGCTCTGTATCTGGTACATCCCCAATTTATGTGATATTTTCAATAATATTAAGTAGAACCATGAAATTATTAAAAACTTTTAAGGTGACTTTCTAGTAGTGTGAGTTTTGTCATTTTAAATAATTATTACATTCACATCATTTAATATATCTTTTATTATTATTTACCGTGCATGTGCATATAAATGTGTATGTGGTGTGTGCCTACATGATTCACATACATATATACATACACATGTTGACACATAATTTTGATGGTATGTGTGGAGGTCAGAGGACAACTTGTGGAAGATAAATCTTTATCTAAAAGCTTGTCGAGCAATCTCACTAATCGTAGTTCATTGTTTTTGAATTCCTATAAATGTGTGCGCAATATTTTTGATATTTTACTACTAAACTTGTCTCAAACAGTCTGAATAAATATGTTATAATTCTAAACTTCACATGTATACTACAACTTGTTGTCTTCATTCATACCATGCTGTGTACATAATATGGAGCTTGAGGATTGTTTTGCTGCTGATGATTTTTATTTGTTGCAATCTGTTTTTGGTATGTTTCTTTAATTCTGCCTTATGCAGAAACACATTGTGATACTGCTTGCCTATTTCCCGTTCTTTCCATAATAGAGAACAACTGTCAAGGTCATTGTAAAATGCTGTTTATTTTAGGGTTACTTAGATAATCTTCCGGATATTAAAGAATAAATAGTAAAGAATTTCTTCAAAGAAACACAGAATACAAAAAAATGGAAATGACCAATAAACAATGATTAGTTGTGATTTAGTCAGAGGTGAATAGATTAAAACTGAATAGTTGCTGTAGATACTGCTTTAATTAATAGCTTTTGAAACTGTTCTCTCAATTGGTATTTTGGAATGAAGTTGACATATCTATAAAGAACACATCTGTTAAGTCCAGGCAGAGGAGTTTGGATATGTTTGTGAAAACAGATTGATCAAAGTACTGCAGATTTATTTGTGTTAGAAGTGAGATCACTTACTCTCTGGCATATCAAGTCCTTATCCCTAAATAGGCAAGCCCTATGATATAATGAAGATTCAGTGTGATTAATATTCCATGCACTTTGGAATTTACAGTATGTAAAGACTCATTTCCTTTTTAAGCATTACTAGATATTGAGTACTGTCCACAGCCTGTGAGTAGGAAGTAACAGCACACAAGCTAATAAAGATGCTTTAAGGAAGTTGAGTTAGAGGATTCACAGTGAGTCTCGGGCTAGTGCTGATTACACAGGAAATCTTGGGGGATCTATATGTCCCTTGGCCTGCATTTCCTCATAGAAAGAAGAAAGAAAAACAACAGTGTTTTGGCTTGAAGGAGAATGGCCACTTAGGCAAATATATTTAAATACATAGTTTTCAGTTTGTGGAACCATTATTAAAAATGCTAGACTATGTACAGTTCAGAGGACATATGTCCCTAGGACAGGGTGTAATGTTTCAAAAGCCCATACCACGTCTGTTCTCTCTCTCTCTCTCTCTCTCTCTCTCTCTCTCTCTCTCTCTCTCTCTCTCTCTCTCTCTCTCCCCACCCTCTAACTTTAACTTTGTGGATCAGAGGTGAGCTCTGTGTTTCTGAACAGCAGTATGGCATGCATATTTTTTAATTTGTTTTGCAAAATAAAAGGAACAAGACAGAAACTTGCTGAATTGTCTGTTTTCATAAAAACTGAGGTTCATGAAGAAAGAGTGCAGTGCCTTAGTCAGTGTCCTCACCAACCTTTCTCATTCTTTATTGATAAAATACCATGCCTCTTGTTTCTTTGCTTGGGAGTTTGTGGCTACTGTTTGCATTTCTAATATTTTTTCTTCTACCTAGAGCATATCGACTGGTCTCCAGTGTCTAAGTTTCGCACATAGAAATCAAGTCTTTTCATTCATCTTCCAATTAAAGCACAAGTTTCCTATTTAGGTTTTCTATTCTCTCTCTTTTCTTAAATATACAATATTCAAAATAGTTTCTGTTTAAAATTCAGTCCTCCCTACTTATTCCATTTTTTCTTTTTCATTTCAATGTAAAACACTTTTGAGGATCAAGTTTATTTAAAAATATATATTTTGTGAAGAAATGCTTTGATTCTTGTTAATTTTGTGAATTCTTACATGTCATATGTCAAGACTTTATCTGATAAAATATGTAGATCTACAATTTACACTAAGAATGTTCTATTGAGGGGTTGGGGATTTAGCTCAGTGGTAGAGCGCTTGCCTAGGAAGCGCAAGGCCTTGGGTTCGGTCCCCGACTCCGAAAAAAAGAACCAAAAAAAAAAAAAAAAAAAAGAATGTTCTATGGAAGAACTACCATTTACTTCTAATTTTAACAAGATGTTGATGACAACTTAGAAGAAGAAGAGATATTGTTGTTTTTATACATGGTATGCATGAATATACAATATTTTAGGATGCAGAAGAATGCTATTGACCATGAAAAACATAAAGGTGCCAGTCAGCAATTCAGCAATGGAAACAGATGGGACATTAAAGCCAAGTATATTATAGACAATCCTCAGAGATGGAGCCCAGTGGTACTGATATAAAATCTTATAGAAGCAGTTATAAAGGGAGAAAATATCAAAACTTCTCACCAGGCTTGCTGATTCATGAGGCAGGTTATAAGGGCTGCTATGCAATATGTGATTGCATTTCCACAGAAAAGGAAGATGTATCTGTAAGAGCATTCTCTGTCCCATACTCAGAACTCTTTGAAGCATTTGAATAATAATATATTCTGGGAAGTAGCCACGTGTGTGAAAAAGGAGTGACACCCTGAAGCTCAGAACTGCAGCAACATTGGCTGGTAAGAGGCTGAGAATGAGCATAGCTGATGACAAGGTGAGATAAAGATTGTCCTCTGTTTCACTGTGTTCACAACACGTAGCACATTGAAAACACCATTACATTTATTTAAAAATAAAAATGGACTAAACAGAAAGAGAAGAAAAAGAAGGGATGGAAAACAACGGGTAGAAAAGGCAAAATGGGGAAAAAATGGACATGTCAGGGGAGACATACTGAAAAACACAAAGGAAGAAGAACATGAAAACAAAGGCAAAACAGGAAGAGAAAAATAAAATCAAGGTATCCCCAAGGCCCACAGTAACTGGGAGATGTCGAATGATAATTAGTGATACTTTCTGATCAACCTCTGTTGTTTCTAAAGAATGTAGTTAATTATACTAATTTTGTGTAATATACTATTTTTGACCATATTAAAATAAAATTAGTAAATATTATTAACCCTTATAAAAATACAACACATATATGTGAGGGCAAAGTTTATATCTCTAATTATCTCATTTCTAATTTTTCAGAAAATTCTTTATGAACTTTAAACAAAACACATGAAAATATTATTCTTCACATAGACATTTTAACTATGCATCTATTAATAGTAGGCATTTTGACTGCAGTTACCTAAAAAACTGAATACAGAATACAGAAATTACTACATCTAGCACTCCGAAGAAAACTTGGTTCAGCCACTCATATTAAAAAAAATCCATGTTTGTCTAAAGTGTTTCTAGTTTCAATTTAAATGATATAAGCTAGGAAGATGGCTGATGCAAATATAATAACCTTAATTCAGATACCAGCACCATGTAAATAAAAGAAATACTGGGTGTAGCATGGTGAACAAGTTTGTATTCCTCAAACTGAAGATAGAGAGATAGAGAAAGATCACTGGAGCACACTAGCCAGACAGTTTTGTTGAATCAATAAGCTTAGTTTCAGTAACAGACTGCTTCACAAATTAAAATGGAGCAGTGGACACTAACCGGGTTTTGGCCTTTGTCTTAGCATACACAGTGAAAACATGGAAGCAAGAGCAGATGACCCTTCAATCTCAAACTGAAAGCAGGAAGCAGAGAGTATAGTCATTTGAAATCTCAAAATCCAACTCTGGTGACATATTTTCTTCAGAAAAGCCACACCTCCTTTACAAATTGGGAACCAGGTATACAAGCAAATAGGTCTATGAAGTCATTCTTCTTCTTTTTTTAAATCTATTTTTCTTTTATTGGATATCTTCTCAATTAAATTTCAAATGTTATTTCCTTTCCCACTTTCCTGGGCATAAGCTACCTATGCCACCCCCTCCCCTTCTACTATAAGGGTGTCCTCTTCCATCCACCCTCTTCCTGCCCCTCTGACATTCCCCTACACTAGGGGTTCCAACCTTGACAGGACCAAGGGCTTCTCCTCCAATTGGTGCCCAACAAGGCCATCCTCTGCTACATAAGCAGCTGGAGCCCTGGGTCTGTCCGTGTGTAGTCCTTGGGTAGTGCTTGAGTCCCTGGGAGCTCTGTTTGGTTGGCATTGTTGTTCATATGGGGTTGCAAGCCCCTTCAGCTCTTTCAATCCTTTCTCTAATTCCTCCAACAGGGATCCTGTTCTCAGTTCAATGGTTTGCTGCTAGCATTTGCCTATGAAGTCATTCTTATTCAATTGACACAACCCAATTTCAGCTATTAAAATTAGTCTAGTCTCTGAGACATCTTATGCCCACTATTTCAAAGCACCCTTCTGGTCATCACCAAAATCCCCCAAAATACAAAAGAAAACAAAACAAAATAGCAACAACAACAAAAAACAATGCTTATGCTTCTAAAATAAGTTTAAAGTAAATCTCAAATCCAACTAATATAACACACACACACACACACACACACACACACACACACACACAGAGAGAGAGAGAGAGAGAGAGAGAGAGAGAGAGAGAGAGAGAGAGAGGCTGATAAAAGGGAAATATTCTACCAAATGTAAAATTAACCAGGTTTTCTTAAATCAACATTATAAGTTTTCCCAACAATACAGTAACATGTATGTAATTTTAATATTTATTGTTTTTATTTTCTTTGCCTCTTTATTAAATTATTATATGCAATGTCACATACATGTATATGTACTATTATACTGGGAATTTACATTTACATATATTTTTATTCATTCATTATAAAATAGAACTCAGAAAGAATTTTGGAATGTATTTCAATTACCTTTGAAGTTATGTCCAAGATTCAATGATAGCCTCATTTGGAGTTTGAGAGGTGGCTCACTAGAGATAGTGCTTGCTAAGCATTCAATCAATCATGAAACGTATATGGAGATATACGGTACCCATGTTCAAAGCTGGGCATGCATTTGTAACCTTAGCATTGTATGATCAAAGATGGATGGATCATTAGAGCTCCCTGAGAAGAAAATGCAGAGATAAAACAGAGAATGGGTGAGGAAGGCCTTAACAACCTTCTGTTGCCTCCTTGGGCATGCAAACACACATGTGTGTACTCACACCCTCAGGACACTTGTACACACATAACCACATGTATATCAGCACACACATAAAACAAAAAGAAGCAAAATACTGTCTTTTCGAACTGCTAAACCATAAAATATTTTTCATTATCCCACATTTTATTTGTAAATAACAAATATTATCTGCCTGCCATTTCTGTAAATAATAGAATTGATTACATGTGAAAATTTGCCAAGGCCATAATGATAGCACATTTTCCCAAAGGACATATTTATATAAAATTGCTAGCCTGAACTTAATGAAATTTAGTTCTTTGTTTATTAGATATACAGAAGCTTGTACAAATATCAGATTCTCCTCAGAAATTCTTTTTATAGCAAACAATAACTGCTTTGCTAAATTTTTGAGCAATGTACTGTCATAAAGAAAGCATTCTGAATATTTTACATAGATATAGTTGTCTGTCACATAGACTACTGTGATATTCATTAGTTCATGAATTTTGCCTGATTGATAGAAGAAATAGATAATTGCTGTGTATGTGAGCAATACACTCAGTAGGGAAAAACGGCAGAGAAAAGGCAGGGAAAACACCAAAGTCGTTGTGTCTCAAGAAGGCAATGGGAGTGATTTATTGCAGGGATAGGTCAATCTGGAGACCTCTCCAGATGGAGTTAAAACCCATCTGTCTTCCAGGCACACAGAATGTGGAATGTCTCAGAATAAGGCAACCAAGAGGAGCAGGGCCTGCATTGAACTGGAACCAGCACATCCCTGTTGAAATGTGTTCATTGATTTGATTATATATAAATGTATATACAGAAAAAAATGAACATAGGAAACACGTCAACAGTTCTGACCAAACAAAATATATCTTTGAACCAGAATAGACCTATAACAAAATTAATCATTAAAATTAAGTTGGAAAGTACAACATTTTTGAATGCATAAAAATTTTGAATGCTCATTAAAAACATGTGAAACATTAAGACCTGTTAATCTGTGATATGAAAGCACTGGTGACACTAATATCAGTTTTCTCAAAGAAATAGTAAAAATTCAAAGAAAATAAGAAATACAATATAATTATGTACATGTGTCATTTGGTGGAAGCAGATACTATATATTGGGGAAAATCTACACTGTTGACTTTTTAAATAAATCCTGGTTACTATTTCATTTAGTAGAATATCTCCCTTTTAGCAGTGTTGAATGAAATATTGAAAAATGTCTAAGGTTCTGTACAGAAACAATATTTCGATAAACCAGTGTAGAGAATTAGCATTGTACAATATTATCAGCAAAATACCTCCCAGGAGAGAAAAGGCAGCCTTAGGAGCTGGATGAAGAAATATGGCTTCACTGGGTTCAAAAATGGAACTAAGGTTACAACAAAATGAAGAGAGACACGTTACAGGAGGAAGAGGTGGAAACCTCAGCAGCTTAAGTGCTGTAGAATAGGAAAGTAAGTCAGGAATGCAAGCTCATGGTCGCTTGTACAGTGCCAGCAACTGATGACAACAGATTAGAATGGGATTTGGAGAGATGACTTTCTGGTTAAGAGCATTGGTTAATCCTGCAGAGGACCTAGGTTTGGGTCCTTTCACTCACAAGAATGTTATCATTGTTAACTATAGTTCCAGGAAGACGAGTGTGCACTATGCCACGCTCCACAAGCACCAGGCAGGTCCACGTGCAGACAAATTCCTCATCAACATAAAATGGTGAAATAAATCTAAGTTTTTACGTGTACAGCACATATAAAAATCCTAGGACTGGATATTAAGTCCTCAGGGCAATTTAACAATTCTCTAAATTATTGTAAAGGATAATAAGGTTGAGCCCCACACTTAAAAACAAAGTATGATCTTTAAAAATTGAATGTTTGTCTCTTTGAAAAATTTAGAACCAAAGACTCTCCTAATCTTTAACATTATGTCTAACAATTATGCCTAAGCTAATTTTGCAAGAAAAGAAGAAAAATAGAGACAATAATGTGGATTTTACTATCAATAAAGAGAAGACTGTGCCCTCAGATGGTGTCTGTAGAAAAAAAGTCAATGAAAAACAGAAATGAATTTTAAAAATCATGTTATGGATCTTATCAGACCCTGTTCTGGTTCTGTTCACAGAAGGACACTGGGTGTTTTACTTATCCTATGTATAGGTTTGATGGGTGGCAACCTAGATTAGGAAAAAGCAAAAGGACATGTATGAGGAGAAATCAATACTACATGATCAGGCTCTAGGAGAACCTAAGCAAGTATTCCTACTACCAGTATAGGCTCATGGTAGTCCTCAGTAGCTTGGCCCAGCTTTATGTTTTCCCATACACACATTTACACATATATATTCATTTGGGTGTTCCAATGCCTCGCTCCAGATGTTAAAGTTCTTTATGTGTTCAAATAGACTGTTACACACACACACACACACACACACACACACACACACTGAAATGTCTACTTATCAGGAATGATGGTATTCCCAACCAAGACAGAAAATGTTCTTTCTTCATGCACGCATGCATGGTTCACCTAAGACCTCCGGGGAAGTGTCTCAAGACCAAAGAAAAGTGCTATTAGATGTAATTTGAATAGTCCTTTCACACTCTCTATATGCTAAAGTGTTAGTAACATGTGATCTCCATTAGGCTTTTAAATTCCTTACAACTTCTTTGAGAAGGCGCAATCCAAACAAAGCAGTTATGGAAGCTGAATGTTCTATAGCTCTTTCTCAAACTCTGGAGACTCCATCTCCTATTTCATGATGTTTCTTATCTTCTCTGTTGCCTTTCTAACACTCTCCATTGTGATGGCTATGACTAGAGAATGGAAACGTTTACCTTCCATGTCAACATCTGGCCAGCCGTCCCTTACTTCAGACTTATTCCCTGACTGTAAACATGATGGTACATTACTTCCAGATGTTCTTCATAACAAAGTAGATACACAGATACTATTATTATTGAGTTATTATTACTTTGTATCTCACTTATGTTGATGAAATATTATAATTTCCCAATAGTTTAAATTACAAAGTGATAGGATCAATTTGGATTGAACCAGGATTAGGTCCACAGTTGATATAGGCTATCTTTGTTTGCATCAGTACAATTTAAGGTAGTTTTGTTCCTGGCAGATCATTAGGCCTGGGGATAATTGGCAGTGATGAAGTTTGAGATCTGGACAGTGTCATGATGCATGCTTAATTTTTCATTCTATGCATTATGAAATCATAATAAATATCTATATATTCATTAAAACTCATTCACAAGTTTCACCATGATAGCAAAGTGTTATAAAGTTATGATGTCTCTTGAGGAGTTAGATAATTTGATGCCATGTGTACACATGCATGTTTTATCATAATTCTGAAAATTATCTACATGGTGTAAAAATAACTATTAGTTTTACTTCTCAAACAAGAATTTAAGTTACTTGTGCAAATATAGAATTATATAGAAGGCATCAACTTTGAACTGTAACCGTGCTATCGGGATTTAGTTTTTGAAATATTGTATCCTGAAGAATATAAGAGCTATTTTTTCTGAATGACTCTTATAAGCCATGGCATTTCAGGGGGTTCATAAACTAAATACTTGGTGATATTATTCTATTTGAATAATGAAGAGAGTAATTGCTATTGAAATATAAGCAGCAATTTCAAATTCATACAGCAAGTTAAATTACTGGAATTTAAATTGTGCTTTATTTATTTTTTTACCTTTCAAATTATATGTGCTCTCTGACACTTAAATGCTTTTGTGTGGTATTCTGTAGTCACTAAAATGTTATTTATCATAGATTAAATCAAGTTATCATTATAGACAACAGCAAGTATAAATTTATATAGTTATAATCTAAATAAGTGATATATCATACAATATATGTATAATACATTAATTGTATTACATTTAACTTCATATTTATTTACATTTATAGAATGATGTGCTTCTAAAAACAATAACACAGACATAATGAATCTGAGGAATTTGAAAACTTTGTTAGTAGTGATCAGATTGCCTAGTCATGAATGAGGAATGGATGGATCAATTTCACCAGTGACAAAAAATCCGACACAATAAAATGTTCCCAACCTCACATTTGTGAATTACAGCACAAATACTGAGAGAAATTGATTTGTGCTCACTAGATACTGTGAAACATTAGAAGCAGTTATGTCTCCATGATTATCTTGATCTTTAGAATTCACATTTTCAAACAGTTGAAAAAATTATTTCCATTTTTTTCTGGAACACAATATAATTACCTCAGAATTTGCTCTGTTAGAGCACTGCTGCTGCTTTCAGTGATTAAATGAAGTAGAAAAGCTACTGCTGAACTGTATAACTGTATCTGAGAGGTTTCAGATCTCTCTCTCTCTCTCTCTCTCTCTCTCTCTCTCTCTCTCTCTAGCTCTCTCTCTTTCTCTCTCTCCCTTTCACTGTCTTTCCTTTTCTTATATTTCTTTCTTTATTCTTCTACCAAACTAAGATCAGCTTAGTGAGCATATACTTTTTTCTGTCTAAAACATGTTTAATATATTTTACATTTTTAATTTAAATATAATTGTACCATTTTTCTTCCCTTCAACCCTGTTAATATATCCCCTATCACTCACTCTCAAAATAATGTCTTCTTCTTTTTCATTTTAATTGTTTGAAACAAAAATGAGCATACACACACACACACACACACACACACACACACACACACACACAAATAAAACCTGCTGAGTCCATTTCTGATTGCTTGCTTCTTCATAATATTAGGTATGGGCACTTGGAATTGAGTAAACAAGTAAACTGTCATCCTGGGTTAAGAATAATTCCCAGATGTCCTTCAACAGAGGCATACAAGGGGATACAGACTGGAAAAGAAGAAGTCAAAATATCAGTATTTGCAGATGATATGATAGTATATTTGAGCGATCCCAAAAGTTCCACCAGAGAACTACTAAATCTGATAAACACCTTCAGCAAAGTGGCTGTGTACAAAATTAATTCAAATAAATCAGTAGCTTTCCTCTACACAAAAGAGAAACAAGCCGAGAAAGAAATTAGGGAAACAACACCCTTCATAATAGTCCCAAATAATATAAAATACCTTGGTGTGACTTTAACCAAGCAAGTAAAAGATCTGTATGATAAGAACTTCAAGCCTCTGAAAAAAGAAATTGAAGAAGACCTCAGAATATGGAAACATCTCCCACGCTCATGGATTGGCAGGATTAACATAGTAAAAATGGCCATTTTACCAAAAGCAATCTACAGATTCAATGCAATCCCCATCAAAATACCAATCCAATTCTTCAGAGAGTTAGATAGGACAATTTGTAAATTCATCTGGAATAACAAAAAACCCAGGATACCTAAAACTATTCTCAACAATAAAAGGACTTCTGGGGAAACACTATCCCTGAACTCAAGCAGTATTACTGAGCAATAGTGATAAAATCTGCATGGTATTGGTACAGAGACAGACAGTTAGACCAGTGGAATAGACTTGAAGACCCAGAAATAAACCCACACACCTATGGTCACTTGATTTTTGACAAAGGAGCCAAAACCATCCAATGGAAAAAAGATAGCATTTTGAGCAAGTGTTTCTGGTTCAACTGGAGGTCAGCATGTAGAAGAATGCAGATCGATCCATGCTTATCACACTGTACAAAGCTTAAGTCCAAGTGGATCAAGGACCTCCACATCAAACCAGATACACTCAAAGTAATAGAAGAAAAAGTGGGAAAGCATCTTGAACACATGGGCACTGGAGAAAATTTCCTGAACAAAACACCAATGGCTTATGCTCTAAGAATCGACAAATGGGATCTCATAAAACTACAAAGCTTCTGTAAGGCAAAGGACACTGTGGTTAGGACAAAATGGCAACCAACAGATTGGGAAAAGATCTTTACCAATCCTACAAGAGATAGAGGCCTTATATCCAAAATATACAAAGAACTCAAGACGTTGGATCGCAGGGAGACAAATAACCCTATTAAAAATGGAGTTCAGAGCTAAACAAAGAATTCACTGCTGAGGAATGCTGAATGGCTGAGAAACACCTAAAGAAATGTTCAACATCTTTAGTCATAAGGGAAATGCAAATCAAAACAACCCTGAGATTTCACCTCACACCAGTGAGAATGGCTAAAATCAAAAATTCAGGTTACAGCAAATGCTGGCGAGGTGTGGAGAAAGAGGAACACTCCTCCATTGTTGGTTGGATTGCAGACTGGTACAACCATTTTGGAAATATGTCTGGAGGCTCCTCAGAAAATTGGACATTGAACTACCTGAGGACCCAGGTATACCCCACTTAGGCATATACCCAAAAGGTGCCCCAACATATAACAAAGACACGTGCTCCACTATGTTCATAGCAGCCTTATTTATAATGTCCAGAAGCTGGAAAGAACACAGATGCCCTTCAACAGAGGAATGGATACAGAAAATGTGGAACATCTACACAATGGAATATTACTCAGCTATCAAAAACAATGACTTTATGAAATTCATAGGCAAATGGAGGGAACTGGAAAATATCATCCTGACTGAGGTAACCCAATCACAGAAAAACACACACGGTATGCACTCATTGATAAGTGGCTATTAGCCCAAATGCTTGAATTACCCTTTATGCACAAAACACATGACCTCAAGAAGAATGACCAAAATGCGAATGCTTCACTCCTTCTTTAAAAGGGGAAGAAGAATACCATTGGCAGGGAATAGGGAGGCAAAGTTTAGAACAGAGGCAGAAGGAACAGTCATTCAGAGCCTGCCCCACATGTGGCCTATACATATATATCCACCAAACTAGATAAGATGCATGAAGCAAGGAAGTGCAGTCCGACAGGAACTGGATGTAGATCTCTCCTGAGAGATACACCCAGAATACAGCAAATACCTAGGCGAATGCCAGCAGCAAACCACTGAACTGAGAACGGTACTCCCGTTGAAGGAAT
This sequence comes from Rattus norvegicus, assembly GCF_021556685.1. NCBI lineage: Eukaryota > Metazoa > Chordata > Mammalia > Rodentia > Muridae > Rattus > Rattus norvegicus. The sequence goes on along the minus strand of NC_141551.1, from coordinate 9,238,849 downwards.
CAGAGAAAGGACTGGAAGAGCTTGAAGGGGCTTGAGACCCCATATGAACAACAACGCCAAGCAACCAGAGCTTCCAGGGACTAAGCCACTACCTAAGTACTATACCTGGACTGACTCTGGACTCCAACCTCATAGGTAGCAATGAATATCCTAGTAAGAGCACCAGTGGAAGGGGAAGCCCTGGGTCCTGCTAAGACTGAACCACCAGTGAATGTGATTGTTGGGGGGAGGGTTGTAATGGGGGGAGGATGAGAAGGGGAAGTCCATGTAGAAGGAGAGGGGGAGGTGTTAGGGGGATGTTGGCCTGGAAACTGGAAAGGGGAATAACAATCGAAGTGTAAATAAGGAATACTCAAGTTAATAAAGATAAAAATAAAACAACAACAACAAAAATCTAGAGGAATGGATACAGAAAATGTGGTACATTTACACAAAGGAGTACTACTACTCAGCTATAAGAAACAATGACTTCATGAAATTCTAAGGCAAACTGATGGAACTAGAAAATATTCTTCCAAGTGAGGTAACCAAATCTCACAAAAGAACATACATGGTATGCACTCACTGTTCAGTGAATATTAGGCCAAAAGGTTGGAATACCTCAGAAACAATTCACAGACCATATGAAACTCAAGAAGAAAGAAGACCAAAATATGGATACTTCAATCCTTCTTAGAAGGGGGAAAAATACTCATGGGAGGAAATACAGGGACAAAGAGTGAAGCAGAGACTGAAGGAAAGGCCATCCAGAGACTGCCTCACCTGAGGATCTGTCCCATATACTACCACCAAACTCAGCCAATATTACTGATGCCAAGAAGTGCTTACTGACAGGGACCTGATATGGATATCTCCTGAGAGGCTCTACCAGAGCCTTACTGATACAGATGAGGATGCTTGCAGCTAACCATTGAAATGAGCATAGGAAACCCAATGGAGGAGTTAGGGGGAAAACTGAAGGAGATGAAGGAGTTTGCAATCCCATAGGTAGAACAACAACATCAACCAACCAGACACACCAGTGCTCCCTGGGACTAAACCACCAACCAAAGAATACACATGGACAGACCCATGGCTCCAGCTGCATATGTAGCAAAGGATGGCCTTGTCTGGCATCAATAGAAGGAAAAGCCCTTGTTCCTGTGACAGCTAGATACCCAAGTGTAGGGGAATGCAGGGTGTTGAGGTGAGAGTGGATGGGTGGGAGGGGGATAATCCTCATAAAAATAGGGGGAAAGGAGATGGGAGAGGGGAAAACCAGGGAAGGGGGTAACATTTTAAATGTAAATACATAAAATATCCAATGAAAAAGATTAATTCTCTAGTTTTGTGTAGAACTTAGTCAGTAATTGCTTTTTCCTTTATGGTGGAGTTCATTGAAATTTCCCCATCCACAAGATTATGTATATTGGTGCTGTCGTTATTTAAGTCTTGTATAGGTGTCTATATTGTTGAGTTATCATAAGTGTTGACTACTACGAAAGGGAAAATTTCTTTTAATAACAGAATTCTTGTGTTAAAGCACTATGAAAATAAATATAACTTTTTAAGTAGAAGAAATATGTAATGATAAAGCAAATTATTTTCCAAATAAAGCAGAATACATTTTGAGTGAGCAAACACTGCATTGTGATAACTTGTCTTTTTTCTTGTACTTATTCAAATATGAAATTATTAGTATTGCTCTAATTTCAAAAAAAGTAAGTGTTCAAGTAGTATGCCATAAGCTTGATTCAGCAGATCAAAAATAAATCTTGCATTGTGACCATTGCTCTCCACTTCTACTAATTATCTCAAGATCTTAAAAACTATTAACAGTATCTTCTTAGGCCTACTGAGTGAATATCCAAATATTTAGATGTACACACATATGAATGTGGGTGTCCCTGAAGCTTCATAATGAGCTATTTTCTGGAGTATAACATAATGCTTACTCTCTGTCTTAGTTACTTCTCTACTACCCTGACCTAAAACACCGTGAGTATGGCAACCTATAGAACATGACTTTTAATAGGGCTTTACATTTTCAGAATATGAATCTATTACCATCTTGGTGAGAATCAGCATCAGCAGGCAAAGAGTTGAAACAGTATTTGACAGTTAATATCTGATTAGGAAGCATGAGGCAGAAAGTGGTAACAGGTGAAAGGGTGGAAAGAGCTTTTGAATCTCTACACCCACCCTAAATGATAAACCTCCTTCAAAGTGCCACACCTTCTAATCCTTTCCAAGTAGTTCCAACATCTCAGGACTAACTATTCAAACAGGTGAGTCTATGGGGGCATTTCTCATTAAAAACCATTTCACCCTCCAAGGTTCTAAAGTATGTATAATAAACACTTTGTAGTTTCTACAGGTTTCTAAAGGTTTCACCAGAATTTTAGATGGTATTTTGTCAATTTGTAAACTGATACAATCATGTCTTTCTTAAGTCAACACAATTTAAGTATAACCTAAAAATTAAGGAAGTAAGCTCCTTTAAAAGCAAAACAAAACCAAACAAACAAAGAGAAAATTTTTGATGTCTATATAATGAGAAAGGTTCTTGATTACAATGTATAGGAAAGGTGTTTGATGGACTGGAGACTCTTCTTTTCACTCTGTGCCATGGGACAATCTTAGATGTCAATGTGATTGGATCTAGAGAGGCTTTGATTTTTACCTACTTGAATTCACACTGGTTAGTTCATCTACCTTGTTTCTGAACTCATTATTCTACTGCTACATCCACTGTTGCACCCCTGCTATATTCCTTCACTGATAACACCCAGTATCTTCCAGATACCCACTGATAATCAACCTCCCTCCAAGATTTCCTCAGTTCCTAAGCCATACAACCCACAAAAGCATCCAATCTTGTAAACTATGTAGCTCTCAGTTTTTCAGCCTCTTAATATGATAACTGCCATTGTTAGACCTGTCAGCCTGCACTGCCCAAGTTGATCTAAGTTTCCTATTAATATATGTCTACTCTACTTGTTTGTCCATCTGGGAACCCTGAATATTCTGTGTACTCTTTGTATTATCGTGAACTAAGGTGCCACATGAGGTTTGAATTTTACATTTGCGTTAATGACATACAATTAAAAACAATTCGATCCCAGTTCTGCCTTCTCAACAAATTAATTTCTGAGTAATAACCTTCTAATATAGTAATCACAATAGTTACAAACAATATGTGTTTTAGATAGGTTTGCTTTAGTTATTTAGAAATTTTCTATTTAAAATATTCATTTTTTAATTATAAGCAAATTACTTTTACTTATTTGCATTACATTTTTATTTCTACAATACTTTAGTTACAAAATAATGCAGTGTTTCAGCTTTTGTCTTTGAAGATAATTTTCCTATTATATACAAATTTGAATTTGAATATAATTGCTTCTGACATACTTATGTTAAATTTAATGCACTGAAATACATCATTAGGCGAACCTAATGGCATGCAAGCTTAAACACACCTAGCCTATCTGCACAGCTCATTGTCTCAAACCTGTAAATTAGAATTGCATGTTATTATTCTGAATAATGTATTAAACTGCAATACAATGGTATGTGTATATCTAAGTATATGTAAATATAGGGAAAACACATTAGAAGTCTTAGGGGATAAACATTTTTCAGCTCCATTATAACATTACAGTGTCATCATGGTATATGTTGCCACATCACTAAGTGAAGCAGTGTTATCAATAACATTGTTATTCAGTGCATAACAATAGATGCCATGTAGTTAATGTTTACCTAAAGTATAAAAAATAATAATGAAGTTATAGAGTTCTAGCTCTGTGGAACAGCATGCTTAGCCTAAATGAGTCCCTGAATCTAATCCATGCACCAACAAATAAATGAATGAATAAGAAATAAGTAAATGCAAAATAAATTACTTACATTATATATAATAGTGAATTTAAAACAATTCTAGAGCACCATAATAATTAACACGTTAAGGAAACGCACTCTTCAACTATAGAAAGGCTAGATTTGTTACTTAAGAAATACAATACACGTGTATAAAATATGAAAGTGTTCCTTATTCTTTGTAAAATATTGATCCATAAGCCATTTAGAGAAAGGAAATATAAATTTCTTATCAATTTTAGAGTCAGAGAAGCCATTCAGATTCAACAGTGGCTTTCTAGCAGAACATTCTGACAAGATGAATGGCTAGAAGATGTCTCTAGGGGACCCAGGGAAGGAGGGAGTAAGAATAAAAACAAACAAAGAAATAAGCAAAAGGCATTTTATTGGAAAGAGAAGAAGATAGATGACACACATAAGAAATAAGCCAAGCACCGATCCCTGCTACTGGCAGGGGAAGTAGAAGATATGTCCAAAGGCAATCCTACCTTTAGGACAATAATAGTGCCCACAGAGTGTCAAATTCAGTCTTGGGCTTTGGCGATGCCATGTTGTATTGGTATTAGTCAATATCACTAAGAGTGCAGCCAGTAGATGCCATCTTGAAACATAACCTATTCTTAAAACCTAAGTGACTTCAAGTGGCTAAGATCAAGGGCCACCAATTTTGCCTGCCACAGCCCAAGGGCTTGAATGAATGGCAGAGTCACACTCTTAGAAGGTCATTCATGAAGGTGACAAGAGGCTCATCTAAGACAGCGAAGAAGAGTTCTGCCATCAATAACTGGGAGAAAATCTCACCTGATAATAAGGTCTCCAAGCAGATGAACCTCGGAAGCCAGGTATTTGCCATCCATGGGTGGCTTGATACAAAAGGGTGGTCTTGAAAGCAAGAACACAGATGTCCTGCCTCCACAGATCTCAGCAATGCACTTGTTATCTATGTGCTCAGTGCACTGGAGAGACTTCCTCTCACAATCACTGAATAAAATATTAATCCTCCACAGGTATGCTCTAGAGATTTTAGGGGTATGAGAGAACCCTCCCAGTTTATAGTTAACACAGACATGGTTAGCAGAAAACTGGTGTGCAAAGAAGAGAAGTCACCAAAGGAGAGATAGCTCAATTGATTGGATGTCTAACTTGTGTCCTTTAGATTCAATAAGCTTAGGGGAAGATACGAGTCCAGCCAGCCTCTTCTCCTTCTTGCAGTTTTGAATAATAAATTCTGAAGATTTTTCCCCTTTCCTTTCTTTCTCTTTATATTTCTCTTTCAGTTTCCCATCTAGTTTGCTATATTTTTATTGTTATGTCCCTTTAATTTATATTTAACTTGCTATTTTTCCTCATGCATTCAGCAACCCTTATTTATGAATCTTTTTTCATTTTTTCCTTTGAGTCTTGTCTCTTGTTTTGTTCCTAATTTTCCCCTCCAATTTAGTTCATGTTAAGTAAAATTTTTTACTTTGGTTAATGATGAGAAAGATTTTTAATATAATCTTACACTTTCACTTGTATTCATCTTAATGTTTTTTCTCCATCTTTATTAAATTGGGTATTTCTTATTTACATTTCAAATGTGATTTCCTTTACCAGTTTCTAGTCTAACATCCCCCTAACTCCTCCCCCTCCCCTCCAATATGGGTGCTCCCCTCCGCATCCTCCCCCTGTTACCGCCCTTCCCCCAACAATCCCGTTCACTGGAGGTCCAGCCTTGGCAGGGCCAAGGGCTTCCCCTTCCACTGGTGCCCTTACTAGGCTATTCATTGATATCTATGCATTTGCAGCACAGGGTCAGTCCATGTATATTCTTAGAGTAGTGGCTAAGCTTCCCTGGAAGCTCTGGTTGGTTGGCATTGTTGTTCATATGGGTCTGAAGCCCCTTCAGCTCTTTCAGTCCTTTCTCTGATTCCTTCAACCGGGGTCCCGTTCTCAGTTCTGTGGTTTGTTGCTGGCATTCGCCTATGTATTTGCCATATTCTGGCTGTGTCTCTCAGGAGAGATAAACATCCGGTTCCTGTCAACCTGCAACTCTTGGCTTCATCCATCTTATCTAGTTTAGTGGCTGTATATGTATGGGCCACATGTGGGGCAGGCTCTGAATGGGTGTTCCTTCAGCCTCTGTTCTAAACTTTGCCTCCCTAGCCACTCCTAAGGGTATTCTTCTTCCCCTTTTAAAGAAGGAGTGAAGCATCCGCATTTTGGTCATCCTTCCTGAGTTTCATGTGTTCTGTGCATCTCGGGTAATTCAAGAATTTGGGCTAATATCCACTTATCAATGAGTGCATATCATGTGTGCTTTTCTGTGATTGAGTTACGTCACTCAGGATATTTTCCAGTTCCAAACATTTTCCTATGAATTTCATAAAGTCATTGTTTTTGATAGCTGAGTAGTATTCCATTGTGTAGATGTACCACATTTTCTGTATACATTCCTCTATTGAAGGGCATCTGGGTTTTTTCCATCTTCTGGATATTATAAATAAGGCTGCTATGAACATAGTGGAGCATGTGTCTTTGTTGTATGTTGGAGATCTTTTGGGTATATGCCCAGTAGTGGTATAGTTGGGTCCTCAGGTAGTGCAATGTCCAATTTACTGAGGAACCTCCAGACTGATTTCCAGAATGGTTGTACCAGTCTGCAATCCTACTAACAATGGAGGAATGTTCCTCTTTCTCCGAATCCTCGCCAGCATTTGCTGTCACCTGAGTTTTTGATCTTAGCCATTCTCACTGGTGTGAGGTGAAATCTCAGGGTTGTTTTGATTTGCATTTCCCTTATGACTAAAGATGTTGAACATTTCTTTAGGTGTTTCTCAGCCATTCGGCATTCCTCAGCTGTGAATTCTTTGTTTAGCTCTGAACCCCATTTTTTAATAGGGTTATTTGTCTCCCTGTGGTCTAACTTCTTGAGTTCTTTGTATATTTTGGATATAAGGCCTCTATCTCTTGTAGGATTGGTAAAGATCTTTTCCCAATCTGTTGGTTGCCATTTTGTCCTAACCACAGTGTCCTTTGCCTTACAGAAGCTTTGCAGTTTTATGAGATCCCATTTGTCGATTCTTGATCTTAGAGCATAAGCCATTGGTGTTTTGTTCAGGAAATTTTTTCCAGTGCCCATGTGTTCCAGATGCTTCCCTAGTTTTTCTTCTATTAGTTTGAGTGTGTCTGGTTTGATGTGGAGGTCCTTGATCCACTTTGACTTAAGCTTTGTACAGGGTGATAAGCATGGATCGATCTGCATTCTTCTACATGCTGATCTCCAGTTGAACCAGCACCATTTGCTGAAAATGCTATCTTTTTCCATCCAATGTTTTTGGCTCCATTGTCAAAAATCAAGTGACCATAGGCATGTGGGTTCATTTCTGGGTCTTCAATTATATTCCACTGGTCTATCTGTCTGTCTCTGTACCAATACCATGCAGTTTTTATCACTGTTGCTCTGTAATACTGCTTGAGTTCAGGGATAGTGATTTCCCCGGAAGTCCTTTTATTGTTGAGGATAGTTTTACCTATCCTGGGTTTTTTGATGTTCCGGATGAATTTGCAAATTTTTCTGTCTAACCCTATGAGGAATTAGATTGGAATTTTGATGGGGATTGCATTGAATCTGTAGATTGCTTTTGGTAAAATGGCGACTTTTACTGTATTAATCCTGCCAATCCATGCGTGTGGGAGATTTTTTCATCTTCTGAGATCTTCTTCAATTTTTTTCTTCAGAGGCTTGAAGTTCTTATCATACAGATCTTTCACTTGTTTGGTTAAAGTCACACTGAGGTATTTTATATTATTTGGGACTATTATGAAGGGTGTCGTTTCCCTAATTTCTTTCTTAGAGTGTTTGTCTTTTGTGAAGAGGTAGGCTACTGATTTATTTGAGTTAACTTTATAACCAGCCACTTTGCTGAAGGTGTTTATCAGGTTTAGTAGTTCTCTGGTGGAACTTTTGGAGTCATTTAAATATACAATCATATCATCTGTAAATAGTGATATTTTGACATCTTCCTTTCCAATCTGTATCCCTTTGATCTCCTTTCGCTGTCTGATTGCTCTGGCTAAGAATTCGAGAACAGTATTGAATAAGTAGGGAGAGAGTGGGCAGCCTTGTCTAGTCCTTGATTTCAGTGGGACTGCTTCAAGTTTCTCTCCATTTAGTTTAATGTTAGCTACTTGTTTGCTGTATATGGCTTTTACTATGTTTATGTATGGCCCTTGAATTCCTGTTCTTTCCAGGACTTTTATCATGAAGGGGTGTTGAATTTTGTCAAATGCTTTCTCAGAGTCTAATGAAATGATCATGTGGTTTTTTATCGTTCAGTTTGTTTATATAGTGGAAACGTTGATGGTTTTCTGTATATTAAACCATCCCTGCATACCTGGGATGAAGCCTACTTGATCATGTTGGATGATTGTTTTGATGTGTTCTTGAATTCTGTCTGTAAGCATTTTTTTGAGTATTTTTTGAATCAATATTCATAAGGGAAATTGGTCTAAAATTCTCTTTCTTTGTTGGGTCTCTGTGTGGTTCAGATATAAGAGTAATTGTGGCTTCATAGAAGGAATTCAGTACCACTCTGTTCATTTCAATTTTATTTTAGTAATTATTTGTTTATTATTGATGCATGTCATGGAGTGTTCCTTTTCCATTCCTCCATCTCCCTCTTTCCTAAAGCTGCAGAAATTTGCAGATTGTCTGCTTTTGTTTTCCCTTAAAGAGAAGTAAAATTCTTCTCTGTTCTCCTTCTGAATTTATTACTAAATTCATTTATTAGTGAACTAAGAATCCCTAAATGGAATCCCAATTGCTCCATTAAATAAAGTTTTACAAAGGCATCCTTTTATAATAAACAACAGTGTGAAAGCAGTGCATAGATGTAAGAAGATATTTGCACTCCTAACTTTATTAAATACAAAGTTTTTTACTTCAGGGTATAGAGAGTTACTAAAAGTCCCCATATTAATAACTCATTTGTTCTGTTAATCTAAAGGAAATCTTGGCCCTTCACCTACCATTCTCCAGAGAGCATTGTTGCTTTTATACCATAAACAAAGGACAGCTTCTTCATTGGAAGATCACAAAAGAAAATGAAAGTCTTTCCAAAGGTCACTGTTAAATAATAGTCAAAGAGAAAAGACATTAGCTAAAGGAATCACTATTCTTTAAAAGTTTTCAACTTTTTAAACTTTCTTAAAAAAAAAAACCCCAACAGCTAAATCTGGAACACCTTTTTAAAAGCATAAGAATCTCCAATTGCTGTGAATTTGGAAAGGTGAGGAAAGTCATTGCGGGTCTTTAACATTTGAAGATAAGAAACCAACTTTCTTGTTGAAAACTGTTCTTAAAATACTTTTAGGATTATGATTCATCAAGGAAATGAAAGTTATTAAATATATGTCAATGCCTTTTGTATCTAAGTAAATATACCCACTTTTTAATGCACACTCACCTCTTCTCACCATTAGTGAAGATTGCTAGAATATGTCTGTCTTGTGAGGCCTAATGGTCATGTGTGTATTTTCTAAAGCATGTTATAGCACTACATGTTTAAATCATGAGCAATCGGTCATATAACTAACACCTTTCTGAGGTAAAATTTATAACTTGGAGTTGAAATAAGAGAAAATTTAGTCCATATTTTACACCAGACTTTGAGGCTGAAGAGTTCCCTTCTAGAATATTGTTCATTGTGTTTTGATTAATATTTTAATTGATATTTTCCTTCATTCATTAAAATACTTTGATTTATACATAATGAATTGTATGGGACATTTTTTATGTGAAAAGACAGTTCTTCCTCTACAAACAGTTGCATTTCTCCAGCTTGTTGTTCTTGAAACCGTGAAGGCTGGTCTCCTGTGGGCACAGCTCTTAGCCTTGGCTTGTTATATGTTCAACACACTCCAAAATGACTTCCCACCACCACTAGCCAGAACATTAACCTATGCTGGGTGTGGAGGTAGTATGTTCACAGTGATCGGTTTAAAATCACCTATATGGAGGTAATACTCCTACTATGATCAAATTCAAGTCTCCAATTGATATATGGGACCATGATTATTGTTAACTGTAAACACCACTAAATCTACATTGACCTAGGAAATGGGATTCTGAGTATGCCTTTGGGGATAGTTTGGATTTTGTCAAGTGTAGTGAGAAGAATCACCCACTGTGGGTGAACCCTTTTTTCCTAGCTGGGTTCCTGGACTAAATAAATGGGAGACGAGTGCTTGCTCCGGTTTGTGCAATCGAGAGTCAGTGACATGGCAAGAGTCTTACTGTGAGATATTTGGTCAATAGGGACATGATCTTGAGAAAAATGTTTATGAATTTGGTAATTTTCCTATGTTCAAGATCTTCACATCTGCACTACAACATAAATGTTTTCATTTGACATACATATTTATTATATACAGCCTTCTTATATGCTCCCAAACAACCAAATCTATTAACCAAAACATTCTTCATCATTATAAGCTTTTTATCTCAAGTACTCTGCATAATAACTAATAATATACCAATACATGGCTTAAAGGAATCTTTGTGGATGTGCAAGTAACTTGCTTTGTATAAAATACGGTCCAGTACCTTTAAAGATAATGCTAGAAAGAGACTAGCCCTGTAAACTCGCCATAGAGAATCATAGGTAAAGTCATAGATCTCATTGTAAAGTCTGCTGACTTACTCTTGACTAGATTTGGGATTAGAATCAGAAGACATCAAACAATAAGCTATTGTAGAATATGATATCATAGTTTCAAAGATGTTAAATCAGAAAACAGAACTTTGTAATTAATATACTATGATATATGGAATACAGCAATATTAATGTCTGAAAATGATAACACTTAATATTTATAAGATTTGAAATGTTCTAAATTTTGTTGTGGATCCATCTGAAAACACACACACATGCACACACATGCATACGAGTACATAAATAAACATTCCTTGTATTCTGTCCATCTTTAGGAGTCAGCAGTTCTGCCTTCATAATGAGGAAAAAAACCAAACAAGCAAAATTTGCCCATCTTATAGATCCATGTGAGAACAGATTGTGATGGCAAAATGACATTTACAACACAGAGAGGAAAGCAATCAAACACTGAAATGTGTATCTTACTGCAGCGGGACCCACAGGGTCAAAATCCCAGTGCTGGGAATCAGAGTTGGGATGGGAACCACAGTTGATAAATTGCAGGAGGGCTTAGTGTGGACACATGTGAAAATGAAAAATTCCAAGTGAACCTACATTAAGACAGCACCCATATTTCTAGAAGCTACAGTGGAAAGGAAAGAGAAGTTTTAAAAACCAGAGAGGGAGAGATTTGGGAAGATGGTAACAAGGAAAGGAAACAAAACATGTAAAAGTAAATCATTTAAAAATATATTTGGCTCTAAAAAACAGTCAAAAAGTATGTACAACATTAGAGAAATAAGAGCCTGGTCTCCTGTGAGGACGTTCAAGCATCAGACACCCATACTTATGAGCGTTGCATAAAATGACTAGGAACACATCTACGTTTTGTGTAACATCCCTTTGTATTAGTTACCATTGCTGTGATAAAAAAAAATGAAGCAGGCTCGTGCTGAGAGGGGAAGGTTTTATTCTGATTCATAGCCTCAGTAACTTTAATCCACAGGCCTTATCTACATCGGGTCTGGGAGCACTGTGAGACAGAGCATTCCAGGCTGACAATATTTGGTGGAAGACACTCTTATCTCATGGCAGACAGAAACAAAGTCCAGGACTCACAGACAATTCTTTAGGATCTACTCATGACAGCTAAGCCCTAAGGCATAGTCTCCCCAGCCATAACACCATCACAAGCTGTAAACCACCATGTTCAACACAAGAACCAATGGGATCTATTTCACACTCATCCTGTAATCCCTTCTATCTGTTCAAAGGAATCATGAGCAAACATTCCCATATTTCCACTCTAACTATCATCTTTGTATTATAGGCAGACAAGTAGAAAAACAGCCTGATTTAGGTTGTTTGACTGTTTGATTTTATTTGCTTATTTCATGATTGTAGCTTTAAATTTTTATTAGAAATAGAGTCTTCTTTGTAAAAAAAAAGAAATACAAAGGAAAAATGGATGCATTCCCAAAGACTACATATGATCGGAGAACTTTGGAAAGCTATTTAATCAGAGAAGCATCTAGAACCTTGATTAAAGTCATTGCTTGCTCGTGAATGCTGATACTGTTATGTTAGTGAGTTCAGGTCACAGTCAGAATAATGTTGCCTGTGGGGAAATTTTCAGACCAGTCCAGTTATGCCCTAAACCAGTTTAGATTCATAAACTAAAATTATTCTGGTGAATGTATAAAAAAAGTACAGCATTCACACAGAAAAGTTTACATATTTCTGTGAGCTTCAAACCAATGAGCAGAACAAATGGCAATGGCCAGAGGAATAGTTATAACAGAGATTTTAAAAAAGAAACAGTCAATTTTTAAAAGAATGTCATTGATTTTAAATTTATATTTACCTCTCTTGCATTATTAATCATTTGATATTTAAAATGCACAAAACATTACAATTAATTTTATTTTTTACCATATATATAGTTAATAGTTTATTATCCTAAAAGTGTTTATGCTCCCAGGAAAATAAGTGCACAAACATATAAGTGCTTGTGCAATACTCTGCCCTCTTGTTAATTAGATAGAATTTTAAACAACAGAATTAGAAGGGAGAAACAGTAAGCTTCATTATTTTGCATATATGCAACTACATCCAAGTATATCATTAAATTAATTAGTTTAAGTTAACAGATGGAAAGGAGAGAGAATTAAATTATACGCCAAAGTCTGGAAGGTGAGAAAATGTAGGGGACTAGTATCTATTAACAAACAAATATGATAAAGTGAAATGTTGCAGAATGTAGGAATGAGGTTACCTGTACATAATCAACGGTGCATAGCAGACTTCTCTAAGTACAGATTGTTGTATGTGACCTTAGTCAAAAGGCCAGAAAGTGATTTAAGTACGATTTTCTTAAAACCACATTTATAAAAAGAGGTTAGCACTTATTAACTAATTGTAAAGTTTACAAAGTCTATAGTAAGTAAATAAGTAGGCTGATTATGAAAACTCCAAGGCTTCACCTAGTATATTTAATAAATACTGCCTTTATATAAGCTATATGTATTGCATTGTATAAAAGTACTACCCATCACTACCAAGTATAATCCAGGGGAAAGAGAAAATAAATACATTGTCCAAGTTTAACGGGATCTGGGGATTACACCCTGTCTACTATTTCTCACTCTAATCAAGTTTTACTCTTAAATATAAAAATGCAAACATTGAAACCTTCATAAAATCTAGAGAGATGATTCTACACTTAGGATGACTTGCTGAGAACTCTTGAAGATAGGAGTTCAGATACCAATACCATATACAAACAGGCCTCTGCACACCCACAAAAACAAATGCATCTTTTTAGAAGGGAAGTTTTAGTACAGAGAAAAGAATAGAATAATCTCTTTATAATAAATATAACCTGGTTTTTAACAACTCACATCTAAGAAACCTCTTTAATATTTATAAATTCAATGACTTCTTTTCTCTGTAAAACCCAGGTTCATTGTTGAGAAATGCTTGACTCTGGTGTACATAATGGATCTCAGAAATAGTCAGTACATCTTTAGAGATGCCTGGTTTGAATGATGAAATTTTGTTTAGAAATATGTAAGTCATTCGACCAGAGGTAAAGCTGAAGACTTATCTTTGGTTTTGGATGCAGATAAAATTTGGTCCTACTTCTTAGGAAATCTTAGTGAAAATACTTCCTAAGAGAAAGAACATTATTTCGTATTCAACCAGAAAGGTATTTTTTAAGAACAGAGAGATGAATAATCAAAATAGCAGGGGAAGTAGTTAAACAGTAAGCAGGGTGGCAGAGTGACTGCTGATCAAAATAGATGTCTTGTTGATCCCAACAGGTGCTGGATACACACATAGTTATGGGAACTGCTTAGTGCCCTAGTTGACATTCAGCCAAGCCATTAGATAGAAGACAACCACTGTGTCACCTGGATCAGAACAGGCATCCGCCAAGTTAGGATAAGAAGGATAGCACAACTGATGGACACTCTCAGCATGAATATATTTTATAGAGATAGACGGTGAGTCCACATAAGTAAATCATTTCAGGTGGTTGCTGAGGTGTGTGGATCTCTGAATGAAGATCTACAGAGCTTTTCTGGGAAAGCTGAAATTGCATTTCACATTTGGGATGCTTTGTGTTTGCAGAAGCTTGGCCATTGTTTTAACTGTGTGCACTAACTTAATGGATGTATTCAGGAACAAAGTTGCCAGGTGAGCTCTCTGTGGAAAAGGGTAATTGGTGTCATTTAAGCAATGCCGATAAAGCCAGGACAAAGTCAAAAGGAGACAAGGATTAAGTAAGTCTAAAAATGAGTCAGTATCTTATGCTCAGAGTGAAAATATAAACTGAAAAAAAAAGAAAATATAAACCAGCCCTTGTGTGTTTCAAGATAGTAGATGCTGTCAAGATCTCTGTCCTTTATGATCACTTCCTAAATTTCCAGGCAGAAACTTAAGCCAATTTAAATATGACTGGCCAACATAAGACAAATGCATGTATATAACCCTCACATACAATTTTAATAACATTCCTTATAAATCTTCAATGAATCTAGATGTACATGCTTAACATCATTCATTAATAGTATTTCTACCATAGAACTACTTCTAGTAGCCAAAATCTCCCTAGTTCCTGGATGCATTTTCTATTGTATCATTAGGTAATTTACACTGGTAGAAAAAAGAAGCTCTCATAATTTTCAATTTATCTTTTTCTGGGAAACATCCATAAAAGAAATGATACTAACCTTTAAAATGTACACCAAATATCTCAACAGTTGCACTTGTTTGTCCTACTTTGTCATAATGGGCAAGTATTTTGTAGCAAAGGAAAGCCAAATGCGAACACCTAGATGTAAAATATAGTTTTTAACATAAAATCATGAGCTGACATTGTATTATATTGAAACATAGTACAGGAATAAAGTCATACATGGAGAATTGTGAGAAAATGCCAAGAAAAGAAGACGAGAATCTTGTGACCTCATTTTCTTTTCAAAAGCACGGAACTGTTCACATGATATGGTTTTATGCCCCTCTCATGTGTAGTAGATAGGAGTGAGTTTACTTCAGATTTTTCATTACAATCTGTTAGTGTTATTTGTTTATATGCCTATATGAAAAATCATATCTCTCCATGCAGCTTGTCCCCATTTGCATGTACCTTGTACTTGTAAGTTTTGCTCAGGTGGCTCTCATAATGATCAGAATATAAATTGTTGGGTCCTCTGAATAAAATGGAATACTAAATGACACATTAGTCACTTTATTTATGTGCTTCATTTTCTCAGGAACAATTGTGATTAGAGCAATAAACAATATTGTACTTGAGTCTTCTGTGAAATAATTTTGTATTAACTGTACCATATTAATTCTTAAATGTCTACTTAATAACCATCTTATGAGATTATCTTTCCCAAGTATGGAGTACATTTGGTTGATCAAAGATGCTAACTTCTAATAAAAATGTATACCACTCATATTGAATTCTTAGATGGCATCACAAATTCATTCCAAATATTATCCCTTCTGTTATTTAAAGAGTTGATAAAGTCCTCTAGCTAATAACTTCAAGCAGGAAAAGATATAAATCAACATAGATTTTCCAAATAAGTACAACCAATGGAAGGTTCATATAAAAAAACTTCTTTAACCATATCTCCTCCCTACTATTTGTGTACTTATATTTGTATGTATGTATGTATGTATGAATGAATGAAAGAATGTATAAAACAACATTTTATAATTAACTCCAATGGATTTCCCCTATTACAATATTAGTGTGGTTTTGAGATACAAGCAGAAGTAGGTATTGATTTAATTACTTTCTGATTTAGCCATAGGAAATAATGTATGTACTTCTTAAACATCATAAAGAATATATGTTTCATCTGTTCAGTTCAAAGTAATATTCTTGTCTCATCCTTATGTACTTCAATATTTAAAGTATAGTAATCACTCTTTAAATTTATTCATTCATCGATTTTTTTTCCAGCAAACATTCATTCATCCAGTAAACATATCTTAAGTGTTTACCAGAAAGTCACTGCCCTAAAATTGAATCAGGCTACTGGTAAGAACTCTATTCTGCTAGCACTCGGTGAATAAATAATACTGACCTTTAAAAGCAAAAGGCTAGCTTTTCACCAATAAGGTGCTAAAAGCAAAGGAAATTTTTAATTTCACCCAAAGTGCTGAAGACTAAGTAAAAATGAAAAATTGAAAACCAAAAGAGGCAATGCTAAACGACATCCATTGTCCCCATTCCCTCCCAAGGGGTAAAAAGAGATCTGTATATTGTATTTTGTTTGATTGTTTGTTTGTTTGTTTGGTTGGTTGGTTGGTTGGTTGGTTGGTTTTTACTAGAATCTCCAAGTAAACCAGGCTGAATTGCCAACATCAAATTTCAACCACCACAGAAAGGAAGTTGTTAAAGCACAGCACTATTGTTCACTGTGTAACTGGCCAATGATAGCCACATCAGACAGGCTAGGAGAAAGGAATGGGACGCTGATGTGGTCCAGGTCAGCACCACAATCATTTCTGATGGAGAGTAGGCACGTGTTATATTGGTTGCTGGATATGAAGCTGTAGATGTTTCCAAGGAAATGGGTATTGGTTAATACTACTTGAGCATATATTCAGAACTGAGCATATTGGATGACAAATAGAAGGTTGTCTGTAGGGATGAATATATATTCCACTGTTCCACTCGTAGAATTCCTTAATTACCTTTCTTCCTGAGACCTGTGGTATTTTCCCCTTCCATTTTAATGTGTCTTCTTGTTTTATACAATCTCAAATCTTGGGTGTCATGTGTGAAATCCAAGAAAAAAAATTGAATGTTTTTTGAGGAGGAGCATAACGACTGGACTGTAAAAATTTTAAACATAATTTTAAAAAATGATGACAATAGCACATGATGGAGTCACTTGTGCATGTCAGTTCTTCCTCATGACACAGTATTATACAGGCTTCATACATTCCTTATATGTGCTATACTTATGAAGTATAGGCTTTCTGGTATTTAAACTAGTGACAACACATAGATGAACATTTAGATTAGCACATAGATTTTCACATCACTGCCCTTAAATGTAAATCATGTAGCAAGAAAGATCCAAGCATCCTGTCCTGCAGACCCTTGTTTGGCTGTGGCTCTGCATCAGTCCCCAACAGTTCGAGGGTGTTGCACAGCTAAGGACAGTTATGCTAGCCTTCTTCTGGAAATGAAGTAGAATATCATCAATAGTGTCAGGGGTGAACTCCCTATCATAGCATTGGTCTCAAGCTAAGCCAACCATTTTTTGGCCCTTACTTCAAATTCAGTTCCATATCTATCCCTACATATGTTGTACATAGGACAAATTGTGCCTCTAAGGTTTTACTGTGAATTGGTGTCCCAATCGGCCCATTGGAAGTCTTGCCTGGTTACAAGCTCCATAGCCCCCATTGCTAGTAGTCTTAACTAGTGTCACTCTCAAAGATTCCTGGGAGTTGCCACTGTCCTAGGTTTCTAGAAGGTTCCAGAGATACATCCCCCAATCCAGTTGTTTCTCTGATTACAGTCTCCTTCTGCCTCCTCTCCACCCTGAATAATCCCTCCTGTTCAGATGCCCAACTCTCTCACACCCAGTCTCCTCCCTATGACCACCCAGGTTTCTACTCTATTTCCCCTTATCAGTGTGATTCAAACATCCATCCTTGGGACCCTTCTTGTAACTTAGCTATAGCTGGCCCTTTACACAATACTTTACCACAGTACTTAGCTTTTGGGGGTCTGTGGTTTGTACCATGGTTATCCTGGACTTTATGACTAATATCCATGTATATACTATGTTTTTGTGTCTGGGTTACCTCACTCTGGATGATCTTTTACAGTTCTATCCATTTGCCATCTAATTTCATTATACAGATGTTCACAATGACTGAGTCATACTCTAACGTGTAAATTTACATCATGGTTTTTATCTATTCTTCAGGTGATGGACATCTAGGTTGTTTTCAGTTTCTGTCTCTTATGAATAAAGCTCCTATGAACAGAGGTGAGCAAGTGGAACTTGGGGAATCTGTGGAAGAGGAGGAGGAAGTATTGTAAGAACCAGAAGAGTCAAGGACATCATCAGTAAATCTACAGAATCCTGGGCCTATCAGAGCTCACAAAGACTGAACTGCCAACCCAAACGTATGCATGTGGTGGACCATTGCTCTTTGCACATATGTAACAGTTGGGTAGCAATCTAGGCACCTAGTAAAATGGAAACTCCCAGTAATCTGTAAGACTCCTAAAGCTGGAGCAGGAGCTGTCTCTGACCACATTGCCTGCCTTTGGATCCATTTCCCCTAACTGAACTGACTGTCTAGCCTCAACAGAAAATGTCCCTAGTCTTACTGAAACTTGATATTTCAAGGCTTTTTGATATCTATGGGAATTTTTCTACTTTCTGAGGGTAAATGAGGAGGGGAGGGTGGGGAATAAAGAGAGAGAGAAAGGGAAGAGAGAAGGGAGGGGAAGCTATCATCAGGATATAAAATAGGAAATTAATTACTATAAAAAGGAAGCACTCCTTGTATCTGTTCCTTCAAATCTCTCTTTTCTTCTCTAATTTACAGATTTAAAAAAAGTAATGGCAACAAGTCTATAGCACAGAAACCTTGCTTCCCAAGGTAATACTTACATTTTTTAAACATAAGGAGACTTTTCTTGTGCCTCATTTATGCATCTCAAGTCGGAAGTTGAACTCAGGTCCATCATTTGAATGGTAGTTAATTTGATCTATATCCCACCTGACACATTGAAGTCTAAAACGTTTAGGAGTAGAATCTGCTGAATGAAAAGCTACTAATAATACAGTTCTCTCAAATGTGAACTTGACAGCATATAGTATAACCCATCAACAGTTTAATCATTTAGTCTACTTATAGTACCTTACATTATTGGAAAAAGAATGATTGGGACCTTTGCTTCTTATCCTGGAGACCAGTAAACTATGAAGAAGATGAGGAGGATGTGAGGGACAGCAGTAGGTGTGTTTTCCCTAGCTGATGCTCTGTTCACTCAATTACAACTGAACAAATAGAATTTGTCTACTATGTTTCAAACACAGTGTTATATACCTTGGGAATCTAGAGCAAAGTACTCACCTGAATATCAAAGGAGAATGAATACAGGTCATAGATGATTACATGAAGAATTTGAGGGAAGGCAAAAGAAAAAGCTGATAAAGTATGCTCAGGAGAGTGTAGCTGGTAGAGATGGGTGACTAGGGGACAGATTGAAGGTGGAGGATGTGTCCATTGTTTGAGAACATCTACCAAGCAAAGACAGAAGTTGTTCTTTGTAATTACTGATAGGGAGAGTTTTCAAGAACTTGATGATAAGCGGTCAGGTTTTTCCTCTGGGCTGTTAACAAGAGGATATGTTGCTCTTACCAATTAGAGTAACTTGATCCAAGCGTTCCTTTATTGTTCTTGACTAAATTATTTCGGTTAATTGAAGAAGTCTGAGACTATTTCTCACTATCAGAAAGGTAAGTGAAAAATCAGAGACTTCAATCAATTTTAAGTTTGTATTAAATTTAATAATAAAAATGGATTCCAAACACATTTATAGAGAAGAGATATGATTTCTAAAATGTATCTTTAAATCACATGTGTATATGTGTGTGTGTGTGTGTGTGTGTGTGTGTAACTACACACACACACACACACACACACACACAAAACTGTCTTTGCCAAGTGATGGAGCAATGACAAAGAAGAGCATGCTGGAGGGAATATGACTGGTGACATTTTACCCACTGGTCATAAGTGTGGAGAAGCTTATCGGAAATGAGAAGAAGAGAGGAAATGTTTCCTGTTTGGAGGCCATTGAAACCATGGAGGCGCACTGTCTGCTTCAAGGCTGGGCAAACTATTAAAACATTTCAAGAGAATATCAATCATTCTTCTCCATCTGCCTTCCCTTCTTTTTCCTCTCCTTTCTTATTTTCTTCCTTCTGCCTCCTTTTTAATTAAACCTACCTTGTAGTCATGATATATTCTATGATGTGAATAGTTTAGCACTGATAACAAATTACATCATTTAATGTCTTATTCATGTTGATAAAGGAGTGATTTTTTTTCCGTGATGTTCAGGACTGAGTGTGAGAGTCTACAGTAGTGCATTGACAACACATTCCCAAACTTATTCTGGTCTTAGGAGTTTCAGGCACCTTCACCATCATGATTTCTTATAGCCATGCCTACTTCCTGCTTGAGAAATTTTCCCTATGTCTCCATACCTCAGTAATTAGGAAATGTCAACTATGTACTGTGTTTAAGGACGGCAAGTTTCATGGGGTACTCTCTAAATAACAGCTTTCTGCAGTATGTTAACAGAGCTCATAATATTGTAAGGACTCGAAAGCCTCAAAGACGTCATAAGCACACCCAAAAGGAAACTGATAATAATTAATAATGAGGCAGTAAACATATGAAGTGGGAGGTAACCCCAATGGGATGCTATTTCTGTCATATAGTAACTATACAAAATTTTAAATTACTTAAATCTTGGGAAGATTACTCCGTTGTTAAAGTGCTTGCAAAGGCCAGGTAAGCATAAGAACATGAATGTAATTTCCTAGAATCCACGTAAAACTTTATGTTCTCTCTGTGTGTCTGTCTCCTCTCCTCTTCTCTTCTCTTCTCTTCTCTTCTCTTCTCTTCTCTTCTCTTCTCTTCTCTCTCTCTCTCTCTCTCTCTCTCTCTCTCTCTCTCTCTCTCTCTGTGTGTGTGTGTGTGTGTGTGTGTGTGTGTGTGTAAAACACTAAAAGAATGAGGGACTAATAATTTGAAAGAGAGGTCGTGGTACATGGAAGAATTTAGAAATTTACAGAAGGAAAAGCACAGAAGAAAATTACATACATTTTAGCCATTATACATTATAGCCTCAATGTTAAATCTACATAATTTGATATATTAGATACATTAGATGTATGCAATATTGTATATATTTTAAAACCTATAGTGACAAGCATGGAAGCCCCATTCTGGGAGATGGGACAGAAAGTATCCCTAGGCCTTGATGAGTCAGTGAACTCCAGGTAGAGTGAGAGATCGTACCTCAACACTTAAGATTGAGGATCTGCTGAGGGAGCTTAGTGGTTAGAAGCCCGTGCTGCTCTTACAAATGACCCAAGTTAATTCTTTACCAACCGTCTGTAACTTTGGTTTCCCAAGGTCCACCACCTTTTTCTGAGCCCAAAAGGCACAACACACACAGGCAAAACGTTTATACACTTAAAATAAATAAATCTTAAAAATTAAAAAATAAGATGGAGAGTTATATTAGAAGGTTATCTCAGTCCCCACACACGTGTATACAAACATGAACAGGCACCTGCATATACCTATCCTCACACATAAACATGTACATATATGTATCCACAGTTGCCTTCTATATTATATCATGACAGATGAAAACAACGGGTTGTATACATGAGCAAGGAAATCAAAATAAAGTAGTGCTTATTTTAAAAGTCACCTATAATTTCTTCATCCTGGGCTTGAAGATGAAATCTGTCCTTGGTAAGCAAACCTTTTCTGGGAACACACAGGAGAAAAACTAGTACTTATTCCCCTAAGAAAGCATATAATTCCATACGCATAACTGAGACCTGACTGTTAGAATAGTATGCTGTGTCTTGTGGCAGGGCTCATATCTGTAATCTGAACAGAGGAAAATGGACCACTCAAGCAGGGTTGTTAAGTATGCTAGGTGAGATGTTCAGTCGTTCCTTCCCAGTGGCAGTGAACAGCTCAGGTCTCAAGAACATGCAGGCAGAGCAAAGAAAAAGCCAAGCATGCCAGTTCCAGTTTCTTTTCTGTCCTGCAAGTCCTTTACCTTAAGAAATTAAGTTCGCTAATGCTCTGTGTGTAGTCAGCATGTGGTTATCACACAGAAAAAGAGAAAAGCTCACCTTCCTGAAAGGAAGTTTTAGTCCCATGGAGCAGCCACCAGAGGGTCTGAGCCAGAGATGCACAAGCCCAGAAAAGACAGGGAGATTTGACAAGAAACAAACAATGGTCACAAAACAATAGAACTTCACTGAGATTTCGCAAGAGTAAGTCTGTGCAGATGTTGGCTTTATATTCAGATGTCAAACGGGATGTGACACCTCACCGACACTCGTGAGGCCCAAAGAGTGCCCTCTGAACACCCAAGGAGAACTTGGACGCTCCACCTGCTGCCATCCCTGTGCTTTCCAACAAACTGCTTCTACAAGTTCCTGGTCACAACCACGGAGAGCATTAGCTAAACAGCGCCCCAGCCTGAGCCATCATTGTGAGCCAGAGGACTGAGAGCCAAGTCTCCCTGGCCTCCTTAGGGAGTTCCCCAACAGCTACAGAGCTGGGATTCAAGTGAAATAAAAAAAAAAAATGTTTGATTGGTGCCTTCGACCTCTTAGTGCTCACTTCTCCAGGGAAACTTCCCTAGCAAATTACTTGTAGCTAAATCCTGGCCTCAGGGTCTGCTGAGGAGCAAGCTTACCTAAACCTGCTTGTGCTGAGGAGACTGAATGAATCAAAACTACTAGCCTGAGAACATGGGACCTCGGCCTTACCTACCTAAATGTGTTTAACATATGGAGGACTTTGACTGTGACAGTTTCCTTCCCCACCCACATCCCAGTTCCCCTGTTCTCCCATGGGATCAGAAATTAAAGTTTCCTTCTCTCTCATAAGAGAGCCATTAAATTTTGAATGGCTTTCTGGTTTTTTTTTTTTGTTTGTTTGTTTTGCTTTGTTTTTTTTGTTTTTTTTGTTTTGTTTTTTTTTTGGAACGAAATGAGGCTGTTCATTTTTTTCAATTCTCTTGTCTTTAAAAGTTAAAAAAATACAGATTAAAAATTACTATTTAGATTGATCACATGATATGTCATACAGAGGAATTCAAACTTTGAAAGCTGACTAAACCCAAAGGTTCTTCAGACTCATGTGGTTTTTAGTGTCTTAGCTGTGTTTTGACCACTTTGGCCCTTGGCAGAGAGGTCATACAATCACTAGACATCATGTTTTGATACTTTTAAGAATATTTGACAAAAAAATCAGAGCTGACAAAACTTGATGACGTTTTATGCTAATCCCGTTTGCCATTCACAGGGAGCAATTACACATGCGTGAATTTGCTTCTTTCACAAATGCATACAGGTGAAACTGACGACTCTCCCCAACCAATTTTAAAATGCCTATTTTTTTTTCTTTTTTTCTTTTTTTTCGGAGCTGGGGACCGAACCCAGGGCCTTGTGCTCGCTAGGCAAGCGCTCTACCGCTGAGCTAAATCCCCAACCCCGCCTATTTTTAATATACAGTCTCCTCCCTTCCTTTTTCCTCTCTCTTCCTTTATCCATAGTATAATACATCTTCATTAATTGACATAATGCTTCTTTTTCAACACATTAGCCTCTGGCTATTTATTACTAATCCATTTTAAGGAAAATGTAATTTTCTTTTCAACCTCGTTTTCACCCAGTGTGCTGAGCAAATTGCTCTTTACCTCAAAGATTTTCAAAACTGTTAGGTCAGGACCAAGTCAGTACTGTTATATGAGCATTCACGACTGTGAGAAGTGAAACTCGCATGGCTAACACACAAAGACACAACACATACAAACAGACACACAGACATGCACAAATACATTTGTGTATGCATACAAGCACACCCTGAAGACCAATGAACTTTATCATATATTAAAATATATAACAGTCTAATAATGTTCAACAACTCTACAAGATATTTTCATGTTTTGGAGATGACTGTAAGGGTAGTAAGGGATTGTCTTGGCAGCTACCTAAAGTTAATTTAATATGCTTACACTTAGGATGCTAGGCATTGATACCATCATCTGTGGTACCAACTACTGTTTGGTTTCACCTATATGATTGCTACTCGATGTTACTGGTCAACAGCACTACTGTAGAAATGTAGTCCTTGGCTCAAACAGTCCCTCCTGCTGTCCTGGATATAATCTTTCCTACACTGCCAAAACAGCACATGGCTCAGGGATGGATGGAATGAACTAGACAATTAAGCCATCTGCTTGCTGGCTTCTCTCATTTCTCTGCTTCTCGTCTGTGTCCTGCATAGCTCAAGCATGGCTATTATGTAGAAGGAAGACCAGATCAAGAGAAAACCCTCTGTAGCATCTCAGGTTGCAATAGGGAAAGACCTTCACATGGTGATGCTTGCTAGGGACTCTCACGGATTGAAAGTTGTGTCAAACATGTTTATCCAGATTGAAGCACGTAGAAAAAAAACCTAGGCTGGAAATCAGATGATGACACTTTTTGGAGGATAAAAATCACTAAGTCGTTCAGGCACATTTCTTCTGATTAAAAAAGTCTGCCCACCTTAAGGGCTGAATTCAAACCTTCAAAGACAGGAGGAAACAGAAAAATAACTCCTTTTATTTTCTCCTTCAATTTCTTTTGTAGACTGAACTACACATGCACACACACAAAGACTAGAAAATCCATTTGCTTTGTTATATCGACTTTCTGAGAATGGGCAATAAGTTTCTGGGGATAGAATTTAATACATTTCATCATTTTCTCTTGTGAGGTGAAAGAATTTAGCTGACTGATTATCTCCCCCCTCCCCCTTTAAACATTTTGCTAGC
Organism: Rattus norvegicus; assembly: GCF_021556685.1. Classification (NCBI taxonomy): domain Eukaryota; kingdom Metazoa; phylum Chordata; class Mammalia; order Rodentia; family Muridae; genus Rattus; species Rattus norvegicus. The sequence continues at coordinate 9,214,207 of NC_141551.1, read as the reverse complement.
CTAGTGACCTAGTCTCTTACTTTTTTTTTCAGAAAAAAGAAAGTTTGATATCCATTCACTATCTGTTTCAGATAGTAGCTATTCATCTATTGGAATTCAGCAAATTTGCACTATGATTATGTATTGATTGAAAGGTTAAAGTGGAATTACCCTTTCTCATAGATTTGCTTGTCTGTGTTGTCAAAGAGAAAGTTCATGAGCTTGCAGAAAGACCTATAGTACTCTACACTACTGAAAATTCAGGAATATTTTTAGATGTTATTTTATTCAAAAAGGGAATTACACAGGTGTCTTTAGTGCACAGAAAATGATTAATTTTTTTTCAACTTAGGTAATGGTAGTCTGCGAAAACACAAAGGTAAATGTCAATTTAATAGATATTATTTTGAAACAGTATAAAATGAGAAATTCTAATCATTATCTGATTGAGGAAAATGAAATTGTGGGGTATATTTTTCCACTTGGATGACAAAAAAAATGAGTACTTACTCTGATCTACAAAATGAACCTCAGGATGAATAATAATACAAAAGTAGATTGGATTCATGTGATTCCCCATCCAGTGCCTACATAGAACCAAAAAATGGAGAAAAGGGCATTTAGTCAAAATTAAAGCCAAAAACGAGTCAAAATGCAGGCTGATTTCCTTGCTTTGTTTTATATTTAAGGTGTGGTCTCTGATATGATCATTACCAAGTGAGAGATGTTACTTATTGCCACCAGTCAGCCCCAGCTCTGTTAGACAGATGTATAATCACCTTTTGGCGGAAAGAAAATTAAGTCATGCAATTGTAATTGATACATTCCATGGTCCTAGTGAGGTAGGTACAAAACATTTTCACTATCCCTCTCACATAAGACCTGGAGAGTCAGAGAACAAAGGGGATTTGCTTTCCGATATAGAACAGTTCTACTAAAATCACCTCCTTTTGTTCATTCGGACACACTCCTGTCAGTGTTGTACCTCAAATGTGTGTATTACATATTCTCTATCCCCCTCTGTGTGTGTGTGTGTGTGTGTGTGTGTGTGCATGTGTGAGTGCATGTGTGCATCGTGTATGCGTGCTCTATATACTGAGAGTATTTCCAAAATATTTATTAATCTCTTTGAGGCTGAAAAAATTCTGCAAAAGCTCCAAACACACACTGTGAAGCAGTTTTTATGGGACCAGAGGCACAAAGATGTATTAAGCTTCTATGTTAAAATACCATCATTTCTACTGTTGAAATCCTGGGATACATTTTATTCAAATATAAATAAAGGTGATAGGTCTAAAGCTTTCCCACGGTTGAAGAAAATGCAAAGCTATTATCGGGTACACAATGTCTAAGACTTTGACCCCCTTCTTTGTATTTTTATTATAATTAGGTTTTTAGAAGATTGTTTATTGTATCTATTTGGTAGAATGTGTTTCATGCTGTGTCCTTCATTAAAAAGATTAAGTACTTGATCAATCCTTAACCTCTTAGTGTGTCTCATTAGTTTGGTAATTTATTCACCAAAAATTCACTCAGAAATGTGTTGGGATTGAAGAGCTGGTGTTGGTCCAAGAGAACACGCTGTGTGGAGTCCTGAACTTAATCAGTTAGAGTAATGTGCCTGTTTGGGGATGAGTGGGAGCCTTTATAACAGGAGAGGTATAGAAATATTTACTGATGCCAATACAAATAAAGCCCTGTGAGGGTGGCCCACCTGTAATCCTTTAGAGGTAAAAGTGTTGTAAGCTGAAATGCATGAAAAGTGGTATTTATAGAAGCCAGAGTTTCCAAGATCTGTTGGGAGTCGTCTTTTATTTCTTTAATGAGCTGCTTCTATAGACAAAAGAAAGATGAATTAGCATAGTTTTCAAGCTGAAGAAACTTCATTCAAACTGAAACCACCTGAAATTTTGAGTATATTGACTTTGTCCTCAGTTTAGTAAGAAGGAGGTTATATATTTCCCAATATTTATATATTGTGAAGTGCCTGGAATGGAGAAGAGAGACAGGCAATTGCCTATTTCAGAGACAGTGGAAAAATCTGTACTCACAGCACATGTGTGGTTTGCAGTTGCAATCCCCTTTTCTTTAGGCTGACTACTTAGGATCTACATCATATGGGGGATAGTTTATTCTCAGGAACCTGCATTCTATGCTTTCCTAATAAATGAGTCACAGAACCACAGTTATCCCCACTAAGTCATGTGCTCCTCAAAATGCTATTCCCCTCACAAGCACTGTCTTAGCACACCAGTGGCCTATTCTTTTCTCATTTTACTAGCCACATGCCCATCTGTGACTCATCAATCTTACTAGGTTGGAAAGGCACAACATCTGATTGCATTCAGTCCTCACCTTGAGTGAGACCCAACATATATCTGAGTACAATAAGAATTAAAAACAAAGAAGAAAAAGAGAAGAGAGAAATGTAAAAGGGGAAAGTGGTAAAAGTGAAGGAAGTCAGGAACCTAGGTTTATTCAGTCTGCTTCAGAGTCGCCGAAGGAAAAGATCAGTAAGTTAAGGATGAAGATATTATTGCTTCAATTTGTTTTCCCAATCAGGGGAATCTCTGCTAAAATGAAAGTATTTATCTTGTGACTGGCTAATTTCACAGAGCATTTGTGAGGCAAGGCTTAGGGAGTGGGACATTTGTCTGGATTTGATGACAAATTTGGCCAAAAGGAAAAAGTTCTGCATGTGGTCTTATCACAGATAAATAATACCAAAACATGCATTTGGGCTAATGATGATTTAAGGGAGGTTCCTTAACCAACATTACTTTCTATAGAAAGATGTTGAGAGAAAGTTGATAATTTTAAAATGTCTGGGGATTAGAACATGAAAAAAAGCAATCCTTAAACCGCCTTCTAGGAGAAGGCTCTAGGATTCCCTAAGGGATTTTAGGATTCCAAATAAGACCTGTAAAAATAGACAAGACCTGGAAAAGGCAGGCCATAACTAGTGATGCCACGAGATAACCACCCTTGAACAGAAGATAATCCACCCATAAATATTGCCCAATTTTAAGAGATTCACACAATGGTGGTTATGCCAAGGTGAAGCACACAGAACTGTCTAGAAACAAACCTCTGGCATGTCTTTGAGAAAGTTTCTGGAATGGGTTAATTGAGAAAGAAACACTGACGAGAACTGTTATGAACTGGGGTCTCAGACTGGATCAGAAGAAAGTGAGCTGAGTAAAAGCACTTATTGCTTCCTGAAGGCCAAGTGAGCATACGCTGCAGGAGCTGGCCCTATCAGAATTCCTTTACTCTGGAGCCAAGTGTGAGCGACCTCAGCCTGGGAACACAAACTCAACTTTACCATAAAGTCTATCTTCCAACATGGCAGTAGTTTCTGAAAGTTTTTACAGTAACAGAAAAAATAAAGTCATAAATTAAAATGTTTTTTAATACATTGTTGGTAATACCAGGTGGATATGCTAAGGTAAATTGGGCAGAGCTTGGTTACAGGTCTCAGATTTTATCCGACGGCACTTAGCTTTTGGGTTTGTAGAAACAAAATGTCTTTCTGAAGACTGACACGTCACTCATACTATTTTAGGTTAAGTGCAGAGGGGGCAATAAGTGGCTACTAAGGAGGCAAAAGGCAGCCCAGGATAGCCAAGCTCTGTACTTACAGCCTGACCACACTGTCCAGGCTCCAGTCCCAATCAGCTTTCCTGGTTGTAGTGTCTTCCCAGGATTTTTGTTCTAAAGCAACTTTTCCCATTCCAGCCAGGGGGTGGGTTTTCGGCTCTAGTTCTCAGTATCTTTGTCAGAGAGCAGCACAGTGAAGCTTTTCTTTGTGGAAAAGCTGCTATCCTCACACTGCCTTCCAAATGGATGAGGCTGGACCTTTTAGAAACTACACTTTTTCTGCAACGGCACTTTTAAACATGAAAACTCCAGTTACTATTAAACTATTATATAATCAATTATGTTATATATCATATAAACTTTTACGTATAAGGTTCAATGTTAACTTGACTTTTGGTTTCTCTTTAATATATTTTATAGGACCATTTATAGCTTCCAACAACTAGTACAGAGGGAAATTTGCTGTGTTTTGATGTGTTTACTTAAAAAATATTGCATTTCATTGTTTTTAATTAGTGTGTGATGGAGTTGGGGTTCAGGGACAGCATGATACAGATTTGGTGCTCAGAGGACAAATTCTAGACGTCAGTTCTCTCCTTCCACCGTGTTGGAATTAAACTCAGATTGTCAGGTTTGGAAGTAGACAACTTTACCTGCTGAGCCTCTCTCCAGTGCTGTGCCTATGTTTCCATATTAGCCAACTCCATCCACAAACAATAGAACTTAATCTCAAAACCTTACGCTTGAAACATATTTAACCTTAATATATAGCTTATAGGAACCAAAAAGCTCAAAACATTCATTTTCTTTATCTACTCGTAAGTTCTTAGGGCTCTTCTGAATTTGCACAATTTGCTCCCGAGGTAGGTTTGTCTGTGGGGATGGCAGTCACTGTTGCACTCTGTGGCCTGCAGAGTGTATTTAACTTTTAGGGACCTTAACTCAGTGCAAATTAAGATTTCTAAATTTTAGGACTAGTCGCTATGACACAGCACAGTTAGTTTTGTTGTTGTTGTTGTTGTTGTTGTTGGTGGTGGTGGTGGTGGTGGTAGTGGGTTAGTTGTTTGTTTTCTTTTTTTTTTTTCTTTTTTTTTTTTTTTGGAACTGGGGACCGAACCCAGGGCCTTGCACTTGCTAGGCAAGCGCTCTACCACTGAGCTAAATCCCCAACCCCTGTTTGTTTTCTTAATATCTTGATTTTCCTGGAGAGTTCCAAATATTTATATAATATATAATGATCATATTCATCCACTACACCTTTCCTATAGTGCTCCCCACCCCATACTACCGTCTCATCCATTTTCCAGCTTCATGCTCTCTCTTTATGTATCTTTCTTTAGTTACTTCTTAATAATTCTCAAAATATAATTAGTGCCTCTTGTATATGAATGGGAATTGGACAACCTACTAGCTGCCAAACCGTCTTAAAAAGTGACTCTCACTTCATCAGCAACTTCTAAAAGCCAACAGCAATACTAATAAGTGCAGGAGAGGGACCTCAAAAGCCCAACTCACATCTGTGCTGGGACTTTTACTGTCTTGATCTTGTGCCGTGAGCCGGCGGTTAAAACAACCATGATATGTCCATAGTCAGCAGTCCCCGGCTGTTCCTGTTCAGCAGGTTCCTACGTTCTTTCCACCCCGATTTCTAACAGGTTCCTTGAGCCTTGGCTAGCCAAAGGTGGATGAAGACAATCCACGCATGGATGAGCAGTCAGAATTATTTCTACTAGCACCTCAAATCCCTTAAGAAGAGAGGCGTTTATAGAACAGAAGACACAGCTAAGAACAAGGGTACATACTTCTCTGAGAGAATTGCAGGCAATAAGGTGCACCTCAGAGTTGATGCAGGCTCTTCAAGGCTGAGTGGGAATTAATTGCCTTACCATTGGCCATATATAGCAGTTGTGTAGCTGTCTAGCTACAATTCATAAGGTTGCTAAGAAACCATCCTTTTTTTAAGGAACTTTTTTCCCTCTTTTGATTAGTGAGATTATAGGGTGTCTTTACAGATGCCTTGGACAATTGCAACAATAAAATTAGAATCCATTAATCTTGCACAAAGGTCTAATATATATCCTTCCCTCATCAATTGGGTGAAATTTCTGAAGAAAAAAAAGAAAGTTTGTAGTTAGGAAGAGATAAAGAGCCTAGGCAATTTTTATTTTGCTGGAATTCTTGCTACTCTACTGAAAGAAGATGCAACTGGATTCTGAGTTAGGGGCTTACTAGCTTATTCATGTTTTCACATTGTCTTTCTATCTCGCTCTGGGACTAGAATTCAGACTGCAGGCCTCCTATTGCACTTCTAATTCTGCTGCAATGCACTTTGAGTGAGAATATGTCAATACTTTCTTAATATTTTCCACAAAATACACACAGCCCCTTTTGCTGGTTCTTAGTTTTATAAATTAAATAATTTTAAGTGGGCTCTGAAGGAAATCCAAGGACAACCTTGCAAAACAGAGCTGGTGGAAGCAGTGCAGGCGAGTCGAGGCTCTCAGCAGCTGCCAAGAGGACGTGGAAGCAGGAAAAGGGAAGTTAGGCTTTCAGTGTCAAAGGCCAAGAAAGTCTGCAAGTGGCTATACCAGTGCACTGAGGTGGGATCTACGGCAAGAATGAACATGAAGAATCAGGAGATCGAAGACTAAGATTTAGCTCAGGTCTGAAAAGAGAGAAAAGAGGCATTGCCATTTTCTTTTCTTTTTTTTTACATTTTATTTATTTATTTTTTATTAACTTGAGTATTTCTTATATACATTTCGAGTGTTATTCCTTTTCCCGGTATCCGGGCAAACATCCCCCTCCCCCCCTCCCCTTCCTTATGGGTGTTCCCCTCCCAACCCTCCCCCCATTGCCGCCCTCCCCCCACCAGTCTAGTTCACTGGGGGTTCAGTCTTAGCAGGACCCAGGGCTTCCCCTTCCACTGGTGCTCTTACTAGGATATTCATTACTACCTATGAGGTCAGAGTCCAGGGTCAGTCCATGTATACTCTTTAGGTAGTGGCTTAGTCCCTGGAAGCTCTGGTTGCTTGGCATTGTTGTACATATGGGGTCTCGAGCCCCTTCAAGCTCTTCCAGTTCTTTCTCTGATTCCTTCAACGGGGGTCCTATTCTCAGTTCAGTGGTTTGCTGCTGGCATTCGCCTCTGTATTTGCTGTATTCTGGCTGTGTCTCTCAGGAGCGATCTACATCCGGCTCCTGTTGGTCTGCACTTCTTTGCTTCATCCATCTTGTCTAATTGGGTGGCTGTATATATATGGGCCACATGTGGGGCAGGCTCTGAATGGGTGTTCCTTCAGTCTCTGTTTTAATCTTTGCCTCTCTCTTCCCTGCCAAGGGTATTCTTGTTCCCCTTTTAAAGAAAGAGTGAAGCATTCACATTTTGATCATCCGTCTTGAGTTTCGTTTGTTCTAGGGATCTAGGGTAATTCAAGCATTTGGGCTAATAGCCACTTATCAATGAGTGCATACCATGTATGTATTTCTGTGATTGGGTTAGCTCACTCAGGATGATGTTTTCCAGTTCCAACCATTTGCCTACGAATTTCATAAAGTCGTTGTTTTTGATAGCTGAGTAATATTCCATTGTGTAGATGTACCACATTTTCTGTATCCATTCCTCTGTTGAAGGGCATCTGGGTTCTTTCCAGCTTCTGGCTATTATAAATAAGGCTGCAATGAACATAGTGGAGCACGTGTCTTTTTTATATGTTGGGGCATCTTTTGGGTATATGCCCAAGAGAGGTATAGCTGGATCCTCAGGCAGTTCAATGTCCAATTTTCTGAGGATCCTCCAGACTGATTTCCAGAATGGTTGTATCAGTTTGCAATCCCACCAACAATGGAGGAGTGTTCCTCTTTCTCCACAACCTAGCCAGCATCTGTTCTCCCCTGAGTTTTTGATCTTAGCCATTCTCACTGGTGTGAGGTGAAATCTCAGGGTTGTTTTGATTTGCATTTCCCTTATGACTAAAGATGTTGAACATTTCTTTAGGTGTTTCTCAGCCATTCGGCATTCCTCAGCTGTGAATTCTTTGTTTAGCTCTGAACCCCATTTTTTAATAGGGTTATTTGTTTCCCTGCGGTCTAACTTCTTGAGTTCTTTGTATATTTTGGATATAAGCCCTCTATTTGTTGTAGGATTGGTAAAGATCTTTTCCCAATCTGTTGGTTGCCGTTTTGTCCTAACCACAGTGTCCTTTACCTTACAGAAGCTTTGCAGTTTTATGAGATCCCATTTGTCGATTCTTGATCTTAGAGCGTAAGCCATTGGTGTTTTGTTTAGGAAATTTTTTCCAGTGCCTATGTGTTCCAGATGCTTCCCTAGTTTTTCTTCTATTAGTTTGAGTGTATCTGGTTTGATGTGGAGGTCCTTGATCCACTTGGACTTAAGCTTTGTACAGGGTGATAAGCATGGATCGATCTGCATTCTTCTACATTTTGACCTCCAGTTGAACCAGCACCATTTGCTGAAAATGCTATCTTTTTTCCATTGGATGGTTTTGGCTCCTTTGTCAAAAATCAAGTGACCATAGGTGTGTGGGTTCATTTCTGGGTCTTCAATTCTATTCCATTGGTCTATCTGTCTGTCTCTGTACCAATACCATGCAGTATTTATCACTATTGCTCTGTAATACTGCTTGAGTTCAGGGATAGTGATTCCCCCTGAAGTCCTTTTATTGTTGAGGATAGCTTTGGCTATCCTGGGTTTTTTGTTATTCCAGATGAATTTGCAAATTGTTCTGTCTAACTCTTTGAAGAATTGGATTGGTATTTTGATGGGGATTGCATTGAATCTGTAGATTGCTTTTGGTAAAATGGCCATTTTTACTATATTAATCCTGCCAATCCATGAGCATGGGAGATCTTTCCATCTTCTGAGGTCTTCTTCAATTTCCTTCTTCAGTGTCTTGAAGTTCTTATTGTACAGATCTTTTACTTGCTTGGTTAAAGTCACACCGAGGTACTTTATATTATTTGGGTCTATTATGAAGGGTGTCGTTTCCCTAATTTCTTTCTCGGCTTGTTTCTCTTTTGTATAGAGGAAGGCAACTGATTTATTTGAGTTAGTTTTATACCCAGCCACTTTGCTGAAGTTGTTTATCAGCTTTAGTAGTTCTCTGGTGGAACTTTTGGGATCAGTTAAATATACTATCATATCATCTGCAAATAGTGATATTTTGACTTCTTCTTTTCTGATCTGTATCCCCTTGACATCCTTTTGTTGTCTGATTGCTCTGGCTAGAACTTCAAGAACTATATTGAATAAGTAGGGAGAGAGTGGGCAGCCTTGTCTAGTCCCTGATTTTAGTGGGATTGCTTCAAGTTTCTCTCCATTTAGTTTAATGTTAGCAACTGGTTTGCTGTATATGGCTTTTACTATGTTCAGGTATGGGCCTTGAATTCCTATTCTTTCCAGGACTTTTATCATAAAGGGGTGTTGAATTTTGTCAAATGCTTTCTCGGCATCTAATGAAATGATCATGTGGTTTTGTTCTTTCAGTTTGTTTATATAATGGATCACGTTGATGGTTTTCCGTATATTAAACCATCCCTGCATGCCTGGGATGAAGCCTACTTGGTCATGGTGGATGATTGTTTTGATGTGCTCTTGGATTCGGTTTGCCAGAATTTTGTTGAGTATTTTTGCGTCGATATTCATAAGGGAAATTGGTCTGAAGTTCTCTTTCTTTGTTGTGTCTTTGTGTGGTTTAGGTATAAGAGTAATTGTGGCTTCGTAGAAGGCATTCGGTAGTGATCCATCTGTTTCAATTTTGTGGAATAGTTTGGATAATATTGGTATGAGGTCTTCTATGAAGGTTTGATAGAATTCTGCACTAAACCCATCTGGACCTGGGCTCTTTTTGGTTGGGAGACCTTTAATGACTGCTTCTATTTCCTTAGGAGTTATGGGGTTGTTTAACTGGTTTATCTGTTATTTTCTTAATAAGGAGCAACTTAGCAGTGATGGTGTGTTAACAACTGTCCCAAGTCCCTGAAGGGAAAAGCTTTTGGAGTATTTAAGTGTATTTCTCACTAAGGTCATAACTGTTCTCCCCATCTCAGCTTGTCTTTGACTAATGTTTCATCTTGCCATCTGCCTTCAAACTGTTTTTAGATCTGGAGCCTAATGTGGAAAAGGAAACCTGAAACGCTACCAGTCACTGAGCAAACATTTCTAAAGTTACTTACTAATCATTATCCATGGCATCTGTGTCGGAGGGTATCATCAAATTGGTATTTTTAATGTCTTAAAGGTGTGTGTCTAGCCATCAACATCAGAGAGATCTGACGTCTCCATGAGAAAGTATCTTATGGAAAATGAATGAAACATGACATTGATCAGACAGAGATGGTACATGTAAGCATTATGTTTCCAATGGTGACTGGAAAGCAGCTGTCTGGAAATGCTTCTTCTTAATATCCTTCAGTCTGCCTAACATCTCCTATCAATATAATCACTAGAATAGACTTTAGTAGACTTGGAAGCCCACAAATATCTATCTGTTGGCTACTTGTGGTTCAAAGAAGCTAATGCTATCAATGCCAACACTAGTGAGACAGAGGAAGGCAGAACTCTTTGTTCTACACCATCTTGGTCCCTCTTCTCTAAATAGATTAGATAGACAGATAGACAGACAGACAGATAGATAGATAGATAGATAGATAGATAGATAGATAGATAGATAGATAGATAGATAGATAGATAGTAGACAGGCAAATTTAAAAATAATGAAAAGAAAGAGAAAAATTTAGAAAGGATAGCAATATTGGAAGTATGCAACAAAATAAAAGAAAAAATCCTACTGATATGAATTCAATGTGAAGTAGGAGCAGAATACATAGGCTGCGAAGATGTTTTCATGCGGTTGGGTGCCTGCTGCCAAGATTGAGAACCTGAGTTCAATATCCTGGACCCACAAGGTGGATGAAGTTAAAAGTTGCTCTGTGAACTCAGGATAAATGAGGACAAGGATTCAGGGTACTGTGCATGGAGTTTTTAAAACTTTTCCAGGCTAGTGCCTTTCTTCGAGATATATAGAAAACTACCAAGTCCTCAGAATGTAGAGTAATGATCTTCTGTTTATGTCTTAGGTAAGAATGATTCACATTTTATGATGCTAAGCTCTCTTGAGGTGAGGTTCCCTAATAAAGGGATCAAATAGAACAACTTTATTTACATGAACTTAGTATTTCCTACCAGAAGACAAGGCATTACCTAACATATGTCAGTGCTTAGACAGTCAAATTTTGAACTGTGTGGGTGTATATGTGTATGCATAAGTATATGTGAATGTATATATGTATGTATATATGAATGTATGTATCTATAATGTAACTTATTTTGTTATTTCTTGCTCTGAGAGATACAATCTTGTGTATCTCAGGCTAGACTCAAGCTTTATTATTTTCCATTTTTTATTGGATATTTCCTTTATCTACATTTTAAATGTTATCTCTATGACCAGTTTCCCCTCCAGAAACTCTCTATCATATCCCCCAACCCCATGCCTCAATGAAGGTTCTTCTCTTCCACCTACCCACTCCCTCCCGCTTTCCTGGCCTGGTTTTTCCCTTACACTGGGACATGTAACCTTCATAGGACCAAGAGCCTCTCCTCCCATTGATGCCCAATAAGGTGACCTCTGCTATATATGCAGCTTAATCCATGGGTTCATCCGTGTGTACTCCTTGATTGGTAGTTTAGTCCCTGGGAGCTCTGGCATGTTTGGTTGGATGATATTATAGTTCTTCCTATGATGTTTCAATCCCCCTCAGCTACCTCTGTTCTTTCTCTAACTCCTCCATTGAGGACACTGTGCTCAGTCCAGTGGTTGGCTGCAAGTATCCACCTCTGTATTTGTCAGGATCTGGCAAAGCCTCTTAGGAGACACCTATATCAGGCTCCTGACAGCATGAACCTGTCAGCATCCCCAGTAGTGTCTGCGTTTGGTGCATGTAGTATGGATCCCCATATGCGGCAGTCTCTGGATGTCCTTTCCTTCTGTCTCTACTCTATACTTTGTCGCCATATTTCCTCCTGTATGCATTGTGTTACCCCTTCTAAGGACTGAAGCATCGATGATTTTGTCTTCCTTCTTCTTGAGCTTCATGTGGTCTGTGAATTATATCTAGGATATTCTGAGCTTTTGGACTAATATTCACTGATCAATTGGTGCATACAATGTGTGTTCTTTTGAGATTGGATTATCACACTCAGGACGATATTTTCAAGTTCCATTCATTCGCCTGTGAATTTCATGAACTCATTGCTTTTAATAGCTGAGTAGTACACCGCTGTGTAAATATACCACATTTTCTATATCCATTCCTCTTTTGAAGGGCATCTGGATTCTTTCCACCTTCTGAGTGCTATAAATAAGACTGATATGAACATAGTGTAGCATGTGTCCTTGTTATATGTTGGAGCATGTTTTGGATATATGACGAGGAGTGGTATAGCTGGGTCCTCAGGTCGTGCTATGTTCAATTTTCTAATAAACCACTAGACATTATTTCCAGAGTGATTGTACCAGCTTGCAATCCCACCAACAATGAAGGAGTGTTTTTCTTTCTCCACATCCTTGCCAGCATCTGATGTTACCTGAGGTTTTGATCTTAGCCATTCTGACTGGTGTGAGGTGGAATCTCACATTGCTTTCATTTGCATTTCCCTGATGACTTAAGGATGTGGAAAATTTCTTTAGGTGCTTAATGGCTATTCGATATTCCTAAGTCGGGAGGTATTTGTTTACCCCTCTATACCATTTTAATAGGGTTTTTTTGATTCTCTGGAGTCTAACATCTTATTTTTTCATTTAGGAATTCACTTTTAATCAGATCTTTTGAAACTACTATAACTAACATGCTAAGCACTCTGGCAAGGGTTAAGAGGAAATCACAAAATGGTATCAATTTGTATTTTGGATAGCTAAAGATGATGAGCCTTTAACTGTTAAATGCTAACTTGTAGGGATATTTTTCACTTTTCATTGGATATTTTCTATATCTACATTTTAAATGTTATCCCCCTGTTTCCCTTCCTGAAACAGCCTACCCCTAAGGCTTACCCCTACCTCCATGAAGTGCTTCCACACACAACCACCTACTCCTTCCTGTTCCCACGCCCTGGCATTCCACTACAATGGGACATCCAGCCTTCACAGGACCAAGGGCCTCTCCTCCGACTGATGCCCAACATGGTGGTTTTTGTATATATTGGAAATTAGCACTCTATCAGATATAGGATTGGAAAAGATCTTTTCCCAACCTGTTGTTTGTCATTTCTCCTATCAACAGTGTCCCTTGCCTTACAGAAGCTTTGAAGTTTTATGAGGTCCCATTTGTTGATTCTTGATCTATTTCCCCAGTGCCCATGTGTTTGAGACTCTTCCCCACTTTTTCTTCTATGTGGAAGTTCTTGATCCACTTGGACTTATGCTTTGTATAGAGTGATAAGAAAGGGTCAATTTGCATTCTTCTACATGCTGACCTCCAGTTGAACCAGCACCATTTTCTGAAAATGCTGTTTTTCCCCACTGGATGGTTTTAGCTCCTTTGTCAAAGTTCAAGTGACCACAGGTTTGCGAGTTCATTTTTGGGTCCTCACTTTTATTCCAATGATGAACCTGCCTGTCTCTGTACCAATATCATAGAGTTTTTAATCACTATTGTTCTGTAATATTGCTTGAGGTTAGAGAAGGCAATGTCCCCAGAAATTCTTTTATTGTTGAGAAGAGTTTTTTTGTTGTTGTTGTTATTACAAATAAATTACGAATTGCTCTTTTTAACTCTAAGAAGAATTGAGTAGGAATTTTGATGGGGATTGCATTAAATCTGTAGATTGCTTTTGGAAGATGGCCATTTTTACTATATTAATCCTGACAATCCATGAGCATGGGAGGACTTTCAATTTTCTGAGATCTTCTTTGATTTCTTTCTTCAGATATGTGAAGTTCTTGTCATATAGGTCTTTCACATGCTTAGTAGAGTCATACCAAGGTATTTTTTTATTGTTATTATTTGTGACTATTGTGAATGGTGTCATTTCCATAATTTCTTTCTCAGTCAGTTTGTCCTTTGATTAGAGGAAGGCGATTGATTTGCTTGAGTTAATTTTATATCCAGCCACTTTGCTGAAGTAGTTTATCAGCTGTAGTAGTTCTCTGGTGGAGTTTTTGGGGTCACATAAGTATACTATCATATCATCTGCAAATAGTAATATTTTTACTTCTTCCTTTCCAATTTGTATCCCTTTGATGTCCTTTTATTGTCTAATTGCTCTGGTTAGTACATTGAGTACAATATTGAATAGGTAGGGAGAGAGTGGACAGCCTTGTCTATTGCTTAATTTTAGCGGAATTGCTTCAAGTTCTCTCCATTTAGTTTGATGTTGGCTACTGATTTGCTGTATATTGCTTTTTACTCTGCTTAGGTATGGACTTTGAATTCTTGATCTTTCCAAGACTTTTACCATGAAGGAATGTTGAATTTGGCCAAATGCTTTCTCAACACAATGAGATGACCAAGTGATTTGTTTTCTTTGAGTTCATTTATATAGTGGGTTAAGTTGACCAATTTCCATATATTGAAACATCCCTGCATCCCTGGGATGAAGTCTACCTGATCATGATGGATGATCATTTTGATGAGTTCTTGGATTCAGTTTGCAAGAATTTTGTTAATATTTTTACATTGACATTCATAAGGAAAATTAGTCTGAAGTTCTCTTTCTTTTGGGGGGGGGTCATTGTATGTTTAGGTATAAGCATAATTGTGTCATCATAGAATGAATTGGGTAGTGTTCCTTCTGTTTCAATTTTGTGGAAGAGTTTGAAGTGTATTGGTATTTGGTCTTCTTCGAAGGTCTGATAGAATTCCACACTAAATCCAACTGGTCTTGGTCTTGCTTTTATTGGGAGAATTTTAGTGACTGCATTATTTCTTCATGGTTTATGGAACTGTATAGATGATTTATCTGATCCTGATTTAATTTGGTTCCTAGTGTCTGTGTAGAAAATTTTTCATTTCATCCAGATTTTCCAGTTTTGTTGAGTATAGGCTTTTGTAGTAGGATCTTATAATTTTTTAATTTCCTCAGTTTCTGTTGGTTTGTCTCCCTTGTCATTTCTAATTTTGTTAATTTGGTCACTGTTTCTGTGCCTTCTAGATAGTCTATCTAAGGGTTTATCTATATTGTTGATTTTCTCAAAGAACCAGCTTCTGGTTTTGTTGATTCTCTGTATAGTTCTTTTTGTTTCTACTTGATTGATTTCGGCCCTGAGTTTATTTCCTTCAATCCACTCCTCTTGGGTGTATTTGCTTCTTTTTCTTTTAGAGCTTTCAGGTGTGCTGTCAAGCTGCTAGTGTATGCTCTCTCCAGGTTCATTTGGAGGCACTCAGAGCTATGAGTTTTCCTGTCAGTGCTGCATGCATTGTGTCCGATAACTTTGGGTATGTTGTGCCTTCATTTTCATAAATTCTAAAAAGTCTTTTATTTCTTTCTTTATTTCTTCCTTGACCAAGTTTTCATTGAGTAGAGCATTGTTCAGCTTCCATATGTATATGGGCTTTCTATTGTCTTTCTTTTTATTGAAGACCAGCCTTAGTCCATGGTGATCTGATAGGATCCAAAGAATTATTTCAACCATTGTGAATCTGTTGAGGCTTATTTTGTGACCCATTATGTGATCAATTTTGGAGAAGGTACCATGAGGTGCTAAGAAGAAGATATAGTCTTTTGTTTTAGGATGAAATGTTCTAAGATATCTGTTACATCTCTTTTGTTCCTAACTACTATTAGTTTCACTGTGTCTTTGTTTAGTTTGTGTTTGCATGATCTCTGCTTCTATAAAATTATTTTTAAAAAAAAATGCTGTCTTTTACCCCACATTAGGTTCAGGACTGTAGTGCCCCAAAATATCTGGTAGATATCTTCATTTCAGTCAGCAAAGCATCTCACCTACTCTGCTCCATCACATATCACACTTCCGATGGCTTCTCTCTGAGCCTGGCAACAATCTCTCTAACGACTTCCTTCCCAAGGCAGGTTGCCACCATGTCAGAAATATGCATCCAAATTCCGTGACAGACGAATGTCTCCAGCCACCACATACTCTCCTAAACGTAAATCGCCACATGAAAGAACACACAACACAATAACCTCTGATCCAATTGACAAAATATAATTGCCCACCTAGACATACAAAACCCTGTACATATCCATCCCTTTAGAATATTCATAACAACCTGTAAATGCACAGGGGAATCTTAACATCTGCCTCCATGTTCTCTCAGCTGCCTCTTTTCACTTGCTCCAGTCTCCTCCTCCCTCTAAAACTTTTCTCCTGCCCATCCTACCTTCTTGTCCAATGATAGGTCTCATTCTATCTTGAACCTGCTTTCACCTGTGTGATGACATTATCCTACAATATGTCCATTGACGAGAGTGGGGTGTTTAAGTCTCCAACTCTTATTGTGTGAGGTACAATGTGTGCTTTGACCTTTTATGTTTCTTTTATGAATGTTTGTGCCCTTGCATTTGGAGCATAGATATTCAAAATTAAAAGTTTATCTTGGTATCTTTGATGAGTATGAAGTGTCCTTCCTTATCTTTTTGATAACTTTTGTTTGAAAGCTGATTTTATTTGATATTAGTATGGCTACTCCAGCCGTACTAAATGGTCTTGGGACATTTTTTCCCCAAGACTTCTACTCTAAGTGACTGTCTTTGTCACTAAGGTCTATTTCCTGTATGCAGCAAAATTCTGAGTCCTGTTTACATATCCAGTCAGTTAGTCTATGTCTTTTTATTGGGGAATCGAGTCCATTGATATTAAAAGATATTAAAGATTAGTGATTGTTGCTTCTTGTCATTTTTGTTGTTAGAGGTTTAATTGTAATTGTGTGGCTATCTTCTTTTGGGCTTGTTGAAAAATACATATTTTCTTGCTGTTTCTAGGGTGTATTTTCCTTACTTGTGTTCGAGTTTTCCATCTATTATGCTTTGTAGGACTGGATTTCTGTGAAGATATTGTGTATTTTAGATTTGTCATTGAAAGTCTTGGTTTTTCCATCTATGTTTGTTGAAAGTTTTGCTGAATATGTAGCCTTAGCTAGAATTTGTGTTCTCTTAGGGTCTGTATCACATCTTCCCAGGATCTTCTAGTTTTCATAATCTCTGTTGAAAATTCTGCTGAAAGTCTCATATGTCTGTTTTTATGTTACTTGACTTTTTTCCCTTACTGATTTTAATATTCAGCCTAATACTTTCTATGATGCTGTAAGTGATCACGAAAACTTAACCTCCTCCCACCTAATCCTGAGATAACAGGAATGTATTATCCCACTCAGTTTTTTATTTGCAGACTTTCTTTGGACCTCTGACCACACCTCTGTTCACTTCATAAAGATTCTGTCCAAAAATACCTAAAAGTTACAGATTATTTTTAACATTTTTGAGACAAAATAATTTTATAGGGTAGTAGTTGCATATAATTTTAATCACAGCACTTGCAAAGTAGAAGCAAACGGCTCTCTCAGTACAAGGCCAGTCTACTGTACAGAATTCTAGGGTATCAGAGTTGCACATAGAAAGCTTGTCTTGAAAAAGCAAACAAAATATTTTTACATAGTTTGAATTTTTGGTATATTCTTGAACTAGCTTTTGCTTTTGATAAATATCATCATATTGTTATTATAGGTAGGATGTAGATCAATCTAGAGTCCTTTCCTAGCAGGTATAAGACCTAAATAGGGATATAGATCCAATTCCCAACAACTAAAGAAAAATAAAAATGAAAAGGATCTCTTTAATATGTTGGTGCATAAAATTATGCTGATGTTATGGTTTCTATTTCATGTATTACAATTGTCTGAATTTTTGTAACATGAACAAGTAAATAGAGAATGTGTACATAAAATTAATAATCAATGAATTGATTGTTATCCTTTGAGAATAGGTTTATATATCTAAGTATTAATTTTAACTGCTAATAACTATGTCAAACAATTGATACCAGAATTATTTATTGAGAAACTCCATATGACTAATAATTAGAATAATATCATTCAACATATGGCCTATTAATTTTTATTTAAAGATTGTGACTGAATTTTGAACCTGAAATGAAGTTGCATATTAATGTCTTATTATCATTTTTAACTATAAATATCATACTTTTATATTGGGCATAATTAACACTGTGGATCAGCGTCTTCAGAAATTATAGATGTATCATTTGAGATTAAGGTTTCTTCAAGACAAAAAAAAGTTGTTGATTATGAAAATAAGTCAAGTAAGAAAATTTGCCTTTAACCTGTTTTAATATAAGTATGATTTAAACCATTCTGGAGAAAGAAGCACAAACAACCTGGATTCCTATAGATACATTTCAGCAGAATATATTTTCTAATTCATATGTCAAAATGAAAAGAGTTAGTGATAAAAGACTAGGGTGAGTTCTTCAGCTTCACATCTTTGATTAAACCATCTGTTCACAGCATTCTAAATAACTGTCTTGCAAATATATTTTCAAGAATAATGTTTTCTCTCAAATGTAATACTAACAATAAAGTGAGTCTCAAAGGTGAACAAAGAAAATTATGATTAAAATGTGGCTTGAGTATCCATTGCTTACTTGTTTTTAATCCAAATCACACTGTAGGCTTTATTAAATAAGCATTGTTTCTAATACTGCATTAATTTTTTTCAAATCCACTTTATTCTCTTTATTATAGAGCTTTTCAAGGTCTAAGTTGAGCACATGAAAATAGAGAAGCAAAATTTACTTTTATTTTCATATCAAAAATTATGGAAATGTTACCAAGATGACTTTCTAAACAAGACTTGGTCAATGATTGCCCAATGAACATACTAATATGAAAGGAGAAACCTCTCAGTGTCTCAAATGTAGACAAAGAACTGCAGGCAACTAGAGAATTCAAAGATGTAGCAGAGACATGGTCTTCCCCACAGGACTGCCCATCCATTGATAATTCAATACCCAGTAGTCAGTCCTGAGGCCATATTTATATTCGTAACACTGGCAGTTTGAATATGCTTGTCCCAGGGAGTGGCTCTATTAGGAGGTATGGCCTTGCTGGAGTATGTGTGGCCTTGTTGGAGGAAGTGTGCCATTGTGGTGGCAAAGCTCTGAAGCTTTGCCCAGTGAGGAAGAGTCAGTCTTCTAGCAGCCTTTAGATGAAGTTATAGAACTCTCAGCTTCTCCTGTACCATTCATGCCTCGACACTGCCATGCTTCAACCTTGATGATAATGGACTGAATGTCTGAACCAGTAACCCAGCCCTAATTAAATGCTGTCTTCATAAAGAACATACAAAATATATAAACATATAAAAAGTTGCCGTTGTCATGTGCTTCTTCACAGCAATGTAAACCCAAAGACAGTAACATTTTATATTGACTAAGCAGATTGTATTTATGTATTTAAGAATATCTGTGATATGTGTTTGTATGTGCCTATATATATCTCTTTGTGTATGTACATGTGAAACCACAAATTACAAAGTAGCTATGAATTTGAGAGTAAGTAAGTTGCATAGAAGGAATTGGAGGGAGAAAAGAAAAGTGTCGCGGTATAATTCATAAAGTGTATGACCAGTTCCGCGAGTTCCCACTCCACGCAGATCCTCGCACTCTTGCTGTTTCTCTGTTAGCCACTTTCCACACTGTCCCGTTGGCAGGCTGTTATCATGCTTGACACAAACACTGCATTCCTTGGATCTTGCGAGCGTGATCCCACACCACACTGACGCCAAGCATTCTGTCATCAAGCATGGCTTCCTGTCACAGACTCTGCTCAAACTTCCAATGATCTAGTGAAATCATGAGTCAACGAAATGTAACCCAATAATCAGATCTATATGTTAAATACTCAGCGTGCAGTACACCTACACAATAAACTTACAACCAATTGATAATGATATAAACAGCCTACCTAGATAAGATAAATTTGCTCATCTAGGCACACAAAATCCAGTACACATCCATTGCTTAAGAACAGTCATAACAACGTGTAAATGTGCAGAGAGATATCGTAACATCCTCCACTGTGTTCTCTCATCCGCTGCCTCCCCTTGCTCTGGTATCCTCTCCTCTCTAAAACTTTTTTCCTGCCCATCTTTCATTCTCATCCAGTGGCAGGACTCATTCTATCCTGTACCAGCCTTCACCTGCCTAATGATATCAACCTACACTTCACCCTTCCTGTCTAATTAAAAAAATGATTCTCTCAAATATAAGCTGAACACAACTATTATCATTTTGAAATTTAAAAGCATGAAATATATCTAACACCCAATGCAACATTTTGTCAGTTAAACAGAACATTTAGTTATCCATTCCAGCTTAAGAAAGGCCTAAAATCTATGTTATATCCTGGCTAACTTGTATACCAACTGATAACCGTCTAATTAAATATGTATTTTCAAAGTTAAACAACCTGAGTAGGCTATGAGACTACAATCAGTCTTCAACCCTGTCAGAAATCTAAGAATGACCAAATATCTATAAACATAGGAAGCCTAACATGGCTTCCAGAACTGAGAGCTTGTAGAGACAAATCTCCATTAGCAGTCCTCTGTTAGCAACATGTGAGCACAAGTCTTCAGCCTTCTGGCCTAGGATCAACTGATGGACCCTTGAAACACAGAAATCTTGAAGAGCTGATAATTCTGGATTGGCAAAGATTATCCATCTACTATTCTGCATAATGTTTCCCTTTTGGACACTATTAGTCATAGATGAAATAGGCAGTTTCTGCCAAATAGCTGCCTAGCCACAAAGTACTACCTCACCTGGAGGTAGAGATGCTCAATTTGTTCATTAAATCCACCAAAGGGGAAGAATTTGGAGCAGATATGTCTCAACAAAAGATAAATAGCTTTAAATCTCATATTTTGTGGATTTCTGACATTTTAAAAAACATCTATCTATATAAAGTAATCTGGACTGTTGTCCATTAACTATTCTTAGCTATTTCTGATGATAATATTTTAAAAACACTCTAATGGTGAACTAGGAGCCATGAATTCGTTATTTGGTCTGTAATTCCTGTGTTTAATCAACACAGAAGTTTGTAATGTCCAAACCTTGTGTTTTAAAATTTTTGTAACAAATAAATTGTATACCAAAGTAAAGATATGATTTTAGCTTAATTACCAAATGAGATTATGGCTGTACAACTCAATCTAGCTTATTCCTCCCTGTTAAGTTATGACCATTTCTAAATTCCTCATGAAAACAACCTTAGAATAACTACCTTCAGCCCCCCAAAACTCTAGGGAATCAGGGTAATGATTCTTCAATAACTTCTTCAAGCTGTAGGTATATCACTGGAGAGGTAGGTGTGCATTGAAATATCCTTGGAAGGGTAGGGAAAATGAGTTTAATGTTGTAGTCTGATGTATCTGTCTTGACTGGACCCAGCTGAAAAGTCCTTGAGATAAGGAATCCAAGCAGGTATATTCTGCAAAACATAATTCTCAAGACAAAAGCTTTTGGATCATCAAGATAATTTTTTGTTTGATTGTCATGAATCTAGTTTTTCAGGTGGTCTCCTTCTATCAAATCTGATCTGTATAACTCTGGAAGGTGTACAGAGCCTAATCAATCTTTTTAAAAAACACAAAGACAAAACCTTTCTCCCAAAATACGTTGTTCCTTAGTCTGTAACCAGAAAGGCTTGTATCTTGTACTTCCTCCCAATGGAATAATATAATAAGACTTAAAATCACATTCATTATGAAAATTAAAACAGTTTTTAAGAAAAGAAGCACGCTAAACAATAGTGTATGAGCCTGTTTAGGCTTTTGTAATCTGACATAAGAGGAAATTAACCTCAAATTCCCATGAAGCCCACATTAAAGCAACATGAGCTTCCTGCTGTGATAAATATCCACAATAACCACAAACCCTCACTACACAACATCATTGAACCATATGGCCTTCAGAGGGGTAATTCATAAAACAATTTGATCACCTTTTTATTAATACCAATACCAATAAATAAGCAACTTGTAAAACCAGGATTTTAACCCAAAATTCCCATGGAGCCCACATTAGAAAGAATATGAGTATCCTGTAAGACTTATTGAAGCACTGTGTTTTTATACCATCTATCTGTTAAACTTTCTACTTGGAGAATTAGACCTCTACTAACTAGCAACTTCTATCATATAAGTCTGCTATGCACTCTGCCTGGTACTAGAGACTTTTATTTTTATATATTTGGTTGTGAGCCTAGCCTTTAACGGCTGAGCCATCTCTCCAGCCCGAGACTTTTATTTTTAATAACCTTATTAACTTGTAAGTATCACCACTCTCTACTTGGAGTCAGTGACTAATTTTCCATATCTTAGTTCTGAACCATGGGTGAAAATCCCCATGTGATTCGGGTAATTTCTGTACTATCTTCTTCTAAAACAAACTTAATCAACTGCCAATAATACCTGTCATTAAAAAGCAGGCAGCTTGTCTAACCAGGATTTTAACCCAAAATTCCCATGGAGCTCATGTTAGAAAGAATATGAGAATAAAGTAAGACTTTTTTTTTGGATGGGATTTTTTTTTACTTACATTCAAATGTTATTCCCTTTCTTGTTTTTCTGTCCATAATCCCCCTATCTCATTCCAGCCACTTCTCCTTCCTGCCTCCCTACCTCGATACTCCCCTACATTGGGGGATCCAGCCTTGGCAGGACCAAGGGCTTCTCCTCACATTGGTGCCCAACAGGACCATCCTCTGCTACATATCGTAGCTGGAGCCATGGGTCTGTCCATGTGTAGTCTTTGGGTAGTCATTTAGTCCATGGGATCTCTGGTTGATTGGTATTGTTGTTCTTATGGGGCTGCAAGCCCCTTCAGCTCCTTCAATCCTTTCTGTAACTGCTCCAAAAGGGACCCCGTTCTCAGTTCAATAGTTTGCTGCTAGCATTTGCCTCTGTATTTGTCACCATCTGGCTGAGCTTCTCAGGAGACAGCTATATCAGGCTCCTATCAACATGCATTTCATGGCATCAGCGATACTGTCTAGTTTTTGATGGCTGTGTATTTATGGGCTGGATCCCCAGGTGGGGCAGGCTCTGAATGGCCATTCGTTCAGTCTCTGCTCCAAACTTTGTCTCCGTATTTCCTCCTATGAATATTTTTGTTCCCCTTCTAAGAAGGTTTGAAGCATCTGCACTTTAGTCATCCTTCTTCTTGAGCTTCATGTGGTTTGTGGATTGTATCTTGGTTAATCCGAGCTTCTGGTCTAATATCCAGTTATCAGTGAGTACATACTGTGCTTCTGGCAACTGTCTTTCAGTTCTGGTCGCAAGCAGAAACCCTGCCCCTGACTGCTCCTAGGTTCCTGTGCCCAGAGGGTACAGATTGCACTAGGTGGGTTCCTCTTGGGCCAGGAATATGAACAGAAGTAGTTGTCTCCTCTGAGTTCTCAGGATTGTCGCACTTCTGAGAGGCCAGCTTTCTCCCCCGTGGGATTTGGGTACAGAGACCTCTGGAATTGGTTCAGTTCTGGGCTCTAGGAACCAAAATATTCCTCCCTGTAAGACTTAACAGAGAATTAATGTTTTCTATTATCTTTAAGCAATTAAACCAAACCTAAATTAAATCATTTTCCAAACAACTTTTGTTAAAGAAGCAAACAGCTTCTAATCTCTAGCTCTCTGAGCTGACAGTCTTATCACAGTAGGAGCCCTACAGCTTGCAAGCCTGCTTGTGTTTCTTTGTTTAAGGTTCCTGTGCTTGAGACAACATATGACTCAACATGGTGCTGGCCCCGTCTTACTTAGAAAATAAAACGTTCTCTCTAACTCTTAGGCTGATAATCTAACTTACTAGTGGATTCTTGCCCAATACATTGGTTGGCCACCTGTTGCGGTATAATTATTAAAGCACACTACTGGTTTCAGCGAGTTCCCACTACAAGCAAATCCGCAGCGCTCTTGCTATTTCTCTGTTAGCTGCTTTCACACACAGTACCCATGGTGGGTTGTTACCATTCCTGACTCACACACAGCATTCTGCAGTCTGTGATAGCATGGCCCCACGCCATGCTAGCCCCAAGTATTCTATAGCCTAGCATGGCTTCCTGTCACAGACTCTGCTCATACTCCCAACAACCCAGTGAAATCATGACTCTATAAACTATAACCCAACAACCAGATTTATATGTTAAATACTCAAAGTGCAATACATCTACACAATACACTTACAATCAATTGATACGGATATAAAAAGCCCACCTAGATAAGATAAATTTATTCATCTAGACACACAAAATCCTGTACACATCCATCACTTAAGAACAATCATAACAACCTGTAAATGTGCAGAAAAATATCTTAACGTCCTCCACTATGTACTGTTAGCTGGTCCCTCCCCTCTCTTTGGTCTATTCTCCTCTCTAAAACTTTTTTCCTGTCCATCTTTCATTTTCATCCAATGACAGGCCACATTCTATCCTGTACCTGCCTTCACCTACATAATGACATCAACCAACAGGGAAGGGTATAAATTATATACTTATTTCATAAAATGAAATTATTACATAAATAAAAGTTAATGTGATTTATGTAACAATATTCCTACAGTCTTCATAGGTAGTTTAAAACTGTCTATATGTAAGTTGTGTATAAAGCAGTTTCAAAGGGACATTTATCAGGATGCTTCAAGGACTATAACTGTCAATATCACAATAGAGAATGGGAAACTTTATTTCTCACAGATTTATAAGATTTTAGTTTCCAGACCATTAATTCATTGTGGGAACTTGAACATGCCCATTCGTGATTTAAATGGAAATATCAAGTTATTTGTTTTATAAGATACTACAGAAGATTTCCTTTATCTACATCCTTTGTCACGTTTATAATCACAAAGTGTATATTGTTTTCTGATTACAAAGGTAAAATGCGTTATAGTCAACTAAGTGAATCTTGTTAGAACTAGTAGTCCCTTTTATACTCTTCTTTCTTTTCAAAGAAATTAAGCTTTATAAATGTTAAATTACAATAAAGGTATGGGAAGTACATATAGCTCGTTGGTTAAGCAGTTGTCTAACATGTCCAAGGTCCTGCATTCTCCTCTGTAGTTATAATGATATCAACAGAATTGTACATAGAAATGTAAAGTGAAATAATCAAAATTTATTTTATTAATAATACATTAAACCACTGGGTATAGCTCCAAAGCATAGTTTCACTAATGACAGGAAGTAACAGGAAACTACAGTACTTTGCATCTGTGGAATAATTTTTGATTCAATAGTTGGCATTGGCTTTAACTTCATCATTGGGAAAGCACTGCTATATTTAACAAAGTATTTTATGTGATATGTGTTAATCAAATTATTAAGCTTGCTAATTCTGTCTCGGTAGTACCTGCTTCTTCTGATATCATATAAATCTTTCTTTACTTGTCTACTTCTCAGAAAGGGACTCCAGCCTTGTTCCAAAACTCTTCACACTCACCATCTACCAGGCTCTAACCCTTACACTGTGTTTCTTCAGAGACCAGCCTCTAATCTGTACACTGTGTCTCTTCAGAGCGTTCTTATTACTTCCTAAACTAGTTTTGATTTTCATTGATTTCCTCTCTCAAGTAAAACAAAACTCCAGGATTTATATGCTTTCTGGATTTGTTTCTCAAAATTTCCAACTGTGCTATGTATGTAGAAAGCATTAAACAAATATAAACAACTGACAATAATTTCTGTAACATACTCATTAATTGGAATGTTTCTCAGCTGAAAAGTGGCATTGTGCTAATTGTCACAAAAGAAACTTTTAATTTAAAACCTGGTGAGCATAGTATACAATACATAATGATTTATTGATTATATCTAAAATATTTCCCTAAAAATGCTGTTTCTTTGTGCAAAACCAAGGACTTTGTATAACACATATGCTTAAAGCTGTCATGTAAAATGGTATAAATTCAGTATCTAGATCTCAAGTAAATGTAGCTAATTTGAAACTGTGCAAAACTACATAAAATACTGAAATATAAAATAATACCAATATTTTAACAAGGAAAGTTTGATCATAGTAATTAAATGTATCAAAAATTCAAACATGTTAAGGTTACAGGTCATCAGTTAATATTCCCTGATTCCAAGATATCTTAATAGGGCCTTGCCTCTGGAAATAGCAGTGAAGTAACTCTGTAGGCATTTGATGGAAATGTTGTGCCTGAGTCCAGCCCCTTTACTATAGGTTTTATACCTTTGTTCATGGTGGCAAATAACCAACAAAATAACTTTTATCTAAATAATTGTTTTCAGCCAAGTGGAAAGGACATTTTCATTTTCCTTCTCAAATTAGATAGTGATTGACAAGGGATCTAAAATTTAATCTGCTTTTTCTCAGGGTATAACTATGTTTTATATCACAATTTACTCTCCAATGAATGTCTTATAAAAAAATGAACTACTTCCCTGTTAGACCATCCCTGCTACGTTTGTATTCTTTTACAACATCCTGTCTTCATTAGCCCAATGCCTAAGAACCATCTCCAACAAAGAAATCATGGCACCATTAACTGTTCAGAAGACTTGACTCAGTAGATCCTGTCTCACTGTCTTATACTGTTTTTCTATGTATAACTGATTCAATCTTCTCATGATAAATATTGAATACGAACATGTAGTAGATCTGGGTCTATGGCCTCAAAGCAGATGGAGAATAAATTAGGTGTTATTAAATGAAGGATTGTTTGTGTACCACAGGTATCCAGAGCTTTCATAAGTAATGCTTGGAATACAGCATCTGGACTTCCATGAATTTGTGTAATGATCAATGTCTGAGACAATTCAATAATATACTGATATTAATAGATAAGGATACATTAATATTTTAATGATGTATTCTTCAGAAAATGCTTCAATCTGTACATTGTCTATGAATTTACCAATGGCTAACCTTTTTGAATATGGAGGTATGATGTTACAGATTGTGAACAGTGCCATGTGATACTGTGTATGTTCCCTTTCTGTATACAACGTAAGTCTTTCCTCCAAGTGAATACTCAAGCAATAATCTAGCTGTGATGTGTCCTTTCACATGTTTCTGGGCTTAATTCCACTAGTTAGCTAAGCTAGAACAACACATATTAAATTAATATCAGAAAAAGTTCTGAATTTCCCAATATAAAGATTAGGCTTCATTATTGCATTACATTATGTCATTGTGACATAAATACCTGAAATAATGAACATAAAAGAAAAATGTTTATTTTTCCTTAGGTTCTTAGAATTATAAGCCTGTATTTGTTCAAGGCTGTAGGTAAAGAGTTATGGACAATAGTCTACCGTGGTAGCTGAAGAAGTGGCCTGTTCACCTGATAATAGCCAGAAAGCAAAATAATAACAATCACTCTATCTCCTTCGAGAATACTTCTGCAGTGACTGAAGTCACTGTAAATACGACCCATCTCTTAAAGGGTCCACTACCTGAACTTTATGGCTTTAACACACAAAACTTGGTGGAATAGTTCATACTCAACCTAGAGCAACCACTAATGTTTTTAATCCTCACTTAAAAAAAAGTCCTACACATTTTTTAATAGTACCCTCAGAGTTAAGGGTACACATGGATCCAGCTGCATATGTAGCAGAGAAGGCTCGATGCCCAGTGTAAGAGTGGGAGGGGGAGCACCTTCATAAAAGCAGGGGGAGGGGAATGGAATAGGGGTTTGGGAATAAGAAACCTGGGAAAAAAGAATACCATTTGAAATGTAAATAAATGAAATATACAATATAAATAAATAAAATAAATAAAAAAATCATTGCATAGTAGAATTCTCTTATCAATGGGTACAGTTGTTTATTTTCCATTCGACACCGATGTGGGTTTATAGACTATTGCTTTGCTCTTAGTCTAATCTAGCAGTACATAATTAATGTCATTGCCAAAATGTTCTTCTTTGTGTTAGAGGTTTAGTTCAGGGGCAGAGTACCTTGCTACCATGCTAAAGTCCCTGAGTTCAAGTCTCATCATTATATAACAGGCTGCGGAACGACATGTTTGTAGTGCCAACACAGGCTAGTAGAGGTGGGGCTATCTGGAATGTTGTCTACTTTATCAGAAGTTAAGGGCTACATGATATCCAATATTGAAAATATATATACATTATATATATATATGTATATACATATACATATATATGCACACACACAATAGTGGTTTTACTCAGTTTGTTAAGTTGCAGTTATTTAACACTAAAAAACTGAACATATTTCTAACCTGATTTTAGGTGTTTTATTTTAAGCAGGAAAATATTGACGATTATACTAGCATAATTGTAGATAATATAGCCTACAACATGTCTAAGCAGTACAGCATCATTGTTTATTGGCCTAGGTTGTAAAACTGTATGGCTTTAACTATACTGAAGATTGAGAGAAAGTACTACAGAAAGTATCCATACCTCTAACAGACATGTTTCAGTACAGGCTAAAGGATAGCCTGTGTTCAAAATAACACCTTATCTTCAAAAATAGTGGTAACATTATTAGTTTATGTGAAGTTTTCAACCCTAACATTACCTTATGGGAATACTACATTCAAAGTGATGGAGATTGTTTTGATAGCCATAGCTCTAATGGTGCAAATAAATAGAATCTAGATATCAAGGTAACTATGCTATAGTACACATGATAGTCCCCATGCAGAATGCACATTTTGTCTTTCCCAAATTATGCATAGTGTCAAGGTTGAGATATTCTAGTGTATAGAAATCATTTATGTCAGATGTTTCTATAAAATCTATAGCAATAAGACTAGTTAATATTTAACTGATTTGAACTCAAAATCATCCAAATATTAATAAAAGAGTAGGGACTAAACTAGAAAGATTTTATTCGTGAATTCAATTCAGTTCCTAAAATTCCAGCTTCTCTGCCATGTCTGATGTACTGTGAGAGGTATACTTTTGAGTCCGTAGCTTGACCATTGGAAAAAACAATGTTTTGGATCCTTGAGATCTGTGGAGTCTACTTCTATTTAGGGTTATCGTTCTGATTTGATTCAAGATGGAAAGAGTAAAAGCCACTTAAAAAGAGTCTGAGGTGGAAAGTTACCAACATAAGACTCTTCAGTGTGCCCTTAAGTAATCTTGAGAGCAGAGAAAACGTTCAGATCTCAGCAGCAAACCAATCCATTTGCTACTGCAGTAGTGGCTTTAGCCAGTGCTGCAGCCTAATTCTCCTCTTGACCCCTCTAAATTGTACAAGTGTAAAATGCACACACAATCTATGACTTTTAACCCTTTACCTGGCACAGCTCTTCAGTCCATGGAGGAGGCTTTAGTCAATGATCTTTTTGTGCTACACCACCCACCCTCCATCACGGGGTTATCACTGCCTCTCCTGAATGTCTCCTATGTGACAGTGATTAGAGAAGAGAATGAACCACCTTGAGATTCTCTAAGAATCCAGACCTTAAACTGATTTACTAACCCTTTTGTGGTTCCTCTTCTTTATCTTTATATCGTGTGTGTGTGTGTGTGTGTGTGTGTGTGTGTGTGTGTGTGTGTGTGTTTGAGTGTTATAAGAGGACAGAGAATATATTTATATAGGATCCATTTTCTTCTTTCACCTTTATACAGATCTCAAGAATCAACCTCAGGTTGTCAGGGTTATTCAGTAACCCACATTAAATCCACCATGTCATCTTGCTCAGCCTCTGTCTCTTGTCTTAATCACTAAATATTGTGTTTAATGCCAATTTCCAATTTTAGGAAAAGGCCTATTTCATGTTTATACAAGACAGACTTCTTGTATATTTTGATCTTGTTCATTATTTTTCTTTCATGATTTAAGGCAGCCTACCAAAGGGGTTTATTATGATATTCCCACACTTATGTGTCACCATACATTGTTCTAATTTATTAGTTAGTGTTTTTCTATCCTCTCTGATTAACCCTGATTGGCTCTGGCCAGTTCCCTTCTTTATCTCGCTTTCTGCCTAATGTCACATTATCATTTCTTGATGACCATTGAGATATCTTCCAAACCTCCAATCATTCTTATCAAATTTTCTGACTGACTCAACCTTGCTTTTGAAAGAGGTAAATGATTGTGTAGCTTTTTTAAGTCATTCACTAGCTTGTGACATTGGATAGGTTACTAATTTTCTATATTCTTCAATTTTCTCATCTCTAAAGTGAAAATGATATTAGCATTATGTTATAGTATTTCTATGACACAAAACACTTAAAGCACTTCAGAAAGTGCTACACACAATTAATTATATTATCAATAACAAGAATGCTAAATTCCCTCACACTGATACTGACCTTTTAACTAATACTAAATTTTTAATTTAACTCTAAGAGTTCATAAACAGAAATCATGTTGACTATAAGGAAAATAGTTTAATTTCAGGTTTCTACTATTATTTCTTATATTCTGTGTGTAAATTTATTCTTTAAGAATATGTTTTGCTCATATATCTCTTGAC
Source organism: Rattus norvegicus (assembly GCF_021556685.1). Classification (NCBI taxonomy): domain Eukaryota; kingdom Metazoa; phylum Chordata; class Mammalia; order Rodentia; family Muridae; genus Rattus; species Rattus norvegicus. The sequence goes on along the minus strand of NC_141551.1, from coordinate 9,184,140 downwards.
ATGCTATTTCTTTGTTAAATTCAAGTTTTTTAAACTTAAACTTTTAAATATGATTATTAGTTTTTAATTGACTGTTGCTGTTTTTCCATATATTTCTTAAATTTTAGAGTGTGTGTGTGTGTGTGCGCGCGTGCACGCGCGCTTGTGTTTTGCAGTGCAGCAGTTGTGTCACTCATGCTACAAGAGGGAATCTCACCCAGTTCCTCTGCAAAAGCAGTGTTTGCTCTTATTCATCAAACCCTCTCCAGCCCTCGTTTCATATACCTTGAGCAATGGGACTGACATTAGAAAATGGTATTAAAATCATAAATGTTTCCCATACTGTCTCTTGAGATTAATTCAATGTCAGTCATTCATAATTTATTATGTAAGAGCATCCACTGCACCCTTATGCCACTGTGATGTTTTTCACCAGAGACTCACAGCAATAGAAAAAGGAGACCTTGGGTCAAGATATCTGAAAATGTGAGCTGAAGTTAATCTTTCGTCTCTAAAGTTGCTTTTTATGGAAATTTGTCACAGTTAGAAAAACTGGACACACTAATATGTACCTAGAAATGAGACTGTCGCTTCAGATGAAATTCCACTTTTCACTATTTTGAAATAGACTCACATAGTCCTTTCAGCACTTGTACTAGCTTCAAGCCCTATTTCAAAAACCTAGAAAGGAAAGTGCAAAGGGTGCAAGTCTCGTGCAAAAGATGCAGATCTCATGCTGAAAGGGCAGATCTTGTGCAAATGGTGCAGGTCTCATATAGATGACTCCATCGTTCCTTGCCACACTGAGAATTCCTATATGTGTGCTTCCTACGCTATGTTTTCTGCATATATGCTCTGGGGTTTTAGCTTTGGGTTTTGTGGGACTCCAAACTGTAGGAAGGGGGTGTCTCTGACTCCTTTGCCTGTACTTGTGACCCTTTTCCTTCTACTGGTTTCCTTGTCCAGCCTTCATATGGGGGTTTGCCTGTAGTCTTATTGCTTCTTGTTATGACATATTAGGTTGATATCCCTGAGAGGCCTGCTCTTTTCTAAATGGAAACAGAGGAGCAGTAGATCGAGGAAAAATGGAAGGAGCGTAACTGGGAATAATGGAAGAAAGGGATAGTGCAGAAGGGGAAACATTGTATTAGAGAAAAATAAATTTTTAAAAAAAGAGAGAAAAGAAGGTAAGGGAGTGACTTGGTGGGTTAATAGGGTTTGCTGCATATGCATGAAGATCTGAGTTCAAATTTATAGCATCCATATGAAAACCCAGGCAAGGCCCTATATTTCATTCAGCCCCAGGGCAGTTTGGAATCCTGAAGGGTGTCAGCAAGACCACTGCAATTTACTGACCTTACTGACCAACAGCCAAGCTCCAAGTCCAGGAAAAGAGAATATGACGTATTAGAGCAAGGTAAAGAATTATAGAACAATCACTGATGATCCTCCACTGGCCTTCAATCTTAGGCACAGGTGTCAGCATCTGCCTATACCTGTGTGTTTAAAATTACACACACACACACACACACACACACACACACACACACACACTCAAATACATACAAGCATTCACAGATACACAAATGAACACACACACAATACTCATAGATTTATAACTTACAAATCTATAACATCTATATGGTAGAAAGAGATGTCTGTCACTCCAGGAATAAATGAATTAACACACACATATTTCATACATTCATACATACAGAGAGAGAGAGAGAGAGAGAGAGAGAGAGAGAGAGAGAGAGAGAGAGAGAGAGAAACAGTTAAGGAAGGCACAGAAAAAGCATTTATAAGGAATTCTATTCCCCTAAAAAACTTCAATCCAAGATAGTAAAGGCATCAAAAAGAACGAGTGAGGACATTTTATTGAGTGCTATGCAGACACAATTCTCTTGTGTTCTAGAAAGCCAAAGTCTAATTTATTTTTATTTCAAAACAATTTTCACAAATGGGAGAGAAAAATTGCCATTTTGACAGAAAGCATGTATCTAAAAGAATATTATAGACCTCTGCACAGAGCAAGATAAATGAAAATAGTTTGGCAACAATCAAAATTTATGTTGAGAATATAGAAAATATTCTCCAGGAAAAAAAAGGGTTAGTAGGTTTACATCAAATGCGTCTTGACTGTGTACTATTCGGTATATGAAGCTCTCATCATGATTTAGTTATTTATTTTCTTTTATAAGGTACTAAACCTACTGCATCACATATAGTAGGCAGCGTTCTACCACTTATCTCTCTCTTTCTCTCTGTCCTGTGCTAATTTTGGGTGAGCAGGACATTGAACAAAGCACATTGACTATGCAGAACACTGTTGGCCTGTTTACCCAGCATGCATGAGGATGTGCATTTGACGCCCAGCATCAAGTTAAATTAAAGAACACAGAATAAATATTTTGCAAACACTGAAACAATATACACTTTACTGTAAGTGATTAGGTCTTTTACGATAGTCTCCATAGTAATGATAACTGTCAAATATGTTTTCTTCAATGTCTCCTCGTGATCTTTTCTGCAACCTGAAATCATACTGCTGTCTTAATTCATGCTGTTGAATCATATCACTAGAAAATTCAGAGACTGATAAAATACATTTTGTCATGTTTCTAAGTTCTAATCTATATTAGTGAAAATAAGGCAAATATTTCAGAACCACAGGAATTTCTCAACTATGATGGTTAACCCATTGTAAACTGAAAGTATATACAGAAGTGGTTAACCAACAGCTCTACCTAGCACTGAGTTAGCAACAGTGCACTGGATGTTGCACAGCAGGACTGGGATTGTCTGATGTCTGCAGCAGTCGGCTGCCTTGAGTAACAACAGAACTTTGCAAAGAACACTGTAAACCTCAGGCCCATAAAACCGCAAAATTGAAAACTCAAGTCGTGATTACTACTGAATGAATACTTCCCCTGAACCAACATGAAGTTTAAGTTACAAAAGTTGTACAAAAAACATGGGCTATTTAACTATATTTGATTTATATTTCAATTTTCAAATAATATTCCTTTAAGATATTTTTGAATTTTCCATTTAAAATATATAGCATTTAATTTTCAAATATTCCATCTATATTTTAAAGTTTGATTATATTTTGCTGGGCAATCTCAGTGCTTGTGTACATATCTGATTTTTATGTTCTGTGAAATAATTTTTAAAGTGTAAATACAGTAAAAATTATCATTTCTTGGGTATCTATAAGCACAGATGAATTAAAATATGTAATTTTAGCATTTGAAATTTTGAGTCATAATGAAAAATAATCATAATTAAAAGTTTCCCTCTTGTTGAACTGCAATTCCTTCATTAAAATTCTCCTTGTTTTAAGTTCGTCCTTAACTTGGATTTGGAAAATGTCAATTGTCTCTGATATGTCCCAGATCATCATTCCTTTGCTTTTAGTATATTAATTAATTTTATTAATGAATTAATTACGCGAGTGCTTGTGTGTATGTGCAAGAGCTTCTGCCGTGGGGTTTTCTGGAAGTTGGAAGACAACTCGTAGGAATTAGTCTTCAGCTTTTGCCTTGTGTGTTCTAGGGAATCAACGTCATCAGGCTTGATAGAGAAGCGACTTTATCCACTGAGCCAAATCTCTAGTTCAGATTTTGAAGACTTTTTTATTGTTATTATTTTAAGACTGGTTCTCCTTTATGCCAAACTGGTTTTCACTCCTGTCCTCCATCATGCGCCTCTGTCTTGGTCACGTGAGTCGGGCAGGATGCTTCATTCCTGGGTCCTTTCAAATAAGTCTCTGCTATTTTTCTTTTTAGGTTTCAGAAAGAGCAAAGTGAGTTAGACTATGTAGTCAGGAGAGGAGCAGTTAATTCCCAATCTCTGGCAGAATCTTTCATCTAACCTTGGCATATCCACAGATCCTTGTTTAGTGGAAAGGGTTTTTAAACAACAGGGTAAAATGCCATAACAGAAAGCAACATTAGAAACACTGTCCAGAAACAAAACTAAAACTGAAGGCTTTTCATGGAACAGTACCTTTTCAGCTAAAAATGTTGTACAAAACATTAATTTTCACATAGAAATATAAATTGAGAAATTCTAAAAAATAATCCCTCCTATGAAAACTGCTCAAAGAACAGGGCACATACAAGGACAGATAAAGTCTGATTATATCATCTAAAGTTAAAAGGGGGAACCGAATACTTCACACAAAAAATATGCTCAGGTAAGTTTACAGACAAGACCAGTTTAATCATCCTTTCTTCCTCAGATGTTTATGTGACTTCTATGAAAAAGGACATTTTTCTAAGAAAAATTCAATTCCTTCCTCTATGAGTAGCACCAGATAGTCATATCCTGATGTGCCACAGAGGACAGGAAGAGACTACGCCCAAAACACAAAAGGAAGAGGAAAAGAAAGATGGAAAGAAATTAAAAGGAAACATTGGTGATCAAACAGTTGTTTGTCACAGTGATTTAGAAACAAAACAAGACGAACAAAAAAAAAAATCCCAAATCTGTCTGTATCTAAGCAGTAGGATCATTCCTGACAGTGCACAATAAAACTGCAGAAAACTGTTTACCTTGAAACAAAACAAAAAGGGATCATTTGCTCCAGAGCAAACTGCAGTGCACAGCATTCTGAGGCAAAACTTAAATGACTGTGTAAGCATTAAATAAAATTTTCTTTGCACAATAGGTAGAAAAATATTATACAGAGAGCTCCACATTTGGCCTACTAAGTCTAGGCAAGTATTAAAGGCAAGAGAGCTCTGAGGGAAAGAGAAATTAAAAGAGCAGAGAGCAGCACTATTTGACAAGTGCTGAATTCTTTAATCCACTTCCTGTTAGATCCCATTTAGATTTGCACATGGGACATAAACAGCCTTGGAAATGGTTTTCAAAAATCATTAGGTCCACAGAATTTCTGTACAAAATATTAGGCTTCCAGAACTTTTATACAAAATCATTAAGTCTAGAGAACTTACACACATTGGCACAAATAGCACCCAGGAAGTTCACATGTACCAATCCCATTTCACCTCTTTTGACCCATCTAGCCAAATTCACTGTCTATAGTTCTCCACAGTGAGGAAACATGAGCATATGGTCTATACCATTCTTATACAGAAAAAGGCAAATGCATTTACTAGTGTACATGTAATAATGTCAAACCACAGCATTATGAGCATGCAAATATATATGCATCAGCACCCAAGTACATAGACAATGTCAGAATGTGTATACAATATAATATAATATAATATAATATAAAATGTTGCACATAAAAATGCACTTACATATCTCTGTAGGGAACGCAGAGTGAGACTGCAGGAAAGGAAGTGATTAGTAGAGAGATCAAGAGGCACTAGGTACTAAAGGCAGGGTCTAGGAAGATCTGAACATGGTCAAAGTATATTATATACTTCAAAGAAATTGTCAATTATTCTATCTAGTGTATACATTGACTATATACCAAGAAAATGTGCCTGATCTTTTCTACTACCAAAAGCATCATAGACACATCTACATCTGTTTCTATTTTCTGTCTGTATATTATATTGTTTACATAGTGACTCTCTCTTAGTATGTGCATATACAAACACACATGTATGTGTTCAAGGGAAATGAAGAAAAATGGGAGAACAGGAGGTAGAAAAAGAGCAGAGGGAAGAAGAAAGAGATGACAGAAGAGCTGGAGAGAGGGAGAGGTAGGGAAGGAGGAAGAGAGTAGTGAGGAGGGCAATGAGGGACAGAGGGAGGAAGAATACCTAGTGGTGAAGACAGATACTCTGACTTATGAAGTAAGATATCCACCATGATTTTGTCTAAATAACGAGATTGGCATAAACGTGACATTATAGGTGTGTGTGTGTGTGTGTGTGTGTGTGTGTGTACGCATGTGTGTTTTTCAAATGTTGACTTGCAGTTATATATATATATATATACATATACATATATATATATATAATTTGTTTGATTCCTGGAAGATTATACATTGTAAATAAATGCTTGATAAAGAAGACCTCTTCTGAAAGACAACTTAAAAGGAATTGAGGATAAATAGAGTTACATGACAACATTTTGAAATAACTATACAACTTGGTCTCCCAACCCATCTCACTGTGAATAAATAGCATGTAGTGTTGTGAGAAGAAAGCACGCTGGGCAGTTCTATTTTAAATAACGATTGCTATGTTCCATTCCATTCCTGGTTAAAAACTGTTTATGATTTAAACAGGTAAATGTAAGATAATAAAGTAGACAGTCAAATCTCAGTGAAAAGGAGAGAAGAAACGACTGAGAGCAGAAGGTTCTTATAACATGCATATTCTTTCTTTTTCAATTTTAAAGGGTTATTTATTTACTTACTTTATTTATCATTCCATCCATTTACATCTCAAATGCTATTCACTTTCCTGTTTACCCCTCCAGAAACCCGCCTCCCAAATCCACCCTAACCCACCTCCTTCGCCTTTATGAGAGTGCTCTGCACACAGCCACCCCCTCCCTCCCTATTGCTGAAACATCACCTTACAGTGGGGCAATATGTAGAAAACACTGAGAGACATTTAGATTTTTTTGTTTTCCTTTGTATTTATTATTCTTTCAACTACCCCACCTGCATCACTGCCCCCCTCCTCCCCTTTCTCCCAACCCACCTACCTCCCCACCTCTCAGAAAAGAGCAGGCAGTTGAGCAATATTAACCAAGTATGACATAGCAAGCTACACTAACACTAGGCACATATTTTCACTTCAAGGCTGGGTGAGGCAACCCATTTGGAAAAGGATGCCAAGGGAAATCAAAAGAGCAGAGACAGCCTCTGCTCTGTCTGCTACGAACTCCACAAGAACAGAGAACTACAGAACCATAACATAGAGGCAGAGGATCTAGGTCAGACACATACAGGCTCCCTAATCTGTCAGTTGATTTTGGGGCCCTGTTCTTGTGGTGTCCCTGATCTCTCTTGCTTGTCCAATTCTTTTTCTTGTCCTCCAAAGATCCTCTCTTCTATGCTTAATATTTGGTTAATGTACTCCAGTCAATGGCTGGAAGAACTCTCTCTGGTCTCTCTGGCGAAGAATGCACTAGGCTCTGGTCCCAAGTCCATCATGCAGGCGTGAAAAAGTGTAGGTCAAAGGTTTTGTGGCTGAGTTGGTGCCCCAAACCTTCCACTTGAGGTCTTGCCTGGTTACAGAAGATGGCCAGTTCAGGCCCTGTGAGACATTTAGAATATTAAAGTGCTATGCTTAAGCTGAGAGTAATACTGGTATTTAATTGTTGAGCAAAGACAAATATTTTACTCATTATTTACTCATGATATTTTACAAATTACTATGCTTTTGTGCAGATAGAGTTTCTGATGAGGAGGAAAGCTCAGCACTCAATCCCTCCTGTGGCTTTTATTGACTTCTACTCTGCATACCTTATTAATATTAAATCATTTTAATTCCACAATAATTTTGTGTAATAGTTACTGTCTTTAAACATATTTTAAAATCATCAAATTATATCCATGGTATCATAGTCACTGTTGTACTTCTGTGAAAAGACACATGGTTATGACAAGAGCTATAAAAAGAAAGCACATTATTAATTTAGCTCATTTAATTAATGGCGCTTGCTTAGAGTTTCAGAAGTTTAGTCCATTATCATCATGGCGGGACCATCATGGTATGGAGGCAGACATGGTACTGGAGAGGTAGCTGATATTTTCACATCTTGATCTGCAGGCAGCAGTGAGACAGAGAGACTGGATCTGGATCGTTCTTTTGAAAACTCCAATCCTCCAAATCCCCGTGAGTAAGTTCTCTAACATTTCCGTACCTCCTGATCCTCCCGGGCATTGCTATTCCCTGAACACTAAGCATGCAAATATATATGGGGCTATTATTATTCAAAAGACCACATGATATTTATGTATATTTTCCTTAGAAATATGTTGCAAGCCTTTATATATAAAATTAACATTAGATGTGATATCATTCTTTATTAAGGTGCAAAATTGTGCCTCTGAACTCATACTGCAGGTGCTTACAGTAAAAAAATTTAATGCATGTATTCACACCTGAAACCATCCATCAGAAAAACATGCAGTGAGAGGAGACAATTAAGTACATTAATAACTTTGTGTGCACTGGAAATTTTATTATCTTGAGTAAATTAATGAGTTCTTTGCTTCTCACTGTGAATCAGTCTAGATGCGTCTGAATTCAACCCAGCTCTGTTTAAAATGTGCAACTGAATATCTTCCTGTGTATGACACTCATGAAGCCAGCACTACAATCAAGATAATAAAATCCATCACCTGTAAAGTTTCCTGGTGCTCACTCACATGTGCCTGATCTCCTCCTGCTCATGGACGACCAACTGCTGATTGCTCTCCGTTACAACTTCTTAGCATTTTGAATGCTTGGGTGTTTGACAGACATGGTACTCATCTCATCATGGCTTTTAATTGTATTTATTTAGAGAAAATTAATGTTGAGCTTTACTTACCAAATTTCTACACCTCTTATAAGGATAAAGTATATGCCTTTTCCTGATTTTTAGGTAGCTTTAATTTTTAGTTTTCATCTGCCTAAAAATCTTGCAATATTTATAATCCAGACACAAGTCCTTCATTGAATTATATATATATATAATTTTTATATGTATATAAAATTTATATATATAATAGCCATTTACATACAAATTCATACATAGGCTTAATATAAACATCCAAATATGATAATGTATCCCTAAACTCATGGGGCTAACTCTAAAATAATTTAATACACATATCATCTGCTTGCTACAAAAGTATTTTCCTGTGACCAGTCTTTTCTGCTTTTCTGGTGGTAAGGAAATTTTACATGAGATATAACTTCTTTAACTATTTTACATTTTATTAGCATATATTGATTACACATTAAAATGTTTCCAATGAAATGTTTGCATCTTCTTACTTCCTTATTTCCCCATTTCTCTCCCACTGAATAACTTCCCCGTCCCCTCTAGTACTCCAGTACAGAGTAGAGCATCTATAACCATAGAAACTCTATCACTCAGAACAGCTCTAGACCTCCCTCATATGGAATAACCTCAAGTCTCTCTCTCTCTCTCTCTCTCTCTCTCTCTCTCTCTCTCTCTCTCTGTGTGTGTGTGTGGGGGGGGGCACAGTCTTAAGTGCTGACAAAACCTACAGTCACTCAGGAAGTCTCATAAGGAATGGTTTGGTTTGGGGTTTCTTGTGGGAATGCTTGTGATAGATATTCTAATTGGATTAATTAAGGTCAAAGAACTGGCTATGACTAACACCAGTACCTGCAGTTGGGTCTGGAAAATGTAAGGTGATTAGAAAACATGTTCTTGAGTGTTGTTGTGTTACGTTGAGATGTTTCAAGCTCTTGCCTTTCATAATAATTGGCTGTAACCTGAAATTGTGAGCTAAAAATACCCTTTCTCCCAAAAGTTATTTTTAGTATTTTGCCACAGTAACAGAAATGAAACTAGGTCATTTATTTATGACATTTTATCCCTTTATCTCCTTTCCTTTCTTCTGGTGAATTATGTATTTTTCTGTTTCTATTCATTCGTCATTGTTGAGTCATAACCAATAATCATGTATGCTAATTGATTGCTGTAAGATTTACTGTATACACTTGTAATTCACCTTAGTGTATATTGAAATCATACTCTCACTTGGTCTCCCAGCCTTAGCACATCATTTTAATGTTAATTGTAAATCTCGATAAGGAGAAGATTCAGTGATAACTTTGGGAAATGTGTGCGCGCGCGCGCGCGCGTGTGTGTGTGTGTGTGTGTGTGTGTGTGTGTGTGTGTGTGTGTACTTACTTAGTTGACTGTGTAGTTACAATGTCATTGTACTTTAATGCTCCTTGAACATCTGCTTGTGGTAAATTATTTCAGCTTTCTGTTTCTAAAGAAATCTGCAACCAAGCTTTGAAAGGTATCTTTGATAGAAAAAGTAGTCTAAGTAGACTTTTTTCAACTCTTCAAAGACAGTCTGTCATATCTTTCTTGCATAGGAACCAAAAGAAATCAGCTGTCGTTTTTATCTCCAACCCAATGTGGTATTATTTCTATCATTTTCGAATGCTCTCTCTACATAAAGCCTTAGTTTTAAGCAAAATGAATATGTCCTGCAGTGTGTAAAATTCCATGTTTCCTTTCTTGAAGAGTTCTTTCAGTTTCCTGCATATGAAGACCGACTTTGTATCACTATTGTGTTACTATGGTTTATTCCATGCTAAGATCATCTCATCTATCTCCTCGTTTTCCCCATGCTCCATGCCTTATATGTTTAGCTGTTTTGCAGTTTTGTTGTTGTTGTTTCTGTCTTTGTATGCATGTCATTTCATTGTGAGTTAATTCTCTCACTGTCTTCAAGATACAAGTTCTACTTCTGAAACCTACAATCTGCCACTGATCTCCTTTAGTGGCAGATTTCATCTCAGACTTGAATCTTTCATCTGTAGATATTTGATTTGGTACAGTTTTGGATATTACTACAAAATTCCTTCAGAATTGTAGGATGCAAATCTGAAAAGCAGTTTGATATTCTCATTCTTATTGGGTAAAATCAAAAAGTATTTGCCTAGTATTAATTACCCACTCCCTGGAGAAATCCCTTCTTAGTAATCAAACTCATGGCAAGTGAATCATGTTTTCCCTCTTGCTATGGGAATAGAGTTTCTTCTCTGTATACTCTATTTCCTTCCACCTGGATCATTTTCATCAAATATTCTTCTGGATGTGAAAATGCTGGCCAACGCTCAGATAAATAAGCATCCAGGAATCTGAAAATCTCTGGAGTTCTCTTATCCAACATTCTATCATCTCATACTTCCCTTTAAAGTTTCTCTTTCAAGTCCTCCAGGAATTTCCACGTTAATTTTTACTTCATCCAAATGAACCACGTTGTCCATTTGTATCGGCAATGGGACTAGATGGCTTCCATATCTTGTTGGTTATGCAAGCTATCTGAGGAATCAGTGCCCCTCTCTGTATACATAATGATTTGGAACTATTGTTTCACTTACTATTCCCATTAGTTAAGTGTTTCACGGAAGACCCAGTTATTATGTATAGTTCCATCTCTGCCGGAAGCAAGCATTAAATAAAGCATTAGAAATATAATGTAAGTATACTGGATAAGTTGTTTTAAAAACTTTCAGTCTTATAAAATATATTTAATGGTTGGGCTCATGGTTTAGCAAATAAGATATTCAGTTTAGACACCTAAACCCACATAACAGCCAGGCATCCCAGCATGTATCCATAACCCAATCACTGTGGTGTTAAGAATCTAAGGTAGATACATGGAATTCACTAGTCAGCTTTACTAGCCAAATGTATGAGTCAACGAAAATACAAGCAAGACTCATGTTCATGACCACTAACCTCCAAATGCACCTATATGCACATGTATGAACACCTGCATACACAAATGCATACAACACACACACACACACACACACACACACACACACACAAATATACATGGAAGCATTTGTTAAAGATTTGTCAGATTTTGTGTAGTTACTTAGCTAAGTTTGGAAGAAGATTCATAAAGTAAACTATTTTTATTCATTCATAAAAGAATATTCATTTTGCAGAGTTTAGTCTGAAAAAATGTGCAGTATCTAGGAATTTTAAAATGATATTGAAAAGGACATGGTTGCATAATGTAGAAAAATCATACAGAAACTGATCTGCAAGTATTCTCCCTGTTGACTAACTTTCACAATTCCAAAAGGCGTTATACAGGCAGCTATGGGAGAAAATCCATCAGTGATCTTCTCCTACTACAAACCCTATTAACTGAGAGCAACCTGGCAAGTAAGTTGCACTGACTTGTGCAATGGTATCACTACTGTAATCCCTTTTAAAGTTCAGGGAACCTGTGGTCGAATAAATAAAAGAATATAACAACTGAAGATAAGAAAAAGACGGTGAAAGGTTATCTTCTAGACAGGACACAGCAATCACAAATTGTGAACTTAGGAATTGTTGGACCTAAACTGGGATTGCACAATTTGGGCCTGGCACCAGTTAGCCATAAGGGAATGTGAGCACAAGGGGCCTCCTCCTCATCCTAAACTCCCATTCAGGAAAAGGGGAAGATCAGTTGCCATTTGTGTACCCACTAGTACCTCCATCAAATTCCAACAGAGTTCAAAGTCAACAATCGCACACATAGCCCTGGCCCAAAGAAATGGTGCAAAATGCAAACCCAAAAGTCGGGAATCTGAGGGAAAGGAAGTGTTTGGGGTGGTGTTAGTAGGGATAAGAGGGACATAGAAGGCTGTAAGAAAAAGAAAAAGAGAGTAACAACAACACATTTTAATTGTTTTACTTTATCTTTGACTTCTGCCTTGCCTTGTATCAAGCCAAAGCTGTAACACACATGTCTTGTTTTATCTTTTCCTTAATCCATGACATAAAAGATTTCATGTGAGTAGACTTCATAGTTTTGAGGGAAACATTAAAGGTACTGCTCTAATTCAGGGCAACTGCTCTGAATCCCTTCACCGTGTTCAGCCTGAATATACCCACATACAGATGCCGCTAATATCAGATAGTACAGTCTAGTTGCGGCCTGTTTTTCTTTTCCTTATACCCTACACTAAGTACCTTTATTAGCTAAATTTCTTTTTTTTTTAATTCCTGAGATTGATGTATTAATTAGGCTTTATCCAGAAAGGAAGAAAGGGAGGTGAGAGATAACAGAAGGTGTCAAGGAGTGGCAGGTAGGGGTCATAAATGAGAAAGGAAGAAACTGGCTCATGGCTCATGTCATGGCATTTGAGCATACTATAAGGAAACCCCATTGCGTTAAGATGCAGTAGAAATGTGCTCCTTGCCAATGACACCTACATGAAAATGGTCTTTTCACTGCTTAATTTTTCCTGAAATTTACTAAATGTAGTATTATCCGAATGCTAAATACAGAGCTTCTGTTCAGATTACCAATAGAAGGAGAGTCTGTTACTGTCTTGGCAACAATTCCTTCTCCAAATGCCTTGTTATGAGGTGTTTCGATTACCTGACCTCTACGGCTCCTTGTGATCTTGAGACTGTATATGGCTGTGAGATTGCTTCCTGTGTGCATAAACCTCAGACAAAATTTAGGGTGTTCTGTTGTGGCTGCTCTATTCAATTCATGACCCAAGCTTTTAAATGCTGACTGATGTATATTTGCTCCAAGAGGATTTATATGCAAATGTTGCAATAGATGTGGCCAGCTTGTATTTATTGACTGATGACTATTATTTATGTGGACTTTCCTAAATAATCATTACCATATTATCTAAAGAGCTTCAATGTGAAAGCAATTTAGACTCAGAATCATCTATCTATGGCTGTGTTTGTCCCCAGAGTCAAGGAAATGATTGTTTGAAAGCTGAGTATAATACTGGAAATATGTCTCCCCTTGAATTCACTTTCCAAATGTTAAAAAGGTGGCCTTTCTTGTCCTCGTCAAGATTCTACCAATGCTGCAGTATCTTGGCACACGGCATTTATTTATGTCCTTTCTGGGTCCTCTTTCACTAACTTCATGCTTTTCTTTTTTTGTTATTTTGGGCCCTGTGGCATAGCTCAGTCAATCAATTACTGCAGTCAGAGCTGATGCTGTGGGATTCAAAGACCCAGCAGCCACAAAGAGAAACTATGGTAAGAGCATGCTCTCAGTAGACCAGCTGATCAATCCACGACTGAGTTGTTTTGAAAATGTATGTCAATTCAAGAACACGGCACAGAAATATATATTGGAGGTGTTAAAGATAGGGGGAGGTGTGAACTCAGAGCATTTCTGTCCCTAACAGTGCAGAGCTGACCTTGCATTTCGATGCAGAGGCTGGAGGTAAAGCTGTGTGTGTGTCAGCGGTATGAGTAAGTGCTGTTTATAGGAAATGTTTAATACCTTTGCTAAAGCTGAACAATAGTCAGCCAGCGGCCATGAGCTAAGGATGCATTCCTTACCTTAGATTGATTTTATTTTATCTTTCTATTCCTGCAAGATGATAAAAACCTATTTGCACGACAAACAAGCACCCTGCCTTTATTTTTTTTCTAATGTGGAAAACTGTTCTTATTTAGAGTTCTTCCATGAAAGCTTTCACCAGAAAGTTTTTATTTTTAAGCCCTATAGTTTGATTTTTTAAAAGAAGGTATTAAAGGAAAATGGGAACTCTTGCTATACCTTTGTTTTGTTTTGTATTTCAATTCACTTAATAAACACATTCCTGGTAAAAGAGCATCTGATGTGCTGCCAAAAGTAAAATATAGTTTGAAGTAACCCAGACCTGGTTGCAATTCAGATAACTTCAGATGAACATACTAAGGACACAGCTTCAGAAAGTAATAACCCATGACAATGACAATCATCTCTTTCATACTTTTTTTAAAGTACTATTATTTTTTTTATTTTTATATGTCACTGTTTCTCTGTCTCTGTCTGTCTCTGTCTGCCTCTCTCTCTCTCTCTCTCTCTCTCTCTCTGTGTGTGTGTGTGTGTGTGTGTGTGTGCATGTTACATTTTGTGGGTTTCTCTGGAGTCCAGAAGAAAGTATTAGATTCCCCAAAACTGGAGTTACATATGGTAACTGCCCTACCTAGAGGCTGTTAGCATTCTGTCTAAGCTCCACACCCACAGTTACTTGGCAACAGCCAGGTAAGTCTGACAGTATAAAAGGGGCTGATGCTCCCTCCTCTCTCTTGTCTTGCTCTCCGGCTCTTACTCTCTTCCCTTTTTGTCCCTTCTCTCCCCAGCCCCATGCCCTTCTCTCCACATGCTCATGGCCAGTCTCTATAATTATATTCTACTCTTCTATTTCTCCATTTCTCTTTCTCTCCCTCTTACTCTCCCACTCCCCGTCCTCCTCCCCCCCTCCCTCTGCCCTACTACCCTCATAAATCCCCTCCCCATGAGCTGAATAAACTCTATTCTATACTATACCTTCCTGTGGCTGGTCCCTCAGAGGGAAGGGATGCCTCAGCATGGGCAGGCTGAGGTACCCCTTTCCCATACCTCAGTGCACCTCCATAGAACATAATCCTTTTTATCTTTTTATAAACACATCAGAGGCTGGTAACCAATCTTAAGAACTGAAAATGCTCTTAACTATTGTGTCATATTTCCAATGCCCATCAATGATATTTTGATTTTGTTATTTCTAGATTTCTATGTGCAGTCAAAATCCTATAAGACATTGTATATGCAGTAGGAACTTACTATTTTTAATGATGATGGTACATCAAGCCAAGACTAGATACTGTTATTTTCTGTATCACTCTATTACTGTAACAATTCATGGTTTGAACCTTCCTCAATTAAGAAAAATATTGATAGCATACAACATATAAAGTACAAAAAGATTTGTGCTACATGTGAAAAGCAAAGAATCCTTACAAAAGTTGAACAATAGAAATGTAAATGTGATGGAAACTGTTGCCCTTCTCACCCAAAGGAACTAGGATCTTGGCTTTCATGATTGTCACTCCCTTAGTTTATATTTGTGACATTTAGCATATATCCCTTTATTTCATAAAGCTTTTTAAATTTCTATATTTGGCATTTATACAAGTATCTCTAGGTGTGTACATTAAAATCCTGTGTTCTTTCCACTTAAAATGCCTTCTTGTCACAATGACAACATCGCTACACAGGTCATTTACTTTCAGTGCTGTGCAACTCTTATTGCCGTATGAGTACAAGGAGATGTCTGTGCTCCCTGTTGGTTGCATGTTGTGGGATTGTCAACCAAAACTACCGATGAATGCCTTTACATATACATGGGCTGGATAATAGTCCACGCACAGGTGCATCTTGTTCTGTCCTTTGGTGTTAACTACAAGTTAAAATGATTATATTAACTTACATCGCTGTCAGCAGGATTTTTCATTGCCTCACATTCTCACAAGGTGTTGTATGTCATTGTTGGCACTCTTATGATGGAATTACAGTTTATTGTGTTCAGGTTAGACATTTCCTGTTATATACTTTTCATGTTCTTCAAGGAAAGACTTTCAAGTGTTTCCTTCTTCTGAACTCTGAGTCATCATGTGGCTTCCTTTATAATACATGCACTTTTTATTTATATTTAAGAAAACATTTACTTTTGTGTATATTGTACAATATGTTCTGTAGATTTTATTCCTTAAAAAGATCCTTTCTAATCACAACTGATACCTGAACTCTGACCTGTCTATTACTTCAAACTGTAATATACAGTACAGCAAATATTAAACATATGTGTTATGCTCAAACATACCATGTACAACTCTACAATTCTTGATTTGTGTGCAGATGGTATATAAAAATCATTCAGCACAGATCCAGAAATGGTCAATTTTCCATAATTAACAAGTTCTGCTATTGAAAGAATATTGCAATGATTAATGTAAGGTTAATAGTTAATTTAAGATAAAGAATTTTTTAAAAACATTGGACTCCTAAGTTCACAGGAGAGACAAACAATTTTACTCCAATAACAACCAATAAGGGACTCGCCAGAAGACCACAGGGCACAGGAACCACAGAGCAGCTGGGGACAGGATCCTTCCTGTATTCATCTGTGCCCCAGAGTTAACTCTGTTGCAGAGCTCTCTGTAACTAAATCACACCCAAAACTTATGGGACACAACAAAAGCAGTACTAAAAGGAAAACTCATAGCCCTAATTGCCTCAATAAAGAAACTGGAGAAAGCACACCTGAAAGCTCTAGAAAAAAGAAAGAAGCAAATATACCCAAGAGGAGTAAACATCAGTAAATAATTAAACTCAGGGCAGAAATCACTCAAGTAGAAACAAAAAGAATTGTACAACAAATCAACAAAACCGGGAGCTAGTTCTTTGAGAGAATCAATGAGATAAGGCAGACTAGGCAGACTAACTCATTTTGATGCTATCTCTGTGACAATATCCAAATTTTAAATAATCAGAAATGAAAAGGGAGAGATAACAATAAAAAGCTAGGAAATTAAAAAAAAAACCTTAGATGCTATTACAAAAGCCTATATACTCAACAAAACTGGAAAATCTGTATAAAATGGACAATATTCTAGACAGATAGGAGGTACCAAAGTTAAATCAGGATGAGTTAAACCATCTAAAAAGTCCAATAATCCTTAAAGGAACAGAAGCAGTCATTATAATTTAAAAAAAAAAGCCAAGGACCAGACGGGTTTAGTACAGAATTCTATCAGACCTTCAAAGAAGACCAAATAGCAATACTCTTCTAACTATCGCACAAAATAGAAACAGAAGGAACATTACCCAATTCGTTCTAAGAAGCCACAATTACAGTTATCCCTAAACAGCGCAAAGATCCAACAAAAAAGAGAACTTCAGACAAATTTTCCCTTATGAATATCGATGCAAAAATAGTCAACAAAATTCTAGCAAATCGAATCCAAGAACAAATCAAAAGGATCATCCATCAAGATTAAGTAGACTTCATTCCAGGGATGCAGGGATGGTTCAATATATGGAAATCCAACAACAAAATCCAATATACAAACAAACTCAAAGGGGGGAAAACAAAAACATGATCTTATCAGATGCTGAGGAAGCATTTGACAAAATTCAACATTCCTTCATGATAAAAGTCTGGGAAAGATCAGGAATCAAATTCTATACTGAAACATAGTAAAAGCAATATACAGAAAACCAGTAGCCAACATCAAACTAAATTGAGAGAAACTTGAAGCAATGTCAGTAAAATCTGAGACTAGACAAGGCTGTTCACTCTCTCCCTACCTACTCAATATAGTATTCAAAGTACTAAACAGAGCAATTAGAAAACAAAAGGAGATCAGAAATATAAAATTTGAAAAAAAAGAAGTCAAAATATCACTATTGGCAGATGATATGATATTATACTTAAGTGACCACAAAAATTCTACCATGGAAGTCCTAAACCTGAAAAGAAACTCCATCCAGATGACTGGATATACAATTAACTCAAACTAATCTATAGAATCCCTCTACTCAAAGGATAATCAGGCTAAAAAGAAATTAGGGAAACAACACCTTTCACAATAGCCAGAAGTAATATAAAATACCTTGGTGTGCACTAACCAAGAAAGTAAAAGATCTGTATGACAAGAACTTCAAGTCTCTGAAGAAAGAAATCAAAGAATATCTTAGAAAATGGAAAGATATCCTAAGCTTGTGGATTCTCAGGATTAATATAGTAAAAATTGCCTTTTTGCTGAAAGCAATCTACAGATTCAATGCAACCCCCATCAAAATTCCAACTCAATTCTTCGTAGAGTTAGAAAGAGCAATTTGCAAGTTCATTTGAAATAAAAAAAAACTAGGATTGCAAAAACTATTCTCAACAGCAACAACAAAGAAAGAGCTTCTGGAGGAATCACCATCCCTCACCTCAAGTTTTAATAAAGAATAATAGTGATAAAAATTGCATGGTATTGGTACTGAGATAGGCAGGTAGACCAATGCAATAGAACTGAAGACCAAGAAATGAACCAACGTACTTGTGGTCACTTGATCTTTGGCAAAGGAGCAAAATCATCCACTGGAAAAAAAAGAGTATTTTCAACAAATGATGCTGGTTTAATTGGAGGTCAGCATATAGAAAAATGTAAATTGATCCACTGTTATCTTCTTGTAGAAAGTTCAAGTCCAAGTGGATCAAGAACATTTATATAAACACAGATATTGTGAATCTAATGGAAGAGAAACTGGGGAAGAGCCTCAAACACTTGGACACAGGGGAATATTTACTGAACAGAACACCAGTGACTTATACTCTAAGATGAAGGATTGACAAATGGGACCTCATAAAACTGAAAAGTTTCTGTAAGGAAGACACTGTCATTAGGACAAAATGGGAGTCAAAACCTTGGGAAAAGATGTTACCAGTCCTACACCTGATAGAGTGATAATATCTAATATGTACCAAGAGCTCAAGAGGTTTTACTACAGGGAAACAAGTAAACATTATTTTAAAATGGGGTACAGATTTAACAAAAAATTCTCAACTGAGGAATCTCGAATGGCTGAGAAGCATCTAAAGAATGTTCAGTGTCCTTAATCATAAGGGAAATGCAAATCAAAACAATCCTGAGAATCCACTTCACACCAGTCAGAATGGCTAAGATCAAAAACTTAGGAAACAGCAGATTCTGGAGAGGATGTAGAGTAAGAGGAAAACTTCACTGTTACTGAGATTCCAAGCTGGTTCAACCACACTGGAAATCAGTCTGGTGGTTCTTCAGAAAATTAGACATACTACTACCTGAGGACCCAGGTATACCACCCCTGGCCATATACCCAAAGTATGCTTCAACATATAGCAAAGACACATTCCCTAGTATGTTCAAATCACCCTTATTCATAATAGACGGAAGCTGGAAAGAACCTAGATGCCCTTCAACAGAGGAATGGATACAAAAAATATGGTACATTTATGCAATGGAATACTACTCAGCTATCAAAGAACAATGACTTCATGAAATTCATAGGAAATATCATTGTGTGAGGTAACCCAGTCACAGAAAAACACACATTGTATGCATTCACTGATAAGTGGATATTAGCCCAAACGCTCAAATCACCCAAGATACAATCCACAGACCACATGAAGTTCAAGAAGAAGGACAACCAAAGTGTGGATGCTTAACTCCTTCTTAAAAGGGGGATACATAGGCAAAGTTTGGAGTAGAGACTTAAGGAACGACTATTCAGAACCTACCCTCACATGTGTATACAGCCCATACATATACAGCTGCCAAATCTAGATAAGATTGATGAAGCTAAGAAGTACACGCGGACAGCAGTCTGATATGGCTGTCTCCTGACAGCCAGAGTATGTCAAATACAAAGGCGAATGCTAGCAGTAAACCATTGAACTAAGAACAGGATCCCTGTTGGAAGAATTAGAGCATGGATTGAAAAAGCTGAAGGGACTTGCATCCCCATAAGAACAACAATGCCAACCAACCAGAGCTCCCAGGGACAAAACCACTATCTAAAGATTATACATGAACTAACCCATGGCTCCAGATGCATAATGTAGCAGAGGATGGCCTTGTTGAGCACCAATGGAAGTTGAAGCCCTTGGTCCTGCCAAGGCTAGATCCCCCAGCATGAGGGAATGTCAGGGGCCAGAAGGGGTGGGTGACTGGGGAGGGGAACATCCTTATAGAAGAAGTGTAGGGGGATGGAATAGGAGGCTTTGTCCAGGAAACCAGGAAAGGAAGTAACATTTGAAATGTAAATAAAAGAATATCCTATAAAAACAAAAAGCAAACAAACAAACAAAAAACAAATTCATCAAAATCTTAGGCAAATGCATGGAAGTAGGGAAAATCATCCTGAATTAGGAAACCCAATCACAAAAGAACACATAGTATGCACTCACTGATAAATGGATATTAGCCCAGAACCTTGGAATACCCAAGATCTAATCCACAGACCATATGAAGCTCAAAAAGTTGAAAGACCAAAGAGTGGACACATCAGTGCTTCTTAGAAGGGAGAACAAAATGAGAAAATAGGGAGACTGAGGTAGAGCAGAGACTGAAGGAAAGGCCATATATAGACTGCCCCACCTGGGAATCAATCCCATATACAGACACCAAACACAGACACTATTGCAAATGCCAAGGAATGCTTCCTGACAGGAGCTTGATATAGCTGATTCCTGAGAGGCTCTGCTAGAGCCTGACAAATAAATTAGCAGATGCTTGCAGCTTGGACTGAGCACAGAGTCCCCAATGGAAGAGTTAGAGAAAGGACTGAAGGAGCTGAAAGGGTTTGCAACGCCATAGGAAGAAAAATATCAATCAACCAGACCCCAGAGCTTCCAGTGACTAAACCATAAACCAAAGAGTACACATAGAGCAACCCATGGCTCCAGATGCATATGTAGCAGAGGATGGCCTTGTCAGGAATAAATGGGAGAAGAGGCCCTTGGTCCTGTGAAGGCTAGATATCCCAATGTCAGTGAATGCCAGTGCAGGTAATCCAGAGTGGGTGGGTGTGTAGGTGAACACCCTCATAGAATCAGAACTAGAGGGGGATGGATAACATTTTAAATGTAAATAAATAATAGATCCAATAAAAATGTAGTTGAGGCTATGCATAAGTATATACAGAAAAAATAACAAAAGTAGAACTAAAATATAAAGACTTTCAAAAATGTACCAAAGATTCTAGAGATCCTTTCACAAATATAGTAATTGGAGGGCAAATTAGCACAAAACGTTGGACTTCGCTGTCATGCTGACTACGATTAGAGCAAGTGAGGTTCTTCTACAGTCAGTGGGAAACAAAATGAGCCATTGTGGAAATATTTGACCAAGCTCTGTGTACATCTATCCTGTGGCCTAACAGTTTAACCCCTAGACATCTATTTGAGATAGTAAAAGTGTATATTTACCAAGGAATTATATAAATGTTGATAGCAGCTTTATATGGAATAAGTAGAGGGTAAGAAAAACTCAAACACATGTGCACAGATATGAGGGCTAAAAATCATGGAATACATGTACAAACTATATCTTTTAACATAACACGAATGGTATTAATGCATCTAATTGTGTAAATGAATCAATATATTAATGTTTTGAGTGACAGAATCCAAACAAAATAGGAACATGTGACATATTATTTCATGTACAGAAACTTCTAGAAAATGCCAACTAAGTAAGCATTAAGGCAGGTTTTGCTTTGGAGTAAAAAACCTTTAGGAGTAGAAAGAACAGCAAGCTTTAAGAAGACGAAAAAAATATTGACTCATGGATTATCATGAAAATTCTAAGCTTTACAAGAGACCTTGTGTTTGTGTATTTTAATGTTTACCACTTAACATTTTTCTAAGGCTGCAAGAAGAACATGTTATCAGTAAAAGTTTAAAGTACTATCATGTGCATGTTAATGGTCACAGAAACACTCCCACTCTCCTGAGTTCTCTCAACACTGTACACTGATTTATGGCACTAATCAGAGAAGATGGAAATAAAGTGAAAGATCCCTCTGTGACTCAGTGAAAAGGTGAACTACTTTATTATTTGGTAAGGAGTTGCCTTAGTTACTTTTCGATTATGGTAACACAATAGAATGATAAAGTCAATGTATAGACAAAATCATTAATATGGGCTTACAGTTTCAGCAGGTTAGAATTATGAAGCCAAAGTGAAGGTGTTGTGGCAGGAACATCTAAGGGATCATATTAGATATGCAGGAGAGAGGGGTGGAGGGGGGAAAGAGGGAGAGAGGGGGAGGAGGGAGAAAGGGAAAGGGAGAGGAAGAGAGAGAGAGAGATACAAAGACACAGACAGAGATCAGACGCAAGGAGAGTTAGACAGACACAGAGAGTGGCAGAAGGAGAGAGACAGAGGGAGATGAGGCAGAAACATGGAGGCAGTGATACAGAGAGAGACATAGGAAGAAAAAGAGAAAGAAAGACAGAGAAATAGAGACAGCAATACAGAGAGAGGTATAGAGAAAAACAGAAACAAAGACACAAAGAGAGACAGAGATGGAAAGCACTAGAAATAGGCTGAGACTTTGAAACCTCAAACCCTGCCCTCTAACATACTTGCTTCAACAAAACCATACCTCCAAAACCTTCCCAAATAATTCTAAGAACTAGAGACTAATTATTCAAATACATGAGCTTATGAGGGCCATTCTCAACCAAGCCACCACAGGCATCAATTAAATTCCACACAAGAATGACAGAAACTGGACTTTCAAATGTCACCCAGTCATAGAGATATAGTAACCAGAATAACTGTATGTAGAACATTCAAAATATTTGTATAATTCAAAATGAAAACATTAATATTAAACACTTCTGCTCCTTAAAGCAAAGTTAAAAACAATAATCAGAAGAAATAGAACAGGAGAAACCATTCGTAATTCATTTAACTGACTGGCTCTCTATCCTGAATACATAAAGATTTCCATTAATCAGTAATTAAAAATTGAGTAAGTATAATATGTAACTAATTTGAGAGAGGGTTTCACAAAGTATATCTTATAAATGGCCAAAATGTGTGAAAACATATTGTTCACTATTAGTTTTAGAAAATTGTTTATGAAAGCTTTTGCAAGGATTTTAAGCAATGGAATAGTATGTTATACCCATAAAGTCTGATGCTATGTGACATGGACTTTATAGAAAAGACTTACTACTACTCTCGAAATTTTCTATGAAATAAGAGATAAACCTGCTAGGCAGCTCTTCATATAGTTAAGCAAAAAGTGATCATCAGAATCAGTCCTGTCAGCCAATGTTGTGCCAGTCACTGGGAGTGCCTACACACCTGAGAGCAGAGCTCTCTGTTCCCAGATTTGGCTGAAAGAAAACAGGACTACAGGGATGCGTCAGCAAAGGCTACAGGAGGGTCAAGCAACTGTCAGAGACAGCAAGACAACCTAACACCAGAGACAATCTGATGGCGAGAGGAAAGCACAGGCACCTAAGCAACAGAAACCAAGACTACATGGCATCATCAGAGCCCAGTTCTCCCACCAAAGCAAATACTGGATATCTAAACACACTGGAAAAGCAAAATTTAGATTTAGAATCACATTTTGTGATGATGATAGAGGACTTTAAGAAGGACATAAATAACTCCCCTAAAGAAATACAGGACAAGTAACCAAGGAGAAGCCCTTTAAGGGGAAACACAAAAATCCCTGATAGAACTACAGGAAAACATAATCAAACAGGTGAAGGAATTGAACAAAACCATCCAGGATTTTAAAAATGGAAATAGAAACAATAAAGAAAGCACAAAGAGAGACTGGCTTTCAGCTCTCGGTACAATCAGAAACGTGAAAGCTCCTGGCCCTGGCCCTGCTCCTCGGTCCCTGTGCCCAGGGGGCACAGATTGCACTAAGCGCTTTTTTTTTTTTTTTGGATAATAGTTTAGATTTTCTTTGAAATGAATTTCTTATCGATTTAAAATTAAAATGAATATTGTTATTCTGATATATAGGTATTGTGCCTATACTACACATTTAAGTATACAAGGCTTATACCCAGTTTTTTTTTTTTTCTTTTCTGCTATTAAAGAACTTATCTGAGATGATTAAACATATGAGGTAAGGGCCAGAGAGCAAACTACTGACTCTAAGTTTATTGTTAGACTGGTTTCAAGATAATTTATTAAGATAATTAACGATCAACAGTCCAGATTACTTACACCCCCTTTGGTGGATTCAAGGAAGAAATTGAGCATCTCCACCTCTTTCTTGGTGAGGTAATACATTTTGGCTAAGTAGCCACTGGGCAGAGATTGCCTATTTCATCTGCAGACAAGTACTGTCCATAAAAGGACACATTGCAGAGGAGTCTCAGCCTTTCGAAATTCTGCATTTCAAAAGTCTGTCAGATGATCCTAGGCCAGATGACTGAAGACTTGCTCTCACATGTTAAAAACAGGGTACTGTACAAGTAGACAATTTTCTCTTCAACCTGTCTCAGTTTGGAAAGCCATGTTAGGCTTCCTATATTTTCGGATAATATTAGTCATTCTCAGATTTCTAACAGGATTGAAACTAGTTATAATCTCATAGCCTACACAGGCTGTTTATCTTTGAGAATACATATTTAATTAGATAGTTATCACAAAGTTTACAAGTTAGCTAGGACATAACATAGATTTTAAGACTTTCTTAAGCTGAAATAGATAACTAAATGTGCTATTTAATTATAAATTGTTGAACTGGGTGTTAGATGTATTTTATGCTTTCTAAATTACAAAACAGGTGGTTTGCCCTGGAGTTACCTGTATTTTGATGCTAATTCCATTGTCCCTAGGACAGCTGCCAGTCCTGTACTCAGGACTCAGGTGACTTCACCAGAACCTTCTCCTCATTGAATCTGTAAAATACAGGTGAGGGGCAGGTACAGGATAGAAGGAGGCCTGTCATTGGATGAGAAGGAAGGATGGGCAGGAGAGAAGTTTGAAGGAAGAGGAGGAGACTGGAACAGAAACGAAGAAGAGACAGGAGGGACAGGGAGAGAAGCTGGGGCAGGACAAAATGGCAAATGACGTTGAGATTCTGCTGTGTATTTACAGGTTGTTATTAATGTTCTTAAGGGATGGATGGTACTGGGCTTTGTATGTTTAGGTGGGCAATTATATCTTAGCAATTGGAACTAAGGTATTATGTTGTGTGTTCTTTTATGTGAGTGTAGGAAAGCCTGCGGCAGCAGGAGACACTGGGCCACCCGGGAATTGGGATGTGTTTCCACTAGCAAATATCCTGGGGCACTTCGGTGCTGGACCAAGCGAGGTAAAAGAAAACCATATATTTTTTTTTTATTTTTTATATTTTTACAAAAGTGGTCAGCTTACATTTGAGAGAAAAGTTTGTGGTTTTCTTTTCTTTTTTTTCTATTAGACAGAGTGAAGTGATGTCTATAAGATGAAGTTGATGTCTATAAGCAGGTGAGGGCTGGCACAACTTGGATCAAGCCACAAATGGACAGTAAAAAATAAGGCAGGGACAAAGCTTTTGTAAGGTGGGAGAGAAGGGGAAGAAGGAGGAGAATCAAGATGGAGACGGAGAAGGATGACCCAGATCTGGGTGGTCTTGAATTGTCAATGTAGATATTTCTTACGGGATGGATTTCTGTAGGCAAGTTTATCTTATCTAGGTTTATAGGTTTCTGTAGGCAACTTATATCCTCATCAATTGGTTGTAAGTTTATTGTGCGGATTATTGTGGATTGAGAATTTAACATCTAAATCTGATTGTTGGGCTGCAGTGTATTGAGTCTTGATTTGACAGAGTAGCTGGAACCAGAGAGTTCGCAGCTAGCAGAGAGCTGCCGGGAGAGATACTAATCAGAGATAAATTATGGTTAGTTCCATAAGGCCTCATGGGTGCCGGAACTGACTCTAGGGCCCAGCATGACAAGGTGCCATGCTGGAGTGGCTCATAGATCACTTGGGTCTGAGAGTACTTGGGAGCATTGTGGAGCCACTGAGATAAAGGCACCCTGCAGTGCCATGTGGCTCCATGGATGCTGGCGATAGCACGGGTTTAAAGCTTCTCAGAGAGTACTTGGTGGCAGCATGAAACTGATGAGATAAAAGTATCCTGCAGTGACATGTGACCCCATGGGTGCCAGTGATAGTGAAGGATAAAAGGTTTCAGGCCTTGTTTAATATTTACAGCAACAGGTTATCATTTATTTAATGGCTAGTATTCACATATAATTTAATACATAGTACAGTCTGGGTGACCTCACTCAGGATAATTATTTTTCAAGTTTCATATATTTAACTGCAAATTTTACGACATTATTTTTAAACAGCCAAGTAATACTCCATTTTGTAATTTGTGGTGTAGATAGATTTTGAGGTAAATCAATTCCTATCTTCCAGAATTTCATAGTGACTATACAAGTTTAAACTCCCACCTGCGAAGGAGGAATGTTCTCTTCACTCCACATTCTTGCCAGCATGAGCTGTCACTTATCTTTTTAACCTTAGCCATTCTGACAGGCTTAAGATAGAAATTGAAGTTAGTTTTGATTTTGATTTTCACTTCCTTGATGGCTAAATATGTTGAACATATCTTTGTCTTTCTAGGTTATTTTGTTCTTCTATTGAGAATTTTTTGGATGAGGACACACACATACAGAGAGAGAGGGAGAAAGAGAGGAAGAGACATATAGACAGACAGACAGACAGACAGACAGACAGACAGACAGGCAGGCAGGCAGGCAGAGAGAGAATACAGAAAAGCATGGGCAAAAAGCAGCCCTTGGGATCTATTTGGCTGAGGTAGAGAATTGGAGTCATACTGCAATGCTGTATCTGTCTAATTTGCTGGCGTTTTTCTTTGTAACATTTGCCTATCGTCTTTGTTTAATACAGCCACACATAGAAGGGAGACCTGTTGTGAGTCTCATACAAATCTCAGCTGTTGACCGTTTCTCTTGCTTTTCAAGTAGGTCAGGTGTCAGGGCTAGAAAACTAGGAAGCTATGAGTGTCATACGAAGAGTATCACTAAGAGTAGAGACCCCAAGCTGAGACCCTTTCTCCTGCAGAGTCTCTAGCTCCCTCTCTATATGAAACTTAGCTCTTGAAAGATTACAGGACCTTCAAAATGCATTTTTTTTTGTGACTGATACACAGAGGACTGAAAATCAACAGTTACCACACATTCCAAGTTATTTAATTTAAACAAAAATATGAGATGCGTTCATGAAAATATTTCCTACAGGAATAGTCAGTATATCTTAACTCAACTTTTAGGCAGAAAGGAAGAAGTTGAGGGATAGAGTGGGAAATGGAGAAAGCAAGGCACAAACCATCCATGACCCAACCTACATGAGAGACAGGGAAGCTATCTCAGGCAAGATGTCAGATATCGGAACAATGGCTTAGTCTATGGAAGGGATGCACATGACTAGAATTCTAGAGGGATGCTGTTTAGTATCCAGCAGAATCTGCTCCGCTAATGGGATATAAGTAAATACCTGTGACCATTTGCAAAGACTCATCAATCTGTAGTGAACTGTGCATTTCACGCTATAAAATTCAATCCTAAGTATTCAAAAAGAGATTATTCATCCACTTTATTTCACTAAAAAAAATCAAGGAACAAAATCAGCTGGGACTCTGATGCAGCAGCAGAGTGCTTGAACACAGTGCAACAGGTGATGTCCTGTGTTTACTCCTCAGTACTGTTCTCCCAAAAGGCTTAATACAAATCAATACACAGGCCCTGAATATTAAAGCTGCCTGTAATACAGCCAAAGGGTTTATGGCAAAAACACTGTTTTCTAAGATTGCCTACACCCAAAGCACTTATCCTCTTATACAAAGAAATACAATACGATGTCAATTTAGTTTTAGAGCTTCTTAAGAAAAATGAAGTATACATTTTTCTGTTTTTAAAAATTAAGAATGACAGAAATTTTTAATGAAAATACAAACTCATTGCTGTTATTTGCTAATTTTCTTGACACTTGTCTCAATAGACAAAATGCCCGTGAGAATAATACCTAAGCATCCCTTCTTTCTTTTTTATTATTTTTTATTAGATATTTTTATTTACATTTCAAACATTATTCGCTTTCCTGCTTCCCTGTCCATAAGCCTCCTATTTCATTCCTCTACTCCCTTCATCTATAAGGGTATTCCCTCTCACCAACTGCCCCTTCCCACCCTGACATTTCCCCGCACTGGGGGGTCCAACCTTGGCAGGACCAAGGGCTTCTACTTGAACCGATGTCCAACAAGGCCATCCTCTGCTACATACGCACATGGAGCCATGGGTCTGTCCATGTGTATTTGGGGGTAATGGATTAGTCCCTGGGATCTCTAGTTAGTTAGCATTGTTGATCTTATGGCATTGCAAGCCCCTTCAGCTCCTTTAATCCTTTCTCTAACTCTTCCAATGGGTACCCCATTCTCAGTTCAATGGTTTACTGCTAGCATTCGCCTCTGTATTTGTCAGGCTCTGGCTGAGCAAGCATCTAAGGAGACAGCTGTATCAGACTCCTGTCAGCAACCATCAATATTATCTAAGTATGTATGTGTGTGTGTGTGTGTGTGTGTGTGTGTGTGTGTAAGAGATTGGGTTACCTCACTCAGGATGACATATTATATGTCCATCCATTTGCCTATGTATTTCATGAAGTCATTGTTTTTGATAGTTATGTAGTAGTCCACTGTGTAGATGTACCACATTTTCTGTATCCATTCCTCTGATGTAGGGCATTTGGGTTCTTTCCAGCTTCTGGCTACTATAAATAAGGCTGCTATGAACATAGTGGAGCATGAGTCCTTGTTGTATGTTAGAGCATAATTTGGGTAGATGACCAGGAGTGATAGAGCTGTGTCCTCAGGTAGTACTATTTCCAATTTTCTGAGAAACCTCCAGACTGATTTCCAGAGTGGTGGTAACAGCTTTCGATCCCAACAACAATGGAGGAGTGTTCCTCTTCACATCCTCACCAGCACTGTTGTCACCCGAGTTTTTGATATTAGCCATTCTGACTAGAGTGAGGTGGAATCTCAGGGTTGTTTTGATTTGTAGTTCAATGATGACTAAGTTTGTTAAACATTTCTTGTGATACTTCTCAACCATTCGTTATTCCTCAGCTGAGAATTCTTTGGTTAGCTTTGCACTTCATTTCTAAATAAGGTTACCTGTTTCTCTCAAGTATAATTCCTTGAGCTCTTGGTATATATTGAATATTAACCCTCTATTGGATGTAGAATTGGTTAAGATATTTTCCCAATCTGTTTGTTGCTATATTGTCCTAATAACTGTGTCCTTTGCTTTGCAATTTTATGAGTTCCCATTTGTCAATTCTTGATCTTAGAGCTTAAGTCACTGATGTGCTGATGAGGAAAATTTCCCCAGTACCCATGTGTTGTAGTCTCTTAACCACTTTTTCCCCAGAGATGAGGACCGAACCCAGGAACTTGAGCTCAATCCCCAACCCATCTTCCCCACTTTTTCTTCTACTAGCTTGAGTATATCTGCTTTTATGTGGAGTTCCTTGATCCACTTGGCTTAAGCTTTCTATAGGTCTATAAGAATGGACAATTTGCATTCTTCTATAGGCTTACCTATAGTTGACCCAGCACCATTTGTGGCAAATGCTATCTTTTTTCCACTGGGTGGCTTTAGATCCTTTGTCAAAGATCAAGTGACCATAGGTGTGTGAGTTCATTTCTGCGTCTTCAATTCTATTCCACTGATCTGCCTGCCTGTCTCTGTACCAATACCATACAGGTTTTATCACTATTGCTCTATAATACTGCTTGAAGTCAAGGATGATGAGTCCCCCAGAACTTCTTTCATAGTTGAGGATAGTTTTCCCTATCCTGAATTTTTTGTTATTCCAAATGAATATGCAAATTGCTTTTTCTAACTGTAAGAAGAATCAAGTTGGAATATTGATGGGGATTGCATTGAATCTTTAGATTGCTTTTGGTAAAGTGGCCATTTTTACTATATTAATCTTGCCAGTCCATGATCATGGCAGATCTTTCCATTTTCTGGGATCTTCTTCAATTTCTTTCTTCAGAGACTTGAAGTTCTTGTCATACAGATTTTTCAGTTGCTTGGATGGAGTCATTCTGAGGAATTTTAGGCTTCTTGTGACTATTGTAAAGTGCGTCACTTCCCTAGTTTCATTCAAATTCTGTTTATCCATTGAGTAGAAGATGAGTTAATTTTATACACTGTCATTTTGACAAAGTTGTTTATCAGGTTTAGGAGTTCTCTGGTGAAACTTTTGGGGTCACTTAAGTATCATTTGCCAATTGATATTTTGAGTTCTTCCTTTTCAATTTGTATTGCTCTGCCTAGGAGTTTGAGTACTAAATTGAATACATTGGGTAAGAGGGGTCAGTGTTGTCTAGTCCCAGATTTTAGTGGGTTTGCTTCAAGTTTCTCTCCATTTAGTTTGGTGTTGGCTACTGGCTTGCTGTAAATTGCTTTTAGTATGTTTAGGTATAGGCCTTGAATTCCTGAAATTTCCAAGACTTTTAACATGAAGGGGTGTTGAATTTTGTCAAATACTTTTTCAGCATCTATTGAGATGCTCATATGGTTTTTCTTAGTTTGTTTATATAGTGGATTATGTTGATGCATTTCCATATATTGATCTATCCCTGCATCCCTGGGATGAAGCCTACTTGATTATGATGACTGATTGTTTTGATGTGCTCTTGGATTTGGTTTGCAAGAAATTTATTGGGTATTTTTGTGCATTCCCTTTGCTGTGGAAATGAAAACCAAGGAGGAGATCACATATGATCTGTAAGTAAAATATACTACTAAAATTCTGATTTTTTGTTTAAAAGTTGTTTGTTGTAACTGAACATCTTAGGTGTTTTGTTTTCCTTATCTTTGAAGAAATGTGTGTCTGAGATATGAATTACTGTGGCACAGGGTGAGGATCTTATCATAGTTCTGACATGATTCAATCGCACCTTATGCATGCCTTCTTATAATCACAGAAGACTGAGTGAGAAAAGCACAGTCAAGGAAGTTAAGTTCCGCATCTCAACAGTAACTTCAGGCTGTGGCTATAACATAACAGGAGCAATTGTCTTCCAGGAAAATAAACACTAATGTTTAGAGCTATGATTTTCATGGCTCACTTGATTATTTATTTCTTGCTTTCCACACCAATATCTTCAACCAATTATAGGAAAAACTTAAAAACACCATTTCTGAGTCCTGTGGAGAGAATGGGAATTGATTGAGCAAGGTCAGGATTCCACTTTTCAGGCTCAGGATATAAAGAACTGGTCAAACAGCCATTTGTGTAGGAAAGAGTATCTACCTGCAGGCTTTATCTAGTTTTATGTTTTTTTAGTGTTTTATATTTCTATTATTAATAAACAATGTTAGACAATTTGTATTTTATTTACATTAATATTACTTTTTCTCAAAATTAAGGTACATTTTAAACATTAAAATTAAGGTACATTTTACTAATAAGATATATAATGGTAGTTTGTAGTAAAAGGTTTCTATTGAAAACTCTGTATGTGATACAGTGTGCTAATGTGTTTTGTAATATACTTCATATCATATCACTGTATTAGGGAAATCCAAGACTGTATTCTGAATTTGAAGCATTTTTCTAATACACAGAAACAAAAAAGTCAATTTCAAAAAACCCAAGATATCATTTTCCTAATAAAAGGACTGAATAATTTGGAATTCATATAGCCCATGATGAAACAATCTATATGGCATTTATTTAGCCACCTTATACAAATTCTAATATCATTTTCTTGTTGTAAATTGTCAACTATATAGAGAATTCAGTGAGAACTATTATAAGGAAAGTTCTCATAAACACACAATTAAGGGTTATGTAGGTAGAAACTCAGGGACCATGATGCTTACATATTTAATCTTACTATACTATGTACCATAGGGAATTTTCTCCCGGTGGATTTCACTCTAGTGACCATGATCAAAAGATGTCACCATGGAAGCAATATTGAGCTACTTTTCTGGGCAAAAATTATTAT
The DNA here is from genome assembly GCF_021556685.1 of Rattus norvegicus. Classification (NCBI taxonomy): domain Eukaryota; kingdom Metazoa; phylum Chordata; class Mammalia; order Rodentia; family Muridae; genus Rattus; species Rattus norvegicus. The sequence goes on along the minus strand of NC_141551.1, from coordinate 9,152,165 downwards.
TAATGTTCTCAATTCATTTTTTTCACATCCATATATTTCTGTACTCACAAATAAAACCATAATTGATCTTATCTCCCAAGACACCTACCTTATTTGTATGTAATGCCACTTGCCCCCAAGCTTGAGGACCTGAGTTGGATTCCAAGACCATTCATGGGAGAAGAGGATTTCCAAATTTTGCATGCTGCCTCTGATCTGCAAATATCATGCCAAGTACATACACACACACACACACACACACACACACACACACACACACACACACACACATTTTTATACTTTTTAACATGCTTTTACATTTTTAAATAGTTTTTAAATTTTTACGACCATCATCTTTCTTTGTTTCGCCAAATAATTTGTAAATATTAAGAGTATTTAATGTACAGTTAAAATTTCAAATTACTTAAATTACTTTAGCCTACTTCTAGCTACAATTTTTTAGCACAAAGATGTGAATTTGCTTCAAACTGCTAATGTTTTTAATGATCTCATGTACTTCAAAATTAAATTTTCTCCCGAAGAGTGTTTTTGAAAAAAAAAAAAACAAGGATTATTCTGAGAGAATAAATGAGAACTAATAGCTGTTCAGCATTTCCATGATTTTTTTCTCTTTTTTCCCTTTCCTTTTATTGGATATTTTCTTTATTTACATTTCAAATGTTATACCCATCCCCAGTTCCCACTCTGGAAAACTTCCATCCATCTGCCTCCATGACGGTGCTCCCACATCTACCCACCCACACACCTACTCTTTCCTGTCTCCCCATGATTTCACCCTACACTGGGGCATCCAGCCTTCTCAGGATGCCTTACAAGGCCCATCCTCTGCTATATATGCAGATGGAGCCATGGGTTGCTCCATATGTAATCTTTGGTTGGTGATATAGTACCTTGGAGCTCTGGAGTGTCTGATTGGTTGATATTGCTGTTCATCCTTTGGGGTTATATACCACCTCAGCTACCTCAGTCCTTTCTCTTAACTCCTCATTGGGGACCACATTCTCAGTTCAATAGTTGGCTGTGAGCACCCACCTCTTTATTTGTCAGGCTCTTGCAGTGCCTCTCAGGAGATAGCTATAACAGGCTCCTGTCAGCCTGCACCTCTTGGCATTCCAAATATTGAGTGAGTTTGGTGACTGCATGTGGGATGGATCCCCATATATGGCAGCCTCTGGATGGCCTTTCCTTCAGTCTCTGTTCCACACTTTCTTTCTGTACTTCCTCCTATGAGAATTTTGTTCGCCGTTCTAAGAAGGACCGAAGCATCCACACTTTTGTCTTTCTTCTTCTTAAGCTTCAGGTGGTCTGTAAAGTATCTTGGGTATTTTGAGTTTTTGGGCTAATATCAACTTATCAGTGAGTACATGTCATATTTGTTCTTGTGTGATTGGATTACCTCCCTGGTGATGATGTTTTCTAGTTTCATCCATTTGCACCTGAATTTCATGTAGCCATTGTTTTTAAAAGCTGAGTAGTATTCTATTGTGTAAATAAACCATATTTTCTGTACCCATTCCTCTGTTGCAGGACATCTGGGTTCTTTCCAGCTTCTGGTTATAATAAATAAGGCTGCTATGAACATAGTGGAGCATGTGACCTTGTCATATGTTAGAGCATCTTTTGGGTATATTCCCAGGAGTGGTATAGCTGGGTCCTCAGGTAGTACAATGTCCAATTTTCTGAGGAACACCCAGACTGATTTCCAGAGTGGTTGTACCAGCTTACAATCCACCAAAAAATTAGTAGTGTTTCGCTTATTTCACATCCTTGCTCACATCTGCTGTCACCAGAGTTTTTGATCTTAGCCATTCTTGGGGGTATGAGGTGGAATCTCACGGTCATTTTGATTTGCATTTCCCTGATGACTAAAAATGTTGAATATTTCTTTAGATGCTTTTTGGGCATTTGAGATTCCTCAGTATAGAATTCTTTGTTTAGCTCTAAACCTCATTCTTTACTAAGGTTGAGTCTATGAAGTCTAACTTCTTGAATTCATTGTATATACTGGATGATACCACTCAATCAGATGTTGGATGGGTAAAGATCTTTTACTAATGTGTTGGTGGCTATTTTGGTCTATTGAAAGTGTCCTTTGCCTTACAGAAACTTTGCAACATTATGAGGTCCCATCTGTTGAATGTTGACCTTAGAGCATAAGCCATTGGTGTTCAGATCAGTAAACTTTCCCCCGTGACCATGTGTTCAAGGCACTTCCCCCACTTTCTCTTCCATTAGTTTCAGTGTATATGGTTTATTTAGAGGTCCTTGGTCCACTTGAACTGGAACTTTGTACAAGTCTATAAGAATGGGTCCATTTGCATTCCTATACATGCTGACATCCTGTTGAACCAGCACCTCTTCTTGAAAACACTGTTTTTTCCCACTGGATGACATTAGCTCCTTTGTTAAAAGACTTTTAACATAAAGGGGTGTTGAATTTTGTCAAATTCTTTCTCAGCTTCTAATGAGATGATCATGGTTTTTTTTTTCTTTGAGTTTCTTTGTATAGTGTACTACATTGATAGATTTTCATATATTGAACCATCCCTGCATTCCTGGGATGAAGCCCACTTGATCTTGATGGATGATCTCTTTGATTTGTTCTTGGATTCAGTTTGTGAGAATTTTATTGAGTATTTTTGCATCAATATTTGTAAGGGAAATTCATCTGTATTTCTCTTTCTTTGTTGGGTCTTTGTATTGTTTGGCTTCACAGAATGAATTAGGTAGTGTTCCCTCTGTTTCTATTTTGTGCAGTATTTTGAAGACTATTGGTATTAGGTCTTCTGTAAAGACCTGATAGAATTCTGTACCAAACCCATTAGGTCCTTGGACTTTATTGGTTGGGAGACTTTTAATGACTGCTTCTATTTCTTTAAGGGTTATGGAACTGCTAAATGTTTTTCTGAGCTTGATTTAACTTCGGTACCTGATATCTGTGGAGAAAATTGTCCATTTCATTCAGATTTTCCAGTCTGATTGGGTTTAGGCTTTTGTAGTAGGATCTGCTAATTTTTTGAATTTCTTCAATTTTGCTTGTTTGTCTCCCTTTTATTTCTGATTTTGTTTATTTGGATACTGACTCTGTGCCCTGTGGTTAGTCTGGCTAAGGGTTCATCTATCTTGCTGATTTTCACAAAAAAAGCTTCTGTTTTTGTTGATTCTTTGTATAGTTCATTTTCTTTTTACTTGCTTGATTTCAAACCTGAGCTTGATTATTTCCTGTAGTCTACTCCTCTTGAGTGTAGTATTTGCTTCTTTTTGTTCTAGACCTTTCAGGTATGCTGTCAAGCTGCTAGTGTGTGCTCTTTCCAGTTTCATTTTGGAGGCCATCGGAGCTATGGGTTTTCCTCTTAGCACTGCTTTCATTGTGTCCCATATGTTTTGCCTTAATCCTTAATTAAACTCTAAAAAGTATTTAATTTCTTTCTTTATTTCTTCCTTGACCAAGTTATCATTGAATAGAGTGTTGTTCAGGTTACGCATATGTGGGGTTTCTCTCATTTTTGCTATTATTGAAGACCAGTCTTAGTTTGTGTTGAACTCATGGGATGCAAGGGATTATTTCAATCTTCTTGTATCTGTTAAGGCCTATTTTGTGAACAATTATATTTTTAATTTTGAAGAAGGTACCATGAGGTGCTGAGAAGAAGGTATATTCTTTTGTTTTAGGATGAAATGTTCTAAAGACATCTCTTAAATTCATTTTGTCCATGTTTCATTTATTTCACTGTGTCTCTGTTTAGTTTCTGTTTGTATTATCTTTCCACTGATAAGAGTATGGTATTGAAGTCTCCCACTATTAAGTATACTTAGATATTAAGTATATTTAGTAAAGTTTCCTTAAAGTTTCAATTTGGGTGCCCTTGCCTTGGAACACAGATGTTCTAGATTGCAAGTTCATCTTGGTAGATTTTTCCTTTGACAAGAATAAAGTGTCCCACCTTGTCTTTTTGGATAACTTTTGGTTGAAAATTGATTTTATTGGATATTAGAATGTCCACTCCAGCTTTTTTCTTGGGAATATTTGCTTGGCAAATTTATTCCAGCCTTTTATTCTGAGGTAATAGCTGTCATTGTCACTGAGGTGCATTTCCTTTATGCACTAAAATCCTGGGTCTTGTTATCCAGTCAGTCAGTCTGTGTCTTTTTATGGGGAATTGAGACCACTGATGTTAAGAGATATTAAGGAAAAGTAATTGTTGTTCTGTTATTTTTTGTTGTTAGAGGTGGTGCTCGTGTGGCTACTTCTTTTGGGCTTGTTGAAAGAAGATTACTTTCTTGTTCTTTCTCATGTGTAGTTTCCCTCCTTGTGTTGGAGTTTTCCATCAGTTATCCTTTGTAGGGCTGCATTTGTGGAGAGATATTTTGTAAATTTGGTTTTGTGATGGAATATCTTGGTTTCTTCATTTATGTTAAATGAGAGTTTTCTTGGATATAGGAGCCTGGTGACATTTTTGTTCTCCTAGGGTCTGTATGACATCTGCCCAGGATCTTATGGCTTATAGAGTCTCTGGTGAGAAATCTGATGTAATTCTGATAGGTTGACCTTTATATGTTACTTGACCTTTTCCTTTACTGCTTTTAATATTCTTTGTGTGTGTGTGTGTGTGTGTGTGTGTGTGTGTGTGTGTGTGTGTGTGTGTGCATTTTGTGTTTTAACTATTATGTGACAGGAGGAATTTCTTTTCCGGTCCATTCTATTTGGAGTTCTGATGTCTTATTGTATGTTTATGGGTATTTCTTTCTTTAGGGCAAGGATGTTTTCTTCTATAATTTTGTTGAAGATATTTACTGGGCCTTACATTTTAAATCTTTACTCTCTTCTATACCTATTATCCTTAGGTTTGTTCTCTTGTGTCCTTGATCTCCAGGTGTTTTTGGATTAGGATTTTTTTTTAGCATTTTGCATTTTCCTTGACTATTGTGCCAATGTTTTTTATAGTGTCTTCTGTACCTGAGAGTCCCTCTTCTGTGTCTTGTATTCTATTGCTGATGCTTGCATCTATGACTCCTGTTCTCTTTCTTAGATTTTCTGTCCCCAAGGTTGTCTCCCTTTGTGATTTCCTTATTGTTTCTATTTCCATTTTTAGATTCTGAATGGTTTTATTCAGTCCTTCACCTGTTTGGTTGTGTTTCCTCTTAATTCTTTAAGGGATTTTTATGTTTCCTCTTTATGTGCTTCTACATGTTTACCTGTGTTCTCCAGTATTTCTTTAAGGGAGTTATTTATGTCCTTCCTAAAGTCCTCTATCATCATCACAAGGTATGATTTTTAAATCCAAATCTTGCTTTTCTGGTTTTTGGGGGTATCCATGATTTGCTGTAGTGTGAGAACTGGGTTCTTATGATGCCAGGTAGCCTTGGATTCTATTGCTTATATTCTTGTGCTTGCCTCTAGCCATCTGGTTATCTCTAGTCCCTTCTGTGATCCTGGTTGTGTCAGAACTCCTCAGAGTACAGCTGTCTCTTTTATCTTATGATTCTGAGATCCTGTGTTCCTGAGATCCTGGTGGTGTCTGATCTCCTGGAAGTCAAACTTCCTCTGTGATCCTGTGATCCTGGGTATTTCAGAGTACCTCTGATCCTGGGCATGTTAGAGTACCTGGGAGTCTGACTTCCTCTGGGTGCTGTGGTACTTGGTACAGAGCCAGAATCCAGTGTCTGCTTAGGGCACTGGTTCAGACTGGAAGGAACCTGTGGCCCTGGCTGGGTGAGAGTTCCTTTCTCCCTGGATCCTTGGGGACCCACTTACTCTCAGTGTGGAGTGGGTATTGGGAAGATGTTGTGGCCTCTACTGTGATCCTGGGTGTTTCAGAGTACCTGGTAGTCTGGATCCCTCTGGGTGTTGAGGGAGTTGGTACAGAGCCAGCACCAAAGATCTGCTCAGTTCATTAGTTCAGACTGGAAGGGGACTTGTGCCACTGGCTGGCGAGGGTTTTCTATGTCCCTGGATCCTAGTGGACCCAGTTACTATGGGCCTTTGGGCAGATGTTGTGGCCTGCTCACCTCTGATCCTGGGAGTGTTACAGTAAGTACATGGGAGTTGGGCTCCCTCTGGGTTTTCTAAGAGTAGATGCAGAACCAGAGTTCCAGGTCTGCTCTGGGTACAGGTTCAGACTGGAAGGGACCCATGGCCTGGCTAGGTGGGGGTTCCTGTGTCCCTGCATCCTGGGGGACACAGTTACTCTGGGTATTGGGGCAAATGTTGTGACCTCTTCACCTCTGACACTGAGCCTGTTAGAGCCTGGAAGTCTGGCTTCTTCTGGGTATTGTGGGCCTGGGTGTGGAGCCAGCACCCAATGTCCATCAGAGCACTGGTTCAGAAGGTGCTCTTTATACTTCTTTAGTCTACAGTATTCCCTTAACTCTATCCTTGATTACTGCATCCTTCTTTATTTTCTTTCTTGAAGAGTCTTCAGCTGCAAAAAAATAGTTCTATCTATTCCAATCATTTTATGGATAATAAACACAAGTTTGAATATCAATTATAGCTATTGATCGGACATATAAGTTCTGTTAGTCTTAACCCCACCTTATAAACAAGATGAACATTTTCATCACCTGTAAGTGATTCTTTATATTCCTTTGATAACCAAAGTCCTTTCTTTATCTAAACCAATCAGGGATCCCTTAACAGTCTCCTTGGTTTATTAGGCAATAGAAATAAACATAAATAATATGTGATCACTTGTCTAGGTTCTTCCATCAAAATGAAGAGATTAAGATTCACAAATAAGGTGTGTCCTTTCATATTGTTCAGAAATATCTTTTGGGTGTCTATTCTACACTACGTTTAAGCATATGATTGTTGGTAGCCATTTAACATGTATTCAATCTTCAGCATTGCAGAATAAAATTAATGTAAATGTATTTGTCACTCTGTGTATTTTCATCTTGTTAATATCTAGAAATGTCATGGCATATACAATAAATGAAAACTCACCTGAAAAATAATAATGAATCAGTTTCTTGAAGAGGGTATATAATTATACATGGCTATTAGCAATGGGCACTATCCAGGTACCTGCTATCTTGCCTCTATACTTGCTATTATAAGTCATTTAAATTTAACTCATTCTAATAGCTAGACAGCAGTATCTCATTTGCTTTTTATTTGCATTTTCCTGAAGGCTAATGACATTAAACATCTCTCCATGTGCGTTCTGGATACACACACACACACACACACACACACACACACACACACACACACACAACCTGTTCAAATTATTTGCCCATATATTTTGATGAGACTTTTTTCTTCGTCCTTGAATTGTCAAAATCCTTAATACATTCAGGATGCATCTGTCATATAGAGGAAGTGCTTTCTCTGTAAAATATTCTTATATTTCCATTTTAAAAAATATTTTAACACCGAGAAGTCTAAATTATTTTCTCTTATAATTTATACTTGTTTTATTGAAACTTGTAAAAAAAAAAGTGTTCAGCTATTCCAGGTAACCTAGATTTCTCTTTCTCTGTTTTCCTCAAGGAGTTTTCTATTTTAGGAATTCCACTTAGCTTTATGATCTGTTTTGAATTAACTTTTCTGCATGGTAAGATTGGAAGTTTCAGCTTTTCCCTTCTGAATATCCTTATTCCTTTCCCCTCTTTCATTGCTTGGCCTGTTGTTTTGAAAAGTAATTGGTAATATATATGTAGATTTGTTTCTGAGCTCTCTGCTTTGTTTCACATGTATGGCTACTCTTTTTCCAATAACATGCCATCCTTGAAATTAAAAAAATAGCTGAGTGACAGTAATAAGGTTGTCAATTTCTATCAAATATACTGGTTAATATTTTATTGGCTTTGTTACTATTCTATAAAAATAATTATCTAAAATATTTTATTTTCATCCAGATGAACACAGTTTTGTCTCTATGTATTTTTTTAAAGCAATGTTTTCTGATTTCATCAAAAACCATCAGGATTCCCTTCTGATAGTCTTTCAAGTATTTCATAGTTTTTATGCTATTCTAAGTAATACTGTAAGAAATGGAATTTCCCAGATTACGTTGAGAATCAATGGTTGCTTGTGTAACTCAAAGGTTGCAACATATAACTATGATCATGACCATTATGTAAACTAAATAGGTCAGCAAAACCGGTCAAAGTAATAAACATTCGAAATGAAATCTGGAGAAACTATTCATGTGATTGTAAGGGACATACCTTGATTCAGTCACACAGGTTGTGCAGGAGGCCAGCAGGAGAGGACTTATGCTATATTTTACAAATACTTTTCATTGGGAAGTTGTCAGGCCAGAACTCTCTGCCAAGTGTTCATCAGAATTCTAGTAAATATCTGAATTCTAAAGTGTGTTATCCAGAACCAATATTATAAACAATGTTGGCTCTCCAGAAATCAAACTTTTCAGTGTCCAAAAGCATCCCTGGGAGTCTGCTGCTGAGCTGACTCTTTTGTATATGTATATATTTTAAATGTTTTCATTGGATAATTCTTCAAAACTTGTGTATCAAAATATAATGCATTGTGGGTAGTATTGATTTGTCTGGAAACCATGTTAGTTGTACGACACTATTGTTCTAAATATTGTAGAATTTTCTATGTGGATACCCATGATGCACGTAGACATTTTTAATGATGTTTCTTCTATTAATAACCACACAATAGTTAATTCCTTTAGTATACAGTGTTCCTTTGGCTGAGACCCAAGGATACTGTGCATGAGGGGTGGTAAGAACAAACCTCACTCCCTTTTCCATTCCATCTCTTCTTAATGAGAGGTTCTATTTTCACCATTAAATCTGAGGTTTGTTACAAAATCTTAGTAACTCCACTTCTCCTGGTTGAGGAAATTCATGTGACTTTTTGATCAGTCAAAAATCTCATACAATGAGTATTAGACTTTATCAAATGTTGTCCTGTATTTTTTGAGTGTAATGCATTCTTAGTGTTCTATTATATTAAGTGGATTTAGTATAAGCAAATTATTGGCTTTTTAAATTTGAGAGATCCTTTCTCTGTTTTACTTATGTCACATATTATTGTATTGTTTGATTTATTTTATTAACACTTGAATATGTATATATTTATATAAAACATTCAAGACTAACTTATAAATTAAGCATAGAGCTTAACAATGATAATCAATATTAAACAAAGCAGTTGATACATAAAGAGCAATAAAAGTCATGTGACCATAAACAAACACATTACACTGTAGTTCCCTAAGGAAAAAGCAGTATTTATCTTTGACAATGCTCGCGTTATTTAACTTCTGTGCTTCTCAGTACTTTGTGCCCTGCCCTTTCCAAAAAAACAAACAAACAAACAAAAAATGATGACGCTTTTGAGTCTTGCCTTTGAAAGGGGCATTGTAATCTATGCTACCTGAGAAGCAAACGTTTTCCTCTCTAATCTTTCCAGAAGATCCCTTCCACAGCATATCTGTGTTTCCTTAGCAGAATGACTTGAAGAGGATATAGATTCTAGATTTCATTTCTTTGGAATATCTGCTCTAGCAGTATCTCCAGAAAACTATACTTCCTGATTTTCTAGGCAAAATGAAATCACCTTTTCCTAACTCAGAGAGCCCAGTGCAGTTTGTTTGACATACTTCTTCCTGACAACTTATTCAAGACAGCAATTCCTGGCAGGATGAGAACTCCAACCAGAAGATTCCACACTCGATTCCTGTCTTTTGTAGACATTGTCTCATTTTCAGTGTTTTAACAATAGCTGTTTTACCCAGTATGAGGTAAAACTAGAAAGAATTTACAAGATACTCCTTAGCTTTAGTATACATAAATCACAAGCAACTTTTCTTTCCACAAGGTTTAACTTAGTGTGTGTTTATATTCTTATAATTATACAAACTTATGCTTTCAAATAGAAATATCAATATAAATGCAAAATACACTACTTTTCTACTTCAGTTTGTTTCATTATACTACTTAGCAATGATTCTTTGATTTCAATGTGAAATTACTGTTCTTTACAACTTCTTGAGTCATATATAAAAATATGTCTCATTCAAGTAAATTTATCCCTGCTTTTGGTTAAGGCACCAATTCAGCTTTTCTTACTTGGGTTTCTTATCAGGATGGTTGATGTGTGTTAATCCAATGAAAGGAAGATTATTGTATTCCTATTCCTTTGCATGTATGTAATATATTTTGAAAAAATACTTTTTAAATTATGATTCTCCTCTAAAGATAAAGGTTAGGGGTGTTGTTCAGGTGTCAACACAAGGAAACTTAGTCAACTGATAAGTTCCATTTACGAGACATAGCAAGTTCTACTTGAGACCTTTTCCCAACAAAAGAACAAAGTATTGGGTGACTGACAGCATAATGTTGGCACAAAATTGAACTTTTTAGTACTTTCACATGCATGTTTACAATATATGTGCATACACAGTTAATAAACAAATGTAATAATATTTTCCTTCTAGTAAAAATTACCCTAAACACAGTGATGCTGGTTGGTATCTCTGTTCCCCTTCCGTGCCTTGCTCCAGTCACTACCACTGATAATTAACCATAAAACACTGGCTACTTCCAGATGTGTAACATGTATGGACACATTGATGCAATTCTAAGAAGAAATAGGAATTTAAAGATCTTCCTTCATCCACCCAGATCAGGGGCCAGATATCCTGCCCCATCTACAGCCTGTATGCTTCCCAAAATTTTTGCACGGATTGAAGACAGGGAGCTCAGCTGACACGGGCCTCATCTGCCTTGTCAGTTCCCCCTTCCTACTGGTCTGCCTTACCCAGACTAGATCAGCCCAGTGTTGCTCAACATTGGTGAAAAGGAACTCAAAGAGCCCACTTTCGGTAGATAGACAGGGCCTCAAGCAAAGGGACAATGTTACTAACACACAGCCAAAATTTCTGACCCAGAACTGTTCCTATTTTAAAAGAAAATGCAGGGACAAAAATGAAGAGACTGAATGAAAGGCGGTCTAATGACAGGCCCAAAAGAAGGGACTAAGGCCTGACACTATTGCCGATGTGTTTACAGACAGGAGCCTGGCATGGCTGTCCCTGAGTGAGCTTGCCAGCAGCTCACTGAGACAAATATAGATACTACTGAACTGGAGTCAGGTACCCCTATAGTTGAATTACGGGAAGGATTGAAGAACCTGAAGGGAAGAGTGACCCCATAGGATGACCAGAAGTCTCAACTTACCTAGACCTCAGGGAACTCCCAGAGACTGAGCTACCAACTAGCAGCATGAATGGGCCAGTCTGAGGTCCCTGATACAATATAGCAGAGGTCTGCCTGGTCAGACCTTAGTGGGAGAAGTTGTGCCTAATCCTTGAGAGACTTAAGGCCCCAGGGAAATGGGAGACCTGGTGGCAGAGAAGCACCCTCTTGGAGGCAAGGGGGAAGAGAAATGGGATGAAAAACTTTGGAAGAGGGACTTGGGGGGGCAATGAAAGTAAATAAATAAAATGTTTTTTAAATTGAAAGGAAAATAAAAAGATTTTCCTTCATTTTGTTGGGAGAAAAATGCTACAGTGTTACTTTCTTTCAAGACTAATCAATAACTGGATAAAATCTTTCACTGGCTATTCATCCGTAGCACAGAATAAATTAATGTTTTAAATGATTTTTTATGTATTTAACCATACAGCAGAGATTATTTAAAGTCTCAGAGTTCTATATACTTTATATGACTTTAGCTTGGAACTAGATTCTATGGTTCTAAATTGAACTAATAGTTTATTTAGTAATACCCTGCTAAAGACATTCAATAATTATGCTTCTAACTATGAGAATGCATTGTTTGATCATTAGCTTAACCATTGGATCGACTGAGGATAGGCTGGGTCACTTTTTCTTTTATGAGCTGATTCCACCATTGTTCATTACAGATTTAATGGATCACAGTCTGCCTATGCTACAACTTCCTAATATTCAGCTACATGAAAGTATGCACAGGAAAAGGTTTTATTGTCTTCACAGTTGATATTCTTAGAATTTTAAATGTATATACACATAACGTTAATGAATATATATTCTTATTCTTAAATACGTCTGGAGGAGCCAGGCAGGTAAATATGGTATTTACATTTCTTGGTTGTTGACTCTGTGTCTTTCAAGTCACCATGTTCTTTTTCCACAAACACAAAATACTCAAAATAAGATGCCTTCAAATAAACCTAATGAAGATAGTGAAAGATCTCTATAATTAAACATGTGAAACATCGAAGAAACTTGAAAAACACGCATCAAAGGTTTTTAATGCTTACACACTGCAAAAATTAAGTCCGGCAAAATGGTTATTCTACCAAGAGCAAGCTATAGATTCAGTGTGGTCCTCCACTCCAAAATGTTGAGAACTATGACAGAGCCATAGAAACAAAACAACATGGAAATCAATAGGGATGGACATGTACATCAATGGAATGTAAGACAGGTGGAGAAGTAAACCTATAAAACTACAGCCATGAGATTACTGACAAAGATGCCTAAGATACCCATTGGAGATAAGAAAGGCTACTCGAAAAATGGTTCTAGGAAACTGTATCTCTACCATTAGAAGAAGGAAATTAGATCTCTATCCCTCACTCTGTACAAAAATAAAGTGATAAAGATGTTGATATAAGATTTAGCATCTTAAGAAGTAAGGTAAGAAGTAAGGAAAACACTCTCGAATGCAGTCTTAGGCCAAGGCTTTCTGAATAGAGCTCTGACTCTAAGAAAATAATACCAATAATGAACAAATGTCATCACACAAAATTGAAAAATATCTGTAGGGCCATGGTAATAATTAATAGAATATAGAAACAATATACAAAATGGAAAATATCTGAAAGAAATTAATTTATAAAAATCTTAAAAACCCAAGTGGAAAAAAGAATTAATGGACCGAACAGATAGTTCTCACAAAATAAATGACAAAACCCAATAAACACCTGAAAAATGTTTAACATCAGTGTCACTAAATAAATGTAAGTAAAAATACACTGAGTGTCTTTCTTAGCACCAATAAGAATGGCATAAAATAAGAAAACCCAGTATTTAATCTCATCTCATTTATTGAATGCTAAATGTTTGAATAATTTTTATGTTTTGAAGTGTATCTTCCATGACAAAATTAAGTAAATATTAATTAACTATTGGATAAACTCAAAATAAGTCAAAATATATTCTATGAGCAGAGACAAAATAAAAATATGGATGACATAAATCTATATTTTGTGGGCATGAAGCATTGAATAATCTAGAAACAATGAAAAGCTTTCAAATCACAAAGGGCAAAGGTAAATTTAGAGGATTACATGAAAGTTTGACAATAATAGAAAATGTATACTCCAGAGTGTTTCAAAAACACACTATAACTAGCTCATTAAGTATAATTCTTGAAACAGTGTGAAGAACTAGTTTTAGGAAGCAAAATATAAAAGACAGAAAGAGTAGAGACCCGTGAGTGTCAATCTAAAAAGATTGGGCTTTAGTTTTTAGAATATGTGGATTCTCAAAAGTTCTACAAGACATGCCCTCAGCCATTAAATATCAAGCTGTTTTCATACAGAAGGAAAATAAATCAAACTGATAATGTTGAGTACCTAATAAATATCATTAGCGATTCCATATATCCCAACACAATTTTGACCCCAGTTCTATGTTCATTTCTATGTGTAATTTATATCATGTTTAGCAAAAGGACTTACAAAAGTGTCTTTCTGATCTCTGTAGATACAACTGAATCATTGTACCTACTAAAAATGCATGCACTTAGCTGAGTGTGCGTCAGGGGGATGGTTACACTTGGAATAATGTGTCTGCCTAACAAGTGTCACACATTATCATAAAAATTATTACAAAGTGGCTACTTGATTATTCATTACTCTCCAGCATCTACCTGGATAAAGTGATACACTTGAACAGTACAAACCCACATAGTTATCCACTCATATTTCATGAAAATTCACTCTAAAACAGTATAAGTTTTATATAGTTAGTTTTTATATAGATAGTCAATGGATATCTATAGTTATTTCTTAATAAAGTTTTCAAGAATGATAATCTTCAAATGTTTGTCACAAAGATACAGGAACAAAAAAAAAATCAACCTCCTTCCACTTAAGAAACATGACGGAAAAATTTACAAAACTACCTGATGACCAAATAAGAATCATGAGACACTCTCATGATGAAGCAGAGACAAGAATACGTTTACTATGCAGTAATTGGATAAAATTTCACACTGTATTTTATTAGCATATACAATACAAATTTGTCAATCAAAAATATATTTTCAGATCTCAATTTGCTAAGATCAGCACATCCATCAATTTGCTGGAAAATATATAAATCATAGATCTATGTCCTTGCCTATAAGACCTCATCCATGTGACTTAGAATTAGAGACAGAAAAGTTTTTATTCTGATCTCAGATGGATTAAGAGAAGCACACAGCATAATATCTGTGAGACATAAGCAAGCTTATACACCTCTGTAAATTTAGATAGATATCTAGGACTAAAACAACATCAAACTTTTAATCTTGACTACAATAAGAAATGTATTAAGCATACTACTCAACTAGGAAATGGATTTTAGAGCTACTATAATTCCATATGCCTGCAACATCATTAGAAATATCACTGTCAGAATTCTAAGACTATTTATTTAATTACATTCATCTTTTGTGATTCCATCATTACATAAATGTCATAGTTGATATGAAAAAGCACAAGGGAAGAAATAATGGGGGGAGGGAAAGAAATCTAGACAAAGGAGAAAAGTCACATGTACCACATATAACCAACTTGATCTTTGAGAAGAGCCTCAGAATCATCATTAAACTCATCTCTGTGATTAGTAGGAGGATGCTGTTTAGGTCTGTTATTGTCTCTGACCTTAAACTGAAGAGTGTGTGTAGAAAAACAGATGTATTCACAGGCTTAAACCAGACATTGGAAGACAATGATTCTCCTCTAAGCATCAAAATTGGAACTCTTGAGGTCTTTTAGAAAGGGTTTGGGATTAAGTTCCAGACATATGTACAAAAGGTGCTCTTCAATAATTATCTAGATTTCTTTCTATTGGCTGCTTTACACAGAAGAAGACCCAAAAGACTCAATACCACTACACAATAGAAAAGTTCAAATTTCCGGAACAGAGTACATCAAGATTTCTTTCACAAAGTATTTCAATTTAAGATCTTAGCAAATAGGATGGCCTATATTTTTAATGTGGGAAAAGTAAATTCTGTAATACTTGTGTATAAATAATAAATTTCTGTGTGAATGTTTCATATTTAGATTTAAGTAGCATGAATAAACTTAAAAATTACCACATCAACTAAGGATAATTCATATGATGCATTATTCAAAGTATTGTAAGTTTGTTAATATTTGAAGCAATTCTACATGTCTTCATTAAATTTTCATTGAAATCTGTGTAACATTTATGTTTTATAAATGCCACAGAAAGGTCTTGTTTCCATTCAATTTGTGCTTGAACTTTCTACAGCCAACAATTTTCCCTATAAACACTAGCTAGAAATAGATTTATCCATAAATATAATAAACATTCCCATTTGGGTTGATATTTTGCTGTGTGACATAATTAACTCTAAGTTATAATAAAGCATATTACAATGTTTATATACAAATAATAAGTATATTCTCAAGGGATTAAAAATGAAATCTCCTTCTATAATCCATTTTTTCATTCCAACCCATACTATCATAATATCAATATCAATTAAAGATAATATTCTATGTTGTAAAGTTCAAATTGTGATGGAACATTAGGTTGATTTTATTCTTTCCTTGACAACCCAGTTTTATTAACAATGTTCTGTCTACACTGAAGAAAGCTGACTTGTGTCAAGGAATCATGATATGTCTATTCACATATTATGTAAAATTTGCATAATATAAAGTATTTTAGGGCCATTTTAGATTTATCAAAAATATTTGAAGATACTAACGAAGGTTTTGACATACCTTGTCATTAGCATCCTCTTACTTCTCAATGAGATATTGCCACAACTGATGGATTTCTTTAAGCCATATGCATTTTCAGATTTTGTCTAACACAAATTATATTGTATATTGTGACTTCTGTGCACTGTAGCATTGTCTTCAGAGTTTCCTTTTCTTGATGACTTTATCAATTTTGAGGAAGAAAAACATTTGTAGAACGCATGTCTATCAAAAGCAGTCTAATGATTTCTTCATAATTAAAAATCTACAGATTTAACAGAAAACCACATGGACTTGAACACTATTTCTTCTTTTGGTGTATGTGAGTGTGGACTACCTACATTAAAATGAATGGGAGAACTGACCTTTATTGTCTGGAGAAAGTAAGGTTTGGCATATTTTTAAATTATATTTATTTCTTATATGTATGTGTGTTTATTCACATGGGTGTATACATACATACATATAAAAGCAGGGAACCCCAAATCCCATAGATCATGTGTAGAGATCAGAGAACAATTCTTAGGAGTATTAGTTTCCTCCTACCATCTTGTGGTATCTGATAGGTTATTTCTCCACTGCTAAAACGAACCAATTTAAACTGGATTAGATTATATTAAAGGCAGGTTTAATGGGAAGCTGCTCTTAGACGAGTTCACTGGCCCCAAGGACCAAAACTAGAGAGTAACCATGGGAAGGGTGTGTGTGCATGTGGACTGTAGCAAAGGGAGAGCATGCAAAAATGTCTCTATTATATAATTTATGGAGAGATGCCTCTGTGGGAAGGGCAGGCCACTCCTGAGCTGGAAAGCTCAGGGTTGGGGATAGGGTATGCCAGGTAGGAACTGAGGGATGCTGGGAGGTCTTGGAAGTCAGATCTGCTTTGCTTATGTAAAATATGCACTTCAATTCTTTGTCCCAGTTCTGAAACCAAACACCATCCAGGGGCTGAACCTAGTCCTATCTACAAGTGCCTCCCTCTATCCTTGACCAATTTCATCCATTGGCAACGTTCTTTTGTTTGTTTGTTTTGTTTTGTTTTGCTTTTTAGCACAGTAGAACTATATTTTTGCCAACTTATAAACTATATTCTTTATAGCTAAACCTTCAATCCTACCCTTCAATCAATTTGCCATTTGTACTTTTATTTGCTAATTGTATTATTTTAACACCCGTATCAGACAAGCAGAAATATTGATAGTAGTCACTTTGGATAATTCTATTCTCTGGTGGAAAGTTTTCCAATGTCTATAATTGAATTTTAATCCCAAATTTCCAAATATTCTCCACTATTCTTATTACTGATTAAAATTACTTTATACATTTGAAAATTCATTTATTCTAAAATATAATGATATAATACAGTCAGTATTTATACTATTATTCAGTTAAGAGCCTGTCTTACTGTCTTAGGTAATTTTAAATTATAAATGAGATTTTTAGTAGTCTCCAGATATTTGTTGTGCCCTAGTGCAGTCCTGATGTTACTTCTGCATCCTAAATATGCAATTACACAGAATAATTTTGTAGTTACTAAGAACCTCTGGCCTTTCTTGTCTTCAGTACTGATGATCAAATCCAGGGTTCTCTGCCCGCTAGGCAAGTGCTGTGGCTGTGGCTGGAAGATCTGACCCTGGGTCTGAAGTTACAGACACTGAGCTGCTTGATATGTGTGCTGGGAATGAAACTGTGTGAGCAGGAGATTACCTGCTGAGCCATCCCTCCTGCCCCATCCGTTTTCTCTTTATTGCATCATTTTGATTTCTTCCCTCTTACCCTTTAGTGGATTATTCCAGTATTCTGTGATTCGACTTTCATGTTATGTTTTATATTTTAAACATGAGTTACTTTGCCAACTTTAATAATTACCCCCTCAATGTTAAAAAAGAAATACTTTCTTTGTGAGAATTAGTTATAAATGACTATTTTTTGACAGCTTTGAAAACAAGCTAAAAGCCTCAAACATCGCAATGCGATTTGCCTGGAGGAATACTGGGCATTTTCTTCTAGTTCGTATGTATTTTATTGAAACAGAGTTTAAAATCTTATAAACTGTGTCTTTGGAGGAAGCGTCTGAAAAACATACTTCTGTTCCTTTGAGTGTAAGTTGTCCTTTAACTCTGACTGGTACTTTGATTATTTTTGTTTGAATTATAAGGTTGCTAAGTATTATGCCTCTTGTTTTAATTTTGCTTCATGTTTTCAATATTTTATGAAATTGTAATTTGAACTCTCATATTCATTTTGGAATATTTCGACTAAAATGTTGTCACACATTTCTTTTGAATATCCCAGTTCCCTTTCTTCTGCAAATCCGATATCATGCATAGTTTCTCCCTGTATATTCTGCACATATTTCTAACCATCATATTCATTTCTCCCATTAAACTTTCATTACTCATATCTCTTTACTTGCCTTCATCTGTTGCAGAATATTAAATGATATGTAAATAATTTTTCATATTAAAATTTTTAATTTGTTATTACAATTTTGTGATAAATTTTTCTAAGTTGCTTTTCGCTTTATAAGTATAATAATCCCAGCTCATTTTAAGACAGTCTGACCGCTCTGCTGCCTCTGTCTCCTGCAAGCTCATTGCAGCTCATTTCCTTGGATCTACCCTGTTATGTGTTTTATGCCCTTTTATTCACTGACAGAAATTTCTGTGCAAAATTAAAGAAAATCAACACAAAAACTAAACCTATGAATCATATGTTCCAATATTTATAATATTTATGCTATTTATTAAGTATTTGCTTTGGGAGGGATCCAGAGATGGTTACTTCTGGGACTTTCCTTTGCTAGGTCTGAAACATCAGTATTAGCATCTCTAATGTCCCAGATTTAAAAAAAAAACAGCTATTTTCCACTCACCTGGTCCTTCCTGATTAAGGGTTTACACTACCTTAAGACCCTTCATGGTATCGACTAGAATGAATTGTATTTGTCTAATGCAGAAAAGAGAACCCAAGGTTGTTTCTAGGTATTCCTGGTAAGTTTGTGTGACCTACATATAGTCTTTCAGTTGAGAGAGCTCTGTTCTCTGTTCTGGTTTGCGTGTTCGTTGTTCTCCTTTAGAGCATTTCTCTGTTCTCACCAAATGTATCTCACCGGCGATGTAGAGGCGATGGGATTTGGTGTTCTTTTCCTAGGAGCTGAAGGATTCGTTCCAAAAGGATTTGTAAAGTTTTTGTTTGTTCTTTTCTTAGGAAAATCTCCTCATTTGCCCACGTGTCTGACAGTAAGGCCTTGACTGTTCTTAGATTGCAGTGAGCCACACTATGGCAGTTTCGCTCTTTCAGCACTGGGTCATTTCATGTGCAGTCTGTTTTAGCCTCTGCTATATTTCATTTGTTTTCTTTCTTCTGTGGTTTAACCCAGAAACCTAGAAGAGAAACAACCATGACTAAGAGCAACCAAAAAAAAAAAGTCATTGAAATAAGCCTTATACTTGTAGACCAGAGCCTAGCCCAATTGTTGTCAGGGAGGCTTCATCCAGAAGCTCAAGAGAATAGATGCAGGACCCCAGAGAATCACTAAGAAGGGCACATAGGGGTTCAGAGAGACTGAAACAACAATCATGGAGTCTGCACAAGTCTGCACTAGGTCCTCTGAATATATGCTATGGTTGTGTAGCTTGGTGCTCTTGTGGGACTCCTAACAGAGGTAGGGGTCAGTGTTTCTGGCTGTCTTGCCTGCTCTTGGGACACTTTTTCCCCTACAGAGTTGCCTTGTCCAGTCTTCATATGAGAACTTGTGTCCTCTCCTTCTATTTTAACATCACGCAGTATTCAGTTGATATCCCGAGGAAGCCTGCCCTTTAGTGAAGGAAAATAGAAGTGGAGGGGATATGGGGGACAGGGGACTTGATGGAGGGACTGGGAAGAATGGCAGGAGGAAGAACTGTTGTCAGGATGCAATGTGTGAGAGAAGAATAAAGAAAAAGAAAATAAAAAAAGCAAGATTATACCCTCACAGAAGAAGAAAGGTTACTTGATATACATTCATATTTACACCAGTACAGTATTAATACTCAAAAGAAACCAGCACAGCATCAAATGTGACTAAATTAAACCAAGGAAGGAAACGAGAGGAAATGAAGAAACCACCTTTCCAGGATCTCTGAGAAGTATAGAGCTAGCAGAGAGTGCACTCTGTTGTCTTGTGTTGTGCACTCTGCTACTTACTGATTACATCACTTAGTCACTTAGTCTTAAGGGAACATCAACCAGTTCTCAAAATCTCTACACAAAAATCCAACTTCTCAAAAAGAGCCCCAGGGCCATTCGCTGCTGTTTCGAGCCTTTGTTCTCTATTCTTGCTGAGTATCACAACACCCTGATGTTTCTGTGCCGTTATTTTCTTTAATCTCTAAGGACAACCCTTTCCTTAAGTACATATAAAACTTTGTTTCGGGGAGTAGATCTCTGCCCCAATTTTTCCCTTGAGTATTTGTCAAAATTTTTATTAAATGTTCTCCACGCCTCAATTCATTTTCGGGGTGGGGTGGGGGTTCAGATTGAGACAAAATTTCTCTCTGTAGCCTTGGTTGTCCTGGGACTCACTCTATAGGCCAGGCTACCCTCAGACTCGGAGATCCTTGGGCCTCTACCTCCTGACTGCTGAGGTTAAAGGTGTGTTGTGCCACCACTGCCTGTCCAGGCCTGGATTCTTTTTTTCTTTTTTCTTTTTTTTTTTCTTATTTTTTTATTAACTTGAGTATTTCTTATATACATTTCAAGTGTTATTCCCTTTCCCGGTTTCCGGGCAAACATCCCCCTCCCCCCTCCCCTTCCCTATGGGTGTTCCCCTCCCAACCCTCCCCCCACTGCCGCCCTCCCCCCAACAGTCTAGTTCAGTGGGGGTTCAGTCTTAGCAGGACCCAGGGCTTCCCCTTCCACTGGTGCTCTTACTAGGATATTCATTGCTATCTATGGGGTCAGAGTCCAGGGTCAGTCCATGTATAGTCTTTAGGTAGTGGCTTAGTCCCTGGAAGCTCTGGTTGCTTGGTATTGTTGTACATATGGGGTCTCGAGCCCCTTCAAGCTCTTCCAGTTCTTTCTCTGATTCCTTCAACAGGGGTCCTATTCTCAGTTCAGTGGTTTGCTGCTGGCATTCGCCTCTGTATTTGCTGTATTCTGGCTGTGTCTCTCAGGAGCGATCTACATCCGGCTCCTGTCGGTCTGCACTTCTTTGCTTCATCCATCTTGTCTATATGGGTGGCTGTATATGTATGGGCCACATGTGGGGCAGGCTCTGAATGGGTGTTCCTTCAGTCTCTGTTTTAATCTTTGCCTCTCTCTTCCCTGCCAAGGGTATTCTTGTTCCCCTTTTAAAGAAGGAGTGAAGCATTCACATTTGATCATCCGTCTTGAGTTTCATTTGTTCTAGGCATCTAGGGTAATTCAAGCATTTGGGCTAATAGCCACTTATCAATGAGTGCATATCATGTGTGTCTTTCTGTGGTTGGGTTAGCTCACTCAGGATGATATTTTCCAGTTCCAACCATTTGCCTACGAATTTCATAAAGTCGTTGTTTTTGATAGCTGAGTAATATTCCATTGTGTAGGTGTACCACATTTTCTGTATCCATTCCTCTGTTGAAGGGCATCTGGGTTCTTTCCAGCTTCTGGCTATTATAAATAAGGCTGCGATGAACATAGTGGAGCACGTGTCTTTTTTATATGTTGGGGCATCTTTTGGGTATATGCCCAAGAGAGGTATAGCTGGATCCTCAGGTAGTTCAATATCCAATTTTCTGAGGAACCTCCAGACTGATTTCCAGAATGGTTGTACCAGTCTGCAATCCCACCAACAATGGAGGAGTGTTCCTCTTTCTCCGCATCCTCGCCAGCATCTGCCATCACCTGACTTTTTGATCTTAGCCATTTTTTTCTTTTTTTTTTTTTGAATTAGTTACATTGTTATTGTTTTCCTGAGCAAGAGGGTCAATCAAGTTAGCCAGAAACCTTGCCTTCCTTCCAGTAGATTTGTTTGGCCTACAGATGCTGGAATCTGGAGTTAGTCTTTTTTTTTAATCTATTATATTTTTTCTTTTTCTTTTTGTATTGGATATTTTAAATTTACATTTAAAATGTTGTCCCCTTTCCCAGTTTCCTGTCCATAAACCCCCATCCTATCTTCCCTCCCCCTTCTTCTATAAGTGTGTTCCCCCTCCCCAACAACCCACCTACTTGCTGCCTCCCCACCTGACATTTCCCTACACTGGGGGGTCCAGCCTTGACAGGACCAAGGGCTTCTCCACCCATTGGTGCTCAACGAGGCCATCCTCTGCTACGTATGCAGCTGGAGCCATGAGTCTGTCCATGTGTATTCTTTGGGTAGTAGTGTAGTCCTTGGGAGCTCTGGTTGGTTGGCATTGTTGTTCTTATGGGGTTGCAAGCCCCTTCAGCTCCTTCAATCCTCTCCTAACTCTTCCAATGCGGATCCCATTCTCAGATCAAGGGTTGGCTGTGAGCATCCATCTCTGCATTTGTCATGATTCTTAAGCAAAGATCTGTTAGCCTTCCCCATCCACTTTAGGTAACTATCACTACTATCCTTGTTCATTTCTTATGTGTGAAGTCATGTTTGTGAGACCTCATGTGTGTAGCTTCTGACATTTCTAAAAGTCACAACATCATTACCAACTCCTTGTCCTTCTGGCTCTTAGAAAATTTTTACCTCCTCCTCTGTAATGATCCCTGAGTTGTAGATGCAAGAGTCATGTTTGGAATATATTAGCTGCAACTGGACTCTAACATTCTCTAGTCCTAGCGATGAAGCCACTGGCAACTAAGAAATGCTGACAGAGGAAGAAATAGACTTCCCCAGGGAAGCACATACCCACTGGTTGTTCAATACCAAATGCTCAGTCCTGAAAATATGTATATACAACTATATATTATACAGAGTAAGTAGGTTGTCTTAATTTATTTAAACACACACACACACAGACACACAGACACACACACACACACACACACACACACACACACACACACACACCACAGAGAAATTTGTAGAAAAATCAAGGATAGAGGTTGTAAGTGGAAGGATTTGGAAGGAGGAAATGACATAAAGAACTCAAAAATATTAATTTTGACAACTATTTCATACAACTATTCAACTTGGCTTGAGTGTGATGACTCTCTTTTGTAAACCTCTGAAGACCCAATATCAGGTACTACCTATGTTGCTGTGATACAATCATGACCAGAACAGGTTGGGGGAAAAAGGGCTTATTTTGGTTTACAGTTAAAGTGGGGAGTCTGTTACACTCAGGAAGATATAGCAGCAGCTGAAAAGCAAAACGTCCTTCTTCCTGTCCTTTATGGCTGCCATGGAAAGTGGCACCCAAAGATCCCCTGAAAAATGGTAAATGTCATGGAATAGTGGTAGGAATGTGAAACTAGATCTATTTAATAATCACCACCCTGAAGGAATGGAAATCATGCCCATTCCTTTGGAGCACTATAAATCCTGCTAGGACAAGTTCCCTGCCCTCTAGTTTATTTAACAAGATGCTTTAGATTTTGCCAAGGCCTGCATGTTGACCTTAAAGTCTCAAACTCAATTAGTTTAAAATCTTTTCCCTCTGCAGTTTGTCCCTCTTCAGATCCTAAAATATTTGTTTGCTTTAAAAGTTAAGCTAGAAATCCCTTCTTATGATTCATCATTTCAAGACAAACCTACACCTGTTATCTGTAAGATCAACTAATGTTTTACAGCTGTCAAAAGCAGGGACAGCTTTTGTTAATTACTAACTAGTCTTTTGTTTTCTATACTGATTCACAGATTATAATAGGTTTAGTCATGATTCTATTGCTATGAAGAAGAAAACAATACCTAACATTATCGATTTAAAAGGAGGAATATTCCACAATTTTTAATTTTAATTTCCTAATGAACATATAAAATGGCAAGATTTTTATGGATTCTAATAAATCATAAGTTTTGCTTGGCATTGCTCCATCTCTCTTGATGTGTATACCTCCAGTATCCAGTGTCCTCATTTCTCCACTTTTCATAATTTATGACCTATTCGTGTCCCCATACCCTCCATAAAACCTCTTGTTTCCTCTCATGGGCCATATGTCATTCTCTGTTTACTCTTGCATACTCCCAAATAATTGTACACACACATACATACACACACACACTATATATATATATATACATATATATATATATACACACACATGTATTATTGTAAATGTTTATACATATAAATACATACATATATATACACGCAATATATATATACACATATAATTGTAAATCTTTACACATATAAATACATACATATATACACATCACATACACATGTGCATGCATACTACTCACAGGGTCCACACATGAAATACATGAGGGAGATGGTGATATAAGTGAGATGGAGGGAGACAAGAGAGAACTGGACAGAGTCAGTCAGAGAAAATAAAGAACTAGTCTTACCTTCAATGACATATCCCCAGTGAGCAAAAGTTCCTTCTATTAGATTCCACCACTGAAAGTTCTGTCATCTCCTAACTGCACCACAGACTGAACGTAAAGATCTTTAGGGATAACTGGGGGATATAAAATCTATACTATAACAGAGTGACTCTTAGAATCAGATTACAGCATTTTATTCTATACTTCTTGAATAGTAAATTCAAAATCTCTGTCACATCTAGACTAGAAACAGACTTGGTGAAAAATCTAATTATTTTCTTTCAAGAATATTTGGACAAAAAGCTTAACCTCCCAAACTCTATTTTCCATCTCATTTAGGAAACAGGACCAAGCACAACAAATATTTCCTCAGTATTTGCTAAACGCACCACTGACATTGCTGTGATATGTTAACAAAATGTTCTATAGCTTTCAAGTAGAAAAAGCTGTTTCTGGCCCTGGGATTTTTACATTTTCCTATTATGTAGATTGAGTGTTTTGATAGGCCAAGGTGATTGATACTGGCTGTGTCTCACAAGGTGGAAATGCATTTGATTGTCTGAAAATTGAGAAAGAAATGGATACTAACAGTAGCTTTCAGTGGCTTTGTTGTTGTCCCCATAATTTTAAACTCAGTACAGCTATGAAGCCTTTAATGATTTTCTAATAGTCACTGAATGACAATTCTACCAAAATTAAATTAGCAAAAAGACAGGGCTAAAAATTATTTTAAAACGAGTAAAGTTGAATCCATGAAATTTTTCAGATACATATTAATTTTAGTGTCTTGTTTTGTACTTGAGTGTAATGAAATATTTCCTTCATAGGCTCTGTCAAAGCAGTCTCACAATGTCAACAATAAGATAAGATCAAATAATAAGTCACATTAACACAGCGATAAGGACAGAATGAGTGAGGAGGTGAATAGTTTCAATAGGCTTGAGAACAAAGTGCAGAACAGTAACTGCCAGCAAAAACATTAGATCCACTTTCTCTGGGGTGTATTAAATTTCAGCATCATACACACACACACACACACACACACACACACACACACACACACGCACACACACACATATATGCGTATGTATATATTTCATATATATTTCGCTATATGTATTTCAAGATGAATTTGTCAGTCAACACTATGATGAAAATGGTGAGGTTGGCTATAAGATGTTGAAAGACGAGATGACTTCATGTGGCGAAGAATTTGTGCTTGGTTAATATTAGTTATAGAGACAGCACATTCTGAGGGTTTCCAGCTCAACATCACTAAGCAGAGTCAGGTGAGCCATGCTCCGCACCAACATTCCCACCACTTGAGAAGGGTAGGCAGTGGGATCATGAGCTCAAGTCCAACCGAGCTTGCATCCTGACTTTGAGGCCAGCCTAGAATACATGAAGTCCTTTCTCAAACCAACAAATAATCAAAATTAAGATTAACGAAGACTATCAGGTAAGATCTGCAGTTTTCTAGTATTAAGAAATTAGTAGTTTCTTAGAACAATCTGAATTAATCTCTGTTTGTAAGGAACAACAGCACGACATATGCAACCCAATAGTGAATAGTAATAATGGAAGAGCAGAGAGAAATATTTCTTTCTTGTTATCTTACAAGTTACCATGAAAATATACATATAATTGCTCACATGATTGGCATATTCGTAGTCTCCACTCACTCATCAGACTCTACTACCACCATTGCTAAGGCTGTAGTTGCTTACACAAAGAAATATCGTTAAATGTGCAACAGGACATATACTAAAAATGCTTTCCTACTTCTTAAAAATTGGAAGATCAATAAGATGGGATAGTTATTGTAATGTTTCTTCTTATACTCAGTTTCAGGAACAGACTTGTTTTACAACAGATATGTTTCTTAGATGATTGTGACTCTACTTTTCGTAGCTCCGAAGAGTTTCAAGGTGTATTATAGTAGATTATTAATGTGGTCTTGTGTCTCTCCAGACACATCTCTCATGTAAGGTTGAGCAAATGGTAATGTATTTATACAGTAAAGATATATGTATGCTTTGAAAGTAAGATATAAAGACGAGAGAGACTCCCGAGCTGAGTAGGAGGATATGGTATGCATATTTTCCACATAAAGATGGTCAACTTTTCCTACTTGCTGTCTTCAATTAGTGAAATTTAAATCATGTATGAGATTAATCCTCTCTTGTAATAAGTAATTGCCTAGAAACTGGCCTGTCCATGATATACAAAGTGTAGCTTTTCATAAATACCAGTAAGGCACACAAATGAATTCTTCTGAAGTCAAGAAGGAAAATTCTGTGTAGAGTGGAGGGAATAGAAAGAGATTGGGAGCTTCACAAATTCTAAAACCATATCAGAAGGACGCAGACAAAAACCTAACATGTCCTTCCCCAGCTAGATTTATATGGTCTCACAGCCCTTGTTTCCCTTACATTTCACAGTCATAAAAAAGACAGGATGGAGCACTTTGATTGTTTTCACTTATTTATATCAGTACTTCCTATAATTGACTAAATCTTTCAGAACAGTTGATTAAAGAACTTCATATACTCTCTTACTAATGCATAAAATCCTAATGGCCATGCCACTTATCTTCTGCACTGTAGTGTGAAAATGGTCATATCAGTGAAATTTATCTTAGTGGATAACTGTAAGGCATATATTCCCTATGAATCCCTAGGATACAAGTAGCTAAGGATATCCATGAATGCAGCCCACCAGAAAAATGTAAGTTTATCTAGAGTATTATCCGAATATTTTTGTTAGAGTGACATTCCTGTCACAAGTCCCAGAGTTTAGATTTATGCATAACAATATCATGTTGAAAGTTGCACAAACCTGAAAGTATTTGGAGCATAGCGATAGACTCTGTGTCTTACTGTTTTGCCATATTTTCCTGGAAAATATCATTAAATGTAGTGCTACGCATATGAGACGAAGAAAATAATCATACTATAACATTTTTTCATCAAAATATCTTGGCCGTCTAATGCAAAACATACACTCTGCTTTCATGCATTGATTGTAAAATATTTAATATGGCAGCACACCCTTTTACCTCCTATTTCTCTTCCTGTACTCCTCTTACCTCTAGTTAATCACCAATTGCTACAAGACAAACCCAGAAATAAACAATTCACAACTTTTAACTGCTGTGTCTGACTGGCAACTATAGTATCTTGCTCCATCATTCTGGGAGGCCATGAGTTAACCTAGCACATTGAATCTATGTGATGGTCCACCTATTCATCTTGTAATAGTCAGGCCTTCTATGACCCTGGTCATATTGCTGTCACCTGCTCATGTTTAGGTAGCATTTATTGATCTTATCACATAGGTATACACTGCAATATTTCACACCATCCCACGAAAAGGATGATCATAACACAATGTTACATTGACAGACACTCCATCCTCATGATATTCACTAAACTCTATCATGATAATGATTATATTTCACTAATTTTTGTTATTCTCAATCTATGACTACTTAAGTTAAAATTTATCATACAATTTTGCACTATTCTGAAGGTCACATGTGGTCAGAGGCTGTTGTGAGATAGGGGTACTATACTTGGTTCCAAAATGTTTCCTTAGTCAAACTCCAAAAATAATTTTTACATAAATGTCCTTTTCTTTCTTTCCACAAGGCCTTAAGAGTTCAGAAATTCAACCGAATCATTTTAGTGTTTTTAAAAAGCTGTTCCTAAAAATTATAAAGCCCCATGCAAAGGTGAAAGGCCACTTAAGCCTTCTACTGTGCCAATTAAGGTAATGAATGCAAGGGAGTCTGCCTCCTGGAAAACATGGTTAAAATCTGATCTAATTAGAGTTTCCTAAAGACGTGTGAATTTTAACAAGCTACTGACATTTTTTTGCCTTAGGTTTTCTTTTGCTTTTTCTTTTTGTCCTGTATTTTTTAATCACATTTTTCTTGTTTGTTTTTAACTACATTTTTGGTATTGAAACAATATGCTTGAGTTTATGTCTCCCTTACCAGGAAAAAAAAATCTCAATCATATGTAGGTGTCCTGTGTGCTTTAATGAAATATTTATCCTATATAAAATGGTTTTTACTAGGATAAAATCATAGAAGCAGTTGGATTAGCTTCTCAATGGAGAGGAAAGTTGACTCCAAGAATGTTCTGTTTGATGCTAATAATGATCATAAATTAGCATGTGCCATAATACATATTATCCTCCAGCTTTTGTCTCACACAGTTGTGTGGGTTTCAAATCCCTAGACTTGCATTATACAAGGAAATGAACATTTGAAGCCATCTTTTTGAACATTCTTTTTTCTGTTTCATAGCTTACAGATAAGAGCTCCCATCTGTTGTAAAAAATAAAAAAGTCTGTCAACAGAATCCATTTGATCAAAGAATTTGTAGGTTATTAATAGAGGAAAAAAATCCATGTATTTGTCATTCTGGGTTATCACTTCCATACTCTGTTTGCAGCTTTCAAATTGTGGCAATGGCTTAATATTTTAAGCAATTTCATTGCTTTCAAATTATGACAATGGTTTCACATTTTTAAACATTTCTGATATATCATGGGGGGAGCAGTGGGAACATTTGCATGTTTTTTCCTGTTCTTTGGAGATTTTCGCTGTTCTGTATCCCAATAAAGGAAATGTCACCCTGAGTTTGCCTGCACAGTTATTCATCAGCTTTACTAATTTAAGTCACCTGGCTCTGAATGATTTACCACATATAGTAAAAGCCTCTGCATAGTTCTTTTCCACATTGCATTTAGCCCAGTGTCAGACAATCCCAACAATGCAACACAATTGAAATAAAATCCCTTTTCCCCGGGTGTACCTGATGTATTATGTGGTATGGGATGAACACCGGAAAGACCTTTAAAAACATTCTCTCCCTTTCTAACCCTTTCTTTCTTTTCTATTGAGAAAGGGTCTAATTATTTTGCAAATTTTCCCTCTAAATAGTAACTCTCTTTCTTGTCTTTGACTTCATCTGATCCTTTGATAAACTTGCCCCTATCACATTAAATGGTAATATCATAGAATTGCTTCTGTAGTACAAATAATCGCTCGCTTTCTAGTTATTTTAATATCCTATAACTGTGAGAGAGCCTGGTGTTCAGAAAGAGTGTAATGGCTGGGAGTGGCCATTACTCGGTGGTATTGTATTTATTTATCGTGCTTTTTCCTTGTGGCTCCATTCCAATCAACATAAAAGCAGAACAGCAATGCAAGCAACGAGGCAACTGCTCCCATGGCCCTGTATCTTCTCTGTCTCTCCTTGACCAAATCGGTGCAACTGAACCAGCTGTGAGTAAACTCCTAACCACACAACAGACTGCCTTCTCACCATTGGAGAAAGATGTTCAAGGTGCTTAAATGCTTAACTCCCATATTTTGATGAATGCTTTCCCCGTACCACCCTCACCCTGACTCAGTTCTTCAAAGCGATGGCACCTGCACTAACAGTAAGGCTCAATGCAAAGTGAGAAGACTGGGCCTTTTCATGCAACAGGGAAACCTTCTCCCATGGGGATTAAGGTGTGAAATAGTTTGGGTTTTTTCATTGTTGTTTGTTTTCTTTATCCTTCTGTGCTCCCGTTGTGGACATTTTCTGTAGCTACAGCTTCAGATCTACTGGCCTTTGTTAATTCAATGTCTCTTTTCATGTTAATGCCATTCCATTTTCCAGCTCAGTTACTTCTTATGTTACAGAGTTTAACTGTTTGAATCTTTTTAATATCACTCTCATCTTTATAAATGTGTAAATTTTGTGGAAAACAGTTAAATAAATATTGATAGTGCTTTATTTTAATAACTGAATACATTACAGTTTTATTATTATTGGATATTTTATGTATTTACTTTCAAATGTTATCCCTCTTTACCGGTTTTCCCTAGAGAAACACCCTATCCATCCTCCCTTCCTCTGCTTCTATGAGAGTGCTCCCCCACTCACCCACCAACACCAACCTCCCTGCCATGGAATTTCCCTCCACTGGGCCATCTAGCCTTCACAGGACCAAGGGCCTCTCCTCTCATTAATGTCCAACAAGGCCATCCGCAGCTGCATATGAGGCTAGCGCCATGGGTCCCACCATGTGTATTCTCTGGATGGTGGTTTAGTCACTGGGAACTCTGGACAGTTTGGATGGTGGATATTGTTGTTCTTCCTATAGGTTGCAAACTTGTTCAGCTCCCTCAGCCTTTCTCTCACTCCCATTGGGAACCCCATACTCAGTCAAATTATTGGCTGTGAGCATCCTTCTCTGTACTTGTTGGGCTCTGGCAGAGCCTCTCAGGAGGCAGTTATATCAGATTCCTGTCAACAAGTACTTCTTGGCATTCACAGTACTATATGTGTTTGGTTTCCATGTATAAAATGGTTCTCCAGGAGGAGGAGTCTTTGGATGGCCTTTTCTTCAGTCTCTGCAACATGCTTTGACTCCATATTTCCTCCCTTAAGGATTTTGTTCCCCTTCTAAGAAGGACTGAAGATTTCAATTTTGGTCTTCCTTCTTGAGCATCATGGGGTCTGGGAGTAGTACCTCTGGGTATTCTGAGCTTTTGGGCTACTATACACTTATTAGTGAGTGCATACCATGTGTCTTCTTTTGTGACTGGGTTGCTGCACTCAGGATAATAATTTCTAGTAACAAGAATTTGACAAAGAATTTCATGAAATCTTTGTTTTTACTAGCTGAGTAGTATTCCACTGTGTAGATGTTCCACATTATCTGCATCCATTCCTCTGTTGAAGAACATCTGGGTTCTTTCCTGGCTGTTATAAATAAGAATGATATGAACATAGTGCAGCATGTGTCACTGATATACTTTGAGCATCTTTTGAGTATATGTCCAGGAGTGGTATAGCTGAGTTTTCAAGAAGTATTATGTCCAATTTTCTGAGGATCTGCCAGACTGATTTCCAGAGGGCTTGTAACAGTTTGCAATCCCACCAACAATGGAGGACTGTTCCTCTTTCTCCGCATCCTCACCAGCATCTGCTGTCACCTGAGAACTTGATTTTAGCCATTCTGACTCATGTGAGGTTGAATCTCAGGGGTGTTTTGATTTTCCTTTCCCTGATGACTAATGCTGAACATTTCTTTAGGTGCTTTTCAGGCATTCGGTATTCCTCAGTTAAGAATTCTTTGTTTAAAAGAAAGAGAACTTCAGACCAATTTCCCTTATGAATATCGACACAAAAATACTCAATAAAATTCTGGCAAACCGAATCCAAGAACACATCAAAACAATTATCCACCATGATCAAGTAGGCTTCATCCAAGGCATGCCCGGATGGTTTAATATACAGAAAACCATCAACATAATCCATTATATAAACAAACTGAAAGAACAAAACCACATGATCATTTCATCAGATACTGAGAAAGCATTTGACAAAATTCAACACCCCTTCATGTTAAAGTCCTGGAAAGAAAAGGAATTCAAGGCCCATACCTAAACATAGTAAAAGTCATATAGAGCAAACCAGTAGCTAACATTAAACTAAATGGAGAGAAACTTGAAGCAATCCCACTAAAATCAGGGACTAGACAGGGCTGCCCACTCTCTTCCTACTTATTCAATATAGTTCTTGAAGTTCTGGCCAGAGCAATCAGACAACAAAAAGAGATCAACGGGATATAGATTGGAAAAGAAGAAATCAAAATATTACTATTTGCAGATGATATGATAGTTTATTTAAGTGATCCCAAAAGTTCCACCAGAGAACTACTAAAGCTGATAAACAACTTCAGCAAAGTGGCTGGGTATAAAATTAACTCAAATAAATCAGTAGCCTTCCTCTACACAAAAGAGAAACAAGCCGAGAAAGAAATTAGGGAAACGACACCCTTCATAATATACCCAAATAATATAAAGTACCTCGGTGTGACTTTAACCAAGCAAGTAAAAGATCTGTACAATAAGAACTTCAAGACACTGAAGAAAGAAATTGAAGAAGACCTCAGAAGATGGAAAGATCTCCCATGCTCATGGATTGGCAGGATTAATATAGTAAAAATGGCCATTTTACCAAAAGCGATCTACAGATTCAATGCAATCCCCATCAAAATACCAATCCAAATCTTCAAAGAGTTAGACAGAACAATTTGCAAATTCACCTGGAATAACAAAAAAACCCAGGATAGCTAAAACTATCCTCAACAATAAAAGGACTTCAGGCAGAATCACTGTCCCTGAACTCAAGCAATATTACAGAGCAATAGTGATAAAAACTGCATGGTATTGGTACAGAGACAGACAGATAGACCAATGGAATAGAATTGAAGACCCAGAAATGAACCCACACATTTGATTTTTGAAAAGGAGCCAAAACCATCCAATGGAAAAAAGATAGCATTTTCAGCAAATGGTGCTGGTTCAACTGGAGGGCAACATGTAGAAGAATGCAGATCGATCCATGCTTATCACCCTGTACAAAGCTTAAGTCCAAGTGGATCAAGGACCTCCACATCAAACCAGACACACTCAAACTAATAGAAGAAAAAGCGGGAAGCATCTCGAACACATGGGCACTGGAGAAAATTTCCTGAACAAAACACCAATGGCTTATGCTCTAAGAACAAGAATTGACAAATGGGATCTCAAAAAACTGCAAAGCTTCTATAAGGCAAAGGACAATGTTGTTAGGACAAAACGGCAACCAACAGATTGGGAAAAGATCTTTACCAATCCTACAACAAATAGAGGGCTTATATCCAAAATATACAAAGAACTTAAGAAGTTAGACCGCAGGGAGACAAATAACCCTATTAAAAATGGGGTTCAGAGCTAAACAAAGAATTCGCAGCTGAGAAATGCTGAATGGCTGAGAAACACCTGAAGAAATATTCAACATCTTTAGTCAGAAGGGATGCAAATCAAAACAACCCTGAGATTTCACCTCACACCAGTGAGAATGGCTAAGATTAAAAACTCAGGTGACAGCAGATGCTGGCAAGGATGTGGAGAAAGAGGAACACTCCTCCATTGTTATTGGGATTGCAGACTGGTACAATCATTCTGGAAATTTGTCTGGAGGTTCCTCAGAAAATTGGACATTGAACTACCTGAGGACCCAGCTATACCTCTCTTGGGCATATACCCAAAAGATGCCCCAACATATAAAAAAGACAGGTGCTCCACTATGTTCATAGCAGCCTTATTTATAATAGCCAGAAGCTGGAAAGAACCCAGATGCCCTTCAACAGAGGAATGGATACAGAAAATGTGGTACATCTACACAATGGAATATTACTCAGCTATAAAAAACAATGACTTTATGAAATTCATAGGCAAATGGAGGGAACTGGAAAATATCATCCTGAGTGAGGTAACCCAATCACAGAAAAACACACATGATGTGCACTCATTGATAAGTGGCTATTAGTCCAAATGCTTGAATTACCCTAGATGCACAGAATACATGAAACTCAAGAAGGATGACCAAAATGCAAATGCTTCACTCCTTCTTTAAAAGGGGACCAAGAATAACCTTGGCAGGGAATAGGGAGGCAAAGTTTAGAACAGAGGCAGGAGGAACACCCATTCAGAGCCTGCCCCACATGTGGCCCATACATATACAGCCACCCAATTAGATAAGAGGGATGAAGCAAAGAAGTGCAGACTGACAGGAACTGAATGTAGATCTCTTCTGAGAGACACAGCCAGAATACAGCAAATACATAGGCGAATGCCAGCAGGAAACCACTGAACTGAGAATGGGACCCCTGTTGTAGGAATCAGAGAAAGGACTGAAAGAGCTTGAAGGGGCTTGTGACCCCATGTGAACAACAACCAGAGCTTCCAGTGACTAAGCCACAACCCAAAGACTATACATGGACTGACCCTGGGCTCCAACCTCATAGGTAGCAATGAATAGCTTAGTAAGAGCACCAGTGGAAGGAGAAGTCCTTGGTCATGCCAAGACTGAACCCCCAGTGAACATGATTGTTTGGGGGAGGGCGGTAATTGTGGGAGGATTGGAAGAGGAACACACATATAGAAAGGGAGGGGAAGGCGTTAGGGGGATGTTGGCCCAGAAACCAGGAAGGAATAACAATTGAAATGTAAATAAGAAATACTCAAGTTAGTAAAGATAAAAAAAATAAATAATTAGGCAAAATAGAATTCTTTGTTTAGCTTTGTACCCCAATTTTTAATAGGTTTATTTGTTTCTCTAGCATCTAACTTCCTTAGTTGCTTGTCTATATTGGATTTTAGCCTTCTATCAGATGTAGAATTAGTAAAGATCTTTCTCCATTCTGTTTGTTGATGTTTTGTCTTATTGACAGTATGCTTTGCCTTATGAGGTCCCATTTGCTGATTTTTGATCATAGAGCATAAGCAATTGGAGTTCTGTTTCAGGAAAATTTCCCCTGTGCCAATGTGTTTCAGCCTCTTCCCCACTTTCTCTTTTATTAGTTTAAGTGTATCTTGATTTATGTTGAGGTCCTTGATCTGTTGAACTTGAGCTTTGTACAAGGAGATAAGAATGGATTGATTTGCATTTTCCTACATGCTAACCTCCAGTTGAGTCAGAACCATTTCTTGAAAAAGCTGTCTTTTTTCCACTGGATATTTTAGCTCCTTTGTGAAAGACCAAGTGACCATGTGTAGGTTGGTTCATTTTGGCTCTAAAATTCTATTCCACTGATCTACATGCCTGTTTCTATACCCATACCATGCAGTTTTTTCAGTATTGTTCTGTAGTACAGCATGAGGTCAGGAATGGTGTTTCCCCCAGAAGTTCTTTTATTGTTGAGGATAGATTTTAGTATCCTGGGGTTTTTAGGTATGTAGTGTCTTCATTTTCATGAAATTATAAAAAGTCTTTAATTTCTTTCTTTATTTCTTGACCAAGTTATCATTGAGTAGAGCATTGTTCAGCTTCTATGGGTCTATGGACTTTCTGATGTTTTTGTTGTTATTGAAGGCCAGCCTTATTCTGTGGTGGGAGACTTTCTTGGGTTGGGAGACTTTTAATGACTGCTTCTATTTCTTTAGGGGCAATGGGACTGGTTAGATGGTTTATATGTTCCTTATTTAACTTTGGTACCTGGCATCTTTCTAGAAAATTGTCCATTTCATCCAGATTTTCCAGTTTTGTTAGGTACAGGCTTTTGTAGTAGGATCTGATGATTTGGTTGATTTCCTCTGTTTCAGCTATGTCTCCTTTTTTATTTTTGATTTTGTTAATTTGAATACTATCTCTATGCACTCAGGTTAGTCTGACTAAGGGTTTATTTATCTTGTTGATTTTCTCAAAGAACCAGCTCCTTGTTTTGTTGATTCTTTGCATAGTTCTTTTTGTTTCCTCTTGGTTGATTTCAGCCCTGAGTTTATTTCTTGCCATCTACTCCTCTTGGGCGTATTTGCTTCTTTTTGTTCTAGAGCTTTTCAGTGTCCTGTGGAGCTGCTAGTGAATGCTTTGTCCAGTTTCTTTTTGGAGGCACTCAGCGCTATGAGTTTTCCTCTTAGCACAGCTTTCATTGTGCTCCATAAATTTGGGTATGTTGTATCTTCATTTTCATTAAATTCTAAAAAGTCTTTAATTTCTTTCTTTATTTCTTCCTTGACCAAGTTATCATTGAATAGAGCGTTGTTCAGCTTCTATATGAGTCTATGGGTTTTTTGATGTTTTAATTGTTATTGAAGACCAACCTTAATCTGTGGTGATCTGATACTATGCATGGGATTATTTCATTCTTCGTGTATCTGTTGAGGCCCATTTTGTGACCAATTATATGGTCAATTATGGAGAAGGTACCATGAGTTGATGAGAAGATGGTATATTCTTTTGTTTTAGGATGGAATGTCCTATAGAAATCTGGTAAATCCATTTGGTTCAAATTTTCTGTTAGTTTCTCTTTGTCTTTGTTTAGATTTTGTTTCTATGGTCTTTCAATTGATGAGAGCGGGGTGGTGAAGTCTCCCACTATTATTGTGTGAGTTGCTATGTGTTCTTTGAGCTTAAGTAAAGTTTATCTTATGAATGTAGGTGCCCTGACATTCAGAGCATAGGTGTTCAGAATTGAGAGTTCATCTTGACAGATTTCTCCTTTGATGACTATGGAGCATGCTTCCTCATCTTTTTTGATAAATTTTGTTTGAAAGTTGACTTTACTCGATATTAAAATTGTTACTCGAGGTTGTTTCTTGGGACCATTTGCCTCAAAAAAATTTTTTCCAGCCTTTTATTCTGAGGTATAATCTATCTTTTTCAGTGAGGTGCATTTCCTGTATTCAGCAAAATGCCTGGTCCTAATTGCATATCTGGTCTAATAGTCTATGCCTTTTTATTGGGGAATTGAGTCCATTGATGTTAAGAGATATTAAAGAATCGTAATTGTTCCTTCCTGTTGTTTTTGTTGTTAGAGGTGGGATTATGTTTGTTTGGCTACCTTCTTTTGAGTTGGCTAAAAGATTATTTTTTTGCTTTTCTAAGGTGCAGTTTTCCTCCT
The DNA here is from genome assembly GCF_021556685.1 of Rattus norvegicus. NCBI lineage: Eukaryota > Metazoa > Chordata > Mammalia > Rodentia > Muridae > Rattus > Rattus norvegicus. The sequence goes on along the minus strand of NC_141551.1, from coordinate 9,115,355 downwards.
TGTGTTGAAGTTTTCCATCTCTTATCTTTTGTAGCGTTGTATTTCTGGAAAGATATTGGGTAAATTTGGTTTTTTTGATGAAATACCTTGGTTTCTCCATCTATATATGATCAATGAGAGCTTTTCTGGATATAGTAACCTGGGCTGGCATTGTGTTCTTCTAGGGTGTGTAGGACATCTGCCTAGGATTTTCTGGCTTTCATAGTCTCTAATGAGAAGTCTGGTGTAATTCTGATAGGTCTGCTTTCATATGTTACTTGACCTTTTTCGTTAACGCTTTTAATATTCTTTCTTTGTTTCCCACATTTGGTGTTTTGATTATTATGTGATGGGAGAAATTTCTATTCTGGTCCATTCTATCTGAGTTCTGTAAACTTATTGTATGTTTATGGGTATTTCTTTCTTTAGGATTGGGAAATTTTCTTCTATAAAATTGTTGAAGATAGTAACTGGCCCTCTCATTTATAAGTCTTCACTCTCTGCTATGCATACTATCCCTAGGCTTGGTCTTCTCATAGTGTTCTAGAGTTCCTGGATGTTTTGGACTATGAGCCTTTCGCATGTTTGACTTTTGTCACTGCTTTTTGTAACATCTTCTGCCCCTCAGAGTCTCTCTTCAATCTCTTGTATTCTGTTGGTGATGCATCTATGACTTTTTAATCTTGTTCCTAGGTTCCTATCTCCAGAGTTGTCTCTCTTTGTGATTTCTTTATTGTTTCCATTTCCATGTTAGATCCTGAATGGTTTTGTTCAATTCCTTCACCTGTTTGATTGTGCTTTCCTACAATTCTTTAAGGGATTTTTGTGTTTCCTCTTTAAGGGCTTCTAACTGCTTACTTGTATTCTTCTGTATTTCTTTAAAGGAGTTATCTACGTCCATCTTAAAGTCCTTTATCATCATCATGAGATGTGAATTTTAAATCTGATACTTTATTTTCTTGTATGTTGGGGTATCCATATCCAGGGTTTGCTCTAGTGAGAGCATTGGCTTCTGGTGATGCTAAGTAGCCTTGGCTTCTCTTGCTTAGTTAGGTTCTTGTGCTAGCCTCTTGCTATCTGGTTATTTCTGGTGTCAGTTGATCTTTCTGTCTCTAACTGAAGCCTGTCTCTCCTCTGAGCCTGTGAGCCTGTGAACTTAGGAGTGACAGCTCTCCTGGGAGATCATCTCTCTCTGGGAGAGATTTTAGTCTGGAGACCTCTTCTTCAGGGTTACCTCTGTGGCACAAATGGAGATTAGAAAGGTCTGTCCCTATTTGCTCCCTAGTTCCTGAGCCCTGTGGTCTCCTGGCAGGTCCCTCTTTAGCCAGTTATTGGAGCAAAAGTTTAGGAGCTCTCTTGTGAACTTAGAAGTACAACACTCCTGAGACACCTGCTGTCCCTGGGCAGGATATGGTTCCAGTGAGCTCTGTCATAGTGTTAACTCTGGGGCACAGATGGAGGCTGGAAGAACCAAGTTAATTCTTGATCAGTTTTTAATCAATTTTTATATTTGGTCTTTCCTACTTTGTAAGTTTGTTAAATTTCTTTATTATAAGTATACTTGCATAGTTGTTACATTGTTACATAGTATTTGTATTGTTCTTGTTAAATTTCTGTTTGTTCCAAGTTGTTGTAGCTGGGCTTGGTTATATTTTTTACTCTTCTTTCCTGGGAGTGGGCTGTTGGACAAAGAATCAGGGAACTCAGGCCTCCCTAAGTGTTATAAGACAAGAACAGAACTCAATCTTATGGTACTTAGTAGTCACAACTGATGTAATACACTGCATGTCTCCACTGAATTCACTGGGAATTTAAGCTTCTTCAGATTGTGGAAAGAGGCACTATTCCCAGTCAGTCCTATGCAAGAGTAGGCTAGAGTTGCGATTATATCAAATCCTTATAGGTAATTATTTCCTGGTTTCCAGGCACTGCCCTATACATATATGCATCAATGCTGAGCTGCACACTGGGAAGAAAAGCTTTGTAGATTTCCAGGATTCTCCTGAAGAGCTCCCTTTTCCTCTTCTCTGTCTTGCAGTTATATCTGTCTAGATTTCTGTATACTCTCAGTTCTGTACATTTCCTCCTGTGCAACATCCTAGATGCCACAGGGACATGACTGGACTGTGAATGCGACTCTTTTCATTTGTTTGACAACTTTGGAACCACTGATTCTGCAGCTTGATATCCTTGTCATCGATTGCTTTGTTTAATGATTTGCAAAGTCTGAAGCAACAATATGAGTCTATCTTTGCTACTCTACACTTGTCAGAGTCAGAAAGAGCACTTAACAGTTCTCAAGATTTAACTACAGAATATTTATTTATTATCCGTCCTTATTTCCTTTCTTCCTTCTTTTCTTCTTTCCTCTGTCTTTCCCTGATCTTTGCCTTCTCCCTCTTTCCCTCTCTTCTGCCTTTCTCTCATTTTGTCACCCACCACTAACTGAATACTTAAATTATTCATGAAAACAATGTCAAACTTATTGCCATGAAAGATTTGATGAGGTACTTCCTTTCTCAGGAAGCTAACATTATATTTAAGAAGATAATAATTATCTAAGCAAAATTCAGTAATTGAAATGTGTAACCAAACTGTGTAGGGTTTTGTTTGTTTGTTTTTTTATTTGTTTGTTTGTTTGTTTAATTTGATTGACCCAGAGAACAGCACTACTAGGAGTTGTGGCCTTGTTGGAGTAGGTATGGTCTTGTTGGAAGAAGTGTGTCACTGGGGCAGTAGGCTTTGAGACCCTCCTCAAGGCACACGAGAGCCAGTTTACTCCTGGTTGCAATCAGATAGAGATGTAGAACTCTCAGCTCCTCCAGCGCCAAGCCTGCCTGAACATGTCATGCTTACTGACTTGTTGATAATAGACTGAACCTCTGAACATGTAAGCTAGCCACAATTTTATGTTGGCCTCTATGGCTTGCCTTGGTCATGGTGTCTCTTGAAAGCAATGGAAACCCAACTAAGACAGACAATAATTGTGAATTTTCATTGAGGAATAACTGCAAGTCATTTTGGAGTAAAATTTACTTTTATAAAGTGAAAAAAATAGAACAGAAAGAATAAAAGGAACTTTATGTGTGACATTCTGGAATTAACATATTTAGATGCTACTCCTATTAAGAATTTCAATAGTGAGCTTGAAAGCAAACACCTTAACATCTGGACATAACCTATACAATACAGAAAGCAGCATGTGAAATCACTTGGCAAGTACAGATATGCCAACAGTACTTTAGTGGAGAAAGTCTATTGTGCCTTTTTCCCTCTGAAATACCAGATAAGACTGTGGAGTCTTAGAATTGAATGCAATTTCTCCCTTGTATTCCTAGGGCCATAGGACTGCTGGGTATACAATAAAACCTTCTCTTATAAACACACTTCAGAGATCTGCAGAGAAGAAAAGTTTGGGAAATATATATATATATATATGTATATATATATATATTTGTGTGTCTGTGTGTGACACACACACACACACACACACACAAAACTTCTGGAAGTTGTGGTTACATTAATTTCTCACAATGTCTTACACTTTTCAGGTATAATTAGTATTAAGTAGTGATTTGCCTGCATAGCACTTTTCCAAGTTGAAAGTACAGAATCAAAAATATAAAAGTAAAGCAAAATCACTTTCTCATGGAGCTTGCCATTATAGGATTCTAAGAACATCAGAGAGTGATGGGCACTGCTCCGTAAAACAGTGCAAATGAGAGAGTGGCAAAGAATGACGGAGAGCAGCAAGCATGATGCTAACAGCCAGCACGATGTTGTCATCATAGTCTTTCTAATAAAATCCAAAGCTTCTACATTGTTAGTAGCCTACTAGATTCTGTAAAAATGCCTAATTGGTATTCAAAATGGCTATGGCAGTCTGTTTAAAAAGACTGCTCATCTGTTTTCATAGGTGGACTCTTGGGTTGTTCCTGGCAGATACACTATACAATGAGAACTGATTTAAAAGTCATGCGTCATGCACACACACACACACACACACACACACACACACACACACACACACACGCGCGTGCACACACACACACACACAAAGAGAGAGAGAGAGAGAGAGAGAGAGAGAGAGAGAGAGAGAGATTGTGATTATCCCATGGCTTCTTTGAAAGCTAAATATTTAAGCTGAGTAAAATGATATTTAGAGAGCTAGTGGTAGAATCATAAATGTTCTCATTAAAAAAAATCAATCAGTATATCCATTATGATTTCAGTACCTAATAAAGGTTCTCCCCAAGTATTGTACATGTTATAGATCATAGAGCAAGCATTATTCTGATTGTGAATTTTCATGAAGCCCATTCATTTTACTTAACCTGTAATCGGGTGATCAGACTTGGGGGAGAAAATTCAGTAATAGCACGTTCAAGTCTGATATTTCTGCATGGATCCTTTTTAGAATGCAGGGCTTGACCTTAGGAGATCCAGTGTTTGTTTTCCTCCTGCTGATTTCTTGACTGACTTTACAGCATCACATCACCACCTGCTTGAGTTTCCTCATCTGAAAACCAGAGATAAGAAGAGTTTCCTGCTGTTACTATTAGGATCAAAGAGTGCATAGTTCTAAGCTTTGATAACAAAGAAATAAGCCAGGGCAAGACAACATCACAAAGTCGGAACTTTAGGAGATCAGGCCTGCAGAGTACTTGCCCTCTATTGTCAAAGCAATTTATCCCCAAAGCCACAACTGTTTTCTCAAAGCTCGATTTTTTTCAGATGTCAGACTGAAGTCGTCTATTCTGTTCTCTTGTTGCTATTAATTTGTTCCCATTGTCTTAAGCTGTAAAATCAGGAATAGAAACATAAAGATAAAGGAGATCCATGATGCCAGTTTAAAAAGTAATTGTGTATATGTTCCCCCATCCCAGTACTTTTGTCCGAACCAACAATCAGTACCTATGTCAGTCTCTATATTCATTCAGTTGAATAATTAATTTACCACTCACCAACATTTTAGTCCTTGGTTAATGTGTAGTCAACTTGAATGGTTTCCCAATTTAGGTGGGTTAGGTTTAAGTGTTGATAATGATGGTAACATGGAACAGAAACAACTTAATTAGTAATATGTGCTGATGCTCTCATATACAAGGTAATTGACAAAGAGTTCATTAGATACACGTTGCTATTAGATATGTAATGACAAACCATATTTGCAACCTTCCTTTTTCATCCTGTTAACAGTACTATTAGTGCCATCCTGTCTCTCTCTTAAGCATGTACCTCTTGCCATGTCTGTAATTATGCAGGCAACTCTATAAACTGATCACATTGTACACTGTTACGGTCACTTAATTTGTACCTTTAGTCACTATCACATCTTGTTCTTTTCCCAAGTTTCTGAAACAACCATTTTGGACTATAACACTCTTCACACCTTCCTTTGATTGAAAGCACTTTTTAAGGGTCAACCTTCTGTCCCTATAGAAGTGCAAATGCAAAGATAAAAACCTACATAGCATTTATTTTTCAGAAAGTCAACACAAAGTCCAAACTGTCATATAAATATATGTTGTAATTGTATAATACCCAATTTAATTTGAAAATGTGTGATCAGGATTACACAGAGAAAATTTGAGGAAATAAGTAGATAGCCCCTGAAGGCAGAATGTGGCTTCTGTAAGGATACCAAATGCAAATGGAGAAAGAAGCTTTTGAAAGAAGCACCAGCACTCCTGTTGATAGTGTGAATTTCTGAAATAGCAAATACATATAAATAAAATCTTCTGTTGATGCAGTGAAGATTGCATCCCTGGAAAAATACATGGTATATATTAAAACTGTACAAAGTATTTTATTTATGTGTTAATGGAATGAGGTGTTAGGAAGGCAAAACAGTTCCTTTAAATCACACAAATACTTACCAAATATTTTTGAAGCTGGAAAATAAAACAGCATTTTGTTCTTTGGATTGACAATCACCAAGCTTCTGTGGTGGCCCTCAATTGATTATCTGGAATATCATACAATAACTGTGAAACCACAGAGGTGGATATATTCGCTTAAATACCACCTAGAAGGCAACAAGCAAACTCTGATAATAAGTTTTATGGGAGATAGTGTATCATGATTACAAGCTTTCCCTTTCATTGGTTTCTCAAGACAAGGACCTTTGCCCTAACTATCACTATTCCTATGAAACATTGTTGTACATTAAATGTCTGTTGAATGGCTTACTATCATGCATTTACAAGTTGTTTTCAAATATGACTTATTGCTATCTGTTTACAAAGTTTTAAAAAAAAATCACCTCACCAACTTCACAATTGGAATCAGTATTGGAATTGCAGAATCATTGGTAATTTACATATTTTCTGACTCACCACATATGTAAAATGCAAAATCAGGAGAACAGCAACTGAACAGAACCGTGCAGTTACATGACTAGGATTTCCCATTAGTATATCATTTTTTATTTTATTTACTCTTTTTTTTATCTACATTTGTACTTGGAGATGGATAGAGTCTCACAATTGTCTCTGTCTGACCTAGAACTCATTTTGTAAAATACTACGGCCTCGACATCAAAGATCCTCATACCTCTGCTGCCAAGTGCTTATTTTAACATTTCCAAAGGAGAGTACTGTCATTTTAATTGTAATGTGTCTGATGAGCAAGAATGTAAAGAATGGTTTGTTGGACATGTGGGTCATTTCTATATTTTCTCACACAATTTTTAAAAAGGTTTAAATGTTTCAATTCTGCTAAATATATCTGTCTAGTCTTAGATGCTGTGCTCTCTTTTTATCAGATCACTTAACATATTAATCAATCTTTTTGAGTTTCTTTTGAATTTCCAATCTCTGTTTTCTGTTTAAGTCCTTGTCTGTTGAGGTATCTTCCTCATTTTCAGGGAGAGAGGATAAAATCTATTAATTTTGTTTTAAAATTGAGAAAATAGGCATAGAATGTTACATAAAAACTCTATTAATGTTTCTTTTTTTCTTACATACCTGAAAGATTTTCATGAAAGATTAAACAGATTACTGAAGTATGTGCAGTAATTACTGAATAAAATAAATTTCATATCTGGGACTTTTTTGCTATGGTCTATGGCTGAAAGGGGAATAAATTGCCTGGCAGTTGAGTAGTGTTTGATGGTAGTTAGTTCTATTATTGTAATCAGTGTTTCATAGATTTTGCATTTCCAGAGCTTGCCTACTCCTGTTTTTTCTTTTTTTTTCTTTCTTTTTTTTTTTTTTTCGGAGCTGGGGACCGAACCCAGGGCCTTGCGCTTGCTAGGCAAGCGCCCTACCACTGAGCTAAATCCCCAATCCCTACTCCTGCTTTTTAAAAAAACATATTATTTATTTAATGTATATGAGTACACTGTAGCTGTCTTCAGACACACCAGAGTAGGATGTCGGATCCCATTACAGATGCTTTGAGACACCGTGTGGTTGCTGGGAATTGAACTCAGAACCTGTGGAAGAGCAGTCAGTGCTCTTACCCACTGAGCCATCTCTCTATCCATTGTCTACTCTTTCAAATCTGGGATACCTTGTCAAACTTCTCTCTGTTCTTTTCATATTTCACTCATCCTGGGTGTTCTAGTTCAAAGGTTAAGATTTTTAAACACATTCAAAACCCCTCTTAAGCCACTGAGTTAAACATATTCTAAAATGGAATAGCTCTGTAGCGTGATTTCCTTCATCCTTACGTGTACCATGTTGAGTAGCACATGAAGCAGAAGAACAATAGTCACGTTTCCTAGCTCAGTAGCTGGTTTCATGGTGTTTACTGGAATTCTCCTCACTCAAATGCCAGACATGAAGACTAGAGATCAGTTAAAGATTTCTATTCCTTCCTGGATGGCATTGAGGAAGGGTATGAATAGTTCATGGAAAAGTCACCAATCAGTATGAGATATTTTACTAATTGAGCTACTATGAGTGGTCACTGCACCAGTATCTGAGTTCATCTCTGATAAAACAGATCTTCTGAAATGAAATGGGCAATATGCAATGTTTACAGAATAACATGTAGTAATAGGAAATTATTTCAAGACCTCAATTTGAGTAGATATTCCAAAGAAGTTTTTAGTAAAGATTTATATAGATATTTTTCCATAATCATTGGTGCTATTTCTTAACCAATGATATCTTAAGACATGTAAAGGCTATAGAAGCTTTTGTCTATTTTGTCATTGTCTCTGTGAAAGAACTGTGTGTGTCAAAAAGGAAACATCCTGTTGGTGCCACAGATCAATGATAAATCTTACTTGGATCCAATATCCACAATCAGTACCTGTTTTAACATTCAATCAGAACAATTATTAAACACAAAGGGAGACAGGCATGGTGTTTTGTTAGTCATGACGTCTCAATGCACAGACAATCTCCTGGGTCACCACCCCAGTGATGGAACAAAGTAGGTAGGCACATCATAACAAGCCACACTTGACCATGAGAATTCAGCATGCTTGTGGGCTTGACTAGTCATTCTCTGAAGAGAGTCATAGAAGGGGATCAACATGTCTTGGGTATATTTATAACACATTAAACTGTCTTCCAAGTTCGGACAATATAAAAAACAATACTCAAGATCTTGCAGTTTGTCATATACCATTTCGTTATATCTACAGCTCACGTTCTACATTAGAAGGCCACCATTAACTTAAGTAAATGACAATGGCTTTCCAGGACCAAGATATCATAGACAAGTGACCATGAAGGATCTAGTCCAATTTCTTAAGGAAATCCACTCAGTTTTCTGCTTTGGTTCCTTTCGTGGACTTCCTGAGCTGTTCTTAGACACTGCATTCAGCTTTATGGCCTCATAACCATCTATTCTTCTTTTTCTTAACTATCATGTATTATATTTAACTCTAGATCATAGTTCAGTGGTAGAAATATGAGTAGCAATACATGTCGAACCCTGAAATTTTAAGTACCTTCCATAAACAGTGGGTGATATCCAAAATATAATGCAAGCAATCTTCCTAATTCTGTCTGGTAGTAAGAGTATCAGAGATTCACTTGTTCTGGTGAGTATATCTCAAACACACAATGGTCTGAATCATGTGTCACAAAGAACTGATATATACATCCAGCTCGTGATATTTGCTTGTGCTCATTCATGTATAATTTGATGAAGCTATCTAGCTTCAGTGTCTGTTAAGCTGAATTTTTGATCATGAACCTGTCTATGTCTAAGTGTGACTGTGTGTGTATACTCAAATGTATTTGTAAACAATATAGTATGTTAATATGGTCAATATAGTATATTAATATTATTTCTGTACCTCACTATATTTAATATTAACAAATTCAATTCTAGTTTTTTAAGTTTTTAAACCACAATTGATAGCAATTAAAATGCATTTTAATTTTGCAATATTACAAAATAAGAAAGCCGTTACCTGTTTTTAATCTTTTCTTTTAGGTTCTTTAAAATTTTTATAAATATATATTTTGTGATTTGATCAGATCCACCCCTCAATTTCTCGTCTCCCATTACTTGCTCACTCCCTCCTTTCACGTTTTAGACATGAGGGTCATAGTTTTGTTAAGGTTATGGGCCTTTCACTGTCTTTTTTTAGAAACTGCTTTAGTAAAATTTAATAGGCTATATAGTATTTTGCCAATGGAAATTTTTCAACACAAACTGACCAGGAATTGTTGACTCAAATAATGCAGTTACCAAATTAAAGAATTTTGCTGAATTTTGTCCTAAAAAATTAGATTGGATAGATTACACAAAATATCTTTCAGGAGCTAATATGTGATAACAGACATGGATTTTCTTTTTAAAAATATATGACATTTTTAATTGAGTCAAGAATTAGTTGTTTAAACTCTATTTAAACTCTATTAGTTATTTAACTCTATTTTAATCTAGACTACTCTCTTGTCCGCTATTCAAGCTAGGAAAAAATAGTTTGTTGAGCTTTTTATTTATATTATCAAGTGCCAAGTTTTAATATGTTCCATCGTAAGTTTGTCTTAGTGGAAAATCTGAAACCATTACAGTGAGGTAACTCTTGCCATTTATTGTAACTATGAAATGGGTATCTGCATCTTGCTTTACTTAAATTATTCAGTTAAGATTAATTGTTTCTCCAGCAACCAACAGAATGGGAAAAGATCTTTACCAATCCTAAATCCAACAGAGGGCTAATATCCTATATATAAAAGGACTCAAGAGGAAGTCCCACACCGGCGGATCCCGGACCGCAGCAGCTCTCTGCTCCCAAACCCCGTGGGAGAGAGACCTCACCGCCTGATCAAGTGGGCACTCCTGAGGCTGCAGAGCGGAGGAGACCACCAACACTGCCCACCCCTGCCCACATCCCTGGCCCAAGAGGCAACTGTATAAGGCCTCTGGGTTCCCGTAGGGGAGGGCCCGGGAGCGGCAGGACCCCTGCGCCTGAGACACTGCCGGAACCTGAAGGAAACAGACCGGATAAACAGTTCTCTGCACCCAAATCCCGTGGGAGGGAGAGCTGAACCTTCAGAGAGGCGGACACGCCTGGGAAACCAGAAGAGACTGCACTCTGTGCACATCCAGGCGCCAGAGGAAAACACCAAACGCCATCTGGAACCCTGGTGCACGGAGGCTCCTGGAAAGAGCAGCGCAGATCTTCCCGGTTGCTGCCACAGCGGAGAGGACTTAGGCAGTACCCCACGAGCAAACTTGAGCCTTGGAACTGCAGGTAGGACCAACTTTTCCCCTGCAAGAAACCTGCCTGGTGAACTCGGGACACACAGAGGCAAAATTCCTCTAAGGCCGGGCACTTCCTGTGTTTACCGGAAGTCCCACACCGGCGGATCCTGGACCGCAGCAGCTCCCTGCTCCCAAACCCCGTGGGAGAGAGACCTCACCGCCTGATCAGGTGGGCACTCCTGAGGCTGCAGAGCGGAGGAGACCACCAACACTGCCCACCCCTGCCCACATCCCTGGCCCAAGAGGCAACTGTATAAGGCCTCTGGGTTCCCGTAGGGGAGGGCCCGGGAGCGGCAGGACCCCTGCGCCTGAGACACTGCCGGAACCTGAAGGAAACGGACCGGATAAACAGTTCTCTGCACCCAAATCCCGTGGGAGGGAGAGCTGAACCTTCAGAGAGGCGGACACGCCTGGGAAACCAGAAGAGACTGCACTCTGTGCACATCCAGGCGCCAGAGGAAAACACCAAACGTCATCTGAAACCCTGGTGCACGGAGGCTCCCGGAAGGAGCTGCACAGATTTTCCCGGTTGCTGCCACAGCGGAGAGGACTTAGGCAGTACCCCACGAGCAAACTTGAGCCTTGGAACCAGAGGTAGGACCAACTTTTCCCCTGCAAGAAACCTGCCTGGTGAACTCAAGACACAGGCCCACAGGAACAGCTGAAGACCTGTAGAGAGGAAAAACTACACGCCCGAAAGCAGAACACTCTGTCCCCATAACTGGCTGAAAGAAAACAGGAAAACAGGTCTACAGCACTCCTGACACACAGGTTATAGGACAGTCTAGCCACTGTCAGAAATAGCAGAACAAAGTAACACTAGAGATAATCTGATGGCGAGAGGCAAGCGCAGGAACCCAAGCAACAGAAACCAAGACTACATGGCATCATCGGAGACCAAATCTCCAACCAAAGCAAACACGGAATATCCAAACACACAAGAAAAGCAAGACCTAGTTTCAAAATCATATTTGATCATGATGCTGGAGGACTTCAAGAAAGACATAAAGAACTCCCTTAGAGAACAAGTAGAAGCCTACAGAGAGGAATCGCAAAAATCCCTGAAAGAATTCCAGGAAAACACAATCAAACAGTTGAAGGAATTAAAAATGGAAATAGAAGCAATCAAGAAAGAACACATGGAAACAACCCTGGACATAGAAAATCAAAAGAAAAGACAAGGAGCTGTAGATACAAGCTTCACCAACAGAATTCAAGAGATGGAAGAGAGAATCTCGGGAGCAGAAGATTCCATAGAAATCATTGACTCAACTGTCAAAGATAATGTAAAGTGGAAAAAGCTACTGGTCCAAAACATACAGGAAATCCAGGACTCAATGAGAAGATCAAACCTAAGGATAATAGGTATAGAAGAGAGTGAAGACTCCCAGCTCAAAGGACCAGTAAATATCTTCAACAAAATCATAGAAGAAAACTTCCCTAACCTAAAAAAAGAGATACCCATAGGCATACAAGAAGCCTACAGAACTCCAAATAGATTGGACCAGAAAAGAAACACCTCCCGTCACATAATTGTCAAAACACCAAACGCACAAAATAAAGAAAGAATATTAAAAGCAGTAAGGGAAAAAGGTCAAGTAACATATAAAGGCAGACCTATCAGAATCACACCAGACTTTTCGCCAGAAACTATGAAGGCCAGAAGATCCTGGACAGATGTCATACAGACCCTAAGAGAACACAAATGCCAGCCCAGGTTACTGTATCCTGCAAAACTCTCAATTAACATAGATGGAGAAACCAAGATATTCCATGACAAAACCAAATTTACACAATATCTTTCTACAAGTCCAGCACTACAAAGGATAATAAAGGGTAAAGCCCAACATAAGGAGGCAAGCTATACCCTAGAAGCAAGAAACTAATCATCTTGGCAACAAAACAAAGAGAATGAAAGCACACAAACATAACCTCACATCCAAATATGAATATAACGGGAAGCAATAATCACTATTCCTTAATATCTCTCAATATCAATGGCCTCAACTCCCCAATAAAAAGACATAGATTAACAAACTGGATACGCAATGAGGACCCTGCATTCTGCTGCCTACAGGAAACACACCTCAGAGACAAAGACAGACATTACCTCAGAGTGAAAGGCTGGAAAACAATTTTCCAAGCAAATGGTCAGAAGAAGCAAGCTGGAGTAGCCATTCTAATATCAAATAAAATTAATTTTCAACTAAAAGTCATCAAAAAAGATAAGGAAGGACACTTCATATTCATCAAAGGAAAAATCCACCAAGATGAACTCTCAATCCTAAATATCTATGCCCCAAATACAAGGGCACCTACATATGTAAAAGAAACCTTACTAAAGCTCAAAACACACATTGCACCTCACACAATAATAGTGGGAGATTTCAACACCCCACTCTCATCAATGGACAGATCATGGAAACAGAAATTAAACAGAGATGTAGACAGACTAAGAGAAGTCATGAGCCAAATGGACTTAACGGATATTTATAGAACATTCTATCCTAAAGCAAAAGGATATACCTTCTTCTCAGCTCCTCATGGTACTTTCTCCAAAATTGACCATATAATTGGTCAAAAAACGGGCCTCAACAGGTACAGAAAGATAGAAATAATCCCATGCGTGCTATCGGACCACCACGGCCTAAAACTGGTCTTCAATAACAATAAGGGAAGAATGCCCACATATACGTGGAAATTGAACAATGCTCTACTCAATGATAACCTGGTCAAGGAAGAAATAAAGAAAGAAATTAAAAACTTTTTAGAATTTAATGAAAATGAAGGTACAACATACCCAAACTTATGGGACACAATGAAAGCTGTGCTAAGAGGAAAACTCATAGCGCTGAGTGCCTGCAGAAAGAAACAGGAAAGAGCATATGTCAGCAGCTTGACAGCACACCTAAAAGCTCTAGAACAAAAAGAAGCAAATACACCCAGGAGGAGTAGAAGGCAGGAAATAATCAAACTCAGAGCTGAAATCAACCAAGTAGAAACAAAAAGGACCATAGAAAGAATCAACAGAACCAAAAGTTGGTTCTTTGAGAAAATCAACAAGATAGATAAACCCTTAGCCAGACTAACGAAGGACACAGAGAGTGCGTCCAAATTAACAAAATCAGAAATGAAAAGGGAGACATAACTACAGATTCAGAGGAAATTCAAAAAATCATCAGATCTTACTATAAAAACCTATATTCAACAAAACGTGAAAATCTTCAGGAAATGGACAATTTCCTAGACAGATACCAGGTATCGAAGTTAAATCAGGAACAGATAAACCAGTTAAACAACCCCATAACTCCTAAGGAAATAGAAGCAGTCATTAAAGGTCTCCCAACCAAAAAGAGCCCAGGTCCAGACGGGTTTAGTGCAGAATTCTATCAAACCTTCATAGAAGACCTTATACCAATATTATCCAAACTATTCCACAAAGTTGAAACAGATGGAGCCCTACCGAATTCCTTCTATGAAGCCACAATTAACTCTTATACCTAAACCACACAAAGACCCAACAAAGAAAGAGAACTTCAGACCAATTTCCCTTATGAATATCGACGCAAAAATACTCAATAAAATTCTGGCAAACCGAATTCAAGAGCACATCAAAACAATCATCCACCATGATCAGGTAGGCTTCATCCCAGGCATGCAGGGATGGTTTAATATAAGGAAAACCATCAACGTGATCCATCATATAAACAAACTGAAAGAACAGAACCACATGATCATTTCATTAGATGCTGAGAAAGCATTTGACAAAATTCAACACCCCTTCATGATAAAAGTCCTGGAAAGAATAGGTATTCAAGGCCCATACCTAAACATAGTAAAAGCCATATACAGCAAACCAGTTGCTAACATTAAACTAAATGGAGAGAAACTTGAAGCAATCCCACTAAAATCAGGGACTAGACAAGGCTGCCCACTCTCTCCCTACTTATTCAATATAGTTCTTGAAGTTCTAGCCAGAGCAATCAGACAACAAAAGGAGATCAAGGGGATACAGATGGGAAAAGAAGAGGTCAAAATATCACTATTTGCAGACGACATGATAGTATATTTAAGTGATCCCAAAAGTTCCACCAGAGAACTACTAAAGCTGATAAACAACTTCAGCAAAGTGGCTGGGTATAAAATTAACTCAAATAAATCAGTTGCCTTCTTCTATACAAAAGAGAAACAAGCCGAGAAAGAAATTAGGGAAACGACACCCTTCATAATAGACCCAAATAATATAAAGTACCTCGGTGTGACTTTAACCAAGCAAGTAAAAGATCTGTACAATAAGAACTTCAAGACACTGAGGAAAGAAATTGAAGAAGACCTCAGAAGATGGAAAGATCTCCCATGATCATGGATTGGCAGGATTAATCTAGTAAAAATGGCCATTTTACCAAAAGCAATCTACAGATTCAATGCAATCCCCATCAAAATACCAATCCAATTCTTCAAAGAGTTAGACAGAACAATTTGCAAATTCATCTGGAATAACAAAAAACCCAGGATAGCTAAAGCTATCCTCAACAATAAGAGGACTTCAGGGGGAATCACTATCCCTGAACTCAAGCAGTATTACAGAGCAATAGTGATAAAAACTGCATGGTATTGGTACAGAGACAGACAGATAGACCAATGGAATAGAATTGAAGACCCAGAAATGAACCCACACACCTATGGTCACTTGATTTTTGACAAAGGAGCCAAAACCATCCAATGGAAAAAAGATAGCATTTTCAGCAAATGGTGCTGGTTCAACTGGAGGGCAACATGTAGAAGAATGCAGATCGATCCATGCTTATCACCCTGTACAAAGCTTAAGTCCAAGTGGATCAAGGACCTCCACATCAAACCAGACACACTCAAACTAATAGAAGAAAAACTAGGGAAGCATCTGGAACACATGGGCACTGGAAAAAATTTCCTGAACAAAACACCAATGGCTTATGCTCTAAGATCAAGAATCGACAAATGGGATCTCATAAAACTGCAAAGCTTCTGTAAGGCAAAGGACACTGTGGTTAGGACAAAACGACAACCAACAGATTGGGAAAAGATCTTTACCAATCCTATAACAGATAGAGGCCTTATATCCAAAATATACAAAGAACTCAAGAAGTTAGACCGCAGGGAAACAAATAACCCTATTTAAAAATGGGGTTCAGAGCTGAACAAAGAATTCACAGCTGAGGAATGCCGAATGGCTGAGAAACACCTAAAGAAATGTTCAACATCTTTAGTCATAAGGGAAATGCAAATCAAAACAACCCTGAGATTTCACCTCACACCAGTGAGAATGGCTAAGATCAAAAACTCAGGTGACAGCAGATGCTGGCGAGGATGTGGAGAAAGAGGAACACTCCTCCATTGTTGGTGGGATTGCAGACTGGTAAAACCATTCTGGAAATCAGTCTGGAGGTTCCTCAGAAAATTGGACATTGAACTGCCTGAGGATCCAGCCATACCTCTCTTGGGCATATACCCAAAAGATGCCTCAACCTATAAAAGAGACACGTGCTCCACTATGTTCATCGCAGCCTTATTTTTAATAGCCAGAACCTGGAAAGAACCCAGATGCCCTTCAACAGAGGAATGGATAC
Organism: Rattus norvegicus; assembly: GCF_021556685.1. NCBI lineage: Eukaryota > Metazoa > Chordata > Mammalia > Rodentia > Muridae > Rattus > Rattus norvegicus. Next base: position 9,099,090 of record NC_141551.1, on the reverse strand, counting down.
AGAAAATGTGGTACATCTACACAATGGAATATTACTCAGCTATCAAAAACAACGAGTTTATGAAATTCGTAGGCAAATGGTTGGAACTGGAAAATATCATCCTGAGTGAGCTAACCCACTCACAGAAAGACATACATGGTATGCACTCATTGATAAGTGGCTATTAGCCCAAATGCTTGAATTACCCTAGATCCCTAGAACAAACGAAACTCAAGACGGATGATCAAAATGTGAATGCTTCACTCCTTCTTTAAATGAGGAAAAAGAATACCCTTGGCAGGGAAGGGAGAGGCAAAGATTAAAACAGAGACTGAAGGAACACCCATTCAGAGCCTGCCCCACAGGTGGCCCATACATATACAGCCACCCAATTAGACAAGATGGATGAAGCAAAGAAGTGCAGACCGACAGGAGCCGGATGTAGATCGCTCCTGAGAGACACAGCCAGAATACAGCAAATACAGAGGCGAATGCCAGCAGCAAACCACTGAACTGAGAATAGGTCCCCCGTTGAAGGAATCAGAGAAAGAACTGGAAGAGCTTGAAGGTGCTCGAGACCCCAAAAGTACAACAATGTCAAGCAACCAGAGCTTCCAGGGACTAAGCCACTACCTAAAGTCTATACATGGACTGACCCTGGACTCTGTCCCCATAGGTAGCAATGAATATCCTAGTAAGAGCACCAGTGGAAGGGGAAGCCCTGGGTCCTGCTAAGACTGAACCCCCAGTGAACTAGACTATGCGGGGAGGGTGGCAATGGGGGGAGGTTTGGGAGGGGAACACCCACAAGGAAGGGGAGGGGGGAGGGTGATGTCTGTCCGGAAACCGGGAAAGGGAATAACACTTGAAATGTATATAAGAAATACTCAAGATAATAAAAAAAAATAAAATAAAATTAAAAAAAAGAGTATATTGCACAGTTCTAATTCATGTGAAGTATATTCCTCTGTAAAAAAAAAAAATAAAAGGACTCAAGAAGTTACACTCCACAGAGTCAAATAGCCCTCTTAAAAATGGGGTACATAGCTAAACAAAGAATTCTCAAATGAGGAATACTGAATGGCTGAGAAGTACCTAAAGAATTGTTCAATATCCTTAGTCATCAGAGAAATACAAATCAAAACAACGCTAAGATTCCTCCTCACACCAGTTAGAATGGCTAAGATCAAAAACTCAGGTGATAACAGATGCTAGAGAGGATGTGGAGAAAGAGGAACACTCCTCTATTGTTGGTGGGATTGCAAACTGGTTACAATTACTCTAGAAATCAATCTGGAGGTTCCTCAGAAAATTGGACATTTCACTACCTGAGAACCCAGCTATACAACTCTTGGGCATATACCCAAATTATGTTCCAACAAAGAACAAAGACACAAGCTCCACTATGTTCAAAGCAGCCTTATTTACAGCAGCCAGGAGCTGGAAAAAACCCAGATGCACTTCAACAGAAAAATGGATACAGAAAATGTGGTACATCTACACAATGGAGTACTACTCAGCTCTGAAAAACAATGACTTCATGAAATTCATAGGCAAATGCCCGGAAGTAGAAAATAAAACCTTGAGTGAGCTAACCCAATCACAAAGAATACACACGGTATGCCTTCACTGATAAGTGGTAATCAGCCCAAGAGCTTGAATTACCCAAGTAAAATCCAAAGACCACATGAAGCTCAAGAAGATGCATGACCAAAATGCAGATGCTTCAGTTCTTCTTAAAAGAGGAAACAAAAATATTCATAGGAGGGGATATGGAGACAAAGTTTGGAGCAGAGACTGAAGGATCCTGCCCCACATGTGAGATATATATACACATCCAGAGCATGTCAAATACAGAGTGAATGCTAGCAGCAAACCACTGAACTGAGAATGGAATCCCCTTTGGTGGAATTTGAGGAAGAATTGAAAGAGCTAAAGGGGATTGAAACCCCATAAAAACAACAATACCAAGCAACCAGAGCTTCCAGGGACTAAACCACTACCCAAAGACTATACATGGACTGACCCAGGGCTCCAACTACATATGCAGCAGAGAATAGTCTTGTTGGGGCACCAGTGGGAGGAGAAGCCCTTGGCCGTGCCAAGGCTGGACCCCCAGTGCAGGGGAATGTCAGGGGGGCGATAAGGAGGGGTGGATGGAAGGGAACACCAGTGTGGGGGAGGGAAAGCGGATAGGAGGCTTATGGTGAGGAAATGGAGAAAGGGAGTAACATTTGAAAGGTAAATAAAGAAATATATCTAATAAAGTTATATTGGTATATATACACACACACAAACACAGGCACATACACACACACACACACACACACACACACACATATATATATATGAACACCCATATATATTATCTACATAAAATATGTGAATTTGTATACACAAATGTTTGTATATTATTGTTGTTGATATTCATTTGGGCCCCCATTCCCAAAGATTATGGATACATTTTTTCTCTTTATGCTTATCTGTGTGCTATAGGATGCTACCCCCATCCCCCCAGTGCAGGGAAATGTCAGGGCAGTGAGAAAGGGGGGTTTGGGGAAGGGGAAACACTCTTATAGAAGAAAGGGAGGGGGATGGGATAGGGTGCTTTTGGCCAGGACGGGTAAAAGGAATAACATTTGAAATGTAAATAAAAGTATCAAATAAAAAAAGTAAAACAAACAAACAAACAAAAGACACAAAAAAGATTATTCGTTTCTCATCAGACAAATGATTATTGATTGAATGTGACTATGAGCTTTTTTTAAAACTGACCTCTTTTTTCCCACAATCACAATTCTGATGTTTAATTATTTATTCATAATTTTCTAGTCTATAAGCTTTGGTCATTAACCAACTAGCTCATAACTTACATAACATGTTTATTCTAACCTTTGTTTGCCACTTGGTTCATTAGCTCCTCTCAATTTTTCTGTGTCCAACTTCCTCAGAGTTCAAGGCAAATCTCTCCCATCTGAGTAATTCCCAGAGCTCCAGCCTTTCTCTGCCTCAGCTAATAGGCCATCAGCATTTCATTGACAAGTAGTGCATCCACACAGTACATCAGATAATCTCTCTACACTTGCAATATTTATCTTATAAGTCCTGTTTTGAAAGCTGTCCCTAATTTTTACTTCAGTGGAAGAAGTATGGATAAGAAGTCTGCAATTATATCCAATGTTTCCTTTATTTGAAGAATAGGGTTTTACTATATAGCTAAGGCTAGCTTTGAACAAACCGTGCTTCTGCCTCTGCCTACTGAGTACTGAGATTTCAGGCATCCACCATGCCCAGCTAAATATTTAATTTTTGGTTTACTGCAGTCAGCTGTTTTCAGTTTATGCTTCACACTGTTGTATCACTTATCAGTTACATAATTGATATAAGCCCAAGCCTTTTGACCCAGGAACAGATCTTGTAAATGGTCACCATGCTCACCATGCTCACCATGCTCACCCTGCTCACCCTGCTCACCCTGCTCACAGTGCTCACCGTGCTCACCATGCTCACCATGCTCACCATGCTCACCCTGCTCACCCTGCTCACCATGCTCACCATGCTGACCATGCTCACCCTGCTCACCATGCTCACCATGCTCACCATGCTCACCATGCTCACCATGCTCACCATGCTCACCCTGCTCACCATGCTCACCATGCTCACCATGCTCACCCTGCTCACCATGCTCACCATGCTCACCATGCTCACCATGCTCACCATGCTCACCATGCTCACCATGCTCACCCTGCTCACCTTTACGCTCCGTTATAGACTTAAAATTCATAGCAGGCTTTGAGATTATTTTTACAAACCTAATAGCTAAGTTTGTAACAACACGTGGTTTATCAAAGCTCTCCCAGCAATCAACAAAATACCAACATTTCTCCTGGATATGACCAGGCTATTGCGCTCACAGCATGAGTAGGAGAGTGGGACCCAAGTCTTCACCACTGCTGAGAAGCAATTGGCATTTTTAACTGCTGAGCGTGAGAGTAGTTTTTAGTCTTTGAGGATGTTGCCATTTATAAATGGCAAATGCCCTAGATGGGTCCTACACTAATGAAGAGTTATATGAAGAAAAAAGCACAAAAGGGAAAGACATGGTATTGGAGGCACCTGCAAAAGCTGGATGGAAAGACTGTGTGATGGATAAAAATAAGATGTTTTATATAAGAATGCAATTTTCAAAGAATACTTTCAAATCATCAAACATGCAGACTTTATCAATTTATTAAAAGTTCCATTATTCCGTTTCCTTTTGCTTTAGTTGAAAGTGTGGTTGTCATTGTTTTGCTGTGTGTGTGTGTATGTGTGTGTGTGTGTGTGTGTGTGTGTGTGTGTTTTATCTTGTACCCAACACAAGCTGTTTTGATGTTAGAAAAGCTTCTAACACTCAGCCACATCCTTGATTCACCACTCCCACTTACAAGATAAATATTATTATGATGGTTTTTTGCTTTATAGTATTTTTGACATAAAACATTATTTTTTTCTTCAAAGGGTGTGACCTAGTATTCTTCCTGGAAGTGGCAGCTTGTTCTACTTGTTCTTACTTGTTCCACATTTGAAAGAGATAGGTCATATAAGTATATTCACAATAATTCAACTTAGTTTTAAAATATCAAAACAAACACTGGGAGACAAACAATGCAGTCCATCTCTACATGTAACCCTCAGATTAGCTAGCAGTTCTCCCCTCCACCATGGATGCCTTGAGAGTAACTGAGTATCTACTGGACTTTGAATGGTGGTCATAAAAAAAGATAAACTGGAAAACTTTTCTTCTGTAGCTTCTTTGCCTTCAGATATTTTCTTTGTAAACTTTATAAGCTAAATATAACTAAATATGAACCTCCATACATATATAGCAATGTGAAAAAAGAAAATAAGGTTGACTTTCAGACTGCTGATTCAGAATGTAAAAAAAATCATTTTCAAGAACAAAGGACATCTTTTTTTTCTAAATCAGGCCCTTAAGAATGATATTCAATAATAGGAGAATCACTCTATCCTTCTTTGATAAATGGATTAGAACAACAAATCTGCTTAATGGGAAAATTGACAAATCCCTTATAAATATGTTAATCTTTATTTTTACAGTGGGACTTATTTTCCCAAATAATTTCTATAAGAAAACTAATTTGGTTTTTTGTTTTTAGTGTAGAAAACTTGACCCTTTTAGTGTTGCCATTTTACTTACTGATGAGAATTAATTTGCTAGCTATATTTCCCTGTTGACACGTGAGCATGATTATTGGGTTGTCATCATTTGGGCCATGTTTAAGCAGCCATATTCTGGTATAAAGGGTTTAGCTTCGCTCTCATTTTAATCAAGACAACTTCACAGGGAACTTTGTCACCTGGCTCTTACCTTTCTAGTCCCTCTTCCTCAATGTTCCCTGTGCCTTAGCTGCAGAAGTTGCATTGCCTTCTTTCTAAGCTTATATATTAAGGTAATATGTTATTAAAACATACCCATCATGGAAAACAGTGATATGTTTAAAACCTGTAAATGTAATTCCTGGAGTGGGGAGATGGGTTCTATACCTCATTTGATTCCGAATAACTGTGTAGCATTTCTATGCTCATCATAGCCCAATTTAGCTCCCAAATAAACACAGACGTATCTGGTCTTTTTATTAATAAATTGCAAGCAATAATACCTATGCAGATGCTGATCTATCAGACCCTGACTAAGCTGCCTCTACCTGGTCAAATGTCCCATTTATATCATCTAGTTTTGCTCTGGGTCTCGCTGGTCCATGTGAGTCTCCATTGCTGCTTTCTCATCCTGATTTCATGGCAAATCCTCCTGGTCTTTTCACATGGTTTATTCATGTCTTCTTCTTCTTCTCCTTGTGGTCCTTCCCTACTTGGTAGTCTACATTGAGATATCCTGACTGAAATGGGAGCTTCATCCTATTTCTTTTGCCCAGCCAATTAGCTTATCAGCTCTTTATTTAGCCAAGCAGAGGTGATGGAACACATTATTTTTCATTGAGAACAGAAATACTTGACCCTTCCAACATCTGAACTGCAATCAGATGTCTTAGCATATAAATCAGCATCTGAATACACAACACACAAATCATCCTCCAACAAATGCTCATACCCTGGGTCTTGCAAGCTCCCAGAATTCACTTGACAGCAAGACCCTCTCATACCTGTCTCCTGCTCATATTTATAAAAACCACATACTAATTTTTCAAGTATTTATCACATTCAAGAGAATATTTTACCTTTAAAATTTCTATTCATGGAGTTCATGAAAACAGGATAAACAACTTGAAAAAAATGAGAAATTTACAAATTGAAATCAAAAATTTAAAATATTAAATGATTGTGAAAGGACTGATAATACGGTAAGTTGTAATTATTGCTGAGAGAGACTTACCAGAACGATGAAGTTTTAACTCACCCAGTTTCTACTGATTTTCAAGTTGATCAGATGCCTGGGCAGAAAGGCTCAACTGGGAGTAAAAAAAAAATATTTCATTTTTGAAAACTGGGAGGTTGAATCTGACTCTTGAGAAAAACGGACCATGCTGAGTGCCAGTATGGTCAGGTCACTTTTAGAGTTCAGTTTTCTTTGTCTTAAGATGAGAGAAAAGCTCTTTAGGTCTTGTCACAATTAAGAAACAAAAGCACGGGAGAGTGGGTATGTCAGAACACAGGCCAGCAGCATCTCCATCAATTTCTCCACCACCGAAGCAAGGAGCTGGCCAGTGAGGGATGCACTTGTGTGCTTTTGAGGGAAGTCTCCTGGTGTCAGTTTACGATGAAGGCAGTAAATAATCTGAAAAGGACTTGCAACTGTAAATCAAGGACACAGATTTAAGTTGGGAACTTTAACTCAACACCAACAGTCACCAACTGTCAGAGAAGACAGGGTGACAGCTGCGTTAAACATCCAGAGACAGACAGACAAACTCTGGCATTCAGTTTTCTCTTTTCTTTTTATTTCCTCTGAAACCCCACTCTATGAGATGGCATTACCCACTCTCAAAATGGGTCTTCCCTCTTCAATGCAACCTTCATGGAAACCCCTCCTAGGCACAATCAGGGGTGTGTTTATATTGGAATTCTAAATCTAGGCAAGTTAGCAATAAAGATTAATTATCAAAAGGATATATCTTCTTGAGCAGAAGTCAATGACATCTTTACCCTCTAAGATTCTTCTAGAGAAAAATATTGCAATGTAACATAATAGAAAAAGAAAGAAAGAATAAATGAAAGGTAGAAAGAAATACAATTTATAACAGGAGGTCCAACACATAAAAGAAGACCCCATGGCCCAGAAAGTAACACAATTACAGTTTGTCTAATAACTTGGGCATGTTCTGAGATGCAGATGGCTAACAATTGCCTCACTGAATAAACATTACGACCTTCAGTTACTCACGTAAGATGGCTGCAGCCTCACTAGAATCTTTGAGACCACCATCATATGTGTGGTCTCTCATTAATGAAGTATTGTTAGGTGGTGCATGATTCGCAGTTAACAAAGAATTAAATCAGTATGATTAATGTGTTCAAAAAAGCTGAGAAGATGAATATCACAGGAGCAAAGATTTATAGATTCGTTACGGATCTCATTTGTCGGGGTTGTACTTGTGAAAGAAAAGAGGAGTACAGGGTAGCAGGAGGGGGGGTGTTTTCTTCATAGAGATTTCTATATACTCTTGTGACTAAAACACTTTTTTTCCATTGGCCTTTCTGACTGCTTTCTGCATGGTAATGCCACAGCTGAACTCTATTAAAATCTGCACTGCCTCTCAGAGTTAACATAAACCAGATTCAAATGAACTACATTCCCTTCTCAGGGCTAAGCAATGAGAAATTCTTAAAGGCCTCTCATCAGCTTTTTTTTTTTATGATAGCCACCTCCCATGCTTTTTAGACATTTTTTTTAAATTTTACAATTACCTTCCTCTTAATTAAATTTAATTAAATACAGTTGAAAGTTAGATTACAGCTTATGCACTGTTTCATTTTCAGTAGTGAGAAACTAGATTTCAGCAAGCATTGAATTTTTTCAGTCACAATCAGGAGGTACTTCAGATTTCTTTGGTAATATGGTACTTTTCAGTTGGTAGAATATCTGCCTAGTATGCACAGAGACCGTGGTTTGATTCTCATACATCCCATAAACACTATGCTCCCTGTAATCCCTCTATTAAGTAGCACGCAGGAAAAACAGAAGTGTAGGGCCATTGTATTATACTTTCTTCATAGCAAGTTTAAGACTTATTCAGGACATATGAAACTCCATTTCAAAGAAGGAAAGAAAACCTTTCTTCTTAGGTCCAAAAGTGCTGCCCACAAATTGGGCATTTGACTGAGAGAACAGAATTCTTTGTGCTATGTTTCTTATACTTAGAAAAATATACTTCAAAAAAAAAAAGTGAGCCTAAATGTCATTGGGTAATTACTGAGGACTGTGTGATTACACATTTGGCCTAAATAGAGAGGGAAGTAAAATAGCTCTCATTCAGAGTCACCTGAATTTATAACACCTGAGTCTTGTCCTTTGACTCCTCTGGTTTAACTCCTACGAAGCTCTTCTAACTTTCACAAGACTAAATACAAATGACTTTTCTGAATACTCAGAAATGATCGTCACCTGACGACGCTCTTGCTTACTCATTAATGGTTTCCATCCTAATAGATACAACATCTAGTTTTTACTTCAAACATCGCAGGACAAACCTCTGCCTCTAGAAATAATGTTGCCAAATGTTACTCTCTGCCACATATAACCTTTTACATGTTTGTTTGTCAAAGGTCAGCTTCATCTTTAAGTTATGCTAGAAAGCATTTCACCCCCAATATGTCTAGTTTTCCAGCTACTGAAATAAGGCCCAGTATAACAATCTATTTCACAGTTTGTCACGTTGGGGTTCATGTCCGTATTCTTTCTAACTTAAGAACTGCATTTTATTTGAATTATCTGTGCCCTGCAGAGTTGACTCTCATGCATGAATAGTTTCATAGATGTTAAAAAATGCACAAATGAGAAAGGGACAATCATGGTGCCTGAAACTCCGCATATGTGGAAATGGATCGATATCTCTTCACACAGTTCATAAGGATAGCAATCTGAAGGCATCTGAAAATTTCGATTTCGCATTTAAACCCCCCAGACAGTGAATATAAGCATCGTACATTCCAAAGCATTGACTCATTTGTGAACAAAATTTACCCTGAATTCTAACTTCATTTATTTTATCATATTGATGCAGCATAATTTCCTGCCTTCTTAATGTTTTCAAATTCAGAGTCTTGTCCTAGCTAGTCCTTATAAACAAAAAGTCTGAGGCTAAACAGATTTGTTAAGGGAACAAAGGTAGTTGAGTGGTTGCTAATTATGCTTGAAGCCCTGGTTTTGTTTGTTTTTTTTTTGCTTGTTTTTTGTTTGTTTGCTTGTTTGTTTTTTCCAGAGACACATAAACAGAATACAGTAGCACACGACTCAGCCCTGGGAAAGTGGAGGCAAGAAGATCAAAGTTCAGTGACCCTCTCATCCTGGGCTGCCTAGAAAGAAAGGGATCCCCTTAATAACAATCACAGCGGGGGAAAACAAATGAAAATTTAAACAGTGATGCAAGGCTGCAAAGAAAACAGTGTCAGGGCCATGTGGAAGTTTGCTGGGTTCCTAGACATGGTGACCCTCATTTCCACGAACAGAAATCTGAACCCCAGAGAACCTCAGAGCAGCAGGAGGATCTCAAATAATTGTAGTCATATAAGTGTTTCTCAAAAAGTCCTAGAATGTGCCTACAAGTGGGTAGCCACATCATTTGATGGGGAACTCTTTCCTCCATGGCATGCAACTATGACCCATTAGCAACCAAGCTCTAGAGCTGTCAAAGGCTCACAGGTCAGCCAATTTAGGCTACATTTTAAACCTCAAGCCAGTGAAAAACCCTGTCTCAAAGAGACAAGGTTGACGGCGTTCTGGTGAATGACTTTCAGTGTTGATTTTTGGTGTCCACACACATGAACTATCCCCCAAACTCATATGCCTATACTTACACATACAAGAGAACCTAGTCAAAGTTGTGGACCAAAACATCTCTCAGGTCCCCCAATGCAAAGGCAGTTTTAGTTGGGTTAAAGGCTTTAATCAATTTACTATATTTCCTTGAAATTTTTAATAAATAAAGCTTTGGTTGACATCACAGTATTTTCCAGGGCATTCACTTTTTTCTTTATCCTATCTCTTTTTTCCATGCAATTTTCCATTTTTTTTGCATGTGTATACCTGTGTAACACATGAGAGAGAGAGAGAGAGAGAGAGAGAGAGATCCATATTGCCAATAATCATATTTAAAATTTTCATAGTACTTAAGGTAATGAACATTAAAGCACAGGTTAGTTTTATTTTATGATTCTCAGATTGGTAAAGATTGCTTCACAATTATTTTTATACTGTTTTTTTTTCCTACTGACACATTTATACTGTAAGTGTCCTTGCATTTTCCATATTGCTTCTTTGGGATAAAGAGATCTTGTTCCTCTAAGGTAATGCTATTATAAGTTATGGAAAATTATCAACATTTGTCTCTTGATAATACAAACATGCAAAGTATTTACTTAAAAGTTGTATTATTTTGGAATACTGTCTTTCCTCATGAATTAATTTCAACACTTGTTCCATGCATTGAGATGTATTAGATAATTTATTTTTGACTTTTAGTCAGCAGACCAGCAAACATGCCAAAGTTGATGGGAGAAGTATCTCAAGGATGCCCTGACAGACACAAAGGGATACCATAAAGGGATGCTGAGAGAAGGAAAAATACTTCTCTCCAGGGATATGTCCCCGTATTTGCTGTCTAAATCCAATGTTCAGCCTGAAACATGTGTGAATATTTGCAACACTAAATAGTTACTTTAGGTTGTGTATGTGTGTAATATATATGTATGTGTGTATATGTACCTATGTATGCATGTATGTATGTATGTATGTATATATGTATACATATATAAAACAGTACACAGAAGAAAAGGTTATGAACCTGAGATGAGCTGAGAAGGACATGGGCAGTGGGATGGGAGAAAAGGAGAAATAGAAAATAATAAATTGCTAATTAGTTTTTTCTGCAAGATTGTTATTAAAATAGCACTTGGTTGATTCCTTATTATTCATTTTAATGTAAAGTTCATGCTATTTCCAGATAAGAGCATCCCTATTCATTATTGTTTGTATTAGGACACAGACATAATACTATTTGGTCATTTTTTTTTATTATGTATGGTGAAGATAAAGACCTTTCGAATAGATTGAGCATCTAGAGATGGCCTTGGTAATAATTTTTGGTGTTACTTCAAAAAAAATCATTATATATAAAACATCCTGAAGAAGAATTGTAGTTTGTATTACATCTGCATCATCATCACCACATTAAACATGAAATCAGAGTCACAGAAAATCAGGGTTGTTCACAGTGAGCACACTTACAAGGACACCCACTCTGACCTTAGAATTCCGAATTCACCTTGGCAAGCCATTCAGTCCTACTGTTGGATCTGTATCATTTACTTGGTTGACATCCATTTGTTTTCTTCTCTGCTGCATCCATAGCAACATCAGGGCACTTACTTTTATCTTAATAATCTAAACTCTGCCTTGTCTCTTACAATTTTGACCTTTGCTCAACTAACCATAGCAACTTATCAAATTCTGCTTGGCTGTCCCCTTATTGCCTTATGCTATAAATTAAAAGGACACTATTCTGTAACCCATTGAATCAAGAGATTTTGAGGCTCAAAATGTCAACTACGTTTGAAATTAGGAGTTTAAGTAATGAATGTTCACCAAGCTATAAATTTAACACGAAAGCCAACATTTAGAAATAGGTAATTGATTTACTATGAAAATTGATAGCCTCAAATTACATGAACAGAGAGACTATATTTGCTTCTTTTACATGAATGAATCAAATTGTTACATGCTCTAGATATTGCAGTAATTAATATACTTTCCCAGAAAAACTGTTTCAATTTCAATATAAATTCCTGTGGTTTTGTTTTCTTAAAGAATCATTTTTCTATGATTTTATTTATAAAATCCTTTTGTAGTTGGACAGTGCTTGTTACTAATTTCATATTAAAAAGAATTTTTATTGTACAAGAGCTGAAGAGTTGACTGTTTTGCTTGTGGCAATAGGAATAAACTTGCAGGGGTGTTATAAAGTGGGTCTTATACTTTTTACTCTATATTGCTTCAAGTTACCTATATTAATTCACATTTTATAAGAATATCTATATTTAAAGAAAGTAATAATAAAAAAATTCCAAAATTCCATTTTACTTTGTTATTATATTTTTGCTGTTTAAAACAATTTTTAAATTTAATTATATTTGATATTTTTCCTCCTATAAGTTCACCCAGATCTTCCTGTCTCTACCCAAATAACATTAAGTTTTTTCCTCAAAAAAATGAGCAAAACTCAATTCAATAATAAAGCCCAATAAAACAAAGAAAACAGAATAGAACCAAGACCAGCAACAACAACAAACCCACCAGACTGCAATCCACTAAAAGCACAGACACGCACAAAAACTATGGCATTCGTTATATATTAGGCAACTACATCTGTACATGAAACCTACCCCGGAGTGGTTGGTATACACAGTGACACTCTGGTGGAGAAATCTAGTTTTCCATCTCCCAACAGGTATATGTGATAGTTCAGCTGTTAACTTTTACCCTGGTGGTATTGTTTTCATTCATTCATTCACTTTTTTATTATACTTACATGTTCTGTTTTTTAAATTGGATATTTTATTTATTTACATTTCAACTGTTATCCTCTTTCCTGGTTTCCCCTCTGGAAATCTTTTATCTCTTCCCTCCTCCCCCTGCTTCTGTGAGGGTGCTACCCACCCACCTACCCACCCACTACTGCCTTCTGTCCTGGCATTTCCCTACACTGGGGCATCGAGCCTTAACAGAACCAAAGGCCTCTTCTCCCTCTGATGCCCAACAAGGCCATTCTCTGCTATATGCGGTTGGAGTCATACCTCCCCCACCCCCATGTGTGCTCTTTGGTTTGTGGTTTAGTCCCTGGGAGCTCTGGGGTGTCTGGTTGGTTGATACTCTTTTTCTCCCTATGGGGATGCAAACCTCTTCAGCTCCTTCAGTCCTTTCTTAACCCCTCCACTGGGTTCCCTGTGTTCAGTCCAATGGTGGCTGAGAGCTTCTGCCTCTGTATTTGTCAGGCTGTGGCAGAGCAAAAAAAAAAAATATCACATCAGAGTTGGATAACACAAACCAATAAAATAAAAGGAGCTCAAAAGAAGGAACAAGAATAGAAAGCCACTTGTCTATTCCTTCAGAAATATTAACACACACACATACACACACACACACACACACACACACACACACACACACAAAACTGGAAGTCAATATCCATGACTTCCCATGCAGGCTCTGCATGTTGCCCAAGTCTGTGTGGGTTCACATGAGTACCGTTTAAAGTTGATTATAGGCCTACTTTTCTAGGTCTTCTCTATCTTCTCCAGCTCTTGCACTTTTATTTCCTCCCCCATCGGGGACCCCTAAACTCAGAGTGGAAGAATTTAATTGTGATTTTTTTCTTGATATCAAGTTTCTTGATTTCTTTATATATGCATTCAACATTAGCCCTCTATCACATTTGGAGTTAGTAAAAATCTTTTTGGAATTTGCATGATACTGCTTTGTCCAAATGATGGTGTCCTTTCCCATGCACATACTTCATGGCTTTGTCAGATGCCATGTATTATTTCTTTCAGTGCCTGTACTAATGGTGTTCTGTTCAGAAAGTTCTTTTCTGTGCCAATGAGTTCAAGGCTATTGCCCGTTTTTTCTTCTCTCATGTTCAGTATAACTTTTTTTTAATTAATTGAAGTCTTTGACTTGGAGATGAGTTTTATATAGAGTGAAAACAATGACTCTATTTGAATTAATCTCCATGTAGCCATTCGGGTTGACCAGCATCATTTGTTGAAGATCCTTTTTTTCCACTGAGTATTCCTGGACTTTTTATTTTAAAAAATTCAAGGGTTTATAGTCTATGAACTTATTTGTGGGTCTTTACTTAGCTTTTATTGATCAATGTGATTATTTTTGTAACAACACCATGTTGATTTTATTGGTATAGCTTTGTTGTTCAATTTGAAATCTTCGATAGTGTTACCTCTCGAAGTTCTGTCATTATTCAGAATTGTTTTAGCTACCCTGGCATTGTGTGTGTGTGTGTGTGTGTGTGTGTGTGTGTGTGTGTGTGTGTCTGTATATCTGTATGTCTGTGTGTGTTTCCAAATGAAGCTCAAATGTGGTTTCAATATTTGGGAAGAATCGTGTTAGTATTTTTTGTGGGAATTATATTGAATTCATTGACTGTTATTGGTAGGATGCCCATCTTTGCTATGTTAGTTCTACAGATCTATGGGCATGGGAGATCTTTTCATCTCCTATTATCTTCTTCAAGTTATTACAATTACTTGAAGTTTTTATCATTTGTGTCCTTTGATGCTATTATGGAAGACGTTTCTTTCTCAGATTAACTGTTGCTTTTATATAAAAGGGTTACTAATTCTTGTGAGTTGTTTTGTATCCAACTACTTTGCTGAAAGTGTTTATTAGCTGTAAGAGTTTCCTAGTGGAATTTTCAGGGTCATTTATGAATATTATCATATCATCTACAAATTAAGGCATTCGCTTTTTTCCTTTCAAATCTGTATTCCTTTCATCTCTTTCTGTCTTAATTGTTCTAGCTAAACCTTCAACTATATCATTAAATAGGTATGAAGAGAAAACATCCTTGTCTGAGTCCTGATTTTAGTAAATGATTTTTCCTCCAATTAAGTTGGTATTATCGATAGGCTTGCTGTAAATTGCTTCTTATGATGAGGTATGTCCATTGTAACTGAAATAGCTCGAGGACTTTTAACCAACTGACGTCTGCTATGACTTTAGACCCACTCCATGAGATGGAGACTATGCCCAACACTGCATGAGTGATCAAAACCTTGAGACTAGTTAACGTACATAAAATTACTCTAATATTCAAATTCCTTTATATGAGTGTCTACTACATTCACACATTAAATATGCTCTAAAGCAGAGAGTCTCATGCTTTTAAGACACGTTTTCTCTTCCCATTCAAGGCAACCCACCTAGTATGTCCTACTAAGAATTGACTTGAACAGTTTACTCTGTGTTCCTTAAATGATAGTAGAAATAGCCTCTACATATTAGCCACTAATATAATACTTCCACTACCATATCTAGTGAATTTGTGTGTCCTACAAATGCTACAATTATCAGATGGCAATTTCTCGTACTCCGAGAATTGAAGGTAAAAGTAAGTCTAAAGATAAAGGTGGGTATGTGTGACTAAATAGAGGTAATTTCTTGTTGTTTTTTGTTTTTTGCTTTTTTTTTCCGGAGCTGGGGACTGAACCCAGGGCCTTGTGCTTGCTAGGCAAGCGCTCTACCACTGAGCTAAATCCCAAACCCTTGACATGTTTTTTTTTTTTGTTGTTGTTGTTGTTTGTTTGTTTGTTGCTGTAATTTCTTTAACTTAAGTTATGCTCTCATTGAAATAAGTAGACTTTCTTGTTTCATTTGGCTTCATTTGAATTTCCTCTTCTGTGGGAACATGAGGATAGCTTCGCTTTGTTCTCTTTGTAGGTTACAGAGTGCCTGCATGCTACATTTAATTGCTTCATACCTATAGTGTTCCTATCCTAGTGCAACACTTTCCTATTAGATCACAAGATATTTACTATGAAATATTTATCAGAGACAGGATTTTTCGTGAAAGGGATGCATAAAATAATATATGGGGACTAATAGAAGGACATTGATTCTCTGCCCCATACAAGACAGCCCACAAATTAAGTAATAAAACAAACCTTGCTTGTGACGTTTCATTTCTGTGGAGCTGGAGTTAGCAATGCATAAACCATGGGAAGATGCATGAATCTTGCAAACTAGATATGCAACCATATGTCGCCAGCTTGATTTTTATTGCTACTCTCCTATACCTGTTATAAAATTTATATTATCAATAAATTAAGTTAAAAAGCAACAAAAAGAATTAGCTACAACTTGCAGCATGTCACAAAGCAACTTATTATTTTTCTTTTGCTGTATTACTTCTTGGCTTTGTTGCAGTTTGAAGCTAAGACTTCATCTCTTTACATAATAAGGGAGTATTGTCACTCATAAAATTTGTCACTGTGTAACTACTATTTCTCTTTAAACCTTGACACTGGAGGATCCAAATCCTAAGGAAAATATAAGGAAGAGTTCTTCAAAGAAGAACTCATGAACTTGAATACTGCTTGAACTTTCAACTAAAAGCACATTGCTTTTCTGCAATGTATGAATGTAGAGGTTGGAATGAGAGGCTTACACACACACACACACACACACACACACACACACACACGACATTTTTATATAATATCTAACTCATTGTGACACAAAACAGTTTACAAAGCTTTTCCCATGTGAACCATTTCTTTATGAAAATCTCTTTAAACAACAAAAAAGATTCTTAACCTAAGAATCTGAGTGGAAGAGGGTGGCAGTTCTAGGTTTTAAAATGATCTGAGTGCAGAAGTCATATCTGTTCTCATGACAGGAGTGGGACCTTAGGAAAAATCCCTTAGCACCTTTGGGCATCATGGTTTGCTTAGTTTAAAAGAAAATAAAAAAATGTACTAATGTGATTGGGATGTCACATTAATTGAATTAAAACATACAAAATATTTTGAATTTTTGCTATTGCAATAAATGTTAACATTTTAACAATGTACCAACTACAGTTTATTAGTGCAAACTCTCAATGTAGGAAAGTGAGTAAGGCACATACGTTTCTTATAGGGTTTTAGTACATACAGCCCGTTCTGCATTGCTATTGGCTGGAATACAGTGGTGATTCTAGAATGCAGGTCCCAGGCTAGGACTGATGATAGGAAAGAAAACATCTATGTTTCTATGCAGGAAGAAAGCATGTCATTTAACTACGTCTAAATATCTTTATAACTGTCCCAGACAAAACAAGTGAGTAGGAGAGAGGTATAGAATGTGTTGTAGTCTTCTAAAGGAACTTATCTTATTTGGTGACCTGCAAATTTAGTTCAGTTGTTCCTTGACATTTCATTTTATGAAGGTTCCATAACCAATGGTCCAACTAAATATATGCTAAAATATTAGAAACTTTATCTGAGTTGAACATGTATACGATCTTTCATTTTCCTTTTCTCGTTACCTAAATGTACACTAAACCATAATTTATATAGAATGTTTATTGTGACTGCCACTGTAAATAATGTAGAGTTGAATACTTTGTCATTTGCATGGAGGAACTGAACATCATTGTATTGGCTACCTTTAGGGTCCTGGGATGTGTTACACACTGAAAATAATGAATGACTGTTGTAGGGATATAGGTAAAAGTATGTGTGAGGCAGACTGTCAGTATTGTCAAAGAGCAGGCTAAGACCAAGTTATTAAGGAAACTTAATGATCAGCAAATAAAAAAATTGACTTTAATTAGGTTCTAAGACATCTTTTACCACAGAAAATCCATGTCATCAGAGTGAGTAGATCTTGCTCCTTCCCCTCATCTCTCTGTCTCTCTGTCTCTCTGTCTCTCTGTCTCTCTCTCTCTCTCTGTGTGTGTGTTTGTGTGTGTGCGTGTGTGGGTTCTCTTTCTATGATAAAACATCTACAATTACATAAAGTTCACAGCATATCACTTTCTTTCAATACATATGCCTTAAGAGAAAGTGAACATGTTTAGATTAGCTCAATGACACACTGAAACTTATAGTTCTGTATCTAAAAAAGATCACCACCTCCTTTCCTTAATTTTAATTTTATAAGCAGGATGAAAGACAAGAATTGAGACTAAAAGAGGTTGAGAAGAAAGAAGAAAAATGAAGTCTAGAAGCAAAGAGAGAAGGACAGAAAAAGAGACATAGAGGGCTTTTAAAGTTAATAAAAGTAAAAAGGGCAAATGGAATTCTTAGAATAAGATTTCAGTAGAGCTGAAATAAAATGAAAAATTATATGCAAATTTGTGCTGATATAACCCTGAGTTCAATTGTTATGATGTAGAAAGATGGCTTCAAAGAAATAGTTCTTCAGGAACATCAATCTTTTAATTTTTTCTCTCTTTTAATAAGAAATACCTCTTGATACGTGTGTGTAAAATAGGAAACACACGTTATCTACTTGTAACTCTCTGCCTGACAGGTTTATGTAGAATCTACCACACAGTCACTTAAATACTCAATGCTGACAATTCTACTACTTCTAAATAACAGCCAAACTGGTTAAAAATGTGTATTGGTCCTACTCAAAAATATGACACCTAGCATATTGAGCTCCAGTTTCTTTATTAAGTTCTCCTGCATCTTGTCAAATCTTTTGTCCTGCTTCTCCTTCACTTCCTACATCACTTGCTTCCTCAAGTGACTCTGTGTAACCCTTAGCAGGATATGTCAAAACAGAAGCACTGAAGAGCAACAGTGCTGGGCTTCAAGAGGACTCATCTGACACGGCTAATCAGGAATCATCGCACCACAGACTGAATAACGATTCAAACCAGTCACTGAACAGAGAAGAAATATTGTGCTAAAACGTCACCTAAAAATTATAGTCTCAGGCTGGAAGTTGATAAGACAAGATTGAGATTTTTTTCCAAATCAAAGCAATACAACACTTAGCTTACATATTTTTATTATAACTATTGTTGGTGCACAGGAAACCCTTCTGTAGGAATCAAATCAATGGACCTGACACAGCTGTACTAATTTAGCTATATGTCTAGGCAGTTGGAAGAAAACAAGCAGTAACCATGCCCACAGCAGTATGATGAAAAAAATTATCTGTAAAAACACAGAAATATGTCTGGGAGTTCATTCTTTTATGTCTCCCCAAACCCATGTAAAACAAACATTGCATCAAAATGATAAAGAGTGGAAATAGAAGAGGCTATCTCCCGACCTTCTCTGCATGCCCAGCTCTGGAGACATGTGCTGGGACCCAGTTCCACTGAGTCCTTTATCACTGTCAGTGGATCCCATGCTGATACTCTTCTTATCTAGTGCTCATAAACATTTGTCCTATCATTAAGAAGCATTATCTCATTTTTATAGTAATCATATTTCCAATAACAGAATAAACTTTAAGTGGGAAAAATTCCAATATGTAGAGATATTATTTTTGGTCTGTTTAATACTTCTTGACATTTGCTTGTTATTTTGACTTTAAAATCAGAAGGTCAGCCCTCCCTGGGAAACTTCTAATTTCTCCAGGGAAGAATGTTTGAAATGTACATGTTTGTCCCTAGAAAGGAAGGGAGAGGTCTGGGTTTGTTGATCTGAAACATCCTACTTACTTCAAGTGAGATAATTAGGAAAGCAGCAATACTTATTGTACAACCGTGGAGAGAATATATTTATCTTAAGACAATTTTTTTAAAGTTAAAGGCTCATCCAAAAATTTTTCTAAGTATGACCATTATCAGCATCTTAGCCAAGTTAAATGAATGTGTACAAATAGTTCTGTCAACTAAATGTTGATTAGGGCTATGCCTTAATAACATTAATAAGATTCATAAAAATATATACAATGGAAATGAAAGAACGACTACTTATAATTCTTAGAATATTTAAATGGGATTTGAAAGTTTTTCATATAATTCTGACTGAAAAATTGTTCTTGCAACCCACAGAAAGTATGCAGTATTCCACATAAACGATGGCAATTCCACGACTTGCACTTACTTTTGGCCCATGGACCTTCTGCTGTATCTTCCAGGTGAGTTTAAATAAAGTGGCTTCATCTGGTCATTCTTTCTTCCTGATGATTTCTGGAAAACAAGACACTGGCTCATGGTCACTCTCATTTCTCTGCCACATGATTTTTATTTTTGAATCTTTTTTCATACATTGTATTCTGATTACAACTTTTTCTCCTGATACTCTTCCCAGATTATCCCCATCATCCCACCCCCACTCAATTCCGCATATTTCCTTTCTCTCTTAAAAAGAGAAAGAAAAACCAAAACAAGCAGGCAAACAGGCAAACAAGCAAAGGTCAACAACAACAACAGCAACAGCAGCAGCAACAACAACAACAACAACAACAATGTAGCAGAAGTCTAATATGGCGAAACAAATCTTAATCCTGTATTTAGGAAGCACAGGCAGGTGGATATCTATGAGGTCAAATGCAGCCTACTCTGCACTTCAAGTTCCAGGACAGCCAACTTATATAATAGAGAGAAATATCAATAAATTAACAACAAAAAAAGCAAGGGGAAATAATACAAGAATCTTTCTGTCTCTGTCTCTGTGGTTGCGTGTCTCTGTCTTTTTCTGTATGTCTCTGTGTCTCTGCCTTTCTCTTTCTCTCTCTTTTTCTCTCTCTCTCACACAAACACATAAAATTTCATGTAAATAAGCTGCTAAAAACCCTGGTTTTCTTTGACAATAATCACTTTTGATATTATTATTATTTCTAATCAAATCGTGAAAAGCCATAGAGATAAAAAAAATCAGTCATTCATACTCAGGAATAATACTAGACTAATTCTTCTGCCCAACCAACTGACAATTCCAATGAAGGGAAAAGTTTGCTGAAGTAGAGAAATCCCCTGGGATCGATGAATGAGGTTTCGGATTTAAATTGTGTTTTGTTACTAGAGCTTGACTGATCAGATCTTCCTAAAACTGAGAGGGAGCAAGTGCTCAAGAGCCTGAGAAAGAATGTACTTTCTCTCACGGCCATCTTTTCTGTTTCTTAGCAAGCAGCTTCTGTTGCTTTTTCTTTACTCGTTTACCAGCCTTAAGAACTGGTGCTGACTTATGATGAGTACAGTTGCTACAAAGTGAAGAAACCCAAAAGACATCACACTGTTGTAGGATGTATATAAATGTACAGATCAAATAGTGCTGGTGGGAATTTTAGAATATGTTACACTATGCATTTACATGTAAAAGAATCAAGTGCCATCTTCACATTGCAATGTAATACAGCCCACTGTGTTTCACGCTGAGGTGAACAGCACCTTCATAGCAGGTGAATTATGTTGAAATATTAATTCAAAATACCATAGCACATGGAACCTATTGTTCTATTACTTTGCCTCTGTCTGGGCTGTCCAGTGTTTAATCTGTTGGCACATTGGGTTCCATGTTGAGTTGTTGTTTATATTATTACAAGATTGCATTATGGCATCTACACCTGAACCTTGACTCTCGATTTCTTCTGCCTCAGCATCCTGAACTATCGTATTGACAGTCTGAGTTACCTCACTTTGTGCTTCAGTCTTCCTTAAAACCTCACCTTTATCTTATACCTGGATTACTTGAAATGTAGGATGCACTACAAATTTGAGCAAATAATTGGTCATTATCATTTGTTTGATGACTATGCACTCTTATGGTAAAGTTTCTTAAAATTATTTGGAAATCTTAAACATAATATTATAACCAAGAGCAATAAGTAAACTAGATATCTGTCAATAAACCAATTCAAAGAGGAAAAAAAACACTAATTGAAAATTCAAACAATTCTCCCCTTTCTTGTGACTTGGTTCATAAGAAACTAAGATGTCCCTGTCTGGACCACAAAGATCCAAGCCAAATTGTCTCAAGGTATCATTCAGCTAAACAACTGAAACAATGTATATTTATTGACTTTAAATCATAAAAAATGTTTTACTAAACACAATCTTTTATGACATGAATTAACTAGGTTTTACATTTCAAGTATTCTAATAACTTTGGCATATTTACTACAGTGTGATCCAAAACATTTTAGTTTTAAGCTTTACTGATTCTTGTTTTGGAAAAAAAATAAAACTTTCCCTGTTTCAATAAGTTTGGAGAGATTGTATTAAATGAACTTGGACATACTTCTGCAAAGCAGTTCTTCTCACAGTTCTAATAATGTGTGTTGGGACTCTCCAAGATAATATAGTGAGTGGAATTTCCCTTCATAATTCAGTAGGAGCTCTCAGGAATATTGTTCTTTGGATCAACCCTAGAAACTTCTGTGTTAGTACCAGCCCACACTAATTCCAATATGTTTAAGGAGAATCCTGTGGGAGATAGAAATGAATAGGAGGTACGACTAAGCATTCAGTTTCTCCCAACTTATTTACCTAAGGTAATCTACATTTATTATTTACAATTTTAAACTTCTTGCTATAATTTTAACTCTGATTATGGAAATAAAACTTTTATATGATTTCTACATTTTTCTCCATCTTTATTAAATTGGGTATTTCTTATTAACATTTCAAATGCTATTCCCTTTCCCGGTTTCCAGGCCAACATCCCCCTAACACCTCCACCTCCCATTCTATGTGAGTGTTCCCCTCTACATCCTTCCCCCATTACCGCCCTCCCCCCAAGACTCCCGTTCACTGGGGGGTGGCAAACTTGGCAGGATCAAGGGCTTCACCTGCCACTGGTGCCCTTACCAAGCTATTCATTGCTACCTATGAAGTTGGAGCCCAGGGACAGTCCATGTATAGTCTTTGGGTAGTGACTTAGTCCTTTGAAGCTCTGGTTGGTTGTCATTGTTGTTCATATGGGGTCTCGAGCCCCTTCAAGCTCTTTCAGTCCTTTCTCTAATTCCTTCAATGGGGGTCCTGTTCTTAGTTCAGTGGTTTAATGATGGCATCCGCCTATGTATTTGCTGTATTCTGGCTGTGTCTCTCAGGAGAGATCTACATCCGGTTCCTGTCAGCCTGCACTTCTTTGTTTCATCAATCTTATCTAGTTTGGTGGAGATTACACACACACACACACACACACACACACACACACACACACACACACATATATATATATATATATATATATATATATATATATATATATCCTCCCTATCCTTTTCTAAGTGCATTCTTGTTCCCCTTTTAAAGAAGGAGTGGAACATCCACATTTTGGTCTTCTTTCTTGAGTTTCATGTGTTCTGTGCATCTAGGGTAATTCAAGCATTTGGGCTAATATCCTCTTTTTTTTTTTTTTATTAACTTGAGTATTTCTTATATACATTTCAAGTGTTATTCCCTTTCCCGGTTTCCGGGCAAACATCCCCCTCCCCCCTCCCCTTCCTTATGGGTGTCCCCCTCCCAACCCTCCCCCCATTGCCGCCCTCCCCCCATAGTCTAGTTCACTGGGGGTTCAGTCTTAGCAGGACCCAGGGCTTCCCCTTCCACTGGTGCTCTTACTAGGATATTCATTGCTACCTATGGGGTCAGAGTCCAGGGTCAGTCCATGTATAGTATTTAGGTAGTGGCTTAGTCCCTGGAAGCTCTGGTTGCTTGACATTGTTGTACTTTTGGGGTCTCGAGCCCCTTCAAGCTCTTTCAGTTCTTTCTCTGATTCCTTCAACGGGGGACCTATTCTCAGTTCAGTGGTTTGCTGCTGGCATTTGCCTCTGTATTTGCTGTATTCTGGCTGTGTCTCTCAGGAGAGATCTACATCCGGTTCCTGTCAGCCTGCACTTCTTTGTTTCATCAATCTTATCTAGTTTGGTGGAGATTACACACACACACACACACACACACACACACACACACACACACACACACACACATATATATATGCATTCTTGTTCCCCTTTTAAAGAAGTGCATTCTTGTTCCCCTTTTAAAGAAGGAGTGGAACATCCACATTTTGGTCTTCTTTCTTGAGTTTCATGTGTTCTGTGCATCTAGGGTAATTCAAGCATTTGGGCTAATATCCTCTTTTTTTTTTTTATTAACTTGAGTATTTCTTATATACATTTCAAGTGTTATTCCCTTTCCCGGTTTCCAGGCAAACATCCCCCTCCCCCCTCCCCTTCCTTATGGGTGTCCCCCTCCCAACCCTCCCCCCATTGCCGCCCTCCCCCCATAGTCTAGTTCACTGGGGGTTCAGTCTTAGCAGGACCCAGGGCTTCCCCTTCCACTGGTGCTCTTACTAGGATATTCATTGCTACCTATGGGGTCAGAGTCCAGGGTCAGTCCATGTATAGTCTTTAGGTAGTGGCTTAGTCCCTGGAAGCTCTGGTTGCTTGACATTGTTGTACTTTTGGGGTCTCGAGCTCTTTCAAGCTCTTTCAGTTCTTTCTCTGATTCCTTCAACGGGGGACCTATTCTCAGTTCAGTGGTTTGCTGCTGGCATTCGCCTCTGTATTTGCTGTATTCTGGCTGTGTCTCTCTGGAGCGATCTACATCCGGCTCCTGTCGGTCTGCACTTCTTTGCTTCATCCATCTTGTCCAATTGGGTGGCTGTATATGTATGGGCCACCTGTGGGGCAGGCTCTGAATGGGTGTTCCTTCAGTCTCTGTTTTAATCTTTGCCTCTCCCTTCCCAGCCAAGGGTATTCTTTTTCCTCATTTAAAGAAGGAGTGAAGCATTCACATTTTGATCATCCGTCTTGAGTTTCGTTTGTTCTAGGGATCTAGGGTAATTCAAGCATTTGGGCTAATAGCCACTTATCAATGAGTGCATACCATGTATGTCTTTCTGTGATTGGGTTAGCTCACTCAGGATGATATTTTCCAGTTCCAACCATTTGCCTACGAATTTCATAAACTCGTTGTTTTTGATAGCTGAGTAATATTCCATTGTGTAGATGTACCACATTTTCTGTATCCATTCCTCTGTTGAAGGGCATCTGGGTTCTTTCCATTTTCTGGCTATTATAAATAAGGCTGCGATGAACATAGTGGAGCACGTGTCTCTTTTATATGTTGAGGTGGGCTAATATCCTCTTATCAATGAGTGCATGCCATGTGTGTTTTTTCTGTGATTAGGTTGCCTCACTCAGGGTGATATTTCCCAGTTCCATCCATTTGCCAATGAATTTCATAAAGTCATTGTTTTTGATAGCTGAGTGAATTCCCTTGTGTAGATGTACCACGTTTTCTGTCTCCATTCCTCTGTTGAAGGACATCTGGGTTCTTTCCAGTTTCTGGCTATTATAAATATGGCTGCTATGAACATAGTGGAGCATGTATCTGTTTTATAGGTTGGAGCATCTTTTGGGTATATGTCCAAGAAAAGTGTAGCTGGGTCCTCAGGTAGTGCAATGTACAATTTTCTGAGGAACCTCCAGACTGATTTTCAGAATGGTTGTACTAGGCTGAATTCCACCAACAATGGAGGAGTGTTCCTCTTACTCCACATCCTCACCAGCATCTGCAGTTGCTGGAGTTTCATATCTTAGCCATTCTGACTGGTGTGAGGTGGAATCTCAGGGCTGTTTTGATTTGCATTTCCCTTATGACTAAAGATGTTGAACATTTCTTCAGGTGCTTCTCAACCATTCCTCAGCTCTGAATTCTTTGTTTAGTTCTGAACCCCATTTTTTCATAGGGTTATTTGCCTCTCTGAAGTCTAACTTCATGAGGTCTTTGTATATTTTGGATATAAGCCCTCTATCAGGTGTAGGATTGGTAAAGATCTTTTCCCTATCTGTTGGTTGCCATTTTGTACTAACAAGAGTGTCCTTTGCCTTACAGAAGCTTTGTAGTTTTATGATCTTGCCTCCTTGTGTTGGGCTTTACCATTTATTATCCTTTGTAGTACTGGATTTGTAGAAAGATATTGTGTAAATTTGGTTTTGTCATGGAATATCTTGGTTTCCTCATCTATGCTAATTGAGAGTTTTGCTGCATACAGTAACCTGGGCTGGCATTTGTGTTCTCTTAGGGTCTGTATGACATCAGTCCAGGATCTTCTGGTTTTCATAGTCTCTGGTGAGAAGTCTGGTGTAATTCTGAAAGGTCGGCCTTTATATGTTATTTGACCTTTTTCCCTTACTGCTTTTAATATTCTTTCTTTGTTTTGTGCATTTGATATTCTGACTATTATGTGATGGGAAGAGTTTCTTTTTCTGGTCCAATCTATTTGGAGTTCTGTAGGCTTCTCATATGTATATGAGCACCTCTTTCTTTAGGTTAGGGAAGTTTTCTTCTATGATTTTGTTGAAGATATTTACTGGTCCTTTGAGCTGGGAGTCTTCACTCTCTTCTATACCTATTATCCTTAGGTTTGTTCTTCTCATTGTGTCCTGGATTTCCTGTATGTTTTGGGCCAGTAGCTTTTTCTGTTTTACATTATCTTGTATCTTGTATCTTGTATCTACGGATCCTTGTCTCTTCCTTTGGTTTTCTTTATCCAGGGTTTTCTCCTTTTGTGTTTTCTTTAGTTTTTTTTCTCTTTCCATTTTCAATTCCTTCATCTGTTTGATTGTGTTTTCATGGGATTTTTGTGTTTCCTCCCTAAGGGCTTCTACTTTTTATTTTTGTTTTCCTGAATTTCTCTAAGGGAGTTCGTTATGTCTCTCTTAAAATCCTCCAGCATCATGATCAAATGTGATTTTAAATCTAGATCAAGACTTTCTGGTGTGTTTGGATATTCCGTGTTTGCTTTGGTGGGAGAATTGGGCTCTGATGATGCCATGTACTCTTGGTTTCTCTTGCTTGGGTTCCTGCTCTCACCTCTTGCCATCAGGTTGTCACTGGTTACCTTATTTTTCTATTTCTGACAGTGGCTTGATTGTCTTATAGGTCTGTGTGTCAGGAAGGCTGTAGACATGTTTTCCTGTTTTCTTTCAGCCAGTTATGGCAACAGAGTGTTCTGTTTTCAGGCGTGTAGTCATTCCTGTCCACTGTCTTTCAGCTGTTCCTGTGGGTGGGAACCAGAAGGGCCTGCCCCTACTTCTCCTGGGTCCCTGTGCACAGGGGGCCCAGATGGTGGTAGGCGTTTTCCTCTAGAGTAAGAAATGTGGGCAGAAAGTAGTATCCTCTGGCTTCCAAAGCGTGTCTGCCCCTCTGAAGGTCTAGCTCTCTCTCCCACAGGATATGAGTGCAGGGAGCTATTTGACAGGGTCTGTTCAGATCTGGGTGCAGTCCTGACTGCAGGGCTCCTGCAGCTTGAGTGCTCCTATCTTTCTGTGCCCAGAGGCCCTATACAGTTTCCCCTTGGGCCAGGGATGTGGGTAAAGGTGGGCAGAAGTGGCGGTCTCTCCTACCTTGCAGTCTCAGGATTGCCACATGTCTGAGTGATCATCTCTTTCTCCTGGACTTTGGGAGTAGGGAGCTGTGGGCCGGGTTCAGTGAGGGTCAGGCGCTAGCTAAAAACCAGAAGTGTTCTGTCCCAGAGGAATTTTGCTTTTTGTTTCCTGAGTCCACCAGGCAGGTCACTTGGAGCAGAAAAGTTGGTCTTACCTCTTGTCTCGAGCATGAAGTCACTCCTTAGGGCTGGGTTTCAGCTCTCAGTGAGGGCAGTAACCAGAAGGGCCTGCCCCTCCTTCTCCTGGGTCCCTGTGCACAGGGTCCCAGATGGTGCTATGCATTTTCCTCTAGAGTCAGAAATGTGAGCAGAGAGTAGTCTCCTCTGGTTTCCTAGGCGTGTCTGCCCCACTGAAGGTCTAGCTCTCTCTCACGCAGGATTTGGGTGCAGGGAGCTGTTTTACCAAGTCTCTTCAAATCCAGGCGCACTCTGGACTGCAAGGATTCTGCAGCTTGACTGCCCCTATCTTCCTGTTCCCAGAGGCCCTATACAGTTTTCTCTTGGGCCAGGGATGTGAGCAAAGGTAGGCAGAAGTGACAGTCTCTCTTGCCCTGCAGTCTCAGGATTGCCCACATGTCTGGGCAATCATCTCTCTCTCCCACAGTGTTTGGGAACAGGGAGCTATGAGCTGGGATCAGTGAGGTTCGGGCACCAGCTAGAAACCAGAAGTGTCCTGTCCCAGAGGAAATTTGCTTTTTATGTCCTGAGTCCACCAGGCAGGTCACTTGGAGGAGAAAAGTTGGTCTTACCTCTGGTCTCAGGCCTGAAGTTGCTCCTCAGGGCTAGGTTTTAGCTCTCAGTGATGGCAGTAACCAGAAGGGCCTGCCCCTCCTTCTTCTGGGTCCCTGTGCACAGGATTTCTACATTCTTATTTTTCATTTCTCTCATTCAATTCTTTCCTATAGAGAAATCAGTATTAAAAATATTGTAATTCAGAGAATGGTATCCCTTCATTATCATAAATTCTTGTGTTATATTAAAGAATAGTGTAGCCAATACAAAATTGCATCATAGTAATCTGGCAATAAAATATAGAAAAACAATGTTGTTTTGCCATGAATTGAATTTATTTAGGCAAACAAGATCAGGAGAGCTATGTGTTTTGCTGTTGAAGGTTTTTGTCCTCTTGCATTCTGCCAAGGAAACAGAGTGCACCTGGATGAAACAATGCGTCTGAAGCCAGCCCCTACCTGGTAGGCTCTATGCTGAGGTCTTTGTGACCATCACAATGGACTTAGAAAATAAATATCACAGTAAGGAAATGGAAGCTTATCTGAAGGTAATTATTATCTGTCCTGGAATAAAACAAACCCGCAATCATCTGAAGAGCAGACTGAAAGTGATCTGCCTAATTTTGTTAAATGAAAAGGAACTTTATTCAACACCTTGTATGTTGTCCAACAACCATAAGATGCAATCATCACAAAGACAGTGAAAACATGCATTATTTTCCCAGCTGTAAAGTGAAGGCTTCAAATCTGCTTTTCTTCAGTGAAAGCTTAGAAGGAAGGCATGGATATAATCACATAGCTCGTGAACATTCTGGTTCTAAATTTCCCCATGGCATAGTCCCATGCTCTCTTAATACCTCAAATTATAAGAAGATAGGCTGCAATTAGGATTTTATGATGAGAAAAACAAACAACATAACAGCAACAACAACACAGGAAACACAGGTCAATTCTTACCTTTAACACATTGGTGCCACATTATTATACCCAAGAAAACAACTTAAGCTAACTCCTCTGTTTTGTTCATCTTTTATCTCTCTTTTTTTCTTGTCAATATTATGCTCTCTCTAACTTTTGCTCCTCACAGGTATAGGGTGGTATTAATTATGGTTTTTGTTATTATCCACATATCATTTTTCTTTTTGTGAAAGCTATATCTGTTGTGAATGCAGACATGCTCACAAGCAAACAAAAATTATTTTGTATCATTTCATTCCTATTATCTTTTTACAAATTCCACACAAATGATGTAATATATCGTGGATTCACCGAAATGCTGTACTAGTTAGAGTCCTTGATATCATTGTTTACTTAATATTTTTATACACATTGCATTTTACTTTTCTCATTAGCTTTTTAATGTAAGTCTTGAAGTGAGTCTTAACTACTGGGAGACCCCCCCAAGTGAGAGATGAGAACAGAGTTCAATGCAAACTCAAGAGGATTATTTTCTGGCTTGTCGGGGTCAACCTTCAATCAGCCCCTTGTGGTGAGTGACTGGAAGGTGACCCTGAATGGCTATAACAAACAGTTTTTATACTTTTAGAGGTACAGGTTACATTAGCAAGTTTACAGTTTAAACTTATATGACATGCCTTCGAGCTCTATCTGAAACCAGAGGGTCAGGAAACTATCAGTCAGTACATTCTGAGGATTTTCAAGAATTTCCCTGCTCCTCCTAAGAACTGTGCCTTGACCCAAGGCGGGAAGCTGGTACTTGGCCTATCTCGACCTGAGGCAGTGGGTGTAAAGCTGGCAAAAGCCCTTAAAGTCCTCATAACCTACCTACTTTCTACCAGGACAAGCCTCCTAATAGCTCTTATATTTCAGTAAGAACTAGGGTCCTGTTATGGTTTGTCCTGGAGTTATCTGTATTTTGATGCTAATCCACTGCCCCAAGAACAGCTGCCTAGTCATTACTCAGGACTCAGGTGACTTCTCCCATTTAATTTGTAAAATACAGGTGAGGGGCAGGTACAGGATAGAAGGAAGCCTGTCATTGGACGAGAAGGAAGGATGGGCGGGAGAAAAGTTTGAAGGAGGAGGAGGAGACTGGAACGGAAGGAGGAGAGACAGGAGGACAGAGAGGGAGCCATGGAAGAGAGAAAATGGAAGCTGACGTTAAGATCCCACTCTGTGTATTTACAGGTTGTTATTAATGCTCTTAAGGGATGGATGTGTATTGGGCTTTGTATGTTTAGGTGGGTAATTATATCTTATCAATTGGGTCAAAGGTTATTGTGTTGTGTGTTCTTTCATGTGTAGATTTAAGTGTAATGGAGTGTGGGACGGCTGGTCTGGGCCACCACAGAGTTGGGATGTGTGTTTCTGGCATGGAAACCTGCCTTGGGAACTAGATATGTAGAGAGATTGCTGACGGCTCAGAGAGAGGCCTTCGGCAGTGTGATAGGGGATGGAGCAGAGTGGGTGAGAGGCTTTGCCGACTGAGAATCAAGATATCCAGCAGATATCTCGGGGCACTGCGGTGTAGACTTAGTGGGAATAAAAGACAGCAGTTTTATTTTTTGTATTTTTACCACAACAGGGTCCTTCATTATGATCCTTTTAATTAGTTCCATCTAGCTACTGCAGGATGTACCTGTCAGTTTGGTTAAACTTGAACTAGAGTAGTGAATGCCACCTGAATTCTAGTAACTTGTTAAATCAAAGCTTTAACTCATATTGTATTTGATATTATCTGCGCTGCTAGTGTCCTCGCAACATTTAGGTTCAGATATAAGGAGGATCTTTGCTAAATCTATGATAAAGGCATTATGTAACTGGAGGAAAAAAAATCAAAGGATGCACTTCTTAAAGTTTCAGTCTAGCAGGGACATAGACCCTATTTATTCACAGTCTTGTGGTCCCATAAGCCTATCTTGAGATAGGGCCAATAAATAGGTTCCCCTAAGGAATACATGTGCATTCTCCCACTCCTCATCTCGATAAATAACTTTTTCTTATCCTCCTAAATATAATCTGAGCATTTATTTAGCTTGTCATATGATTGTAGAAAGGAACTTCAAGGTAAAGCAATGAAGTCATGATGCAGAGGAACATGTATTCTAATTTAGTTGAGAAACCAGGAAACTTGATGTTGCAGGTGAATTTCTAAGTATGTCTTCTATGGAGTTCCTTAGAGAGGGAGGCTAGACATTTGTTCTATGTGAATCTTAAACTAACTAGAAAATAATTATGTTTAAATTATGTTCAAACCAAAGAGTAAGCACCAGAAAGCCCAACCAAGTCCATGCATAAAATTAGCTATTATATAGGTATGCTGTGTAATCTTTCAAGCACTTATGAAAACCTGAAAATGTCAAGGTAAAAAAAAAATAAAAGATTCAATTTATTTCCATTTCAGTGTATTTGCTCCATGGATATTTGACATCTCTGAATCTGATCAAAGAAATAAGACAGTATAATTCTACAAAAGGAATGTTTTCCTAATTACAGATACCTTATGAAATTCAAAACTAATAAAATATAAAAATATTAAATTTTAAGCCAGTGAGTGATTGCATATCCATTCAATCCCAGTACTCAGGAGGCAGATGCCGGTAGATCTCTGAGTTTGAGGCTAGCCTGAACAGCCAGGACTAGACACAGAAACCTGCTGTGGAAGTTACGTCTGATTCTTCCTCTCAGCCTTCATGCTTTCTGAAATAAGTCTCAAAGTCAAAATAAACTTACATATACCTTGGCCATATCGTTAGAGTCTCCTCTGACTAGATATAACTTAAACTAACCTATATAATCTAATGTGCATTCTGCCACTTGGTTGGTTACCTACGCTCAGGTACCACGGATTTAGCTTCTCACATCTTCCCAGTCAAATCTCCTCGCACTGTCCCAGAATCTTTCCTGCCTCCTGGATGTCCCACCTCCTAGTTCTTGCATAACTTATAAGCCAAAGATTTATTACTGACAGATCCATGCAGACACAAGATATTTTCTCTACACTCTGTCTTAAAAAACGTTTTTTCAAATTAATTGAATTCTTAAATAACCATCAATCATCTGCTTTGATAGATTTTCTAGTTTCTACCTTCAAACAATCAACTATAAGACACAGATCTGTAAAAACAATAACAACAACAACAACAACAAAAAAAGTGTGAGCCCAAGAATTGCAAAATACGTGGTTGAGGGAAGTTGTTATTTATGTTTTCAGAAAAGATAATTTTGAGCAAAGACAAAGCAGTGTACCTCTATAGCACATGAACAAGAAATGCACAGAGACACATCAAGGTAGAAGGGAGAGATACAAAAGAATAGCTACATTCTTTTTTTTCACAAAATTTTAATTTTGCAGAATTCAGTCTTCAGATCAGTTTAGAACACTTGAAGTTTTCAATCAGAAAAGGTTTTATTACAAGAAACAATGACATCAGGTTAAAAATGCAAAAATTGTGCAATTATGGCAAAATGTTTAAAAATATCTACACATTTGCCCCTTAGAACTACATTACTTCCTACATACCTGAGCACTGAATATTGAATGCCATCTTAAACTCTTCCCGTGGGACTCTGGTTCCTTACAGATTGCTAATGAGAGCAAGATAATTTTTACAAAAGATATTAATATAATTTATTTTTGAAGGCTTTGTTGAGTATTTAAGATTTCCTTCCACTTTGACAATCTCTGTATTTAGAAAAATTCATTACTTGAATATACATGATATAGAACACTGAGTTAGAATGCACATGTACCATACAATATGTAAGAGAACAATATACTGTGGCTAATTTTACACTAGATTTATTCTGTTGATCTATACAGCAGTTGGGCCTTTTGTCATGAATGTAGATATTGTGGGAATCATTTAAGAATAGTGTATCATAACCAAGGTATAGAATTTCCCATGGGAGTAGAACATATATTGAGTTTTGTATGAACTATTTGCTTACATTGTATAGCTGGAATATTTTGCCACTTTTAAAATGATTTCAGAAAAGGTCCTAAGAAACTAAGATTAGTGATATGTGTGGGTTTATGTGCAGACATTTAAGATACATTTTCATAGTGTGAAACTGTTAGTAAAAGGCCCAATGGCTATAGCAGAATTAAATGTTCTAACAAATTCCAATCCCACTTTAACTATGTCTGTGCATTTGAATATACACAGCACTTTTTCTATATAGTTCTATAAAAAGAAAACTGAACCAGTTGTAACTATGCTGTAGGATTGAAGAAATTATTATTTATGACTGGTTTGTTTCTTGTTATCCTACAAAGTTGATGTGTAAACATCAAGTTGATTTCATTGCTATTTAAGGAGAAGAGCTCCATTCTTACCTATATTTCTTACCCTAACAAATTTAACAGTAACTGTATATGTGTGTTATTCCATTTAACATCAAAGACAAATATATTTACAAAAATCAGAGGTCATTTTGTTAGATGAATAGATGTTGGCCAAGAAAAAGTTACTGAAATTATGTGATATATAAAATATATAAAGATATATGATAATACCATGTGAAAAGTAATAGAAATAAGACAAGTATTTATTAAAATTAGACAAGGAGCTGGAAAGAACCCAGATGTCCTTCAACAGAGGAATGGATACAGAAAATGTGGTACATTTACACAATGGAGTATTACTCAGCTATTAAAAATGAGGTCTTCAGGAAATTCTTAGGTAAATGGATGGAACTACAAAATATCACCTTGAGTGAGGTAACCTAATCACAAGAGAACACACGTGGTATGCACTCACTGATAAGTGGCCATTAGCCCTAAAGCTTGGTATACCTAAGATACAATCTACGGATCATAAGAAGTTCAGGAAGAAGGAAGATCAAAGTGTGAATCCTTCAGTCCTTCTTAGAAGGGGAAACAAAATAATCATGGTAGGTAGAAGGTGTGAGGGACTTGGGAGGAAGAGAGGAGAAGTAAGGGGAAAAGGGGAGTCAGAATCAGCTATGGGAGGAGACAGGAATGATATACAGAAGGTCAGGAATTTGAAAAGAGGTGTGTAGCAATGGGGGATGGAAAACTGGGGGAGCCACCAGCAAGTTCCAGGTGCCAGGAAAGCAATAGGCTCCCAAGACACAACAGGAATGAGAATATCTGAAATGCCCAACAAAGAGGGGGGGAGGGGAGGACCTATAGAGACCATATCCAGAGGTTAGGCGATGCTCTCTATTGGGGGATGGCGCCACCCACGGGAAAAAAAAAGACATGGAAAATATATACTATAGGAAAGGAAATGTTTTGTTGACCAATGATAGATATTCCCAATCAGAAGAAAAAAAATCCTAATGAAATGTACTTAGAATTAGAATTTGAGCTCTTGTTCTGAGAACACTTTTAAAAAGTGTGAAGAAGATTCCACATCAATAGTATACATTTTTGGAAAGGAAGAAAGAAAAGGTAGACTATGAATAAAATCTGTGTTTAGAAAAAATATAACAACACAAGGGGAAAGTGGGCTTTTGAAAGAAAACACTATTAAATAGTATAACTTTTTGCTATACTGGTCAATAAAAAGAGAAAAAGATTAAACGTATTTCAAAACTAAAGAGGTACATTGCTTCATGTCCTAAAGCCAAAACTTAAAATAATATGTGGCCAGCAATTTCTCCCAACTTGCTCAGCAACATAGATATAATGAAATCCATACTGAAAGCCATGTTCAACGGTGACTCCTAGATCACATTTGTAAAAATGTCCTGACTGTTTCACTAAAATAGCAACTGTATTCCGAATTTCTTCCTGCCGAGAACTCTCTAGACAACTGTGATGTCACTTAGGATTTCATTAAAAGTGCTTATGCGGTAAATGTAAAGGGTTCCATTCAATCTCATGGAGTAACCAGATTTCATGAGGCTAAATTAAGAGAGTATGTGAAAAGAAAATGGCAGTCCTGATAAGGTCTTTTAGAAGTTATAGGCATGCGCTGCAAATCCTCAGAGCCCTGGCTCAATCTCTGAGACCTACATGGAGGCAGGAGAGACAACACTCAGAGTTCCCTTTGAACTCCACAAACAAGTGGCATGTGTATGCCTGTGTGCATGTGCACACATATACACACTCTCCAAACTAAATGTAAAGACTTTAAAAAGTAGATTATTAAAGGCTATTTATAAATATTCACCAATATTTAGGGAAAAACTTTCAACTTTGGAAAATTATCAAATGCATCAAAAAATATTTTAAAAATATAGTGTGAGAAATTGTGCTTATTGAAAAACTCAATGTTTTTAATTTTGTTTTATTTTAAATTTAATATTCCAAAATGTCATGTCTCCTAAAATAATCAGAAGCTATACTTGTGAAGTCTCACCCACCTCACTGAACAACACAACAATACATATGCCAGTGTGGGGAATCCAAAGATTCTGAGACCTCAAACCTCAAACATTCAAAAAAACTAGAGATGACTAAGGAATACTGAAAGTGGGAGAGGTATTTTAATTTTCCCTACTCAGGGAAGATCATACTAACTGGTTATCCAATCAAATAGTCAGCTATAGAAATGTGCATACAAGTCACACAGACTATATATGTTCAATTTACAACAATAATTGAAAAAAGGTCATGAATCTGAAAAGGAGTAAGTAGGGGTGTATAAGAAGACATAAAGGAAGGCAAGAGAAGACTGAAATGAAATTGTTATCTTATAATATAAAGTAAAAGAAGTTATAAAAATTAATGAGCCAATGGAAGGTGGCAATATGATTATTTCAACGAATGCAGAAAAAAATCATTAGACAAATTCAACCTCCAGTCATCATGAAATTACCTGCAATACAAATATAGAAAGAAATTTCAATGAAGTAAATCATGTCTCCACTTCTAACACAAATTTTGACAGAACTGAATACAAAAGAATACATTTTATGCAATCCCATTTTCATGAAGTTGTTGATTAGGAAAAATATTTATGATAATAAAAATCCAACTTTGCTCTGTTAAAGACATCATGAGGTGGTATTGATTAAGAAATTGAAAGTGATTGGTAGTTAAATTCGATCATTCTGCTGAATTTGATTAGCTTTTTCTGAACCTATGAATGTACACAATAAATGTTTGAAAAAAATACAAAAACAGACAAACAAACAAACAAAAAAACAAAGAAATTGAATGTGAAATGTTTCATGCCTCGTGTGATATATACACACTTACCACAATTCTTTGAACTTTTTGTTTAATATGTGTACCTTGTACTTTTGCAAATTCTACATGGATAATTTTAAAATACATATCTCTGTGTGATGTGGCTAGACAAGACATATTTAATATTGGCTATGTAGATGGAGATGATATGCCACCAAGGAAAGCATGGTAAGCATCTCAAAAGTCTTAAAGTTTTAATTACTATGGTTTTGGAAAATCAGACGCTGCAGTTCAGTTATGGAAGTTGGGTTGTGGTTGGTTTCAATAATTAAGAAATGTTAGCCACTCATCGCAAAGCAAAGAAATTCCAGAATATTTTGTCACTATGTTAGGCATGACAGAAAACAGTGGGGAGCATGGGACAAGATAGAGCAGAAAAGAGGGTGGGTGGGTTGAAGATGCTGTGCTACCGCATGGCTTCTCAAAGATGTATCGTGAGGTGCAATGAAGGGAAAGGAGACAGCCTACAGATTTCATTTCGTAGACACTACAAATATACTGGCAGGAAAAAGGAAGTATACAGGGGGACAAGCAGCATCTTTTTTCTTCTAATTGCCTTGATTTGTCCCTCAGTAACAGCCTGAACTGTATGGGAATGTAAATCCCCACTGCTGATGTAAAACGAACTGCAAGTAAAAGGTTTTCAGATTGTCAATTTCTCCTGCTATGCTCCATGGAGGGCTGGTGGCCTGGGCATTATACCCTCACTTAGAAATCTGCATGAGGCACATAGCATCTCTGGGGGGTGATGTAGTAAGGTCCAAACTCTCAATTTATGGGAAATATGAGAGCGTTTGTTCCTAAAAGATCACAGTCAGCCTTGCATGATTTTTATGAACCCACTGGGAGATAGAGGAAGGGGAAAATGTTCATGAATACCTTGCATTTAAATGATTCCTTTATTCAGAGAGATTTACAAATGCTATATCATTAAACAAGGTACCCTTTGAGAAACATTAGAAGTAAATACAAAACTGTAATGCTTCTTCACAGGGGGACAGTATGATGCAGTTCAGGAAGTCAGGCTGAGAGAATGTCACTCAAGAGCGGAGCACACTAATCGATATGGAACATTCACAGTTACAGCTCAGCATCTTACTAGATCTGCTTTCTTGATTTTTTTTTCAGGAAACTTTTTTTTTTACTGGAGTCTACTGTATGTCCAGAAAGTATGTACATAAATATAAGATTGAATGGTAGATATACATTCCAGTTAGTATATTAGCTTATTTCATTGCCGGCTCAGCCCTCCCTTTATGACATTTAAACCTTCAGTACAAATGCATGACTGCTTTGATTAATGAGCTATCGGAAATTTAAACACAACAAAAAGCTTTGAATTGCATGATATTTTATGGGTAAAGACATATCGAAATTATTCATTTAGTTTTATAAAGAATAAATATCAGGACATTTGTCTGGTTAATAGATAATATGTTACCAGTTAATAAGGGCTTTGAAGTTGATGACAGATGGCTTTATAAGGCACTACACATAGTGTTTTCAAACTGTGGTTTATGGGAACCCAGAGTTAGTTCATTGACAGAGCACTGACATCACAGGCATGAGGGTCTGCTTCAGGGGTCCCGTGGGTAAAAACAGGTGAATCTGATTACAAGATGTTCTAAGTAGCTTAAAAATATTCTCTGGCAACCAGAGCTTCCAGGGACTAAGCCACTACCTAAAGACTATACATGGACTGACCCTGGACTCTGACCCCATAGGTAGCAATGAATATCCTAGTAAGAGCACCAGTGGAAGGGGAAGCCCTGGGTCCTGCTAAGACTGAACCCCCAGTGAACTAGTCTATGGGGGGAGGGCGGCAATGGTGGGAGGGTTGGGAGGGGAACACCCATAAGGAAGGGGAGGGGGGAGGGGGATGTTTGCCCGGAAACCGGGAAAGGGAATAACACTCGAAATGTATATAAGAAATACTCAAGTTAATAAAAAAAAAAATATTCTCTGGATATTTGTGAAAATTTTAAAGAAAAAAGTGTCAGCTCAGAGTTTTATAAGTGAAGCATCAAGAGTAAAATTGCAATATAAAGAAACATATATCCTAATTCTAATTCTAATGAAAAATATATAGGTATATATATATATGCATATTTATATGTATATGATACATGTATACATAAATATATAGGTTAATGTCTATATGCACATGAGAGTTGACACATGTTAGGTCAAGGCCTTGATTGGACAGTAAAAAATAAGGCAGGGCCAAAGCATTTGTAAGGGGTGACAGAAGGGGAAGGACAAAAGCAACTCAAGACGAAGATGGACTTGTTGGGCACCAGCGAGAGGAGAAGCCCATGTTCCTGCAAAGGCTGGATCCCCAGTGTAGGGGAATGTCAGGGAGGGGAGGTGGAAATGGGTGGGTGGTTGGGGAGGGGGAAGGGGATAACATTTGAAATGCAAATAAAAAATATCCAATGTTTTAAAAAATAGATGGAGATGGAGAAGGATGACACAGATCCGAGTGGTCTTGAATTGCCAGGGTAGTCATGTATATTTCTTAAGGGATGGATTTCTGTAGGCACATTTATCTTATCTAGGTGGGCAGCTTATATCCTTATCAATTGGTTGTGCATTTATTGTGTGGACGTATTGTAGATTGAGAATTTAACATATAAATCTGATTGTTGGGTTGCAATCTGTTTAGTCTTGATTTTACTGGGTAGCTGGAATCAGAATTTGTGGTAATCAGAGATAAATTATGGTTAGTGCCATACGGCCCTATGGGTGCTGGTGCTAGAACTGGTCAAAAGGGAACCACGTGCCATGTGACCCCACGGTTGCCAGTACTAGAGAGAATGCAAGACACCACACAATGCCAATTAGCCCCATGGTGCCGGTGCTAGTGCAAGAGAAAAGGTTACACATTTTTAACTATTTTCATATATATGTATATGTATATATATATGTACATATATTGAATATATACTAAAATGTTTACTATTCTTAAGCTGGTAAAGAGACTTAGTTAAGAACAGGAATGGCTTATTAAAGACTAAAGAAAATAGATATAAATAAAAAAATCTTGTTATATAATATATAACATATAATAGGGATATTTCCTTTTTGACACAACTGTTAAAAAATTATGATAATCTTAACAAACTTTAAACTTCATTTGCATATTTTTCAAACAACTACATTGGAAAAAGAATTTTCAGCCTGTAAAACGCATCAATACATAATATACCTAGCTGTGTCACTTGCTTTTTTGCATTTACATTTTTATTTTACTTCTTTATTCTCTGAGTATTTCCTACATGTACACAATGTATTTAGGTCATATCTAGCTATAAACTCCCACTCTTCTAACTCCTTCCAAATCCACCTATATTTTCCTTTCATGTTTATCCTTTCTTTCTTTCTTTCTTTCTTTCTTTCTTTCTTTCTTTCTTTCTGTTTTTCTTTCTTGTTTTTATTTTCTTTCTTGATCTCTGTCTCTTTCCTCTTCCTTAACTTGTTCCCCTGTTCCCCGAACCCTTTCTTCTTCCTCTTATTTCCTTAAAATATACTGAGTACAGTTAGTGGAGCCCCTATGTGAACAGGAGTAGCCATATACCAGATTATGGAAAACCTATAAGAAATCACATCTTAGAAGAAAATTGATTATCCCTCTACTGGACAGTATCAGTTGTCCTTTTTGTTGAGAATCTCAACTTTTAACATCTGAGCCATTTCTTAGGCTCAATCATCAATGGTTCTCAAATAGGTTTGGGAACTTTTGAGACCCTCTTAGCCACACATTGATTGTGGTGTGTTCTTGTGGTGGTGGTGATGGTGCTGGTGGTAGTGGTTTTCTGACAAGGCCTCTGTGCCACAGAGAGTGGTCTGTTGGGAATGCATAGCACCCTGTTTCAGCCTTCTGAAAGCTGCTAAGATTAATGTTGTGCCCCAGTAGTCCTGCATTTGGAAATATAAGAGGTGTTGAAGGACTAAATTCTCCTTGCTAATTACCTTTTGCTTATGTTAGCAGAATTTTATTGCACTTCAAGACAAGCATTCACAACTTCAAGTCATAAAAATTCATTCATTCTTAAAAGCCTATAATTCAAAATTTTAACATTTTAGAATTGGCCAGCTTCTGCTTACAAAGTATTCAGAGTCTATCAACTCTGCTTGCTGACCAAAAACCAAAGATCACTAAGGGCCAACAGCCAACACATTTGGAAAGCAAAATGATTGTCCTTTATCAAATTTGGTTGGAAATATAAGTGTGAGTTCAATGGGAAGGTAGAAAGGCTTGCCAGCAATCAGAATTATAAATGTCTAAAGCATAATTGAGGAATTGTAAATTTGACTTTGAAATCCTTGATGAAAAGGCACTATAGGAAACATAATTATTAGCATACTGTTTAATGTTTTAATTGGATGCAGTTTGCTGTGCTCTGCCAAAATGAGTTTTGAAGTTGATTGCCTTTTTACCTCCCTCCCTATTCTTGAAAGCTCAGCCAACCTTGGTAGGAAAGAAAGGAGGTACATTACATGAAAGAAGGGGAAAGCTAATGATTTAAGAATGTGTGGTTCTCCCTCACTTGCTGCATCATTTTCACGTTTTCATTTATAGAAACATCCCTGTTTTTATGAAGAGAAGAATATTGCATTAGGCAGCAGATCATTTTGGTCTTGGATACTTGGAAGGATTTTGTTTGTTGTCCTAAATTATCCTGGCATCTGTACAATACTCCACTGGTTTCATTATGACAGCCTTTAATCAAGGCTAGCAGTTATTTGTTAAGTGTGGCTTTCGTCCTGTTAACACAAGTCAAATAGCTGGTTATTCTTTAAAGAAGAAACAAAATATTAGTGATTTTTTTCTGTGTATTTCATCAGAATTTAGTAATTATCAAAATAGCAAATGTGAACTATTTCCTAAAAAATATCTGTCAGGATACCATTTTAGTATGCTGAGATTTTTAAAAATAAATAATAAAAGCAAAAGAGAGCCAATAAAGGCACTATTTTTCTCAGCCAGCCATACAGATTACTCTTCACAATCACTAAGAGAATAAGTGTAGTTTCAATTCACAGGAGGTTCTTTGATGTTCATGTAAATAAATAGGCTGCCTTCTTCCTTTAGCTGTCTTTTCTGAATATTTCTTTCATCAAGTAGTTTGTCTCATCCTGCGAACATCAAGGTGTTTAGCTGCAGAACTTCAAACGAGCATTTCCTCCATCTACAGGAAACATATTAAACCCTGTAAACGGCAAAGCTTCCTCTCCATTTGCAGGAAGACAGAAAATGGAGTTTTTCTGCAGCACCCTGACTGGTCGCAGACACATCCTACACTCTAGTCATAATATTCTAGACAAACAGCAAGCATCCATCTCCTTTCCTTGTAGGGAAACAAGGGAAACTGTGTAGAAAGGATTCTGGCTTAAGAGACCTATGTAGAAAAATCCAAATCAGATGACAAAGGTACAATATAGACTCCTGAGAGCAGTAAGAGTACATGCTTGGAACAAGAAAGGAGTTAGAAAGAGGATAATTTAATGAAGCAAAGCCAGGTGTTTTGTTGGACCCTGATATTTGTTTAAATTAAAAGAGAGGAGGTGGGAGGGAAGGAAAAAGGGAGAGAGGGAAGGAGAGAGGGAGGGAGGGAGGGAAGGAGGGAGAGAGGGAAGGAGGAAGGAAGAAAAGGTTTAACTTGTTTTATATTTTTCCAAGCTGAGGTCTAATCTGCCCAAGTTCTTTCATAACTCTCACTTGGCTCAGCGACTTTATTATTTTTGGCACTGTGTGGAATGCCC
The DNA here is from genome assembly GCF_021556685.1 of Rattus norvegicus. Taxonomy (NCBI): domain Eukaryota; kingdom Metazoa; phylum Chordata; class Mammalia; order Rodentia; family Muridae; genus Rattus; species Rattus norvegicus. Next base: position 9,057,393 of record NC_141551.1, on the reverse strand, counting down.
TTTTTGTAATCTTTGAAAGTTGACGGATTTCTTGCAGAACGAACCCGTCAGCCAGATGTGAAGCCACTTTCCCTAGCTTCCTCACACAGGGCATCTTAGCTATTATGTTTATCAAGAAATTGAAAATATTTCTTAATTGGCTATAAACAAGGATGATAAGAAATGACAGGTTCATGTTTGATGCCTCAGTTCTAAGTTGATAATATCAACGTTTAATTTGTCAATAATCAAATGAGAATCAATAGTATCTTTTGTTTGCTCTGTGTTTCTGTCCATTCAAAACAATTTGATCCTGCAGTCACTCTTGGGCACCTGCCAACCAGAGGCAAGGCCCCATGTGGCCGAAAGGATGTTTGAGACTGCTACCTCTTTCTATATAACCACATGTCAAGGCATAGTCATATATCTGGTAAATCGAATAGCCAAGGGATGTCATAACAGTTGAGTTTGATTTTTAAAAATACTTTATAGATTGCTGAAAATTATAGGACCTTTCTAAGGTTTGTGAATTGGAACTGATGTATAGATAAGACAGAATCTGATCAAAGCTTAAATAAAAAGAAAATTTGTTTGTATATGAATATGTAGGAAATGTAAGCAATGGAAAACACCTCAATAGAAGAAGATATATTTGTTACATCTCCTCTAGAGATGTACTGTTACAATTCCTTTAAACTCCCCCCAACAGCTGCCTAGCAACAGCTTTTTTCCACCACCAGATGAGAGCCAGCCTGGCTTATATTAAGAACTGCTTGGCTATCTCAGCTCTCCCTGTCTCTATTTCTCTGTATCTATTTTTTTCTATCTACCTATCTATCTATCATCTATCTATCTATCTATCTATCTATCTATCTATCTATCTATCTATCTATCTATCTACCTATCTATCTATCTATCTATCATCTATCCCCCCCCCTCTCTCTCTCTCTCTCTCTCTCTCTCTCCATTTCCTATACTTCTCTCTCTTCCCCACATGTTGCTGGCCAGCCTCTTCCTCTCATTTCTCTCTCTCTCTCTTCTTCCTTTCTGTCCTTCTCTGTCCCCACTTTCTCTGCCTATACCCCTTTTCCAAGTCCCCTTCCTTTCCCCCAATAAAGTTCCTTTTGTACTAGGCCTGTTGCAGGGTTGCATGGTAACAATTCCTCAGGGAAATACATGGGTCTGCCCTCTGGGGTGCTCTGTCCCAGTGCATTATATTGCTGTTTTCAAACACAGTATGTACTATGTGTAAATATCTATGATAATGAAAATATTGCATTAATGGGCAAATTAAGGTTGTGGAGGAACATTAGTGTGAAGCTGAATTCATGGGCAACACTGTGAACTTTGAACTCCTCTTTACTGTGAACATTTCAATCACTTTGGCCATTTATACTCTGATGTGTGCTAGATCTACCAATTGTTATGTTTTATAACAAGAAAGAGAAGCAATCTGTTTGGTGGAAGTGTGGTATGGTGTGAGGTAAGGGTTGCCTTTGCTGGCCTATGCTGAGGCATCCCTTTACCCCGAGATACCAGCCACACTAAGGTCTAGTATACAGTAGAGTTTACTCAGTGCATAAGGAGGGATTGGAAGGGGAATTGAGGGAGTAGAGACAATGAAAGGCAGAGAGAGAGAGAGAGAGAGAGAGAGAGAGAGAGAGAGAGAGAGAGAGAGAGAGATATCTCGAAGCAGTTCTCTTTTTTTTATCCTAAAATTTCTCTTGAGAGCTCATCTCCTGTAGATCACAGGTCTTGCCTTTTATTTTACATATCAATCCAGTCGGTTACTCCAGGTTTCCTTTTGATTATCTTAAGAATTAGCATCCATTGTCCCCAGCCCTTTGATTCTTCTAGACAGGGAACACAATTTTTTTTTCGTACAGTTGCAAAAGAATTCAAAGATCTGTCTGCCTTTGTTAAGCAAAGCTAGTTAGGTGAGACCTTGTCCAGAAATTACCATTTCCTTCTTTTGACGGAGAACTGAAGAATCTGCCTTCATTTGTATCTGTATGTCTTTGTATCTATCTGACAAGCTGGCTCTTAGAGTAGCTTGTAGAGTAGCTTGTAGTAGCTGGCTAGTAGAGTACCTTTGTTTCTTTAGATTTGTGAAGCCGCTCATATAATTCTTATTGAATCCTTATTTTCTGCACAGTTGAGAAATTATGTATTTTTAAACTCATTTGTTTAGAACTCTTTCCCATAGCCTTAAGGGCTGTCCTGAAAGTCCCAGTGTTTACCATTTTGCTGAGAAAAAACCTGGTTATGACTCCTAGACTCATGCTGTTTATAACTATCCTGGAGTCCTTAACATTAACAGGAAGGACATTCCACAGAAAGAGTCCTCCACTTCTAGTGAATCTGAAAATATGTACATTATTGTACAAACAAACCTTATACCCACAGCATCTATCGACTCTCATGGAGACTCACACAGAGACCCTGTCCCAGGGACAGAAACCAAGAGACTCTGTTCCCACCAGGGTCCACAAACGTCCGTTTCTTTTATAAATATGTTTTAAGACTAAAATATAATTGTAACATTTTTCTCTTCCCTTTTCCTCCTTCTAATCCTCCTATATCCTGCTATCTTTCAAACTTATGGGCTCTTTTCTTTCATTGTTGTTGTTGTGTGTATTTCTAAGTATGTAAGTACAACATGCTCAGTTTGTATAATGTCATTTATATGTATAATTTTGAGTCTAAAGATTTAGTTGGAAACTTCCTTGTATTCTTTAGGGGAGATTGTTTCTCTCACTCTCAGCATGCCTTATTACCTGTAGCTCTTTTTCTAGGAGGAAGCCATACTGGTTTTCCCTTTCATGTTAGCAATTCTGTTACTATTGTTTTTGTTCAGCTCATGGTCAGGCAGTCATGTTATGAGACTTCATGGATGTAATTTCTAACACTTCTAGAAGACACAATCTCAAAGAAACCCCCTTCCCATTCATCTGTTTCTTATGTATTTCCACATCTCATTCCACAACGATCTCTAAGCTTAATTAGTTGTAAGAGCTGTATTATAAATGAATTACTGAAGTAATTGTGTTCATACAATGGTGGCAATCAGCAGTTCATTAATTGGATTTAAGACCCACTAAACAAGACTGTAATCATTCCTGGTACTGGAAACCTAGACAACTACCCAGTGGAAGTAAAGTCATGGATCTCAGAGGAGAACCTCAAACCAGCATTTTATTAAATAAACATAATCTCTAAGCACACTATTAATATCTAACCTTTTTACACACTGATAGGTGTAGTTCTCACACCTCATTCATGAAATTTCTCTTTGCAATATACAAACACTATTAAAAAAATCACAACCAATAAAAATGAAGAGTTGTAGAAATAACACCAACAAAGATAATAAGCTATTTCTCTTGATTTGTCTAAATCACGTAAAAAATACACATAAGAACCCTACCCCATTCTGAATGTGAAATTGGACTCTTTTAAGGTCATGTGTTATTTGAAAGATAAATCTTCTAAGATTTCAGCCCAATGGAATTGAGATTCTTAATTGAATTATGTTATCTTCAGATAACATGTGTAGTCTCCTCTTGTTCAGTTTTGTGTGTTTCTGAACTTATTTCATAAGATTTTTTTTGTTCTGACATGTGAATAGAATCATTTCAGAATCTATGTGAAAGCTTTACATGAGGAAACTCAATTTTTCATTTCATTTTGGTCTCCTTTTTTTTCAAAATGTTGCTATCATTTTCTCTCAAGGTTTTCTTTTTCACATTTCTTTCTTTGTCAAGAAATCATCAATCTGACTCTACCTAATATCCACCCCCAGACAGGGGATTCTGCTGTTACAATACCTAACTGCCTTTTACCATTGATGTTTTTATTTTTCCAAAAGCAATGTGCATTGATTGATGTGGAAAAAAAAGAACATTAAAGAACATTAGCTATGAGATGTGAAAATGTTTTATTTGTTGATTGATTTTATTAGCCCATTTTAGTTATGTAGAATAGACTTCAATTTGTGACAATGTATTTTGAACATTACCCTCCTTTGCCCTTTTCCCATTCCCAATGACCTCCTTATTCCCAACCATTCTCTTTTCTACTTTCATGTCTTTTTATACGTTAGAGAGTTTGTGGTTAGTTGACGTTCATAAGGAAGATACTCAATATCTTGTGAAATTTATCATGGCAAATTCTACCTAATTGTGCATTCATTTCTTCATTGATGATAAGAACTATTATTTTAAGGGTGTAGTTTGATTGTACTCAGAAGTGTTTGGTAGGTTATAGTGACAGTGCTGATGGTAGTGTTGTTGTTCTCAGTTTTTATTGTTGTTTTGTTTTTGTTTTTGTCATTGTTTGTTTTTTTTGTTTTATTTTATTTTTACAAGAAAGAAAGCCTACATAACAGTATTTTTGGTGAAAGATTTTGAGTATGGCATAAAGTTAGGCTTGCTATAATAGTCAAGATGAGTAAAACAATGCAACCATAATATCCTTGCCTCAGGATACTTTTTTTAGTACTGAAAACTCTTTGTGAACTCTAAGTCAAATTTATAATAAACTTTTCACTAGATAAAATTATACCACCACAGTGTTTATCTTTAATGCTCTATTCTATGATCACAGATATGAAGAGTCCAAGCACTTTTATTTTTTCAATATAACTATATTGACAGAACACCCCACCACTTTGACTTTTCTTCCAAGTCGTGGCCTTATGACCTTTTTTGGTATCTGTGACTAAGGGAATGCTTATATCTCCAATCTTCTCATCAAGTTCACACACCACACATTTAATTTTGTACTCATAAGAAATGATGCTATTTTCACTAGTTTTTACTGATAAAAGCAGATGAGGTTGATCAGGCACATGGCCTTATCATCTCATGTTGGATAATGAATTCTCTACTCTGTATAAAATAAAATAACCATTTACTATATTCATAAGCCATGAATGTTATAAATTTGGAGAGAGCTGATATTTCTCTTCTTGCAATCTGCCCTGAAAGTAGCCATAGTTAATAGGTATAATCACTTGAAATTTTATTAATTTACTTGTCCAGTAAAAGAAGAAAATAATAAATATTTATGTAATAAATATGCATTTATTTTATATCAGTTATTAATGTGTTCTATGATTTGACAAAGGTACTTTATATCAATTATCTTGTTTTATTAATATTTTAATATTTATTTTTTATATGTAAGTATACTATAGCTGTCTTCAGACACACCAGAAGAGGGCATCAGACCTCATTACAGATGATTTTTTTGAGCCACCATGTGGTTGCTGGGATTTGAACTCGGGACCTCTGGAAGAGCAGTCATTACTTTTAACCACTGAGCCATCTTCCCAGACCCACCTTGCTTTATTCTTAAAATAAGTGATTCAACCTGGACTGGCAGATGCAAAGCCTGTATCTGTTGCTTGCTAGTCACTTCTCTAAAATGTAAATTTTTGTTCCTACTGTTCAATCTCAATGAACAGCTCATCTCAAGAATCACATACTTAGCTTCTCTTTTATTAGCTCCTTCCTTTAATTCCCAACCCCCTTTTTCACTTACCTAAAGACCCTGTGGAACCTCTATTATAGACTGTTGAAAATTTCTGCTGTTCCTAAACATATTTTCCCCATGGATTTAAAGGCCAGACCTGGTGTCCTCTTTTATCATAAACCTGGTTGTTGTTCAGTGATGTGCGTTGCATTGATTCATTCTACTTTCACTAAAGAAATACATTGTTTCCTATTGTCTTTAACATACAAAATGTCAAAGTCTTTCCTTTCAAACACCTATTCTCATACACTCATGCACATAGCACACAGATGAGTCAACACTAACATAGTAATAAGAACACTTTACAGAACCCTTTGCAATGATCAACATAATGCCTCTGGGTTTAAAGTATTCAGCAAATCTGAACAGCAGAGCTTCTGATACATTAAATATAAGCAGAAATCTTTGAACTCCAATTTGTTTACACAACTGGGAGCAATTTGTAAATATTATGACTATATTGGAAATGCCTGATGGAAAAATACTATATTTATTTTAACTCACATTTAAATAAACAATGATATCCTTCTTGAGAAAACTTGTTTTCATTGTTAATGCCATATGTGTTTCTGTAGAGCAGTGATATCCTATATTTCACTAATCAAGTTATTTTTGTTGAAATATATCAATGCTGTTCCACAAATAAGAAAAATCATTTTGAGTGCTGAAAGCAATCAAATACATTTCTAAATCATCAAAAGAAACTACTAGGTATTATAGAGCGACAGAAGTGAAGAGTGATCTAATATTCACAGATGTTAGTAGAATTATGTTCTAAATGTCACAGGAATTTTAGGTTTCTAAATTTACTTTTTACAACTTAATACTACTGTACACATCCTTTGAAAGGCTCAATATTATCAAATGTGTGGCATGAAAACCTCAGGGGAACATAGTCAGACATTCTCTCACAGTTATACAATGTTCTTATGTCATAGAATATAAACAAGATCAAAGTCCCATGCACTGATGTGGGTACATGTAACCACACATTTAGACACAGAAATAAACTGCTGACAACCCAGTTCTGGCCTGATAATTCCTGGTCCCCGCTGACACATGTCTGGGTTGAGTGAATAGGCCTCTAAAGATTGCACCAGCTTCTTCTTTTGCCAAAATATTTGCTTGCAATAGAAAATAGGGACAGGATTTAAAATTAATGATCTTTGACTTATATTTAGAATTAAGTTTTGGAAAACATAGGTACAATAATGAGAAGATTTGGAGTAGGATCAGATTTCATCTGAAGCAAAAATTAAAGCCATGGTTATTGGTAGAATATGGTATTCCACTAGGAATGGGGAGTCAGACTAAAATGAAAAGGCATCTAGACCATTGGTCCTTATATTCAGAAAGAGGAGGAGGGGGAGAAGTTAGTATCATAGCTGTTACAGATGCATGGTACACATAATTTTGTCTTTGCATGGTGAACATGGATATAGCTTGTATAATTAATCCCAGTGGAATCAATGTGACACTAACAAGTGCAGAGGTGAGGGAGAGGGAAATCCTCTTTTGTAAAGAAATATGATTAATCAATAAGTCTGTGTTTTCTCAGGTGTAGTGAAACTGAAAATAATCAGGGAATTTGACACATTCTATCAGTCATTTATAAGTACATTCATATTCCCTACAAAGAAAAGTATTTATTTTTACCTTAAATTATGTAATTTTTGTCTTCTCATTTCCACACATGTCACAACACATGCTCCACGTCAAATAAATGAACATAAAAGTAACAAAAATTAATGTTGTGATCAATGTGAGGTGGTATGAGCCTACTCCACTTTGTAAGGATTTATGCAGATAATATACACATGTTCTTTTATCTAATAAGAGTTTGAAATCTTTGATATATCTTTGCTGTTATTTGTGGTTGGAAAAAAATAGAGTGCCTACTTACATGCATAAACATATAGTATAAAACTATTATATATTACATATGATACAACATATTTTATAAATGTATTTTATACAAGAATTACTTTGTGTGATTTCTGCTATGAGGCATTCAATGAGCTGCCTTTCCCTACTCACTCCTAGTAACTGCTATTCTTACATCTGTTTCTTGAAAAACCATATCATTGACTATACTTGTAACTCCTCCTTGTATGTCCAAGAGGACCATTGTTAGCTGTGTCTGCTGTTTTCTATCTATTCACCTCTTTTTAAGAACTGCAGGACACCTGGAAGTGAGCTCTATGACAGCTTTACATGCAAATCTATTTTACCGTTAAGCATACCTGTGTCTGTGAAAATTCATCTTAACATTGTCAGCCTTAGTAATCTCCAGTCCTTCTCACACAGGGACAGAATCAGAAACATCTTTGGGCCAATAGCAGATATTTGTCTCTGTTTAAAGCATCTGTGTAATGAAAATAGAAATAACTTGTTAGTAACACAAATGAAACTCCAATGCTGACAAACCCAGAGTCTTTCTTTACTCATAACCTTCTAGGTCACAGATATTTTTATCATTGTGTTTAAATTCTTTGACTTCCCATCAAATTCTATAATTGTCAATTTTGTACACATAGAAAATTAACCAATAGTTCACTGGCTGTTGTCACATTTACACAGAAACACATCTCTAAAAAAATCATTATTTTTGTATTGTAGAATAATACATTTCCAATAAAGTCATATAGACTATTTTCAAATCACATATCTATTCTTGATATTCTTCCCTCAAAGGAAATTGCATTAAGCAGTGAACTCTGGTGTTAGGCTTTCTCTGCCACTTTGGATGCTGGTCCATATATTGGTGTAAATTGAAGCATATGAAAATTAACTTTAGAAAGAATGGGTTTTCTATTCCTCACTTTGCCACTAGAAATAATCAATTAATTCTAATTTATACCATTCTTTGTATGTAACAGTACATCTCTAGACATCTTACCTTCTTCATATGAGTCTATTTGAAACCAATCCTTTGTAATGATGCCAGGCAGACTCCTGAAGGGCTTTAGTTACTCTTTGGAATATCCCAAAATATTCATGCTTATCCCTAATTAGAAATTGTTAAGCAATGCTCTTCCAATTTCTTGTGAAGAGTGAAGTTATTTTGAACATAAATTAGTAAATCTGGGTGATATATAATATAACAACACGATCATATACACATACATATGTGTGTTTGTGTATGCATGCAATATTTATTGTATAACAAGAAACCTAGAAGTACACAGAGTCAGGATCTTATTCCAAACATATTGCTCAAATATTTAAGACACGTTTAATGTTCTGCTGTACACTCCTTATTATTTACCTTCATAGTCATGTAATATGTGTGCAATATGTATCGTATTAGTGCACAAATAAGGAAAAAGAGAGGAAAAAGAAATAATTGTGCTAAGTATGTCTATTCTTTTTAGTCTGGAGAGTAATAGTTCATGTGAAAGCATTGCTGACATATTTTTATTATGTCTTTGAGTTCTGCATGACACCTAAGGCTGGTTCCGTTCACAAGTGAATCTTGTAAGGTCTTAACAGTGAAAATGGAACTTTGTACTTGATTGAGGTTTATGTCAGTAAAGACATAAAAAAGCAGATATTTATACACAAATGGTATAACAGTCCATATTGTGGAAATAAAAATATAATGCATAAGACTTAACTTTTAGCTTTCATATATAAATAATTGCAAGATAAAAATTTTTAACTGTGCTTATAATGTCTGTGTGATAGAAATGCTTCATGAAGTGTGATCAAGAAATTGGAGTACTCTGTGACCAACCCATCTTGAAAATAAACTGCTTAACTATTGTCTGCTGAGGATTAGAATCATTCATAAGTATATCAATGGCAAGAACTTTAATCTTTTATTGTGTTTCTTTCTCTGTCTTTTTAATAAACACCAAATTATTTGTTTTACCTGAAAAGAATTTACAGAGGAGAGAGCCTGGAAGCCACTATGATATCTCATAAGATGAATGAGAGAACACTGGGACATTGTTTTAAATTTAAGAAACTTAGTGACATTATAACCTGCAATTTTTACTATTCTTGCATTTAAGAAAAAGAATACTCACTAAAATGATATTTTGTCGTGGAATATTTTTCATGAAAACAAAATAATATTCATTAATTCTTGTTGATTCTTGAAATAAGTTTTGGTCTGGAGGAGAAGGTGGTGAAGCTAAGTTTGTAGTTTCTTTAATGTTCATTTTTGCAGAGATCAGAGGTAGAGGTCATTCCAACACTGAGATTGTTGAAAAAAGCAAACCTCAGGGAAACTGGAATAAATCACCCTAGTACCATAAGTAAAACTTTTGACTTATATTCAATTACCTTATGTTCCTCCGTTATTTTTTTTTGTTTCGTGATTCTTTTCTCTAAAAATATGACTATAAAACAATATACATTTTTCAGTAATGTGTTCTGCAAATTTTTTTAAATGAGGTTTAATTCACATTGAAAATACTCTTCTGTCTTCTTTTCCTCAATTCATGCATCAGGACTTTTCCAGAGCCATTGACAATCTGTTGACTAAACTAATCCATAAAGGATTCTGGAGCCACCTCACTTGTTTTCCTATTGAAAATCAATATCTGTATCTTCCAAGTAGTATGACACAAATCATGATATAACATAATATTAAACTAAGTGCTTACACAATGAATATTTCAAGATGCTTAATATTCCATACTGTTGGGAAAAGTAGAACCCAACATCATATTCTCCTTATATCATGCTTACCATTAGATCAAATAAATGAACAATAGTATTTCAATTTGAACTGAAGTAGTTTGATGCCCAAGTGTGAACTTAATTACTACATTTTCTTAATTAAATATTAATTTTGTTTTAATGGTATTTTTATTGATTGTGAATCCTTGGCAATTTAGGGTTTTCTTACTTGAAGAAGTGACAGTAATTCAAAATCTTAAGTGAAGAATTTTTATATATAACTGTAAGCAAACTATAAAGTCAAAGAATTAGACTTATAAAGTTCACAGCATCTAGTTTTCCCTCTCATTTCTAGAGGTATTTTCTCCAACTCTGTTCCAAGACCTCGAAATTCAGTAACTATATCTAAACATTAGCCTTGTGTCCAGTTACAATACTCAAAGCGCAACAAAAACCATGTCAAAATAGCTAAGGGGTCATCTGGTGGAGCACAGAGAATTTCTTAGTTTCTTTCCTGTCCTTGTGATAAAACATGCTGATAGAGGTACCTCAGAGGAAAAGGAGTTTATTGACAGTTCAAAGGTATAGTCCATCCTGTCAGGAAAGTAAAATGTAAATACATCTTACGGAAATAATGGTCTACTGTCTATAAATATACTTTGAGTTTAAAGCTTGTAATCTCTTTGGGAGGGTGTTGTGGTGAGTGTGATCTCTCAACTAAAGCATTCCACTTCAGTCATGTCACAATATATTTTCATAAATAGCAATAGATCTGTCTTGATTGATCACAGTGCTGAAGAGATAGCACAGAAGTCAAGAGCACTTTCTGCTCTTTCAGAGGACTCTGGTTTGTTCCCGGCACTTGCATAACATCTCACAACAGTCTATAACTCTAGTTGTGACTAGTTATAACTGTACTGATGATTTCAGAATTCCCATGATTGTCAAAGTTATAGATGTTCAAGTCACTGGTATAAACTCGAACATAGTTTGCATCTAATCTATGCTCATCTCTCCACAGACTTTAGTTCGTATTTCATTTGTTCCTTTCTAGGTTTGTTTGTTGGCTTACTTTTGAGCAGTTTTTCAATCTTCACCACAGGCTGGGCTGGAACTCACAGCAATGCTCTGGCCTCAGCCTTCCACGTACTGGCAAAGTTAACAGCTATCTATATTCTTTAAGCAACTCCTCGTTTATTTATTATACCTAACAGTGTTCATGTGCTCTGTGCTCCTGTTATATGCATAGGGAATGATAAGTGCAGAAGCTTGAATATATTTGCAATGGGTATAATTGCTTCCAAATATTTTAATTCAGTTTATTGAATATGAAGCTGTAAAACCATAAATTAGGAAGTGCCTTCTATACCAAAGCCTAGTTGAGAATACACTCCCTAAAATACAGGTGACAAAATGGTTGATAAAGGTATGTTGAGATGATCAGGATCAAAAGAAAGGGCAGGTATATTTAATTTGAGGTGTCTGTGGTCTTTGTAAAAGGCAAATGCAGGAGAGAAACACAGGAGAAACATTTTATATAATTATGTGTTGTTTGAAACACTACTGCACTGTATTATGCTAAACAATAAATAGTTCACATCATAAGTATCAATAAATATTTCATATTATAAGTATCATGTCATTTTCATGCTAGGTAGGTAAAACATCCCATGGAATGTATCAAGCCCCCAAATATAAAAAAATACTTTAGATGTTTAAATTATATTTTCATTTAATATTTTATCCTGTGTGTGTGTTAGAGAGAGAGAGAGAGAGAGAGAGAGAGAGAGAGAGAGAGAGAGAGAGAGAGAGAGAGAATATGCATACCACAACTAAATGTGCGAAAATTGCTGGAGATGGTTCTCTCCTGACATCATGGGGATTTTGTGATTCAAGTCATCAGGTTCTGTGACAAGCTCTTCTACCTGATGACCCAGCTCACTGACCCCACCATTATTTTTTCCTACATGAAATATTTCTTGTAATTTTTGGCAGAAACAAAGCTATTTCCCTTATCTTCTAAGAAAAGCTTCTAGCAATCTCTGTCCTATATTTTTATGTTTAGAAAGGAAACATTATAACTTTCAAGCCAAGCATTGGAGAAAATATGTATTTAAAAAGTTTATCTCCTGATGAGCATCATGCAGTAATATCTAATCTTGACTTGCTATAACCATCTTAATGAGCTAGCTTGTAAACACAAAATATTCATAAGCACCTTTCGCTGAATGTATGATATAAGTCATTTCTGGCATTCCCAGTCTTTCAAATAACCAGGCTCTCTTGGTATCGATTTTTTTAGTGTTCTAAATGACAGTAGCAGTTTCTGAGCTTCCTTCTCAAAGCATTTAAACAACATTATCTTTGAAAGTGACCTTTCTTGCACAATTGCCACAGTTTTCAATCCATAAGTAGAGAATTCACAGATACAGCAAAATTACACAGAGCCCTTCTCAATTCCAGGCACTCTGCTATGCGTTGAATTTAAAAAAAAAATGAGGCAAGGTCATTGCCACCTCACTGAATTCATATCAGTATATAATTGCAATGAACTGTGATAAATGTCATGATCTCAGCCCTGCTGCTTAGTAAGGGATGACAAGAGTCTGATGTGAGAAGTGCTGCCTTCATAAACAGCATTGTTAGTTCCCACTAGGATGACTCTTAAATGTGAAAAAAAATTATATATCATTTCCTTTCCATCCTTGCTACTTGCCCCCATTTTTCCATTTCTCATGCCAATTAGAGTCATGCTTTCATACATCATCACTTTTTCTTTACTTCTCACCCTTCCCTGTCTTTACTGTGAACAAAGGAATTTTTTCAGAGTTGTTTAAAGGAGCATGAATGAGGTGTTATTTACATGAACATGGGCACCATACCAGCGGCTATATCATTGAAGAAAGTAGCTTTACCTGTCTCAACAATTATTGCCTCCAAATCCTCAGCGCAGGGCAGAGACTAGTCCACTCTTGTGTAGTAGCTGTGGTGAGTTTCTGTACAACAGCCATGTTATTATAAGAACAACATTTCCTGATTCTCCACCCTGTCTTCCAGCTACTACATTCTTACTGCCTTTTTTCAGGGATATTTTCTGAGCCTTGGAGGGGTGAAAAAGATGTGATTAGTTTGTCTCTATGGAAAAAAAAGACCTTTATTTTATATGGCGTTGGCTTTATTAAGAGAATTTAATTTCAACTTAAAAAATCCATAATTGTCCTCTTCAAGCGTCAAGGATGTGGGGTTTTAAATTCATCTGAGAAATCTCCGTGAGAGCCTTGCACTGGCTGTGTTCTCGCCCTACCACAGCTTCTGGGAAGTGGGTATGAGATGAAGCAGATCTCTTAACTTGATGTCCTGACCCATACTAGGCTACTCGTGGGTCTGTTCTATTTTGGTCCTATTTTTGTGGGTTGAAGATAACCTATAAAAAGCAAGAGCTGTTCCTTTCAGCAGATTTCTTTCAGATCTCTCTTACATGGTGCTGCTCCTTGTCTCTGAATACTCACTAGGTTCCCTGACCTCTCCAGTCCTTTATCATGATGACTAATCTGGACATCTGGCCTCAGTTCTGATGTGTAATTTCTGCAAGACATTGACCTTCAGAGTCCTGCCCAGACTCCTTGGATCACAACAGCTTGGGAGTGAGAAAACAGGAAATGTGCTCCCTGCTTCAGAAGGAAGCACATCTCTACTCACAAGCCTAGAAAAGTAGGTGTTAGTCTGTGGAAACAGAAAGAAGTTTGGTAATGGTGAAGAGATGAAGCTAGAGTGATCTCAGAATTAAACAACAGACATGTGTAAAAAGTGATTTAATTTGCATAATGATTGAGGTCTTCTGCCATGTATAACAGCAATGTAGTTAAGGCCACTGAAGTTTAAATGAGATGACTCAGTAAGTGTCCCACATTCACATATAGTTTTCTTTCATTTGCACATAGAAAAGCCATTCATTCCTATGTTAGTAACATGCTGTTATGTACTCTTTTATTTTATTTATCTATTTTTATTTTACCTTCCTCTGTGGCTCAGAATTCCCTTAGCTACTTAAAGGTTTCATGTTTAGATACAAGCGTTACTATGCCTCTACTTACATTTATAATGTAATACCAAAGTGAACAACTTTACTTTCCTATTCGTATGGGTACTTAGCCTTGAGGATATGCTAGCAAAAAGCACTCTTACTTTTCTCTAGATATTTATGGTCGATTGCTCTTGTACAGTGACTGATATCTCTACACATGCACAGTTTGCCGTATTCACCATAGTTACTCAGATCTTTCATTACCCATCCTATACTCTTTCAACAGCAAGTTCAAATCCACTCAGCTTTTAATCCTTGTGTTCAGTGTATAATTTATCAACTAAATCACCAATTGCTTATTTGATAGCTAGTTTAGGTCAGATATTCTACCAGTGCTGAGGACTCACAGAAGCCCTATACCTCTGGAACATGTATTTAACAGACAAGGAAGACAGGAACCAGACAACACAATCATTAAGTAACAGCATATGTGATAAGTGTTCTAACATCTTTCGCTGCTGGAGAAAAAGAGAAGTGACCGTGTACTTACAGTTTATGTAAAGGTTACTCCTTAAGGAGTGTATTTTTAACTTCCCATTTAATGGTGACCAATTTTCAGATTTATTAAGTGAATCTACACAAGCTGAGCTATATTCTTTTGTAAAGATCAGCTTACTAGCATGAACCTTTGTAAAGGCGAGTTCATCTTTTATGCTCATTTAAATGTCTCATTATTAGTACAAGATTGACATAAATGAACTATTAAATTAAAATAGAGAAATTAGTTTATGGCTTAAAAAGAAACTTGGATTCTAATAAAGTTATATTTTCTAGTATTTAACAAATTTCTGAGCAAGTTTAGTTCTGTTTTATCTCAAATAAGATAGTAGAAAACACCATCTCGACATGTGACCCTCCAAATGAAGTATTTTAAATTTCTTAACCAAAAGGTGAAATGTGTTGAATGCATATGAAGAATTCATCAAAGTTCTTAATTATAGCAATGTTCTCTAAAACCTTCAGGCAGCTATACAGGGCATGGAAGCTAAGTTTTTTCATTCAGAGTTTATTTAAGAACTACCACTTCACTGGTTTATTTCCTCGTTTGTTAGTTGATTTATTTCCTAGGTACTGCCACAGACTCTGACATCCAGATCCCATTTAAAAGAGATTTGTCCTGTGAATTTGTCAATCATCCATATTTTCATTGCTCACTAAATGGAGCAATGTCTAAGGAGAGATCCTTAGACAATTGGGAACCAATTTAGAGTAAATCCTAAACAGAATCTTTCGCTAGAAGTTGCTTTATTGCTGTTACAATTACTTTCTCTTTCAGAGTTCCTAATTTTACAAGAATTGTAGGGACTTTATTATGTTTAGTCTATTTTCTAAGTGGTTGTGCTTAAAATTAAATCTAAAATAGCCAGTGAGTTCTGGGTAATAAGAATAGGAAGCCTCCTAGTTTCTTTGTCAGTCAATTTTATTCGCATATATGGTAGAAAACTGACACTGGGAAATTTTTCCAAAACTGTTCCAGACCCCCTTCAATTATTATACCCATTCTTTGTCTCTTAGCCTACCTCCCCCTCTTCCTCTCCCTCCCCCTCTCCCTCTCCCTGTCTCAGTCTCTGTTTTTCCTCACACTATCTCAGTAGTGTTCCTCCTCTAGTCTCCTCTTATTCCTGAGAATTTATAAGTATCTTCAGTTGTCACCTACATACAGGTAAGTCCTATCCCTTAATTCTTCTTCTAGTTGCTTCTTTGAAGTCTAATCTTCTAGGATCTCTTTTCTGATCTTCTGAAAGAGACTTAAAGTCTAGTTTTACTTTTATCCTCAAATCAGCATTTCTGGACATGTCACTGTGATTAATATCATCTCCGTCTCTCTTTTCTGCATCAACACACTCTGCTATTCCATAGCAGAACAGGACTTTTGCCAGATCCCTGTTCATCACATCCTCCACCCATAGGCCAGATAATAGAACCTTCCACTCCTAATTGAAAATGGTCAACAGCTTTCCAGTCTTCTCAGACAAATTAGCTCTTACTCCTTTACTATTCCATTGTGGCTTTTTTTTTCATCCTAGGTTCCTGCTTAAAGTCAGTCTTCAACTTTTCAGCCAAATTTGCATAATGTCAAATTCGTCGTCCACATGCAACCTGTGTTCCTAACCTTGTAAAGGTGAGATGAAACTCCGAGTTCTCCAAATGCTCTGTAAGTTCCTTTGACAAATCTTACACAAAATCTATGGGATACACCCAATTATTTCATTAACTTCCTTAAACTATAGATTTGACACTTCAAGAGAATAGAGAAAAAAGGCTATGTCTAATCACTGTTGGGTCTTTATGTGACACAGGGTGCTCAGCACTGGGTAGTCACTCAGTAACTACCTACTGAGTAAATGAATGAGTGGCTGAGCCTCCTTTGTCTTCTGAGCAGTTAACTTCATTTGTATAAGCATAAGAATGCAGCCCAAGATGAGAAGTGTTTTAAACATGGAGAGGTACCTGACAAAAAGTCTGGGGCTAGGGGACATTGAGTCACACTGATCTGAAAAGCACTGAAATGTTCTTCTCCAAAGATGAAATGAAGCTCTCCTTTTGCAATTAGAATAGCCTGTCTGGTAAGTGGAGTAAGTGGAATCAAAGTGAGATTCGTCTCAGAAAACCTTTAATAATATATGATAGTATAGGCATGATGCTAAGTGTTTATATACATAACATAATTCAGTTTTCACAGTCAATTATTAACATTGCCGCTTCATAGATGGGAAATGGCAGCTCATGAAGTCAACAGCTTGGCAACTTGTAAGTGTTCTATTGCTTTCCTTCCTGATTTATTCAGTCAGCATCCCCACACTAGCATGTGTGCGTGTGTGTGTGCATGTGTGTGTGTGTGTGTGGTCTGTGTGCGCGCACATGTGCATACACACACATGTATGCTTGATATATTCGCCTCCTCCCAGGACTCCAGGGAAGAAAAACTGAGTGTCCTTGATGGCTCTCCTGTTGTCTATACCAGTTAGGAAAGAGTTATCCCTTTTCCTGATAAAGTAAGAGAGGCCGTGAAAATGAAAATAAGACAAATGGGAATCAAAATCTATTTCTCTATAAAATTTGTAATAAAAGATCAAGATATTCTCTCTTCAGTTAAGCTCAAAGTTGTGAGAAGAGAGAAAAGGGTAGAAGGGCCATAGTTTTATTTCATCAGTTCTTTAATTTCTAATGAAAGTGACAAAGTACAAAAATGTTCAGTCCCTTACAACTTTCAGTAAGAAACCCATAGCAGCAATGAGCCTGAAATCCGTATGTGTTAACTAACAAAGGGTTAAAGTTATTGAGATTTTAAAAAGATTTTAAAAAGCAATTGAGATTACAAAATGTAATAATTGACACCCTACATCATTCCTTTCTCATGATAGAATTGTTTTCACATACATTAAAATTCTTTAATAAATACATTACTTTAGCCACATATTGTAGCATTGTTTTTTTCTCAATTTGAGGCTTCTATTATGAAAATCTATCCTCCAAGAGATCACACTAAATCTTACGGTGAATAATTTCAAAGTTAAATCATATTCTAAGAATATTTAAAAAAATGCCCAGTTGTCTTTTTTTATATGTACTAAGATCCAAACCATAAATATTTCTGGGTTTAGAAGCAGAAATGTATTAATATATAAATATGTTAAGGTTGCTCCATGATACTATGTTTTTTGAAGAATAAATAAACTATTCTGATCTTTATATTTGATAGCAACACTGATACACACGATTGTCATTATAATGTTATCAGTAAACAATTTTTCTCAACTCATCTTTGGTTACAATAAATTTTCATAAGTATTGTCTTTATCCATGCAATTACTGTAGACACAACCACTGTGAGAGATGAAGAAAAGTCGAGGGAGAAAATGGGCCACAGATATTAAGCATATAAATTTGTTTTCCATCTATATCAACTCTAGTGAAATCATTTAACCATGGCTTGAAAACGTTTAAAGCTACAAGCTTCTACTGTGAAGTGGTCTGTTCATTTCCAAATACAGACTGATCTTAGTGAAAAGGTGAAGCTTGACAGTTGCCAGAACTACCAGCAACATTCATTCTAAACACATCCATGTTGTCCTTTCTATATTTGTTTAGAGTTTCCAATGCCAAGGAGATAGAGAAAAGAGACCCAAGATATGCTTCCCAGGTCATATTGGAGACATAAAACACAGTTCTCTTCTCAAAGAGAACAAGAAATAGTTCCATTTGATGTAAATATGAACAACCATATCACAGGGAACAGGTTTAGGGTGCTCTCAAGAACATGGATTTTTATAGCCACAGAACAACAATGTGACGAATGTAGGCATTTCCCTAATATGTTAGAGGAAGCATAAGCTAGACTATAGCAACTAAAGGAAGTCTCCTAAGTCTCAGACACTATCTGGTACATTGTTAGCTTCAAGGTTGTCTGAAGTTGGTGCTTTGCTATGTTAATATTCTCTAAAGGTTTGACCTGAGAATTGAAAGTATGTTTGTTAAGTCATATAATCAGGTAGGGATCAAATGGCTATAAAAGGGATTAATAACAACCTAAACTAATTTGTCTCTGTTTCTGGGACATTCCAGATTCTGCAATCATTAATTTCTATCAGTCAATTAAGCTAATTAAATATAGAGGTGTGTGTGTGTGTGTGTGTGTGTGTGTGCGTGTGTGTGTGTGTATATGTGTGTGTGTATGTGTGTGGTGTGTGTGTATGTGTGTGTGTGGTGTGTGTGTGTATGTGTGTGTGTATGTGTGTGTATGTGTGTGTATGTGTGTGTGTGGTGTGTGTGTGTGTATGTGTGTGTGTATGTGTGTGTGTGTGGTGTGTGTATGTGTGTGTATGTGTGTGCGTATGTGTGTGTATATGTGTGTGTGTATGTGTGTGTGTATGAGAGAAAGAGAGGGAGAGAGAGAGAGAGAAAGAGAGAGACAGAGACAGAGACAGAGAGACACACAGAGAGACAGGTGACAGAGACAAAGAGTTTGTGTGTACATGTGACTGAGATAGCATGAATGTATGTGTAAGAGACAGCACATAAATGTGTGAGAGAATGTGTGTGCGAGAGAAAGTGTATGACAATGATGTGTACAGGTGTGTGTGTGTGTGTGTGTGTGTGTGTGTGTGTGTGTGTTTGACAAAGAGACACACAGACAGACAGATGGTTTTCATGGGAGCATCCATTTAACCACACTTGAATGTCCAACTGCAATGATAGCAGGCAAGGACACTGTAGGATAGAGTATGACGTCCTACTTTACTTACTCTTAAGGTGAATATCAGAAGACGCTGGAGGAAACAAGAAAAGCTGTGTTCAACATGTAGGGAAGGAAGTTGGTGAGAAGACAGGGCATTAGGAAGGAAAGCAGATAGTCAAGAACATGAATCTGGGTGAAGTTCCCTGCTAGGATGGCTGGAGGGCCATTTGTCTTACAAATCCCATAGGGGCATAATAAATAGTGACTCTCTTGAAAGTACAGTTCATATATAATTTCCTTAGCCTTGCTTCTGATAGCTATGTGTAGAATTAAATCAAAGAATATATGATAGGGAAGGGCTCCAGAATGGAATCACTGAGGCTCTTTTATGAAATTTTGGATGAAACATTGCATTGGTTTAAGTTCCTAATAATTAGCAAGAAACCTAGGAAGTATTGGATATTCAGTAAATTTGATATATTAAAATAGTACTGCTAGGAAGAATATATTTTCCCCTTACCCAAACAGCCTTAACTGAACACTTAGACACGGGTGTCTCTCTTCTCTTTCAGTGGTATTTGAAAGGAGATCGGTGTACAGTGAGCTGATTGAACATGGGCATGATAATTTCTCTGGGGTGACTGACTGTATTTTGCTTTCTGATTATTCCTAAAATCGCACTTAATCAAAATATAGGATTCAGGTGTTGATGGTATTATTAGAAGAAAAGCATTCTGTCTACTGTCTCTATTTTATCACCAGCTAACTTTAGGCCTTGACTTCCTTCTCCCTTCTTTTGTACACTTTGATATTTCCCTAGGGCTAAGTATAAATTAACATTCATAAAAGTAGCTTTGTACAATGTCAGAGAGGAATAAAATATTAATTTTGGTAGAAAAGAGACTTACAACTTTCATCTAAAATGAGAAAACTACCATTACTTCATGAAATCCTTTCGAGAAGTTGTTTATACATTTATTAGTAGTTAGATTTGTTATGGAATTATCAGAAAGGGACCATGACACTATTTGAACAAACAGATCCTTAACCTGAGAGGAAATTTTCTTAAAAGAACTGGAAAACTGAGTGCTGACTCTTATCATTAGTGTGACTCTAAGGCTGGGTCAATTTCTGTACCTATCATGATTCTGCATCTGTCACCGTCCCTGTTTAGCATTAGCCAGATTTAATGCCATGTACTTAAGATGTGTGTCATCAGTTCTGCTCTAGTGGCTGTTTTCAAAACAGGTGACATTCCAACACAGATGCCATTTTGAAACAATTTGAACAGAAAACAAATTTCATGTCTGTTTATGTATGCCTTCACCCAGGAGAAGTATTAGTTGGCTTAGATATTAGTGTGCAACAAAACAGAGCCACATGCAAAATGCAGACATATCAAACATCTGCCAGGAAGCTCGGTCCACTATGTCTTAAGAGCCACACTCACTGTGGTAGATAGAAAATGTCCTAAATGGTGTCCATACATGCACTCTTGGAGTACTTGAATACACTGTGCTGCAGGATGAGATGATTTGTAGCTGTAACTGTGGTGGCTAATGGCTGACCTATGTAAGATTGGTCCTTAATTATCCAAGCAGACCCAATATAATCACATGAACCTGTAAAGGCAGAGAACACAGTCTATTAACAGAAAGAAATGTGGGTCAGAAGACAGAGTTAAAGAGATAGGGTTTGATGTGTAGTTTTAGTCTCAAGATGATATGCAAAGACTGGAGTAAAGTCTATAGAGCTATGATCTACCTGTGTCTCTCAAATACTGCATCATCCAATAATTCAATGAGCTCAGGACTGGCTTTGTGCTTTCTAGAAATGGATAGCCACGCCTTCACATTTACTAGGGCAGAAGCCAGCTGAGCCATTAGTGACCAGGAATTTGGCTCAGGCTAACCGTTAAGAATATTATAATTTGTCTTTTTTTTTGCAGCACAGCAAAATTAACATAGTTAAATGTGACTCATTGGAAATAAATTTGAACAAGAACTATTTTATATATTTTTTGTTTGGGCAGTTTTCCATGTGCTTTGTAAAGTATGTAGGGAATGTACTCCAAACTGAAAAACAAAACCATTTCTTCATATACAACATTTTACTCATAGCCTGAGGATAATCATATACAATATGATAATCTGTCTTTATTTCCATTATAACATTACATAAGGCAAAGAACAGAATTTACTATCTGTAATATAATGAAACATTTTATAGTTTGAAGTGTTAAAATTCTTAAATTTTAGTCTTAATTCACAGTAACTCAAGAGCTTTTTTTCCTATCTACTGTCACAGTTGCCACTCTAAAGTGGCAAGTTATCATTTGTGTATTTAAATTTACTTATCTATCTTAAAATTTAAACACGTAAGCTTCTCCCTCCTCCATTAAAAATACTTTATTTTTATACCTTATATGAATATAGCAGTATTATATTAAAACTGCTCTGAGCTCACGACGGGTCCACAGGTCTCCTCTGCACCTGCCTGAGAGCTGTGGATTCACACATGTAAGACACACATATGGAAACTTATTTTTAATATGTCCTAAGTAGCACAATGTGTGGATGCTGCCAAACCTCAACACAGCTAACATACTCTCTTCTCTGATAGTACTTACTAAACCTATATTTTATCTTTGCTATCCATGGACTTTCTGGGCAGATCTTCTAGGACCTCTTTCCCCTTGCACCTACATTTCAGTTGTCTCAACCGCCCTTCCCGTGGTGGATCTTCCTCTTTCTCCTCTGCATTTCTTGACCCTGATTCCTAAAATTCCCACCATTGTCTCCCTAGCCATCCACTAAGTAGCTGCTGGCTATTTAAATTCCCAGTCATAGCCAGATGGGGCAGGCTTCCTTTAGCCTACGTTTGGGACACAGAAAACAGGTTTTTGGGTAGCATAATTAGCAAGAAAACACAAGCTACTATGTATGTATTAATATTTTATCTGATATATATGTGTGTGTGATACATATGTATGTGTGTATGTGTGTGTATGCATTGTTACATTTCTTATCACTCTGACAAATGCAAATTAAGAGAGAAAGGGTTTATTTTACTCACAGATTGAAAATATAGTTCATTGTGGAGAAGAATTATGCATTATGATGTCAAAATTCTACAGCTGAAGAAGGGAGCAGATAGGAAATGATGTGGCCCTCAAGTAACTGACTTCATTCAGTAAAACATTACCTCTTAGAGTTGCAATAATCATCCAAGACAACACTACCAGTTAGGATTCAAGTGTTCAAGCATGTGAACTGGCTTCATTAGGATAGTATTACTGTGAAGACACACTGTGACCAAGACAACTCTTATAAAGGACATTTGATTGGGACTGACTCAGCTGCAGTTGTTCAGTCTATTATTCTCATGACAGGAAACATGGCAGTATCCAGGCAGACACGGTATTAGAGGATCAAAGAGTTTAACTTCTTGATCAGACAGCAGCCAGTGGAAGACTGTTTTCAGCAAGTCAGCAGATATCTAGGAGAAGGTTCTCTCTTCCATACTGGGTAGAGCTTGAACATATATTTGAGAGCTCAGAACCCAGCTCTGACAGGGACATGCGTCCTCTAACAAGGCTAAACCTCCTCCAATAAAACCATACCTCCTACTAGTGTCACTCCCCAAGCATACTTAAACCACTGTATTCTACTCCCTAACACCCATAGCCTTGTTTAAACACATGAGTCTATGGAAGCCATGCCTAGTCATAACATAATATCATATTTATTTAGTCAAACTTCAAAAGTCCTCATAGTCTATAAGTCTCAACAATGTTTACAAATCCAGAGTTTGAAGTCTTTTCTAAGATTCATGAAATCTCTTAATTATAATCCCCTATAAAATCAAAATCAAGAAACAGATCACATGCTCCCAACATCTCAGGATATACATCATCATTCCAAAATATCATAGGGAGGAAATACTAGTCTAAAATAAAACTGCAAACTGTCTGAGCAAATTCCAGACTCTGCATCTCCATGTTTGATGTCAACTCCTTTCAGTTTTGTTGACTGCAGCAAACATTTTTTGCTTGGCCATGTTCCACTTCCTGTTCGACACTTTCCTTGCATGTATTTTACAGCTCTGGCATCACTAACGTCTTAGGGTATGCAAAGCAACTTCTGCTTTACAGATTATTGTTCCTGTATCTGGGAACCATACGTGATCTTCTGGGCTTCTCCAGAGGGCTTGGGTCACTTCTCCAGCTCTGCCCTCTGTAGCTCTGGTTGACTTCACTCCACTGCCGCTGAATTCTTGGTGATCATCCTGCCATACTGGCATCTGCAATTTGCTGAAGAATTCTGCTGCCAGGAGGCTTCACCAATAGCCGCTCATAGACTCTCTTCATGATGCAACGTCTCAGCTTCTTTGCACGACCCCTTAGTCCTGGGTCATCATCTGTAACTGGGCCTCGACTTTCACCAGTGGCCTTTTCTGATCTCTCACAGTGCCCAGCCTCAACTGTTCTCCGTGATCCTCCTTGCCTTCAAAACCAATACAACTGGCGTAACTTTTACATATATTACCATGTCTTGCTGCCAGCAGAATTTCTATCTATGGAACACAGCTGCTTTGTGCTCTGAGAAAACATTTCCCAGAAGATTTCACCTCAGCAATACTGGTCTCTTTATCTTAGCTCCACCTAAAATAGCATCAATTGTCCCAGTAATGGCTTCTACTCTTGACTCTGAAGCCAGAGTCACATGCACAAAGCTGCCAAGTTCTGCAGCTTTCTAGGGCTGGAACATGGACCCTCAATCTATTTCATCCTTCAATGCCTGGGGGCTGGCTGTCCTTCAACTTGCTCTATAAACTCACCTTAAATTCAGAGATCTGCATGCCTCTGTCTCCTGGATGCCAGAATTAAAGGCGTGGTCCACCACACTTTGGACCTTGGCAAATGCAGTGCAGAAAGACTAAATTGGACAAGGAAGCTCCCTGAATAAGGCCCACTGTCCTGGCCCACTGCATTGGATAAGCTGTGTTGTGGCATGGCCTAAAAGATTTCATCCCAGGATTGCTTCTTGCTACTAATGTGCTTCTTTGTGTATGTCATTGTTATACTCCTTATTTACTTGGCTTGGTATGAACGGATGCCAAGAGACCCTCACTGCCTATCACTTGGAATATTTACTTCCTGTGTGATAGGCCATTCTGTTGGGCAAGGTTCTCGTAGATCAACATAAAGATGAAAGTTATTGAGATAATGCTGTCCAAATGAATTAATGGTTTTGTGTACTTTTCTGATTTGAACTAAGTAATTTTAAGAAGTTAGTTTGATTTACATAATTTTGGTAAGTTATGGTAGTTCTTAGAAAATATAAAGTTAGGAAACTAGGACAGTTGATTTAAAAAGTTTTAGGTTAGAATAGGAATAAAATGTGCCCCTTCCTGATAGAAAGGCAAAAGCTACTTGAGTTAAAAAAAAGTGGTATAGTGAGCATTGATGCTTTCTAAGCACATAATTGTAGAGGCAAGAAGAATAAGCTTGGTACAAGTTAATGATTAAAGTAAGCCTGTACTCTAGGTTGGGCCAGAGTTCCTTGCTTTTGTGATGTAGGGATGATACAACAGCTTTTTGGTGTGCAGTAAGAGAAAATAGGGTTTTAATAAAAAGCAAATACTTCTATTATGAATATCAGAGCCGTAAACAGATAACTAACCTGCTTACCTGCTCAGAACTTCAAACATAAGACATAAGAAAGTTGACATGCTCATAGTAAGTACAGGTGGTTGTCAACCAAGCATAAGGAAAAACTTGTTACTATAGACTTGACCAGCTTAAACTTTGTTAATTAATAAATAAAAATGCTGCTTTGAAGTCACAGTGAGCTTCTGGAAAGAAAGGTATATGAGAATTGTTTAGTGATTTCAGAGATTCAATCCATTTTCATTATGCCATGAACCATGGAAATATCCTGACAGACATGGTATTGGAGAAGCCAAGAGTTCTGCATCTTGTTTGGAAGGCAGCCAGGAGAAGACTGTCTTCAGCAGGTATCCAGGAAGTTCCCTCCTCCACATTGTGGACAAAGATTTAGCCTATAAATGAAGACTCAAAGTCCTGCTTCCACAGTGATATACTTCTGCTATTAAAGCTACACCTTTTCCAATAATACAACTCCAATATATAACTCCTAATAAAGCCACTTTGCAATGGGCAAGCATATTCAAACAATCACATGTACCTATTGGGAACATTTCCCATTCAAACTACAGAAAAAAATTATAAAATACTACTCTGATGTATCTATTCCAAATTGCAAGTCTATCTTTTTATGTTTGGGGAACAGGTCTGTTGGCAATCAGATGTTGCAAAGTAGTAATGTTAAAAACATTTGCTCTGTGTTATTGGCATTACCTTTAAAATGTCAGAGACTCCCCCGTTAATAAGCAACATCTGCATACTGATCTATTTGTCATACTATATATTTTAATTTAATTTTTTGAAAACTTCATGAATCCTGCTTTTATATCATTCCTACCCCTCCTCTGTTTTCCAATTCTTTTCATGACTGTCTCATGATATCTATCTATCTATCTATCTATCTATCTATCTATCTATCTATCTATCATCTGTCTATTCATCATATATATATATATATATATATATATATTTGTATCTATCACTCATCTATCTCTACATCATTTTAAACACAGACATAATTCCAGCCTGCTAAGATTAGCAGGACATTTGTGGATGGACCCACCAGTGGTATAAATAATGACAGATTTTTATTATAGTTTAAAGCTTAGGTCTCTTGCTAGGACAGACTCATCTAGTTTAACTGGACTATGAAGTACCATGTAGCCAGCTAGCTCTGTACATTTTTCTGCTTTGCTGCTGTTTGTGTCAGTTACTTTCTATCTCCACTCTGTGAATCTCCTGCATCTACTTTCTTATCTCTGTGTCATTCTCTCTGCCTGAACCTTTTACCTACTACTTTCTGCCCATCAGATCTTTATTACTAACTATTAGAGTACTTTATACTGTCTTTAGGCAGGTGATGAGGAACAAATATTTACAAAATAGAAAACCAGATAATGGGACATAGAAATGACAATACCAGAATTCTGTCAGCTATTAGTCTTTTGTCAGTACAGAATTAATAATTGAAAAGACAAAGACAAAGACACACTTTCACACAATGTGAAGAAAGGTTATCCTAACAGCTAAGTACATTTGGCATAGCTCACATGTACAAGTACTTATGGCTAAAAGCTTGGAACTGGACAGCCTTGTAGGAGCTCATTTCTGGAAAGGGCAGAGTCTCCCTCAGAAGTTGTCAATTTTCTATTCCTCCTCCTCATCTAGGATTGGGGACTTGTGGGATTTCTCCATCCATGATGGAATGTTACCTGGTATTGTCATTAGGCAGGAATTTTTAGGCACCCATATTTTTGAGACTTCATCTGTATACTTTCACTGATATATACAGAGTCTCTTTCTTGAAGAAACATACTTCCTTTTAGGCTATAACAAACTTTCTGCTTCCTCTCCTACAATGTTTTTCTGATGTGGATATTATTTGTCTTATAAATTTATTGATATATTCATATGGGATTGTGCATCCTATGGTCAGTTGTTTTCTGAATTTGACTAGTTATCAATTTGTATGATGCTTGCTGTTGTTTTTAAGAGAAGTTTCCTTGATATTTACTTCTGGATATAAGGGTGGGTATTTACAATGCAGTTGGGAGTTATATTAGTTTAAGAAAACAGTACTAGTAAGTGATTCTCTAAGATATATAATCTCATCATAAGTTGTTGTCTAGTTTTACTAATACTAATCACAATTTCTCTCCTATTTATTTCATCTTCAGTACAATTAAATGCATGTTGGTTACTTCTAAAAATAATAGCCCCTTCTGTACCCCTTGGCATATTTTGAGATGATTGTGATCATAGCCTTTACAGCTATGTAAAACTATTAATTTCTATTCTCCTTTGACTCCTTGAGTAGTACCTTCAGATACTAGAAAAGCAGATTCTTAGGAAGGAAGTTTCCATATCATATTTTAATTGTCCATTTGTCCTCTTATGTCTCTGATGGATTGCAAGCATTAAGAGAAAAGATACCTATCTAGTGAAATGATACATTGTGCTGGTTTGAAAATGCTTGGCCCAGGGTGCGGCAGGTAGAAGATGTAGCCTTTTGAGAGTAGGTGGGGCCATTTTAGAAGTGTGTCATTATGGGCATGTGCTTTAAGACCCTGTTCCTAGCTGCCAAGAAGCCAGTCTTCTTTTAGGAAACTTAAGATAAAGATGTAGAACTCTCAGTTCTTCCAGCATCATGCCTGCCTAGATGCTGCCATGCTCCCACTTTGAAGAAAATGGACTGAGCCTCTGAACCTGTAAGCCAGCTCCAGTGAAATGTTGTTCTTGTTAGAGTTGACTTGGTCACTGTGTCTTTTCACAGCAGTAAAACCCTAAGACACTTCTCAGGTAAAGGTTTTTGCTGCAAAGCCACACAGCTTGACTTTGATTCCCAGGACCTACATTGTGGAAGGAGAAAAAGGACTTCTATAAGTTGTTCACTGACTTCCTCACATGGATTGTAGTGTATATGTACCCACCTCCACATACATATTCACCACATGTAAAGAAACATTTTTAAGTTTATTACTAGTAATGAGGAATGATATATTTTTCATATTTATTGCATTCATCAGCAATCAGACCAGACATACAACACACAACAGAAACCCTTAAAATGCTTTCAATAAATACGTAAGTAATGACGGGAAGCAGTAAGCAATACACCATCATACTGTTGTTCTGATAATATCACCCCATGTATAGAAAAGATGCACTCACACTTCTGCATTACTAGAGATCAGAAGATCAAATTTACACCAGTTTTCTGGCATATTTTAGAATTTTTTCACTAAAATATGTCTCCTTGCCTAGTAATATTGATGCAGGTGTTTAGGCTGTAGAGGAATACAATTATTGTGGTTCAGAAAATTTAAAATTAGAAATATCATTTATCTCTTTAGGTCAAAACAAAAGTATGATATTTTCTAAAGCTTCATTATTGGTGAATGTTATTTAAAGACAAAATTAGCTTCCTAATTTTGCTTAGTAGCAAAGGTGGCAGGATGCTAATGAAGCCTACTTCAGTTTATGGACATCTAGGCAGGATAGGTTACTCAACCTGAAAATTATTTGCAAATGTATGAAATGTTTATAGCTTAATTGAAATACTGTATTAAGATCTTTCTGGGGTCACATTAAAATGACTGAGTGGTTTTAAAACTCTGTTCTTGTAGTTTGCTGCAGGAAAGAAAAGTCAGATAAACAGTTTGGCAATTTGCGAGTGTCTGTGTGTGTGTCTGTGTGTGTGTGTGTGTGTGTGTGAGAGAGAGAGAGAGAGAGAGAGAGAGAGAGAGAGAGATGGCAAATCTTTTCATTTATATTTGACTACGTTTACAT
Organism: Rattus norvegicus; assembly: GCF_021556685.1. Classification (NCBI taxonomy): domain Eukaryota; kingdom Metazoa; phylum Chordata; class Mammalia; order Rodentia; family Muridae; genus Rattus; species Rattus norvegicus. Next base: position 9,028,530 of record NC_141551.1, on the reverse strand, counting down.
ATTTGTGTTTATCACCGTGTTTGGGGAGATACCTTTATGGATTGTATGTGTGAGGTGTGTGTGGGTGTGACTGTGTGTATGGGTATGAATATGTGTGTGTGTACATATGTGTGTGCATGTGTGCATGTGTGTGTATGTGTGTGTGTGTATGTGTGTTTGTGTATTGCAGATGACAATTTGCAGAAATTCTTTCTTTCCTTATACTACATGGTTGGCAAAGATAAAGCCCTGGTCCTCAGGCTGGTCTGCAGTTTGCCTTTACTTACTGAGCCTTCTTGCCAGCCCTGCCAAAAACTTGACTAAATTTAGAATCATCTATTGGTGAGAGTGTTTCCAGAAGTTCGATTTAGGAGGGAATACTCCCCATGATTGGATGCTCCCCATGAGTGGATACTCCCCATGAGTGGGTGCTGGGGTTTCTGAACAAACACAGAAGGTCACGGTAGCATGAGCTTTCCCCTTGCCTGCTCTCTTACTGCAGAATGGCGTAATTACTGTCTCTCACTCATGCAGCTCTGCCTTCTCTGATATGATGAACTGTATGCTCTCCAACTGTGAGTCAAAGTAAACCTTTCTTTCCTTTATGTTGCCTTTGTCTGGTTTTTAATTATAGCAATAAAAAAGTACCTAATACAGCATGAACCTCTAGCTCCCTATGGTACATTTTAACTGAAATTTCAAAACAGCTTCTGTGAGACGAACTGACACCTAATCATTTGGTTTTCAGACACAAATTGAGAATACTGTGAGATGAGTTCTCCTAAGAAGAAAGACTTTCTATCTTCAAATAATTTGTCATCAAATTAATAGAGGATAGAGTAAATTCTAAAGCAAACATCCAGGAAAGTATGGGGCATGTTGGCAGCCACAATCCCAAAGTGAGAAAAAGGATATTGGGCTTAAAAGACAGGAATCCTCTAGAATACTGTGTGAAAAGATCTCTTTGCTCAGAAAAAAACACCAAAGCCAGTAGCATGTGACTTGGGCAGCTGTTCACTGGGAACTCAAGTTAGATTACTGTGCACAAACAAAAACCAACTGATAAAAATTTCAGTTTTTACAGACCTTACCTAGCACTGAGTTAGGAACAAAGGGAATAAAAGAAGGTTTCTATGTTCCTGTACCTTCTACGCTTATGTTATCCTTTCATAGTCTGGGCCATAGGCAAAGGTTTGCTGATTTTGGTGTATAGAATAATATATGTGTCCTTTAAAGGCTCTAAGTGCCAGAACAATTAGTATACACATGAAGTATACAGTTCAGTTCGAATGCCCATGTAGTATATGTAAAACATCAAGAGATTTTAATTGTATGTATACAAGGCCTAAGACTTAATAACATTTATACTCGTTATGGCTCATTTTCTGAAAGCCACAAAATGAGAATTTTGTAAACCAAGTCTAAAAACCTGAGGAGAAAGGGCCAATATTCTGATATAGCTTATAGCTCTCTATATAACTAATCTAATCTGTCTATCTATTATCTATATATCTATCATCTGTCTACCTTTTTGTCTGTCTGTCTCTATATATCTGCAACAAACTGACACACAGGTGCTACCAGGAAATCTTTCTATAATTTGTAAGGAAGACCCCATTATTCAGTTTCATTTAATGGCCTTGCACAGTAAGTGTGGACCATTGCACTGCACAGACGGAAGAGAGAGTTAGAGGGCTATTGAACATGTGAATTTTCCCAGTGTGTCACAATTACAGAAACATCTGTGCTAAATATTTTCAAGCTGATACACTATAAAAATTGGCAATGTTCAATAGCTCTCAGTGTCTTTCCTTCCCTGCTGGGAATGCAGTCTAATGATTGCTTTTGGGACTACAGCATAAGGCATGTACCTATGCTGATTGCTTGCTGCTTAAAGTAGCCTCATTTGCATTATGCAGTTTTAAATGTTCTTTCTGTATTCCACCTCCTTTCTTTGTTGCTTGCAAATACAAACTGAAAGGAAAAATCAAAGCATTTACTGCACTTGTCATTGAAATGCCTTTTAGGGCTCTAATAATGGAATGGCCTGGGCAGGGGCAGGGAAAGGGGAGCAGTAAGGTCTCTTGACAGTAATTGTAGGCTGCACTGTCTGCTAATTCTGATTATACTGAAAGAACTGGTTGTCTGCATCTACATTTGTTTATGCATTGGTCACTACACTATAGGTATTTACTAAGCCCAGCAGAATTCATATTTTTTTATTTATGTGGCTTTTACCTATGGAGGCTTGCAGTTTTAGATAGCTCCTTGTAAGCCTTCATACATAGAGAAATTGACATTGGTTCTTGTAAGATCCAATGATCCTGAAGACTTGAGATGAGAACCAAGTTTCTGCACTGCTTACATCTTGCAGGTGATGCCTATGTCAGTACATTAAGAATCAGACTTTGATAAAGACAGTCACAAGGAGCGCAGAGGTAAGACAAACTCTTTTTCTCTGAGTGACCTACTTGGAGGCCTCAGGACATACAGACCCAAAAGCAGTCTGGGACAGGAACTTTCATGTTTCTGTTTATGACCAGAGAGAGCTGACCCAGTCCCATAGCTCTTGGTACCCAGATCTGGCTGAAAGAAATAAGGTCTACAGGAGTGCTGATAGACAGGCTTCCAGGGGGGTTAAGCCACTGTCAGAGACAGAAAGACAAGCTAACACCAGAGACAACCTGATGGAGAGAGGCAAGCACAGGAGCCTAAGCAACAGAAACCTAAGCAAAAGAATATTTGGCATCATCAGGGCCCAGTAGTCCTACCAAAGCAAATACTGGATATCCCAAAAACCAGAAAAGCAAGATTTGGATATAAAATCACATCACATGATGATGATAGAGGAATTTAAGAGGGACATTAATAACTCCCTTAAAGAAATACAGGCAACACAGGTAAACAAGTAGAAGCCCTTAAAAAGAAAACACAAAAATCCCTTAAAGAATTACAAGTAAATACAAACAGACGAAAGAATTGAACAAAACCATCCAGTACTTGAAAACAGAAATAGAAACAATAAAGGAATTACAAAAGGAGACAACCATGGACACAGAAAACCTAGGGAAGAGACCAAGAGACATAGATGCAAGCATCACTAACAGACTACAGGGGATAAAAGAGAGAATCTCAGGGGCAGAAGATACCATAGAAAACATGGCACAACCATCAAAGATAATGTAAAGCACAAAAAAATCCTAACCTGAAACATCCAGGAAATAGAAATAATAAAGAAATCACAAAGGGAGACAACCTTGGAGACAGAAAACCTAAGAAAGAGAACAGGAGTCATAAATGCAAGCATCAGCAGCAGAATACAAGAGATAGAAGAGAGAATGTCAGGTACAGAAGATGCTATATAAAACACTGCCACAATAGTCAAAGAAAATGCAAAATGTAAAAAAAAGAAATATCTAATCCAAAACATCCTGGAGATCAAGGAAACAATGAGAACAAACCTAAGGATAATAGGTATAGAAGAGAGTAAAGATTTATAACTTAAAGGGCCAGTAAATATCTTCAACAAAATTATAGAAAAGAATTTCCTGAACCTAAAGAGAGGGCCATAATCATACAAGAAGCCTACAGAACTACAAATAAATTAGACCAGAAAAGAAATTCCTCCCATCACACAATAGTCAAAATACCAAATGCACAAAACAAAGAAAGACTATTGAAAGCAGTAAGAGCAAAAGGTCAAGTAACATATAAAGGCAGACCTATCAGAATTATACCAAACTTCTCACAAGAGACTATGAAAGCCATCCTGTCACACATACACTAAAAGAACTGAAATGCCAGCCCAGGCTACTATATCCAGCAAAATTCTCAATTAACATTGATGAAGAAACTGAGACATTCCATGACAAAACCAAATTTACACAATATCTTTAGACAAATTCAATCATACAAAGGATAATAGATGGAAAACTCCAACACAAGGAGGGAAGCTACAACTTAGAAATAGCAAGAAAGGGTGGGGGGTTTAGCTCAGTGGTAGAGCGCTTGCCTAGCAAGCACAAGGCCCTGGGTTCAGTCCTCAGCTCCAAAAAAAAAAAAAAAAAAAAAAAAAAAAAAGAAAGAAAGAAAAAAGAAATAGCAAGAAAGTGAGCTCCATGCAAAAACCCAAAAAAAGAGAGCCACACAAACAAAAATCCACCTTTAACAACAAAAATAACAGAAAAACAACAATCACTATTCCTTAATATCTCTTAACATCAATAGACTCAATTTGCTAATAAATAGAAATAGACTAACAGACTGGATGCATAAGGAGGACGCAGCATTTTGCTGCATAGAGGAAACACACCTCAGTGACAAAGACACTACCTCAGAGTAAAGGGCTAGAAAACAATTTTCCAAGCAGAAGGTCCAAGAACCAAGCTGGAGTAGCCATTATAATATCAAATAAACTCAACTTTCAACCAAAAGTTATATAAAAGATAAGGAAGGACACTTCATATTGATGAACAGAAAAATCCAACAAGATGAACTCTCAGTCCTGAATAACTACGCTCCAAATGCACGGGTACTTACATTCATAAAAGGAACCTTACTAAACCTCAAAGCACACATTGTCCATCACACAGTAATAGTGGGAGATTTTACTATCCCACTTTATTTTTCTTTTTTTTTTTCATGTTCCTTTTGCTCAGTTTTCCCTAATCTTTTTTTTATTATTATTAACTTGAGTATTTCTTATATACATTTCAAGTGTTATTCCCTTTCCCGGTTTCCGGACAAACATCACCCTCCCCCCTCCCCTTCCTTATGGGTGTCCCCCTCCCAACCCTTCCCCCATTGCCGCCCTCCCCCCATAGTCTAGTTCACTGGGGGTTCAGTCTTAGCAGGACCCAGGGCTTCCCCTTCCACTGGTGCTCTTACTAGGATATTCATTGCTACCTATGGGGTCAGAGTCCAGGGTCAGTCCATGTATAGTATTTAGGTAGTGGCTTAGTCCCTGGAAGCTCTGGTTGCTTGACATTGTTGTACTTTTGGGGTCTCAAGCCCCTTCAAGCTCTTTCAGTTCTTTCTCTGATTCCTTCAACGGGGGACCTATTCTCAGTTCAGTGGTTTGCTGCTGGCATTCGCCTCTGTATTTGCTGTATTCTGGCTGTGTCTCTCAGGAGTGATCTACATCCGGCTCCTGTCGGTCTGCACTTCTTTGCTTCATCCATCTTGTCCAATTGGGTGGCTGTATATGTATGGGCCACCTGTGGGGCAGGCTCTGAATGGGTGTTCCTTCAGTCTCTGTTTTAATCTTTGCCTCTCCCTTCCCAGCCAAGGGTATTCTTTTTCCTCATTTAAAGAAGGAGTGAAGCATTCACATTTTGATCATCCGTCTTGAGTTTCGTTTGTTCTAGGGATCTAGGGTAATTCAAGCATTTGGGCTAATAGCCACTTATCAATGAGTGCATACCATGTATGTCTTTCTGTGATTGGGTTAGCTCACTCAGGATGATATTTTCCAGTTCCAACCATTTGCCTACGAATTTCATAAACTCGTTGTTTTTGATAGCTGAGTAATATTCCATTGTGTAGATGTACCACATTTTCTGTATCCATTCCTCTGTTGAAGGGCATCTGGGTTCTTTCCATTTTCTGGCTATTATAAATAAGGCTGCGATGAACATAGTGGAGCACGTGTCTCTTTTATATGTTGAGGCATCTTTTGGGTATATGCCCAAGAGAGGTACTATCCCACTTTTATCAATGTACAGATCATGGAAACAGAAATAAACAGAGACATAGGGAAACCAACAGAAATTAAGAATCAAATGAATTTAACAGATATTTATAGAACATTTCATCCTAAAACAAAATACCTTCTTTGCAACGCCTATGTTTCCTTTTCCAAAATTGACCATAAAATAGGTTACAAAACAGGACTCACCAGATAATAAGAAGAGTGAAATAATCCTATGCATGCTGTCAGATCACCAGGAACTAAGGCTGGTCTTCAATAACAGTAAAAACAACACAAAGCACACATGCACATGGAAGATGAACAATGCTCTACTCAGTGGTAACTTGGTCAAGGAAGAAATAAAGAAAGAAACTAAAGACTTTTTAGAATTTAATGACAATGAAGGTACAACATACCCAAACTTATGGGACACAATGAAGGTTGTGCTAAGAGGAAATCTCATAGCTATGGCTGCCTCAAAAAGGAAATGTGGAGAGAACATATATTAGCATTTATACAGCACATCTAAAAGCTCTCGAACAAAAAGAAGCAAATATACACAAGAGGAGTAGACATCAGGAGATAATCAAACTCAGGGATATAATAAACAAAGTAGAAACAAAAAGAACTATACAAAGAATCAACAAAACCAGGAGCTGGTTATTTGAGAAAATCAACAAGATAGATAAACCCTTATCCAGACTAATCTGAGGGCAAAGAGAGAGTATCCAAATTTAAAAACGTCAGAAATTAAAAGGAAGACATAACAACAGAATCTGAGGAAGTTCAAAAACATCATCAGATCCTACTACAAAAGCCTATATTCAACAAAACTGGAAAATCTGGATGAAATGGACAACTTTCTAGACAGATACCAGGTACCAAAGTTAAATTAGGATCAGATAAACCATCTAAACAGTCTCGTAACACCTGAAGAAATAGAAGCAGCTATTAAAAGTCTTCCAACCAAAAAAAAAAAAAAAAAAAAAAAAAGCCCAGGACCAGATGGGTTTAGTGCAGAATTCTATCAGTCCTTCATAGAAGATCTCATACCTATACTATCCAAACTATTCCACAAAATAGAAACATAAGGAACACTACACAATTCCTTCTATGAAGCCACAGTTACACTTATACATAAACTCTACAAAGAACCAACAAAGAAAGATAGCTTCAGTCCCATTTCCCTTATGAATATCAATGCAGAAATAATAAAAATTCTCACAAGCCAAATCTAAGAACAAATTGAAGCCATCATGATCAAGTAGGCTTCATCTTAGAGATGCAGGGCTTGTTCAATATACTAAAATAAACAAACTCAAAGAAAAAAAAGATCATCTCATTAGATGTTGAGAAAGCATTTGACAAAATTCAATACCCCTTCATGATAAAAGTGTTGGAAAGTTCAGGAATTCAAGACCCATACCTACACATAGTAAAAGCAATATACAGTAAATCAGGAGCCAACATCAAACTAAATGGAGAGCAGTTAGAAGCTATGCCACTAAAATCAGGGACTACACAAGGCTGCCCACTCTGTCCCTACTTATTCAGTATCGTACTCAACATCTTAGCCAGAGCAATCACACAACCAAAAATAAAAAATGAAAATAAAAATAAAAGATCAGAGGAATAGAAATTCAAAAGGAAGAAATCAAAATATAACTATTTGCAGATGATGTGATAGTATACTTAAGTGTCCCTAATATTTTCACCAGAGAGCTATTAAGACTGACAAACAACTTCAGCAAAGTAGTTGGATATAAAATTATCTCAAACAAATTGATAGCCTTAAACAATTCTAAAGATAAACAGGCTGAAAAAGAAATTAGGGAATAGACACCCTTCAAAATATTCACTAATAACAAAATATTTCGGTGTGACTCTAACCAAGAAAATGAAAGATGTGTATGACAAGAACTTCAGTTCTCTCAAGAAAGAAATCGAAGAAGCTCTCAGAAGATGGAAATAACACCCATGCTCATGGATTGCCAGGATTAATATAGTAAAGATGGCCATTTTACCAAAATCAATCTACAGATTCAATGTAATCCCCAATAAAATTCCTACTCAACTCTTTATAGGGATAGAAAGAGCAATTTGTAAATTCATTTGGAATAACAAAAAACCCAGGATAGTGAAAACTATCTTCAACAATAAAAGAACTTGTCAGAATGGCTAAGATAAAAAATTCAGCTGACAGCAGATGCTGGCAAAGATGAGGAGAAAGAGGAACCCTCTTAGATTGTTGGTGAGATTGTGAGCTTGTTCAACCACTCTGGAAATCTGTATGGACGTTCCTTAGATAATTGGATATAGTACTACCTGAGGCATCCTCTACCACTCCTGGGCGCATATACACAAATGATGCTCCAATATATAACAAGGACACATGTTCTACTATGTTCACTATAGCCAGAAGCTGGAAAGAACCCAGATGCCCTTCAACGGATGAATGGGTACAGAAAATGTGGTACATCCACACAATGGAGTACTACTCAGCTATCAAAAACAATGACTTCATGAAATTCATAGGCAAATGGATGGAACTAGAAAATTTCATCTTGAGTGTGGTAACCCAATCACAGAAAAAAAAAACACATGATATGCATTTACTGACATATGGATATTAGCCCAAAAGCTCAAATTACCCAGGATAAAATCCACAGACCACATGAAGCTCAAGAATGAAGGATGAGCAAAGTGCAGATGTTTCAGTCATTCTCAAAAGGAGGAATAAAATTATCCATAGGAGGACATATGAAGACAAAGTTTGGAGCAGAGATGGAAGATCCCCACCTAGGGATCCAGCTCCTATAGGTACAGCCAAGAAACCTAGCATTCGCCTCTGCATTTGTCATGCTCTGGCAGAGCCTCTCAGGAGACAGCTATATCCAGCTTCTGTCAGCATGAAATTCTTTGCTTCATCAATATTGTCTAGGAGAACAGAATCCCCATTGGAGGAGTTAGAGAAAGGATTGAAGGAGATAAAGGGGTTTATATCCCCATAAGAACAATGTCAACCAACCAGAGCTCCTAGGGACTAAACCACTCCCCAAAGACTACACATAGACAGACCCATAGCTCCAGCTTCATATATAGTAGAGGATGGCCTTGTTGGGAACCAATGGCATTAGAGGCCCTTATTCCTGCCAAGGCTGGACATCCCAATGTAGAGAAATGTTAGGGTGGTTAGGCATGAAGTGGGGGTAGTTGCAGAGGAGGAACATCTTCATAGAAGAAGGTGTAGGGGGGATGGGATAGGGGGCTTATAGATTGGAGACTGGGGAAGGAAATAATATTTGAAATGTAAGTAAAAAAGAATCCAATAATAAAAAGAAAAAATAAACGAAAAGAGTATTTAGAATACATTAAGTACATGCACGAAATTGGCCAAAACAAAAATTAATCCATTTTCCTACCCTATCAATATTACTGAGCTAACCTTTATAGCCACAACTATCTTTCTCTGGTGGAAAGCTCAGCAGTGATTCCCATTTAGGTCTCAACTGTGGCAAGTTGCTGAAACAGTATCCAAATAAGTCCTGCAGAGCATAAAGTAACAACAAAAGAAAGTAATTTTTACTTTTCCAAATGCTATTTTTCTTTCAGTCCCAACTTTGATTTAATTCCCCCAGAGAAGCTCCCCTCCAAAGAATCATATGTTGAATAGCAAACTTCAAAGCTCGGAGAGTGCAAGGTAAAAATATGAAAGGCAACGTTCATACTTTTCCATAATTGAAACTTTCTGTGTCCTATTAAAATAGTTGAAAATACATAGGTTTCTATGCACACAAATATTCAAGTCAACATAAACAGTAAAGTTAAATTTAAGCTTAATTCATGAAATCCACTTGTTGACTTCCAATGCAACACTTTCCACCTGAATGAAATGAGCAGGACTGTACCCCATCTTGACTATCAAATGTTTAATTTGCTTTGTCTATGCATTCACCCTGTGGAAGTTTTTTCCTGATGTCTCTGAAAGACTTGAACCATCTTAATCAGGTGCAGCCTCTAAATTCTCAGACAAAACTCCTTAGATAAGCAAGTGTTTGTCATCATCATGATATCATCATCATCACCATCACCACCACCACCACCACCACCACCACCACCACCACCACCACCACCACCATCATCATCATCATCATCATTGGATACGTTTTCAGGGTCCATTGAAGGAGAGTAAACTTCACCCATCTATTCAAGAAGGGCATGTGTACAAGAAGCCCACTTACCCAGTCAATGTCACAAGCTCAAAATCACCTCTAAGAACCCAGTATCCACAGGAGGCTAGGTGCTTGTCTACATATGATCAATAAAACCATAAATGAGTTTTTGTTTTCATCCTGTCAGCAAGAAGCTTTTACTCATTCCATTCTAACCATTTCCTTCTTATCAACCTATGTCAGAAGAAGATATGAGCTTTCTGAATTGTTAGAATATTTTCTGGTGGCTCAATATACTTTCACTTTCTTTTGTAAAACCTGAAGCCATGATGTTGGCTTCTGTACACCTCATGCTACAAGCCCTTCCTTGAAATCAATCTTAGTTGCCCCATCAATGAATCCATCAGTGTAAGTGAACTCCTTAATAGTTTGCCATCTATTAGTTTTCTACCAATTGTTTGTAAATATGTTTAATGTGAAACAAAACCAAAAACTACCTGAGAAACCAAAGCTTCAGAGTAGTGTCCATTTTCAATGTGTTATTACTTTTATTTATTCAGAAAACACTATCTGTACTTGATATATAGAATTTTACTCTTGTCACATTTGAATTGGCACACAAAGTATGCTCCGAGTTGTGTAGGTATTAAGGAGAAGAGTGCATGTCTTTGGGATAGGAATGCAAAGAAGCAAACATCCAGGAAACTGTAGAGCCTCTTAAGAGGAGGAAAAGCCCTGTTGATTGGCAGGGGAGAGATGTCAAGATGGTGGGGATGGGAGACAGAGTTTGAGAAGTGGAAATGTATTCCATAGTAATGGGATTAGTGACACTCATTAGAGCGAGAGTGTTCTATCCATATGGTAACTTTGGCAGAATGATGTGTTACAAAGAATAGGAAGCAGAGAATTTGGAAAGAGAATTTTAAAAATATGATGCTTGTATGGGTTTAAAAGTGATGAGAGGTGATTTTAGCAGAATAAATATTAAAGGAATGGAGAGCAAATATGAGCGCAAGAGAGAAAGTGACAGCAAGAGCAAGAGAAGAAGAGAGAGAGGCATGTGAAGAATGCTGGGTAACTGACAAGATGTCTAATACTTTAGTTTCCAGGTCACTAAAAGTAAAGTGACAAACCTAAAAATATAGTGAGGTTAGAAGAAGAATGGATGACTGGTGATGGTAAATAAATGCTCATAACTATGGAATCAGAAATATCCATTTAGGCAAGAAATCAAGTTCAAACTAAACAAAACATATAAGGCATTCCCTTATGGAAGCTATGCATGTATCAACATATATAGGTTGGAAGGAAGGTTTATGGCAAAATTAGAGACAGGAGAAAACCAGCCTAGTAGGAGATGCTTGCGAAGTACATAGTATAAGTACATAAACAGAGAAGTGAGACTGCTGTATAGACTTTAACCTGATCCAGACTATTGAATCCATATCCCTGTGGTCACTTTATTTAGCTCCTTTTTTAAACCACTGTCTTTGCCATCAACTACAGGATACAGTGTAGAATGAAGAAACTTATACAATAGTAAACTACAAGATTCTGTTCTGACACAGAAATATGACTGACTCATCATTTTAAAATAAAACAAGTGCACAACATATTACACTGCAATGAATAATCTTATAAAATTTATTCACTAAAGCAAAAGCTTCATAATAAAAAGAGCACCTAAATTCTTTTCATACACAATGCAAGTCATTAACAAACTAAATCCCCTTTGATAACGCAAATTTTGGGAGAAGTAGGTGGTTTCATTCCCATATTATATTCCGGAAAATGAAGGATTTCTGAAGCTTAAATACCACAGTTATTTCATGGAAAGACCAGATTCCAAGGACATCTTCCTTATGCCTCTGGTTTAATCCTTTCTCACCACACAGTGAGCTTAAGCTAAGGCTTTCATTTTGAAACAACCAATAGAGAACAACTCTGAATTCTAATGTTGATTGTGCAAGAAAAGGCAGTATCCTTTTTTAAAACTTATATGTGTGTGCTTACACACACAAGTGAATGAAGATGCACATGTGTGATGGCATAAATGTGGAGGTCAGAAGACAGTCTGTCATCTCAGTCCTATGCATTCTACCTATGTTTTGCTAAAATATGCAATAGAATCACTGGTCAACAAGCTTCTGAGGTTTCTCCAGTTCTTGTAACCCTACTGATGTGTCCCACTGCTTGCAGCTTTTTGTAGGTTCTGGGGATAAGAGTTTAGGTCTTGATATTTTTGTCATAGACAATTCTATTGTACCCCAGCAACATCACTTTTAACAAAAGAGAGTGGGAAAAAAATAAGTTACATTATTGCCACTACCGGAAAGTCCAGAATGCAAATCATACAAATTTGTGATTCTTCTATTTGAAAATAAGGTAATAAGCAGCATCTAATACACAACAGCTTAATGATAAATTGTGATCTACACACCTACAGGCATAAATACTAACAGGCAGGTAAAAATGTCTTTGTCTAGAACACTTATGAGTACTATAAAGAAATACTATTCCAAATTAGAGAGAATTCCCATGGAAAGTTACCTGCATTTTTGCTAAAAGCTTTCTTGGGTGAAGACAATAGTTTTAACTAATAAGCTCTATTGAAATAATGCTAATTTTAGTCATTATTTTGCACTTAAAATAGCTATATTTAGTATGTTCTATAGATACAAGGAAAGAGGAGGTATATACCTTATTTGTTTTTGTCATGTAATTTGAATCCTAAGCGTCTACTCCATGGACATGTATTAAGAAGCCAAGTGAAGGCACCCAAATCTCATGGGGAAGAAAGCAGATCACCCAGGAGTTCAGATATCCTTAGACCACAGGACAAACTGCCACCTCTGCACACCTTGGCCCACATCCCTGGTCCAAGGGGGAAATGCACAGTGCCTCTGGACACAGGGATATAGGAACAGACACCTGCAGATACCTGCAGTTCTGGTCTACGCCCAGGACCGGCAAACAGCTCCCTGCACCCAAATACCATGGGGGAGAGAGCTGGACCCTCAAAAGTGTGAATACTCCTGAGAAGTCAGAGGAGACTACACTCTGCCCACAGTCCAGACACAAAAGAGAATCTCATAGTTGTCACTGGGTGCAAGGACCTACACAAGCAATCAGGGGCAGGACCGTTTGATTCCTGCCTGTGCCTAGAGATGGAAGACAGTCTCCAGAGGCACTGCCACAGATGAAAGCAGAAGTTCATAGCAGCCTTATTTATAATAGCCAAAAGCTGGAAAGAACCCAGATGCCCTTCAACAGAGGAATGGATACAGAAAATGTGGTACAGCTACACAATGGAATACTACTCAGCTATCAAAAACAATGATTTTATGAAATTCATAGACAAATGGATGGAACTGGAAAATACCATCCTGAGTGAGGTAACCCAATCACAGAAAAACACACATGGTATACACTCATTGATATGTGGCTATTAGCCCAAATGCTTGAATTACCCTAGGTGCACAGAACACGTTGAACTCAAGAAGGATGACCAAAATGTGAATGCTTCACTCCTTCTTTGAAAGGGGAACAAGAAAACCCTTGGCAGGGAATAGGGAGGCAAAGTTTAGAACAGAGGCAGAAGGAACACCCATTAAGAGCCTGACCCACATGTGGCCCATACATATACAGCCACCAAACTAGATAAGATGGATGAAGCAAAGAAGTGCAGGCCATCAGGAACCGGATGTAGATCTCTCCTGAGAGACACACCCAGAATGCAGCAAATACATAGGCGAATTCCAGCAGCAAACCACTGAACTGAGAACGGGACCTCCGTTGAAGGAATCAGAGAAAGGACTGGAAGAGTTTGAAGGGGCTCGAGGCCCCATTTGAACAACAATGCCAATCAACCAGAGCTTCCAGAGACTAAGCCACTACCTAAAGACTATACATGGACTGACCCTGGGCTTCAACTTCATAGGTAGCAATGAACAGCCTAATAAGAGCACCAGTGGAAGGGGAAGCCTTTGGTCCTGCCAAGACTGAACACCAAGTGATCGTGATTGTTGTGGGGAGGGTGGTAATTGGGGGACGATGGGGCGGGGAAGCCCATATAGAAAGGGAGAGGGAGGGGTTAGGGGGATGTTGGCCCAGAAACTGGGAAGGAGAATAACAATAGAAATGTAAATAAGAAATACTCAAGCTAATAAAGATAAAAAAATTTAAAAAAGGAGAAATGCAGGAAAACACATGTAAACAAGTAGAAGTTCATAGAGAGGAAACATAAAAATCCCCAAAATAATTACAGAAAATCACAACCAAAGAAGTGAATGAATTGAACATGGAAATAGGAACAATAAAGAAATCACAACGGGAGACACAAGGAGCGGTAGATACAAGCATCACCAACAGAATAGAAGAGATAGACGAGAAAACCTCAGGGGCTGAAGACACCACAGAAAACATTGACACAACTGTTAAAGATAATGTAAAATGAAAAAAAAAATCCTATCCCAAAATATACAGGAAATCCAGGACACAATTAGAAGATCAAACCTAAGGATAATAGGTATAGAAGAAAGTGAAAACTCCCAACTTAAAGGGCCAGTAAATATACTCAACAAAATTATAAGAGAAAACTTACCTAACATAAAGAAAGAGATGCCCATAAACATACAAGAAGCCTACAGAACTCCAAATAGATGGGATCAAAAGAGAAATTCCTCCCATCACATCATAGTTAAAACACCAAACGAACAAAACAAAGAATATTAAAAGCAGTAAGGGAAAAAGGTCAAGTAACATATAAAGAGAGACCTATCAGAATCACCCCAGACTTCTCACCAGAGACTATGAAAGCCAGAAGATCCTGGACAGATGCCATACAGACCCTAAGAGAACACAAATGCCAGCCCAGGTTACTGTATCCTGCAAAACTCTCAATTAACATAGATGGAGAAACCAAAATATTCCATGACAAAACCAAATTTACACAATTTCTTTCTACAAATCCAGCCCTACAAACGATAATAAATGGTAAAGCCCAACATAAGGATGCAAGCTACACTCTAGAAAAAGCAAGAGACTAATCATCTTGGCAACAAAACAAATAGAAGAAAAGCACACAAACATAATCTCACATCCAAATATGAATATAACAGGAAGCAACAATCACTATTCATTAATATCTCTCGACATCAATGGACTCAATTCCCCAATAAAAAGACATAGATTAAGAAACTGGATATACAATGAGGACCCTGCATGCTGCCTACAGGAAACACACCTCAGAGACAAAGAAAGACACTACCTCAGAGCAAATATCTAGAAAACAACTTTCCAAGCAAATGGCCGGAAGAAACAAGCTGGAGTTGCCATTCTAATATCAAATAAAATTGACTTTCAACCAAAAGTCATTAAAAAAGATAAGGAAAGTCATTTCATATTCATCAAAGAAAAAATCCACCATGGTGAACTCTTAATCCTAAATATCTATGCTCCAATTGCAAGGGCACCTACATTCATAAAAGAAATCTTACTAATGCTCAAAGCACACATTGCACCTCACACAATAATAGTAGGAAATTTCAACACCCCACTCTCATCAATGGACAGATCATGGAAACAGAAATTAAACAGATTTAGAGAAACTAACAGAAGTTATGAACCACATGGATTTAACAGATATTTACAGAAAATTCCATCCTAAAACAAAAGGATATACCTTCTTCTCAGCACCTCATGGAACCTTCTCCAAAATTGAACATACAATCAGTCACAAAACAGGCCTCAACAGATACAGGAAGACAGAAACAATCCCATGCTTCCTCTCAGATCATCACACACTGAGACTGGTCTTCAATACCAACAATAATGACAGAAAGCCCACATATACATGGAAGTTGAACAATGCTCTACTCAATGACAACTTGGTCAAGGAAGAAATAAAGAAAGAAATTAAAGACCTCTTAGAATTTAATGAAAATTAAGATATAATATTCCCAAACTTATGGGACACAATGAAAGTTGGTTCTAAGAGGAAAATGCATAGCTTCTGAGTGCCTGCAGAAAGAAACAGGAGAGAGCATATATCAGCAGCTTGACAGCACACCTAAAAGCTCTAGAACAAAAAGAAGCAAATACACCCAAGAGGAATAGAAGGCAGGAAATAATCAAACTCAGAGCTGAAATCAACCAGGTAGAAATGAAAAGGACTATACAAAGAAACAGAAAAAAGAGTCAAAAACAGCTCCTGCTGCCTCTATAGGAGTTCCAAAAGTCCAACAAGTACCACAACCATAACAGATATGCAAAAGATTGAGGTCAGTCAAATACAGGCTCCCCGATTGTCAGTTTAGTCTCTGAGTGAGCCCTTATGAGCCCTGATATCAGTCAGTATGGAGAGGAGTTGAAATCAGAGGAACTGAGTGGAAGAAGCCAGTGGGAGTTCAGAAAGAACTAAAAAGCATGCGCTTATACAACAGCAAGCCTCTGAGACGGCAATGACTTCAATAATATAAAATTCCTTTTATGGGTATGTTTGCTTGCTTTACCCTTCTAGTAGGCTTAAACAGTTTCTCCCATTAGATATCTCCTTTTTTAAATGAAGGCATTTAGGGATATAAACTTTCCTCTTAGTACTGCTTTTATTCTGTTCCATAGTTTGGATGCATTGTGCTTTCATTGTCTTTAAATTCTAGGAAGTCTTTAATTTCTTCATTTCTGCCTTGTCCCAGTAGTCATTATGTAGAGAGTAGTTCAGTTTCCATAAGTTTGTAGGTATTTTATGGTTTCTATTGTTGAAATCCAGCTTTATTCCATGGTGGTCTCATAGGATACAGGGGGCTATTTCAATTTCCTTGTGTGATCAAGTAAGTTCTAAATTTTGGAGAAAGTTCTATGAGGTGCTGAAACAATGGTATATTCTTCTGTGTTTGGGTGAAAAGTTCTGGAGAATTCTGTTTGGTCCATTTGCTAGGTAACAACTATTCCATTATTTCTGTTTTTGTTTGGGTGATCAGTTCATTGGTGAGAGTGGGGTATTGAAGCCTCCTACTATTATTGCGTGATGTCTAATGTGTGGTTTAAGCTTTAGTAATGGTTTACAAAATGTTTATAATGTATACAAATATGAATTTGGAATGTTTACAATTGTTGATGGTCTTACATTTAGGACATAGATATTAAGAATTGACAGTTCATCTTGATGGATTTTTCCTTAGATGAGAATGAAATGTCTTTTCCCACCTCTTTTGACTAATTTTCATTTGAAGTTTATTTTGTTAGATATTAGAAGTGATATACCAGCCCGCTTCTTAGATTCCTTAGCTTAGAAAGTCTTTTACTAACTCTATGTTCTAAGGCAATGTCTGTTTTTGGTGCTGATGTGTATTGCTTGTATGCAGCAGAAGGATAGATGCTGTTTTAGCATTTAGTCTGCTATCCTGTATATTTTTGTGTGTGGAATTGAGGTCATTGTTGCTGAGAAATATCAATGACAAATGATTGTTGATTCCTGTTATTTTGATGGTGGTTCTGATGGTGGTGGGGGGGGATGTGTGGTTCCACTATTATGATTTTGCTGGTGTGAAATTTTCTGTGTTTCCATGGGTGCACTTAACCTCTTTAGGTTGGATTTTTTCTTCTGGTACACACACACACACACACACACACACACACACACACACACACACACACTCTCACTCACAAACAAACAACACCACACATACAGACTAGTTAATTTTTGACAAGCCATGACTAGCTCAAAGATGGGGTATTCCTAAATCTTCTCTTGATAGCAAATCTTTCCCTGTGTTACTCTTGAGACTCCTAAACCTTCACCTGCTTCCCCAGCCTATTCTGGGAAGCTGCCAGTGGCCGATTACCCAAATTCTAACATGGGTGGTTGACATTCTTTCCTTCAGCTCTTATGTCCCATCCTCCCTTCCTGCAGCCCCTGACCCCCAGAGTCATGGTGATTGTATTTTCCTTTCTCTTAGTTCCTTGCCCACAGAAATCTAAAGGTTCCACTCCTCCCCCCCCCCCGCTCTCTCTGTGCCAAGCCATTGACTGTTGGCTCTTTATTGATCGATGAACAACCAATTAGGAACAAGTACAAGGAACTTCCACATTTAGCCAGGAAGATTTTGCATTAATTCAAAGCATTAGAACCAATCCCTAACATTTATTTCAGGAATTTTTTTAGATTTAACATTTTCTATGACTGATTTGTATATTTCTTCTCTTGTATGTTCAATTCTTAAGACTGTCTAATCTATTCTGTTGGTCATGCTTGCATCTTTAATTTCTATTCCCTTTTCTAGATTGTTTTATTTCTAGAATTCCCTCAGTTTATGTTTTCTTCATTTCTTCTATTTCCATTCTCAGGTCTTGAACAGTTTTATTTATTAATTTTCTTCAATTGCTTGTTTTTTTTTTGTTGTTGTTTTTTTGTTTTGTTTTGTTTTGTTTTGTTGGTGTTCTTTAAGGCATATATTCACTTCTTGTAATTGTGTTTTTCTGGATTTCTTTAGGGGATTATTAATTTCCTCTTTAAAGACATCTATCACCCTAATAAAGTTCGTTTTGAGGTCACTTTCTTGTGCTTCAGTTTTCTTGTGGATATTCAGGGCTTTCTGTATAAAGATCACTGAGTTCTGGTGGTAACATGTTGCCCAGGCTGTTGTTGATTGTGTTCTTATACTTGTTCCTGGGCATCTGGATTTGAGCGAATATAGGTCTACATACAGATTTCTGATCTTTCTCTTTTAGATTGATGTTTTATTTTTGTTTTTTTTTTTGTTTCCTCTCTTGCTTTGTGTGTGTGTGTGTGTGTGTGTGTGTGTGTGTGTGTGTGTGTGTGTGTGTGTGTATTGGCCTTCTGGCAGCCAGCATGTCCTCTGGTACATTATCTGTTCAAGTTTGGGGACAGACTTCTACAGCCAACCTAGCCTTTGGCCCATCAGTGGGTCTCAAAATGAGTTGGGAGTTGGACTTAGTGAAGAGGAAAATAGTGAGGACTGGGGATAGTGTCAAGGAGAAATTGAGAGAGTCCGGGCTGCCTATCTGAAGCTCTGGCTGCTGGAAAGGTATCAGCCCCAACACTGAGTCTCTGCCTGAGTTTGTCTGTCTGCACCTTTGGCTGGTATTGGCATGACCTACAAATAGCCAACATTTATTTCTGGAATTTTTTAGATTTAACATTTTCTATGACTGATTTAACCTATTCTGATTGTTGTAGCACAGACATGAGCAGAGAATAACTACTGTAGCTGGGATAAGAACATGAGAGTGGGGCATGGAAGGGGTGGCAGGAAGTTGAGTCTTTGGAAACTGAACTGAGGGTTTGGGAAGTTTAGGTGTGCATTGAGACAGTCTACCTGTTATACCTTTTTTTACTTGATTTTTTTAAAATTTATGTTTCAAATGTTATTCCCAATCCAGTTTCCTGTCCATAAACCCCTATCCCATCCTCTTCCCTCTTCTTCTATGAGGGTGTTCCCCACCCAAGCACCAACCCCTTCTTAACTCCCCACCCTGACATTCCCCTACACTGGAGGTCCAGCCTTGGCAGACCAAGGGATTCTTCTCCCACTGATGCCCCACAAGCCAATCCTCGGCTACATATGGAACTAGAGCCATGAGTCTGTTCATGTGTACTCTTTGGATGGTGGTTTAGTCCCTGGGAGCTCTGGTTTGTTGGTACTGTTCTTATGGGGTTGCAAACCCCTTCAGCTCCTTCATTCCTTTCTTTGACTCCTCCAGTGGGAACCCCATTCTCAGGTCAAAGGTTTGCTGCTAGCATTCACCTCTGTATTTGTCAGGTCTGGCAAAGCCTCTGAGGAAAAAGATATACAGGTTCCTGTCAGCATGCACCTCTTGACATGGACAATATTGTCTGGGTTTGGTGACTGGATATATATGGACTTGATCCCCAGGTGGAGCAGACTCTGAATGGCCATTCCTTCAGTCTCTGCTCCAAACTTTATCTCTATATCTCCTCCTATGAATATTTTTCTTTCCCTTTCTAAGAACAACTAAAGCATCTGCATTTTGGTTATCCTACTTCTTGAGCTTCATGTGGTCCATGGATTTTTATCTTGAGTAATTCAAGATTTTGGGCTAATATCCACTTATCAGTGAGGGCATACCATAAGTGTTTTTTTTTTTTTGTTTTTTGTTTTTTTTTTTATGATTGGGTTACCTCACTGAGAAAGATATTTTCTAGTTTCATCCATTTGCTTGTGAATCTCATAAAATCATTGTTTTTTTTCTTTTTTATTTTTTGATTAACTTGAGTATTTCTTATATACATTTCGAGTGTTATTCACTTTCCAGGTTTCCGGGCAAACATCCCCCTCCCCCCTCCCCTTCCTTATGGGTGTTCCCCTCCCAACGCTCCCCCCATTGCCGCCCTCCCCCCATAGTCTAGTTCACTGGGGGTTCAGTCTTAGCAGGACCCAGGGCTTCCCCTTCCACTGGTGCTCTTACTAGGATATTCATTGCTACCTATGGGGTCAGAGTCCAGGGTCAGTCCATGTATAGTCTTTAGGTAGTGGCTTAGTCCCTGGAAGCTCTGGTTGCTTGGCATTGTTGTACATATGGGGTCTCGAGGCCCTTCAAGCTCTTCCAGTTCTTTCTCTGATTCCTTCAACGGGAGTCCTATTCTCAATTCAGTGGTTTGCTGCTGGCATTCGCCTTTGTATTTGCTGTATTCTGGCTGTGTCTCTCAGGAGAGATCTACATCCGGCTCCTGTCGGTCTGCACTTCTTTGCTTCATCCATCTTGTCTATATGGGTGGCTGTATATGTATGGGCCACATGTGGGGCAGGCTCTGAATGGGTGTTCCTTCAGTCTCTGTTTTAATCTTTGCCTCTCTCTTCCCTGCCAAGGGTATTCTTGTTCCCCTTTTAAAGACAGAGTGAAGCATTCACATTTTGATCATGTGTCTTGAGTTTCATTTGTTCTAGGCATCTAGGGTAATTCAAGCATTTGGGCTAATAGCCACTTATCAATGAGTGCATACCATGTGTGTTTTTCTGTGTTTGGGTTAGCTCACTCAGGATGATATTTTCCAGTTCCAACCATTTGCCTACGAATTTCATAAAGCCATTGTTTTTTGATAGCTGAGTAATATTCCATTGTGTAGATGCACCACATTTTCTGTATCCATTCCTCTGTTGAAGGGCATCTGGGTTCTCTCCAGCTTCTGGCTATTATAAATAAGGCTGCGATGAACATAGTGGAGCACGTGTCTTTTTTATATGGTGGGGCATCTTTTGGGTATATGCCCAAGAGAGGTATAGCTGGATCCTCAAGCAGTTCAATGTCCAATTTTCTGAAGAACCTCCAGACTGATTTCCAGAATGGTTGTACCAGTCTGCAACCCCACCAAAAATGGAGGAGTGTTCCTCTTTCTCCGCATCCTCGCCAGCATTTGCTGTCACCTGAGTTTTTGATCTTAGCCATTCTCACTGGTATGAGGTGAAATCTCAGGGTTGTTTTGATTTGCATTTCCCTTATGACTAAAGATGTTGAACATTTCTTTAGGTGTTTCTCAGCCATTCGGCATTCCTCGGCTGTGAATTGTTTGTTTACCTCTGAACCCCATTTTTAATAGGGTTATTTGTCTCCCTGCAGTCTAACTTCTTGAGTTCTTTGTATATTTTGGATATAAGGCCTCTATCTGTTGTAGGATTGGTAAAGATCTTTTCCCAATCTGTTGGTTGCCATTTTATCCTAACCACAGTGTCCTTTGCCTTACAGAAGGTTTGCAGTTTTATGAGATCCCATTTGTCGATTCTTGATCTTAGAGCATAAGTCATTGGTGTTTTGTTCAGGAAATTTTTTCCAGTGCCCATGTGTTCCAGATGCTTCCCTAGTTTTTCTTCTATTAGTTTGAGTGTGTCTGGTTTGATGTGGAGGTCCTTGATCCACTTGGAGTTAAGCTTTGTACAGGGTGATAAGCATGGATCGATCTGCATTCTTCTACATGTTGACCTCCAGTTGAACTAGCACCATTTGCTGAAAATGCTATCTTTTTTCCATTGGATGGTTTTGGCTCCTTTGTCAAAAATCAAGTGACCATAGACGTGTGGGTTCATTTCTGGGTCTTCAATTCTATTCCATTGGTCTATCTGTCTGTCTCTGTACCAATACCATGCAGTTTTTATCACTATTGCTCTGTGATACTGCTTGAGTTCAAGGATAGTGATTTCCCCTGAAGTCCTTTTATTGTTGAGGATAGTTTTAGCTATCCTGGGTTTTTTGTTATTCCAGATGAATTTGCAAATTGTTCTGTCTAACTCTTTGAAGAATTGGATTGGTATTTTGATGGGGATTGCATTGAATCTGTAGATTGCTTTTGGTAAAATGGTCATTTTTACTAAATTAATCCTGCCAATCCATGAGCATGGGAGATCTTTCCATCTTCTGAGGTCTTCTTCAATTTCTTTCTTCAGAGTCTTGAAGTTCTTATTGTACAAATCTTTTACTTGCTTTGTTAAAGTCACACCGAGGTACTTTATATCATTTGGGTCTATTATGAAGGGTGTCGTTTCCCTAATTTCTTTCTCGGCTTGTTTCTCTTTTGTGTAGAGGAAGGCTACTGATTTATTTGAGTTAATTTTATACCCAGCCACTTTGCTGAAGTTGTTTATCAGCTTTAGTAGTTCTCTGGTGGAACTTTTGGGATCACTTAAATATACTATCATATCATCTGCAAATAGTGATATTTTGACTTCTTCTTTTCTGATCTGTATCCCCTTGACCTCCTTTTGTTGTCTGATTGCTCTGGCTAGAACTTCAAGAACTATATTGAATAAGTAGGGAGAGAGTGGGCACCTTGTCTAGTCCCTGATTTTAGTGGGATTGTTTCATGTTTCTCTCCATTTAGTTTAATGTTAGCAACTGGTTTGCTGTATATGGCTTTTACTATGTTTAGGTATGGGCCTTGAATTCCTGATCTTTCCAGGACTTTTTCATGAAGGGGTGTTGAATTTTGTCAAATGCTTTCTCAGCATCAAATGAAATGATCATGTGGTTTTGTTCTTTCAGTTTGTTTATATAATGGATCACGTTGATGGTTTTCCGTATATTAAACCATCCCTGCATGCCTGGGATGAAGCCAACTTGATCATGGTGGATGATTGTTTTGATGTGCTCTTGGATTCGGTTTGCCAGAATTTTATTGAGTATTTTTGCGTCGATATTCATAAGGGAAATTGGTCTGAAGTTCTCTTTCTTTGTTGGGTCTTTGTGTGGTTTAGGTATAAGAGTAATTGTGGCTTCATAGAAGGAATTCGGTAGTGCTCCATCTGTTTCAATTTTGTGGAATACTTTGGATAATATTCGTATGATGTCTTCTATGAAATTCTGATAGAATTCTGCACTAAACCCGTCTGGACCTGGGCTCTTTTTGGTTGGGAGACCTTTAATGACTGCTTCTATTTCCTTAGGAATTATGGTTTTTTTTTAACTGGTTTATCTTTTCCTGGTTTACCTTCGGTACCTGGTATCTGTCTTGGAAATTGTCCATTTCCTGCAGATTTTCAAGTTTTGTTGAATATAGGCTTTTATAGTAAGATCTGATGATTTTTTGAATTTCCTCTGAATCTCTAATTATGTCTCCCTTTTCATTTCTGATTTTGTTAATTTGGACATACTCTCTGTGTCCTCTCATTAGTCTGGCTAAGGGTTTATCTATCTTGTTGATTTTCTCAAAGAACCAACTTTTGGTTCTGTTGATTCTTTCTATGGTCCTTTTTGTTTCTACTTGGTTGATTTCAGCTCCGAGTTTGATTATTTCCTGCCTTCTACTCCTCCTGGGTGTATTTGCTTCTTTTTGTTCTAGAGCTTTTAGGTGTGCTGTCAAGCTGCTGACATATGCTCTTTCCTGTTTCTCTCTGCAGGCACTCAGTGCTATGAGTTTTCCTCTTAGCACAGCTTTCATTGTGTCTCATAAGTTTGGGTATGTTGTACTTTCATTTTCATTAAATTCTAAAAAGTTTTTAATTTCTTTCTTTATTTCTTCCTTGACCAGGTTATCATTGAGTAGAGCATTGTTCAATTTCCAAGTATATGTGGGCATTCTTCCCTTATTTTTATTGAAGACCAGTTTTAGGCCGTGGTGGTCCGATTGCATGCATGGGATTATTTCTATCTTTCTGTACCTTTTGAGGCCCGTTTTTTGACCAATTATATGGTCAATTTTGGAGAAAGTACCATGAGGAGCTGAGAAGAAGGTATATCCTTTTGCTTTAGGATAGAATATTCTATAAATATCCGTTAATTCCATTTGGCTCATGACTTCTCTTAGTCTGTCTACGTCTCTGTTTAATTTCTGTTTCCATGATCTGTCCATTGATGAGAGTGGGGTGTTGAAATCTCCTACTATTATTGTGTGAGGTGCAATGTGTGTTTTGAGCTTTAGTAAGATTTCTTTTACATATGTAGGTGCCCTTGTATTTGGGGCATAGATATTTAGGAATGAGAGTTCATCTTGGTGGATTTTTCCTTTGATGAATATGAAGTGTCCTTTCTTATCTTTTTTGATGACTTTTAGTTGAAAATTGATTTTATTTGATATTAGAATGGCTACTCCAACTTGCTTCTTCCGACCATTTGCTTGGAAAGTTGTTTTCCAGCCTTTCACTCTGAGGTAGTGTCTGTCTTTGTCTCTGAGGTGTGTTTCCTGTAGGCAGTAGTATGCAGGGTCATCATTGCGTATCCAGTTTGTTAATCTATGTCTTTTTATTGGGGAGTTGAGGCCATTGATGTTGAGAGATATTAAGGAATAGTGATTATGGGTTATATTCATATTTGGATGTGAGGTTATGTTTGTGTGCTTTTCTTCTCTTTGTTTTGTTGCCAAGACGATTAGTTTCTTCCTTCTTCTAGGGTATAGCTTGCCTCCTTATGTTGGGCTTTACCATTTATTATCCTTTGTAGTGTTGGGTTTGTAGAAAGATATTGTGTAAATCTGGTTTGCTCATGGAATATCTTGGTTTCTCCATCTATGTTAATTGAGAGTTTTGCAGGATACAGTAACCTGGGCTGGCATTTGTGTTCTCTTAGGGTCTCTATGACATCAGTCCAGGATCTTCTGGCCTTCATAGTTTCTGGCAAAAAGTCTGGTGTGATTCTGATAGGTCTGCCTTTATATGTTACTTGACCTTTTTCCCTTACTGCTTTTAATATTCTTTCTTTATTTTGTGTGTTTGGTGTTTTAACTATCATGTGACGGGAGGTGTTTCTTTTCTGGTCCAATCTATTTGGAGTTCTGTAGGCTTCTTGTATGCCTATGGGTATCTCTTTTTTTAGGTTAGGGAAGTTTTCTTCTATGATTTTTTTGAAGATATTTACTGGTCCTTTGAGCTGGGAGTCTTCACTCTCTTCTATACCTATTATCCTTAGGTTTGATCTTCTCATTGAGTCCTGGATTTCCTGTATGTTTTGGACCAGTAGCTTTTTCCGCTTTTCATTATCTTTGACAGTTGAGTCAATGATTTCTATGGAATCTTCTGTTCCTGTGATTTTCTCTTCCATCTCTTGTATTCTGTTGGTGAAGCTCGTATCTACAGCTCCTTGTCTCTTATTTTGGTTTTCTATATCCTGGGTTGTTTCCATGTGTTCTTTCTTGATTGCTTCTATTTCCATTTTTAATTCCTTCAACTGTTTGATTGTGTTTTCCTGGAATTCTTTCAGGGATTTTTGTTTCTCCTCTCTATGGGCTTCTACTTGTTTATTTATGTTTTTCCTGGAATTATTTCAGGCATTTTTGTGACTCCTCTCTGTAGGCTTCTACTTGTTTATTGTTTTCCTGTGTTTCTCTAAGGGAGTTCTTCACGTCTTTCTTGAAGTCCTCCAGCATCATGATCAAATATGATTTTGAAACTAGGTCTTGCTTTTCTGGTGTGTTTGGATATTTCATGTTTGTTTTAATGGGAGAATTGGGCTCCAATGATGGCATGTAGTCTTGGATTCTGTTGCTTGGGTTCCTGCACTTATCTCTCGCCATCAGATTATCTCTAGTGTTACTTTGTTCTGCTATTTCTGACCGTGGCTAGACTGTCCTATAAGCCTGTGTGTCAGGAGTGCTGTAGACCTGTTTTCCTGTTTTCTTTCAGCCAGTTATGGGGACAGAGTGTTCTGCTCTCAGGCGTGTAGTTTTTCCTCTCTACAGGTCTTCAGCTGTTCCTGTGGGCCTGTGTCTTGAGTTCACCAGGCAGGTCACTTGCAGCAGAAAAGTTGGTCTTACCTGTGGTCCCGAGGCTCAAGTTCGCTCGCGGGGTGCTACCCACGAGCTCTCTGCGGTGGTAGCAACCAGGAAGATCTGCGCCGCTGTTTCCGGGAGCTTCAGTGCACCAGGGTTCCAGATGGCGTTTGGTGTTTTCCTCTGGAATCAGTAATGTGTGCAGAGTGCAGTCTCTTCTGGTTTCCCAGGCATGTCTGCCTCTCAGAAGGTTTAGCTCTCCCTCCCACGGGATTTGGGTGCAGAGAACTGTTTATCTGGTCTGTTCCTTCAGGTTCTGGCGGTGTCTCAGGCGCAGGGGTCCTGGCGCTCCTGGACCCTCCCCCATGGGAACCCAGAGGCCTTATACAGTTTCCTATTGGGCCAGGGATGTGGGCAGGGGTGGGCAGTGTTGGTGGTCTCTTCTGCTCTGCAGCCTCAGGAGTGCCCACCTGACCAGGCGGTGAGGTCTCTCTCCCACGAGGTCTGGGAGCAGAGAGCTGCTGCGGACCGGCCGGGATTCGCGGGTGTGGGACTCCAGGTAAACACAGGGAGTGCCCGGTCCTAGAAGAATTCTGCCTCTGTGTGTCCCGAGTTCACCAGGCAGGTCTCTTGCAGCAGAAAAGTTGGTCTTACCTGTGGTCCCAAGGCTCATGTTTGCTTGCTGGGTGCTGCCCACGAGCTCTCTGAGGTGCCACAACCAGGAAGATCTGCGCCGCCGTTTCTGGGAGCTTCAGTGCACCAGGATTCCAGATGGCTTTTGGTGTTTTCCTCTGGAATCAGTAATGTGTGCAGAGTGCAGTCTCTTCTGGTTTCCCAGGCGTGTCTGCCTCTCTGAAGGTTTAGCTCTCCCTCCAAAATCATTGTTTTTAATAGCTGAATAGTAATCCATTGTGTAGATATACCACAATTTCTCTATGCATTCCTTTTTTGAAGGGCATCTAGGTTCTTTCAACCTTCAGGCTATTATAAATAAGGCTGCTATGAACATAGTGAAGCATGTGTCCTTGTTAAATGTTGAAGTATATTTTGGGTATATACTTAGAAGTAGTGTAGCTAGGTCCTCAGGTAGTATTATATCTAATTTTCTGAGGAAACTCCAGGCTGATTTCCAGAGTGTATGAGCTTCCAATCCCACCCCAAAATGGAGGAGTGTTCCTCTTTCTCCACATCCTTGCCAGCATCTGCTGTCACCTGAGTTTTTGACCTTAGCCATACTGACTTGTGTGAGGTGGAATCTTATGGTTGTTTTGCTTTGCATTTTTGTGATGACTAAGGATGTTGAACTTTTCTTTCGATACTTTGCAGCCATTTGATATTCCTCAGCTGAGAATTCTTTGTTTAGCCCTGTACTCCATTTTTAACTGGGTTATTTGTTTCTCTGGAGTCTAACTTCTTTAGTTCTTTGGGTATATTGAATATTAGCCCTCTGTCGGATGTAGGATTAGTAAAGATCTTTTCCCAATCTGTTGGTTGCCATTTTGTCCTAACGACAGTGTCCTTTGCCTTACAGAAGCTTTGTAATTTTATGAGGTCCCATTTCTCAATTCTTGATCTTAGAGCATATGCCATTGTTGTTCTGTTCATTAAATTTCCCCCAGTGCCCATGTGTTTGAAGATCTTCCTCACTTTTTCTTCTATTAATTTGATTGTGTCTTTTTATATGTAGGTCCTTGATCCACTTGGATTTGAGCTTTATATACAGGGTGATAAGAATGAATCAATTTGCATTCTACATGCTGACCTCCAGTTGAACCAGCACCATTTGTTGAAAATGCTACTTTTTTTCCCACTGGATGGTTTTAGATCCTTTGTGAAAGATCAAGTGACCATAGTTGCATGGCTTCATTTCTTGGTCTTCAAGTCTATTCCATTTGTCTACCTGCTTGTTTCTGTACCAATACCATACAGCTTTTATCGCTATTGCTCTTCTGACTGACATGACTTGTACCTGAACAGCTGATATCTGGCCATGGTGGGATAGCAAGCAGGGTAGAGCACGTATGTGACCAGGAAGAAGGAAGAGATGCTATGGATTGTGTCTTTGGGATCAGAACTAAGGGAGCAGGAGGGTTCTGAGGTTATGTGGGTCCCTTACAAATTTAGCAAGTTAGCAAATTATAATTACTATATTTTACAATTATGTTAATTTGCAATATAAAATGCAAATTTAAATTGCTATACTTTAAACCATGTCAACTTCATTTTTTCATTTTAAATCTAATCTATCAAGTGAATTTTCTGGTCATAGGTTGAATTTTATTATAAACATTTCAACAACTATTATTCTCTCTTGCTTTTCTTCTATAGTCTCCAAGGGCACTATGGTACTATTCCAATCTGGTAATGTAAATATCATTTATATTCTTTCGTTTATATGAATAATAAGACAAAATAAATGACTATGGTTGACATTGTCTCAAGAAGCAAACTAAGGGGGCTGGGGATTTAGCTCAGTGGTAGAGCGCTTGCCTAGGAAGCGCAAGGCCCTGGGTTCGGTCCCCAGCTCCGGAAAAAAAAAGAACCAAAAAAAAAAAAAAAAAAAGAAGCAAACTAAATCAGAGAAAGGACTGAAAGAGCTTGAAGGGGCTTGAGACCCCATATGTACAACAATGCCAACCAACCACAGCTTGCAGGGACTAAGCCACTACCCAAAGACTATACATGGACTAACCCTGGGCTCCAACCTCATAGGTAGCAATGAATAGCCTAGTAAGAGCACCAGTGGAAGGGGAAGCCCTTGGTCCTGCCTAGACTGAACGGCCAGTGAATGTGATTGTTGGGGGGAGGGTAGTAATGGGGGGAGGATGGGGAGGGGAACACCCATAGAGAAGGGGAGGGGGAGGGGTTTGGGGGATGTTGGCCTGGAAACCGGGAAAGAGAATAACAATTGAAATGTAAATAAGAAATACCCAAGTAAATAAAGACGAAAAAAGAAGCAAACTAAAGAACAAGCTTTTGCCAGAAAGATCATTTTCATAGTCCTAATCCTAAAGCAGAAAATGGAGACTCTGTATTCTCTTTCAAATAACAAACTTTGGGAGAATCCCACTCAGTAGATGTCCAAGAAATAACTTCATATTTCTTCTACTTTTCTACACAGGCTACATTACCAAGGGTTCCTGTTTAGCAATTATTCTTTAAAGCTTAGATCCTTTTATGCATTTCTAGAATGAAAGCTAGTTCTGTTTGAAGAAAAATGTAGTTACTTTCTATGCTCTTAAAGGCATGGTACAAATGTTATTTCACATAACAGAGTGGTCAATATTACTTTATCTAATAATTTTATATGGGAAGATTTCTAAGCAGAGTCTTAAAGCTAGAGTATTTGAGGTACTCTCATTTGCTTTTTTATATAAGTGAATGTAAATAGCTTATTCTGTGTTAAGTTATAAACTTGATATGGGGTGTTTCCCTGAAATAAAAAAAAAATCATTGCTGTAACATTCCAAGCATATTGTGTCTTTTTTGTCTTTGTTAAAAAGAAGTGTCTCAACCCTGCACCATTTCGTTCTATCCATTGAACATTTGCTTCCACTAGAGCTAGTTTCAAGATCTCATCCAACTGGGATGGAATATAAGATATCCTTGATGGGAATCACTTTATGTTAGAACAAAAGAAAAATCTTAACCTTTTTTTTACCAGAATTAGTTTTGACTATCTTTGATGCGATAGCCAAACTCAAGATAATAATAAACATACAATATCATCTATCAGCACCCCAATGACAATAATGGCTCAATTCATGTCAGTGTTAGAGTCCCATGAATGTATGCTGTTAAGAGGTACAACTACTTTGATGTCTTGGGACAGGTATGTACAAATGGCTATAGTCTTTATGAATAAGAGAAAGAAAAATATCTATAAAAGAGATATAATTTCCAGAGCTATTCTCCAGTCTCTAGTGAACAGCTATCTTTTAGTACCTGTCTCCAAGTTTGTCTCTTTTTTTCTTCCAACTGTAACAACTGCCAACTTGTCAAATGAGGCAGCTTTTGCTTCCCCATGGCAACAGATTTGTGCCCTATGTGACGGGATTTCCATATTGACAACTGGAAAGTGTCCCAAATAATTGCAAGAAGCACCTGGAGTTTAATTTCACATCTTAACATCCAGAAGGAGGGTTTTTTCTTTCTTCTCCTCACATGCAAAGTTATTTATATGCCTCACAACTGATGGTGTGATGACAGCCCAAGCTAAGCAGAGAAGATTTGAAAGATTCAATAAACTCAGCTTCCCTGGAAATGGTAAACTAATGTCTTTCAGAAGATTTGAATGATTTGCCTAAAATAACTAGGAATTTTAAAGCATACTTGCATTTAAAATAATGATAAGATAATAGCCTCTCATCATCTTCACCACCAAAACGGTAAGGATGGAATAATTTTACATGAAAGACCTAAAGCTTTCCTTGTCAACATGTAAGTAAATGCCAGAGAACAGGTGAAAAATATACACTTTGTGAACAGAAATAGGTATTTTGAACAAAAGAAGTAGAACTGTATCTTGCTCCCTAATGGAAACTCTTTATCACTAAAAATAGCACACTGGAAACTGACAAAGTGGCATGCATTTAAGTGAGTCTGAATGATAGATAGTGACCTGAAGCACAGATAGGCTGTAAGCATTATTCAAAAGTACATTGGCCGTCCTTGTCAAGATAATATGAAACCTTTAGTTGCCTCATTGGTGGTGATGGTGGTGGTGGTGGTGGTGGTGGTGGTGGTGGTGGTGGTGGTGTTGCTGGTAGCAAGCACGTGTGCACGTGTGCGTGCATGTGTGTTTGTGTGTGTGTGTGTGTGTGTGTGTGTGTGTGTGTGTGTGTGTGTGTGTGATGCAGAGTCATAATGTTGAGGAGTTTGATTTTCCTTTCTTTACCATATCATTCATAATCATGGTTTTCTTCAAATGACACAGACTTCTCTTGGGATTCTGCATTCGATTTCTTCTAAAACTAGAAATTAATGAAACTTCATTTGGGCTTTAAAAACCTTAAAATTCTTTTTCTTACCCAATTTCCATGCGTACCATTAGTCATCTTTGCTTTCCAATGTTCTTGAAAATAGCAAAGTTAAGTGGCACACATTTGCCATGTAATAACCTTTATTCAATTTACTTACTCACAATTTGAAAGGCTTTATGGCCAACACTCTGTTTTGTTGTGTTTCTCAGTGTGAAAGATCAAAGGTTAACCTACAACTGTTTTTAATTTATTTGATTCTGACCAAAGACCTCACTGGAAAGTTCAACAAACAAGACTGATCTATCTCACTTTTGGAAAATGAAAGTCAATGGTCTCCTCCTTCCTTTTGCTTGAACCTGGAGCTCCTGCGATGGATATCTGTAGGCTACAAGTTAGGGCTGTATGACTGAAATGCTTTTGGCTCAGAACTCAGGCCTCAATGACAGCTCAGCTGCTGGAGATGCAGAAAACAAAGAGTAACAAAGAAGAATGTCAGTTCTGCAAACCACAGAGGAATGCCTGAAGGAAAAAGAAATCAAAATTTCATTTTCTTTTACATTATTTTGATATATTGGAGAGTCATGGCTTTTTATCAATCCTGAGAGTTTAGTAATATTACTCCATAGTGCCCAATAGTCAATTTTGCCTCAGATTTACATTTATTAATAAAAGAATGAATGTTGAATTAAGCATGATCTCTTTTGTTCTTCTGTTCCATGCTCTATATAACAGTTCAACTTGTCTATTCACATATTGCATCATAGTGGAAGAAAAATTTTAGTCATTCATCATTCTTATCAGCAGCTGGGCTTTCCTTTCAGACATTCAAGTCTATTTGATATCTGCCCCTTGTGATGAAATTATCACTCACTGCACTCCTTACTATATACAGCCTCATGTCCAGATACCTAACAAGGATTGACTGGTGCATTTGATTGGCACTTGTCAGAAGAGTTAACTAGTTAGCAATTAGATACATAGATAATAGAGACGCAGTGGAGGTTCTCAACTTCCTTCCATGCACTGGGAATTCCTTGGTGCAAGGTATTTCCCTGCCACAAATAAGAGCGGTACTAAGGTTTATGAAATGTGGGTTTACCTATATGACTTATGATACCTAGAAAATTCTCACATTCATTATTACTCCCTATCTTATCCTTTACTCTGTACTAGTCAACTCTCCTTTCCCCATCAGGGTAACCACTTTGAATATCTCCACTACTAAACAAGGGAAGGACTATTATACCCATCCAAGAATTCTCCAATAAGTTACATTACTAATTAATTATAAATGTCAAACATTTGGTGGGAATATTTTTAAATAGTGATTATATAATAACTAAAGTAAGTTAAGCCAAACTGAAATCAGCGCTGTATCTATAGAATATTATTTTCTCAGAATCTTCACAATCCTGTACTAAAGTGTGTTTGAGTGTGTGTGTATATACATACATACATACATATATAAATAAAACATGTATGAATACATATATATGATAGTGATAGAGATAATGAGAGATGTGAGAGAAACCTATGTTCCTTGGATGAGTAAAGTTTAAGTATGTACATTAATATATTATTTAGTTTCTTCCTGCAAATAGCGATGTTTCTACTAGGCACCACATGTTAGCAAATAAAAAGCTCAGAGACAGTAATTGATTCCTTTTTTGGATATGTTGGCCAGAGGGATTCTATAGAACTTTAAAGGTTATCGTAATGCTTTTGAGTTACTCTAGAACAGGACATTGTGAACCTGAATAAGAAACAGGGAGAAAGCATGGTTCAGACATGAAAGCTCCATGCTTACTAGTTATCTTCCATGTGTAGTAGGAGTGGCTTTGTAAGATAGCAGAAGAGAAAAGTGACCATCAATCTTTTCCAGATGTCAAACGTGTGAGCTACAATCATAATTGTCCAGGAAAGACATGCCCATTTGATGGAATAATGGTATGAACATCTTGAGAGTAATGAACCTCTTTCTGACTAGATTTAAGTCCAATTACACAAGCCAAAGTTCATGTTTAGTATTATAGTTGAGCAATGAACCTATGGACAGACAGACAATGATTGGCTCTAAGGGAAAACATAATAGTATTTTCCTGTTGACCAGACACAGTATTAAACTGACTCTTAATGACTTCATTATATCCATAGATTAATGTATTTTTCAACCCTAATCACAGAAAGGTATTTTTGGGAGTTTATAACAAAGAGATTTTCACCCTGACACAACTGGTCAAGCTGCAGAATATTCGGTCAGTCCTAAATGGGCTTCTCTATCATATCCCCCATGTCACAAGGCTCAGGGACCATTGAGCAAAAGGGTAAAGACAGCCGTTCATGTCAGAGGTGGTAAAAGAATGCAATGAAACAGTGTCTTCTGTATACAATAGTGTGCTGTACATACAAATGTACAGTTGTTATGACAGCATGTTCTCGACCTCTGTAAATAAAAGCTACACAAAATTCCAACAGGGACTGGGAAAGTGATAATGTTGTTCTACCGCTGGAGCAAGAGACGTTGACAATTGATCACTTATGAACAAAGGCAAGACAGCCTTCTGTAAGAGTGTTGCTCCTGGGAAGTCATCCATACTACCCTAAAGGAAGGTGCATGTGCAAAAATTAATGACGATCACATATTGTACTTGATGATGTTGTATAAAGAAAGAACACAAAGCATGGGAGAAAGGGATGAATCTAGGAAAAGCTGAGGAAGAACATATGATCCAGACACATTGCATGACGTACTCAAAGAACTAGTAAATAAAGACTCATCTCATTTCTTTAAGCATTTAAAAAATGCTTGGTGCTGTTGAACCAATGCCAGCTATACAATAGAACATACTTAAGACTGCAACACTTAAAAGAATTATCCATGATATAAGTGATATTGATTGTGTGGCAGTGTTTACACTGAGTTAATGCTGATACAATACCTTCTAAACAGATTTAAAAAAGAGGTTAATGGGTTTTATTTAAAGGTATCCTTGGGATAGCTATTTTAGTGGAGAGCTCTGAAATCTCTTTTGTCCTGAAATTCATACTCGTGGTCACAGAGCACTTTAGCTGGAAGACTATGGCAACATTAAATTGGGTCATTGTGGTAGGATTTTTCTTTAAGAAATAAACATTACAGAAAACCAATCACTGGGCGAGAAGGCAGGACTTCCAGGTGCGGGAAGAGGCAGAGAGAGGAGGAGAAAAGAACTTTTTTTTTCTTTTTTTCTTTTTCTTTTCTTTTTTTTTTTTTGGGACAATGAGAACAAGAGAGGTAGATGGTATGTAGGTAGCCGGAGGCTGTCGGTTCCAGTGGCAGACCTACCAGAGGATTTCTAACAAAGAATCATTTGTAAAATTAGAATGCTAGTTTCTGTGCCCATTGACTGTGTTACCTGATTCTAAACTAAGCTTGTATGGAGTTTTCCTTCAAGTGGAGACTCAACTGGGTTCCAGAGAAAGGTACAGTAGCAGAGCTTGGTATGCAAGGGTACACCCCAGCCAGCCATGGGAATTTAGTGAGATGAGCAGAGAGAGTGATTTTGGAGCCCCGTAGAGACAGAGCCAGTGTGGGCGAGACAAGTCCTGGCTAAAAGGGAAAAATGCGGTCTCAGCCTGCCTGCTGGGCTGAAGACAGACGTAGGCCACCAGCTGGTGCATAGTCAGTGTATTGCTTTTTAATATTTCATGCCACAGATCATTCTGCATATCTAGTATTCACACCTCAGTACAACTAAACGTTTATTAGTTGGCATATATTTCTGAAAATTGAAAAACGTTTTTCCAAAACTAAAGAAACCAAGACTGGACAGATGACTCAGTGGTCAAGAATGCTTTGTGCTCATTCAGGGGACACAGATTCTGTTCCCAGCAGTCACAGCAGGCAGCTGCTTTTACTCTAGTTCCAGAGCATTTGACACCCTTTTCTGACCTCAAAAGGCACATATATGTATATGGGGTACATGACCTCCTCTGTGTCTATAGGTTGTAGCTTGATTATAATTTACTTAACATCTAATATTCACTTATAAGTGAATGCATATCATATTTGTCTTTCTGAATCTGGATTACCTTGTTCAGGATAAATTTCTCTAGTTGCGCCATTTGCCTACAAATTTCATGACGTCATTGTTTTTAGCATCTGAGTAACAGTCCATTGGATAAGTATACCACGTTCTTTTCTCCATTCTTCTGTCGAAGTTCCTATAGGTTCTTTTCAGTTTCTGGCTATTATTAATATGTTCGCAATTAACATAATTTGAGTTAGTGTCTTTGTGGTAGGATGGAAATTTCCATAAGTATATCCCCAAGAGTGGGCGGCATAGCAGTCTTGAGGTAGTTTGATCCCCAGTTTTCTGAAGAACTGTCATACTGATTTCCAGAATGGCTGTACAGATTTGCACTTCCTCCAGCAATGGGGGATTTTCCCCCTTGTTCCACATCCTTGACAGCATGAGCTGACATTGGTCCATTGATTGATTTTGGCCATTCTGACAGGTATAACACAGATTCTCAACATAGTTTAACTTACATTTTCCTGGTGGATAAGGATAGTAAGCATTTTTTAAGTGTTTCTTAGCCACTTGGAATGCCTCTATTGAGAACTCTGTTTAGATCTGTACCCCATTTTTAAATTTTGTTCTTTGGTTTTGAGGTCTAGAATCTTAAGTTCTTTACATATATTGTATTTTAGACCTGTATTAAATGTGACATTCATAAAAGTCTTTTTTCCATTCAGTAGTGTGTCACTTTGTCCAATTAATGCTATACTTTACCATATAGATGCTTTTCAGTTTCATGGCCTTACATTAATTAATTGAGATACTGATAATCTGTTTAGAGAATTTTCTTTTGTGCCAATGTATTCAAAGCTATAACCCAATTTCTCTTCCATTAAATTCAATGTTTTATTTGTTTGTTTGTTTGTTTGATTGATTGTTGAGGTTTTGGTTCTTGTGGACCTGAGTTTTGTGCAGGGTGACATACATGAATCGGTGTGTACTGTCCACAGGCTGACATCCAGTCTGCGCAGCACCATTTGTTGAAGATGTCCTCTTTTTGCCAGTGTATCTTACTGGCTGCTTTATCAAAAATGAAGTGTGCATAGTTTGTGTAGGTATGTCTGTATCTTTGATTCAATATAATTGATCATTATGTCTGTTTTATGACAATATCTTTTATTACTATAGATGTGTAGTAAAACTTAAAATAAAAAAATGGTGATGGCTTTAGCAGTTATTTTATTGTTCAGGATTATTTTAGCTATTCTGGGTTTTTTGTTTTTTCCATATGAACTTGAATATTGTCCTTTTTATGGTCAGGAAAGAATTATGCTGAAATTTTGATGGTGATTTCATTGAACATATAGACTGCTTTTGGGAAGATATGAGTTTATACTATAATGAACCTACCAACACAAAACGAGCATGAGACCTTTCCATATTCTGATATCTTCCTCAATTTCTTTCTCCAAAGACTTGCAGTTTTTATCACACAATCTTTCATTTGCTTGGTTAGTGTTACCCCAAGATATTTTGTAATATGGGTTGCTATTATGAAGTGTATTGCTTCCCTGGTTCCTTTCCGAGTCCATTTGTCATTTGTATACAGAAGGACAGCCGATTTATGTTTTTGAATTAATCTTGTGTCCTGTCTCTTTCCTGAAAGGTTTGTCATTTGTAAGAGTTCCTGGGTTCATTTATTAGGGTCACTTATGCATATTATCATATCATCTGCAAATTACACTATTTGTCTTCTTCATTTCCAGTTTGTGTCCCCTTGATCTTCTTCTGCTGTTTTACTATCTAGCTTGCTAAAATTTCAAATTCTGTATTGAATACATTTGGAAAGAGTGAATAACGTTGTTTTGTTTCTGATTTTAGTCTAATTCATTTAGTTTCTTTCTAGTTAATTTGATGTTGGCTATAAGCTTGCTATAAATTGCCATTATTGTGTTTAAGTGTAACTCTTATATCCCTTAATCTCTGCAGGAATTTTGTGATGAAAGAGGGTGAGATTTTTTCAGAGGCTTTTCTTCAGTATCTAATGAGATGATGATGTGGGCTTTTTTTTTCTTTCAGTTCATTTATATGATGGATTACGTTTACCAATTTTCACATGCATAAAACAAATTTTCATTCATTAAATTGATGTTTAAAGTAATGACTACTTAGCAAATTATTTCATCTACTCAATTACTTTCTAATTATTGCTTTTGTTTTGTTATCAATGTTTAGCTGGCATATCCTAAATTAATAAAAGTAAAACTGTTACTGGGAATATTCCTTCCTACATTAAAATTGAAAAATGTTGTTGTGGTTGAGACAATGCGGCTGTTAACTATACTGCAGAGAATTTATGTGAAAAACAGGTTATAATTTTTTAATTTTATCTGTTGACTAATAAAATTCAAAGTATTTTTCATTTGTGAAAAATTGGCCGACCTTCTTGCTTCACATTTTTAGGCAACGCTTAAAGTTTTTTCATGAGACCACCTTGGTTTTAGGAAAGCATATTATCAAGGTAAACAAGGAAGCAAACTTTGCAAGGTGTCTTTTTTTTTTTGACAGATCGCTATGTATATGAGCATAACAAATCGTGCTCTGGTAGAAAGATTCATACAAGTGAGCCTAATTTAAAACTTAAAAGAGTGTTTTGTTCCTTCGTGGCTTTCCTTTATGTAGCACACATCAGTTTACTACTATAGAATATGTTCTTATAATACAATTTAGAAATCAGTGCTATATAAATCAAGGACAAGATAGGCAAATTACAGACTAAGGAAAAAGTTGTTTAAGAAAGTACATAGGGGAGCATGGTTTGACATTTCTTTAACCAATGTATTATATTAAATTGGATTACATAAGGCTATGTCTATGCAAATATGTAATGTACCTGCAGCATTCACCATTAATTCCAATTTCTTACCCTTTACTTATTACTCAACTATTTTTTCTAGATGCTTTATTTTCTGTTTTTCTCATCTGAACAGATATAATTTTGAGTGTCAATATAAATCTGAGAACCACAAATGCTTGAATAAATATTGTATTTATCTTCCTGTAACTAGCTTAACTCCCTATATCCAGTTGCATCCTAAGAGGGACTATAGAATCACATCATGAGAGAGTATACAGGATATGTTAATCAGAGCAAAAGCCAATACTCAAGGTTTAGAAACAGCCTAAGTGACTATTGGCAGTAGACTATGTAAGGTATATATATGAGAAAAGGAAATTCTGCTACTTGCAACTCAGAGATAAACAAGGAGAACATGATACAAAGTAAAATAGAGACAGAAATCAAATTATATAGGAGCTCATTTATTTGTGAAATCCTAAAATGTTGAACTCACAGAGTGGAATATTGATTCTAGGAAGTGAAGAAAATTAGTAGTGTTGGTCAAAGGATACCAAGTCAATTCTCAGGTGAGTTCTGAGGATCTATATGCAGCATGAAGGATGAGAGATATGGCCATGAATTTGAGTATGATAACTGTTATACAATCTATATATATTTGTATGTATATACAATGCATGTGATGTGTACTGTAGATGTATATTATATAGTACATTTAAATAAATCACTACGTTGTACCCCTTGAAAATGTATAACACCTTCTCATCCATTACATATTTGGAAAATAAGATGTAGCACAATGGGGAAAGGTGACTTGGTTCCTCCTATTACACCACAAAGGGACCCAACCATGTGGCAGGCATGTCAGGACAGAGAAATCACAACTCTGACATAGTCAGTCACATTGATCAAATGTGTTTGGCCACCTTTAAAGCTTTTTAAAAATATGACTGTCTCTATGCACACCACAGTCCTGAAGTCAGGTCCATTTTCTCATAACCCTTGTTTATGCAGAGTGCAAGGCACACTTTGTCTGTGCAGTTGTCTGGTTAGGTCATTTCCATGAAAAAATCATTTTCCTTAGTGAACAACCCACATAGATTTAAATCTTATTTTAAAATTGTTTGAAGTCTGCAAATGATTTGTTTGATTGATGGTAACTTCAGTCTTTTAATCAGAGTTAGATGGTGCACAAAGTAAGTCAAGGTATACAGGACACTTGCATATGTTGCCTGTGCTTGCTGTAAAAGTGTCTTCATGTAAGTTGAATGGTTACTGTTCCTCTTCCCTCCCACTACCTTGTTCAGCATAGATATGCCACATCCTTCTAGAGTTTTTCTTATTTTGCTTGCTTTTTATATCAACTTTTTTCTAAAAATATTTCCATAGCCAATTTATGCTATTTTATTTCTCACCTTTTATTTCCTTAAACAAAATAATTAAAAGTTGTTGAGTAATGGAGCCAGGTTTGAATAGAGAGAATATTTTAGGTCTTATGTTTCTAAAGGAACAACTAAAAAGAAATAGTATTTTATACTTTAGAAAATAAAATATTACTTGGAATTAGCACTTATATGACAGAAGTTACATAAAAGCATGATCTGCTATCTGCCCCTTAGAGATTAACTTGATGTCATGGTAACTGCAAGACTAGAATGTATCTGGATTTAGATCTCTAGTTCTGTGCAGAACAAATGATTTGCATACTCAGAGCTTCTTCGAGTCTATGGGTTGCTATTGCAATTGCATCCTACTTTCAGAATAAACAGCCCTTTACCACACTATATATTAGCTCTGCGTCAGTAAGTTAGAGACAGATCTGTATTAGTTTTCAATTAGCACTTATATAACCACATCCCAAATGATGGAAAGCACATTCCCTGTGTTGCCTCACAATTCATTTAAACTTGCTGCTGTGGCACAGGAGAAGAAACTTGCACACAGAGGATCCAGCTTACCTGGCCTTGATGCAGAAGCCCTGTGTGTCTTTGCAATGAGTTTGTATTAGCTTTTCTTTCCTTACATAAAATTGCTGTGCTTTAATATTGTAACTACACTGCATAATCTCCACAAAGGTATATGGGATTCAGCGTTTTCCATACACAGTTCGATGATAAACTAAGGAAATGTTTATTTCTTTTTTTATCCCAAAAATTGTATCAAGGCAACTTGGTTATTGGAAAAAACTGTTTCAGGGGTAAGGGCCTTAAAAGAAATAACTACTTAAATAACATAGGTTTGGCTTTTGTAACAGTTTTTTAAATTAGTTAGGAAAAATAAAATCTCTAAATGAATAAAATTAGAAGATTCTAAATTGTACTTTTATACAAATAATCCTGGAAATTTTTGATTTGATTTTATATTTTGTAATGTTT
Source organism: Rattus norvegicus (assembly GCF_021556685.1). Classification (NCBI taxonomy): domain Eukaryota; kingdom Metazoa; phylum Chordata; class Mammalia; order Rodentia; family Muridae; genus Rattus; species Rattus norvegicus. The sequence goes on along the minus strand of NC_141551.1, from coordinate 8,988,304 downwards.
AACTTTTCTAAATTGAGATTTTAGTTCAATTTTTCAAAAACTCACAAAACATTTTTTTAGACTTGGTTTGTAGTCATTTAAATAGCTATATGTTTAAACTTATTTAAGATAACAGGTTATTTTTTCCCATGCTCGTCTCAATTATTCACATTGAATGACTGTTTTCCTGGCCTCTAACTCCCTTTAGAATGTCAGTTGAATGATATTTTTGTTATAAACCATTATACTTATTGTTCCTATTAGGCAATTGATCCATTATATTTCAAAGGTTATGCAATTCAATCCTGGATAAAATATTTGCTTTCATATAATCGTATTGAGAGAACTCTAGAGGCTTCTGAATGATAAAATCTGTGTGAGCACTGATTTAATAACCACAAGAGCTATCAAGACACAACACAGGAACTAACAGACAATACACCATTATAATTACAAACACATGCATAATCCTTTAGAATTTACAAAATGCTTTCTCAAATTTGATACATGATCTTTTGGAAATAAGAGGCAGACAGTATTGTAGACAGATAGCACAATTACGCTCCAGAAAAATAAGATAATTAGAAAAACGCTTGCAAATAGGAGTTAGTAAAAATATATTTTATATTTTATTAACTTCTTAAACTCACTTTCCTTTCGTTATTTGTGCCTTCAGTTTTAATTTCATATTAAGTTAAAATTACTTTCATTTTAGTATAGTTATTTATAAAGGCATAATTACAATACATTAACATATGAAGGGATAAATTGATTCAAACCATTTATTTTTCTGTTTTTGTTTTTAAATAAACAACTTTGAATGATAAGAAAAATCCTCAGTTTTGTAACCTGTGCTATAGCAGGTTCAGTTATACCTAAAAGAGATTCCGTCTTTAAATGTCTCTGCTCCAGGTCCCTATGTAGTCAAATATTCAATAAATCCAAAGGTATGACAACGTGAATGAGAGAAGGAAAGAATAACAAGTAAACACTTTTATAGAAACAGAGATAACTATCATCTCCCTAAAATAGGGACTTTGTTACCTACCCCACCCATCCCATTCCCACACCCAAACCATCTACTCCAGAGTTGTTCCTGTCATCCTAAAGTGAGACTGATAATTACAAATAAGAAATAAATATATGCTAGGAGATACGTCCATTCAGTTGGCATATGGAATGTTTTAGAGTAGAAGAAGGTATTTCTATGCCAATATAGTTTGTAGTTATCAGTAAAACGGACTCTTATTCATAGTTAGAGGAAAAGGCACTTCCTCAAGGATTTGGGCTCACTGACTTCAAATTTCTTTCATTGTTGTTTTTGTTGTTGTTGTTGTTGTTTGTTTGTTTTTGTTTTTGTTTTTGTTTTTGTTTTTTGCTTGTCTGGTTGAGTTTTAGTGTTTGTTTTTGCTTTTCTGGGCCTCATCCTTGTTTTATTTCATCGTAAGTTTGACTTTCTATATTGTACATAGTTACAGAGTGCTCAGTGTTTAATCTTGCTTTATATTGTCTAGTTTCTATATGTATACAATCGTGTGAGTGTCCTAAAGGCATGGCTGTGAATAGTTGATGTTGTTCTGAAGGAAGGAAGGAAGGAAGGAAGGAAGGAAGGAAGGAAGGAAGGAAGGAAGGAACTTCTACATATTTCAGGCTTTATATCACAAGAAATTGTCCCCTCAGAGGTTATATGGCAGAAATAGAAGGCTGGGTAGGTTTCTCAAGTCCAGTTGTCACAGGGTTGACATGAACACAATATCAGGGAACATTCTTTATTGGAGGCTCTATCAAGGAGACTATTTTCATAGTTTTTCAAGGTGCCTATGAGTCATGACCCAGGTTTATATGATTGAGTCTGCAGACTCTTACTGAACACAAGAAGTGAGGATACCCTCTGTTTTGGAGAATTCCACCAAGTTTCCACATACAGCTTCATGCTGCTCAGAAATAGAGCAAGGCCTTTAAATCCCTTCCAACTTTAGAGTTTCCTTGTCTTCAATTTTAGTGTCGTTGTATTGGTGTAGCTGCTCTACTACTATTGGACAAAATAGCAAGTGATTAACAGGATAACCCAAGACAATCTCCTTATGGCGTAATTTGAATATGTGAAACTCATTTTAATGCTGTATATCATGCTCTTAAGTTTCCAGTGATTATTACAATTATATATGTAGAATACATAATATATTCCAAATTTACAATATCAATAATTTTGAGAGACCCTAGAATTTTAAAAAGTAAATAGTTTTCATTTTTTCTTTGCAATTATTAGTGGTATTACCTGTGTTTTTATTGGCTATTTTTATTTATTTATATTTCAAATAGCATAGTCTTTCCGGATATCCCGCCCATAAACCTCCTATGCCATGTCCCCTCCCCATTCTTCTGTGAGGGTGTTAATCCACCCATCCAACCACCCCTTCCCGCATCCCCACCTGACATTAACCAACAACGGGAGGTGGAACCTTAGCAGGACCAAGGCCTTCTCTTCTCATTGGTGTCCAACAAGGTCACCGTCTGCTACATATGCAACTGGGTCTGTCTATGTGTACTCTTTGGATGGTGATTAAGTCACTCAGAGGTCTGGTTAGTTGGTATTGTTGTTCTTATGGGGTTACAAACCCCTTCAGCTCCTCAATCCTTTCTCTAGCTTCTCCAATAGGGACCCCATTCTGATACGAATGGTTGGTTGCAAGCATCTGCCTCTGTATTTGTCATGCTCTGGCACAGCCTCTCAGGAGACAGCTGTATCAGGCTCCTGTCATCTTATACTTCTTGGCATCAGCAATATTTTCTAGGTTTGGTGGCTGTAGGTGTATGGGCTGGATCCCTAGGTGGGGCAGACTCTGGATGGTCATTCCTTCAGTCTCTGCTCCAAACTTTGTCTCTGTATTTCTTCCTATGAATATTTTTGTTCCCCCTTCTAAGAAGTACTGAAGAATGCACACTTTGGTCATCCTTCTTCTTAAGTTTCATGTGGTTTATGGATTGTATCTAGGGTAATTTGAGCTTTTGGGCTAATATCCACTTATCAGGGACTACATACCAAGTGTGTTATTTTTTGATTGAGTTACCTCATTCAGGATGAAATTTTCTAGTTCCATCCATTTGCCTATGAATTTTGTGAAGTCATTGTTTTAATAGCTGAGTAGTACTCCATTGTGTAGATGGACCACATTTTCTGTATCCATTCCTCCCTTGATGGAAATCTGGATTCTTTCCAGCTTCTGGCTATTATAAATAAGGCTGCGATGAACCTAGTGGAGCATGTGTCTTTGTTATACATTGGAGCATCTTTGGGTATATGCCCAGGGGCTGTATACCTGGGTCCTCAGGTAGAACTATGTTCAATTTTCTGAGGAATCTCCAGACTGATTTCCAGAGTGTTGTACCAGCTTACAATCCCACCAACAATGGAGGAGTGTTCCTCTTTCTCCACAGCCTCATCAGCATGTGTTGTTACCTGAGTTTTTCTTTCTTTCTTTCTTTCTTTCTTTCTTTCTTTCTTTCTTTCTTTCTTTCTTTTTTTAATCTTAGTTATTCTGACTGGTATGAGGTGGAATCTCAGGACTGTTTTGATTTGCATTTTCCTGATGAATAAAGATATTGAACATTTCTTTAGTTGCTTCTCAGCCATTTGATATTCTTCAGATGAGAATTCTTGGTTTAACTCTGTACCCCAATTCTAATAGGATTATTTGGCTCTCTGGAATCTAACTTCTTGAGTTCTTTGTATATATTGGATATTAGGCCTCTATCAGATGTAAGATTGGTAAAGATCTTTCCCCAATATGTTGGTTGCCATTTTGTCCTAATGACAGTGTCTTTTGCCTTACAGAAGCTTTGAAATTCTATGAGGTTTCCCCAGTGCCCATGTATTCGACACGCTTCATCAATTTTTCTTCTATTAGTTTGACTGTATCTGGCTGTATGTGGAGGTTCTTGATCCACTTAGCCTTGAGCTTTATATAGAGCTATAAAAATGGATTGATTTGCATTGTTCTGCATGCTGAATGCCAGGAGCACTAGCTCCATTTGTTGAAAATGCTGTATTTTTTCCCCACTGGATGGTTTTAGCCCCTTTGTCAAAGATCAAGTGATTGTAGGTGTGTGGATGTATTTCTAGGTCTTCAATTCTATTCCACTGGTCTATCTGTTTGTCTCTGTACCAATACCATACACTGTTTGTCATGATTGTTCTGTAATACTTCGTGAGGTCAGGGATGGTGATTCTCACAGAAGTGCTTTAAGTGTTGAGGATACTTTTTGGTATCCTGGATTTTTTGTAATTCCAAATGAATTTGTAAATTGCTCTTCCTAACTCTATGAAGAATTGAGTTGGAATTTTGATGGTGATTGCATTGAATTTCTGGATTGCTTTTAGCAAAATGTTCATTTTTACTATATTAATCCTGCCAACCCATGAGCATGGAAGATCTTTCTATCTTCTAAGACCTTTTTCAATTTCTTTCTTCAGAGACTTAAAGTTCTTGTCATAAATATCATTCACTTGCTTTGTTAGAGTCACATCGAAATACTTTATGTTATTTGTGACTCAGGAAGGGTGTCATTTCCCTAATTTCTTTCTCAGCCTGTTTATCTTTTGAGTAGAGGAAGGCTACTGATTAGTTTGACTTAATTGTATATTCGTCCACTTTTCTGGAGTTGTTTATCAGGTTTAGTAAGTAGTTCTCTGGTGGACCGTTTGTGGTCACTCAAGCATACTATCATATCATCAACAAATAGTGATATTTTGACTTCTTCCTTCAAATTTGTATCTCATGACCTCCTTTTGTAGTCTTATTGCTCTGGCTAGGATTTGAGTATTATATTGAATAAATAAGGAGAAAGTGGGCAGCCTTGTCTATTCCCTGATTTTAGAAGAATTGCTTCAAGTTTCTCTCCATTTAATTTGATGTTGGCTACTGGTTTGTTGTATATTGCTTTTATATGCTCAGATATGGCCTTTAAATTCCTGATCTTTCCAAGACTTCTAACATGAAGGGATGTTGAATTTTTTTTCAAATGCTTTCTCAGCATCTAATGAGATGATCATGTGTTTTTCTTTTTTTCTGAGTTTGTTTATGAAGTGGATTACATTGATGGACTTCTGTATATTTAACGATCCCTGCATCCCTGGGAAGAAACCTACTTGATCATGATGGATGATCATTTTGATGTGTTCTTGGATTCAGATTGTAAAAATTTTATTGTGCATTTCTGCATTGATATTCAAAAGGGAAATTGTTGTGAAGTTCTCTTTCTTTGTAGGGTCTTTGTGTGGTTTAGATATAAGCATAATTGTGGCTTCATAGAAGGAACTGGATAGTGTTTGTTCCATTTCTGTTTTGTGGAATACGTTGGAGAGTATTGATATTAAGTCTTCTACGCAGGCCTGATAGAATTTTGTACTAAACTCATGTGGTCCAGGCATCTTTTTGGTTCAATGACTCTTAGTCACTGTATCTATTTTTTTTAGGAGTTATGGGACTGTTTAGATGGTTTAACTGATCCTGATTTAACTTTGGTACCTGGTATCTGTCTAAAAAATTGTCTATTTCCTCCAGATTTTCCAGTTTTGTTGAGTATAGGCTTTTGTACTAGGATATGATTTTTTAAAAATTTCCTCAGTTTCTGTTGTTATGTCATTCATTTCTGAGTTTGTTAATTTGGATTCATCCTCTGTACCCTCTGGTTAGTCTAGCTAAGGGTTTATCTATCTTGTTGATTTTCTCAAATAATTAGCTGCTGGTTTTGTTGATTCTTTGTATAGTCCTTTTTGTTTCTACTAGGTTGATTTCAGCCCTGAGTTTGATTATTTCCTGCCTTCTACTCCTCTTGGATGTATTTGCTTCTTTTTGTTCTAGTGCTTTTAGGTGTGCTATCGAGCTGCTAGTGTATGCTCTCTCCAGTTTAGTTTTGGAGGCACTCAGAGCTATGAGTTTTCCTCTTAGCACTTCTTTCTTTGTGTTTATAATTTTGGGTATGTTGTGCTTTCATTTTCATAAATTTATGAAGTCTTTAATTTCTTTCTTTCTTGATGAAGTTGCCATTGAGTAAAGCATTGTTCAGCTCCCATGTGTGTATGGGCTTTCTGATGTTTTTTTTTTCTTTTTTGTTATTGAAGACCAACCTTAATTTGTGGTAATCTGATATAATGCATAGGGGTATTTCAATCATTCAGTATCTGCTTAGACTTGATTTGTGATCGAGTAAATGGTCAGTTTTGGAAAAGGTACCTTGGTGTGCTGAGAAGAAGGTATATTCTTTGTTTAAGGATGGAATGCTCTATAGCTATCTGTTAAATTCATTTGGTTCATAACTTCTGTTAGTTTCTCTGTATCTCTGTTTACTTGTTTCCATATGTCCATTGATGAGAGTGGGGTATTGAAGTCTCCCACTATTCTTATGTAAGGTGCAATGTGTACTTTGAGCTTTAGTAAGGTTTCTTTTATGAATGTAGGTACCCTTGCATTTGAACCATATATATTCAAGATTTAAAGTTCATCTTGGCGGACTTTCCTTTGATGAATAAGAAGAGTTCTTCTTCTTTTTTTGATAACTTATGGTTGAAAGTCAATTTTATTCACTCTTAGAATAGCTATTCCAGTTTGTTTCTCAGCATCATTTGATTGGGAAATTATTTTTCTAGCCTTTTCCTCTGAGGTAGTGTCTATCTTTGTCACTATGGTATGTTTCCTGTATGCAGCAAAATGCTGGGTCCTCTTTATGTATCCAGTCTGTTAGTATATGTCTTTTTCTTGGGGACTTGAGGCCATTGATGTTAAGAGATATTAGAGACCAATGATTGTTGTTTCCTGTTATTTTTGTTGTTATAAGTGGAAGAATGTTCGAGTGGCTATATTCTTTTTGGGTAGTAGATTAGATTACTTTCTTGTTTTTTCCAGGGTGTAATTTCTCTCCTTGTTTTGGTGTTTTCCATCTATTATCATTTTTGGGCTGAATTTGTGGAAAGATATTGTGTAAATTTAGTTTTGTCATGGAATATCTTAGTTTCTCCCCCAATGTTAGTTGAGAGTTTTACTGGCTATAGTAGCCTAGGCTGGCATTTGTATTCTGTTAGGGTCTGTATGACATTTGCACAGGATCTTCTGGCTTTCATAGTCTCTAGTGAGAAGTCTGGTATAATTCTGATAGGCTTGCTTTTATGTTACTTGACCTTTTGCCTTTACTGCTTTTAAAATTCTCTCTTTATTTTGTTTATTTGGTGTTTTGACTGTTATGTGGAATATGATATGGACTATATTAGGGAATTTGTTTTCTGGTCCAATCTATTGGGACTTCTGTAGGCTTCTTTTATGTTTATAGGCAATTCTTTCTTTAGGTTAGAGAAAGTTTCTTCTGCAATTTTGTTGAAGGTATTTACTGGCCCTTTAATTTGGAAATCTTTAATCTCTTCCATACTTATTATCCTTATGTTTGATCTTCTCATTGTGCTTTGGATAGCCTGGATATTTTGTGTTAGGACATTTTTGCATTTTGAATTATCTTTGGTGGTTGTATCAACGTTTTCTGTCGGAGCTTCTACTAAGATTCTCTCTTCTCCTCTTGTATTCTGTTAGTAATTCTTGCGTCTATGACTCCTGATCGCCCTCCTAGGTTTTCTATCTCCAGTGTTGTCTCCCTTTGTGATTCCTTTATTGGCTCTATTTGCATTTTTAGACCCTGGGTTCTGATGATGCCAAGTTGCCTTGGTTTCTGTTGCACAGGTTATTGCCCTTGCTTCTCGCTATCTGCTTATCTCTGGTGCTAGCTGTTTCTGACAGCAGCATTCTTACAGTTTCCTGTAAGCCTGTGTGTCATCACTCCTGTAGACCTGTTTTCCTACAGAGGGATCTAGGTATAGAGAACTTTATCACAGGGTCAGCTCCAGGTCCAGGCAGAAACCAGAAGGATCTCGTCCCAGACTGATCCTTGTGTCCTGTTTCCAGAGGTCTCCAGGCGGGTTTCTCTTGGGCCAGGAATTTGAGCATAAATGGTGGTCTCACCTGTGCTCTCTGGATTGTCCACACTTCTGAGAATCGAGCTCATTTCTCACTGGAATTGGGTATAGAGTGTGTGTCACAGGGTCACTTGTGGGCACAAGCCTTGGTATCTTCTGATATGATGTTATTTACTTCAGTCTAGTTTCAGTAAATTAGATTGTTAGGCCATTGAAGGAAACTTGGTCTCCTCTATTTTATATAATAATTTAGAACAGATTTATAGTAGCTGAATGTTGTATAGCAGTTTTCTCCTTGATGAAAAGATTCTGTTTTCCAAAGCTCCTTATGACAGAAGGTTAACAATTCAAACCAAATTCAGGAAGTCAACAAACTGGGCAGGGTACAACATCTTTGTGCAATTTCTGCTACTTTAGGTAATCTCTCACCCTTATTTCTATATGTAATTCCCATAAAACTCATTGATTCTTCAAGTTGGACTTTGGTAGTATCTATATATTGGTCTTTTATGAGCTCTTAATCTGGGAAAGTCATATCATTCCAAAGTTATTACATAGATCTTTGGTAATGTACTTGATTTTTTGGCCACAGAAGGCCATGTGATATTTCCTCATTAAACAAATGTGTTTATACAAGGTACTCAGTTAGCTTTTACTACACAAAAGAAGACTTCTGAGTTTCACACCCTAGACCTATTATTGTAAGACTGTTTAACTTGGATGTCAGTGTAAAATAAAAATAGTAAGTGTTGGTTGCACAGGTCTTATAAGATAGTGATGATTACTAAAATCTAGTAAAAATAAATTAACCTGAGCAGTCAAACTTCTAGTTACACTTCAAGGGATGTTTTATTTTCTTTCTTTTCCCCATTTTTATTAAATTGGGCATTTCTTATTTATATTTCAAATGTTATTCACTTTCCCAGTTTCCTGTCCATCAGCCCCCTAAACCCTCCCCCTCTCCTTCTATAAGGGTGTTCCCCTGCCCACGCACCATACATTACTACCCCAAACAATCCCTTACATGGGGGGGTGTCCAACCTTGGCAGGACCAAGGGCTTCCCCTTCCACTGGTGCCCCCAACAAGGCTATTAACTGGTACATATGCAGTTGGAGCCCAGGGTCCGTCCAAGTATAGTCTTTGGGTGGTGGTTTAGTTCCTGGAAGCTCTGGTTGGTTGACATTGTTGTTCTTATGAGGTTGCAAGCCCTCTTTCAGCTCTTTCAGTCCGTTCTCTAATTCCTCCAACTGGGGTTCCATTCTTAGTTCAGTGGTTTGGTGCTAGCATTCGCCTCTGTATTTGACATGTTCTGTCTGTGTCTCTCAGGAAAGATCTATATCTGGTGCTTGTCAACATGCACTTCTTAGCTTCATCAATCTAGTCTAGTTTTGGTGACTGTATATATATGGGCCACATGTGGGGCAGGCTCTGAATGGCCATTCCTTCAGTCTCTGCTCTAAACTTTGCCTCCTTATCACCTTCTATGGATATTTTTGTTCCCCTTTTAAAGAAGGAGTGAAGCATCTGCATTTTGGTTATCCTTCTTGAATTTCATGTGGTCTGTGTATCTTGGGTAATTTAAGCATTTGAGCTAATATTCAGTTACCAGTGAGTTCATACTATGTTTGTTTTTCTGTGACTGGGTTACCTCACTCTGGATGATATTTTCTAGTTCCATCTATTTGCCTATGAATTTCATGAAGTCATTGTTTTTGATAGTCGAGTAGTACTCCATTGTGTAGGTGTACCACATTTTCTGGATACATTCCTCTGTTGAAGGGCATCTGGGTTCTTTCCAGCTTCTGGCTATTATAAATAAGGCTGCTATGAACATAGCGGAACATGTGTCTTTGCTGTATGTTGGAGCATCTTTTGAGTATATGCCCAGGAGAGGTATAGCTGGGTCCTCAGATAATGCAATGTTCAATTTTCTAAGGACCCTCCAAACTGATTTCCAGAGAAGTTGTACCAGTTTGCAATCTTCTTGAGGGAAAATTTTTTTTACTTAGAAGATACAACTTTTTACCCTGTATAATGGATCATCATCACTAGAGCCTGAGAGGAGTCTAGAGGCATCCTAAACTCGTGACATATAACTACCTGAAACTCCATCATGGCCTCAAAACAAAGATAATATTTTTAAAAACATAGCAAAGCATGTTATTTTTATCAGTTTCAATATTCTTGTTCCTTAATTGTTATGAGAAAAAGAAGTTATGAGTTTGGGTATGCTGACTGTCTAATATCAGAAACTGAATCACTTGAAAAGAAAAAGAGGACTTTTAAAAATCATAGTCTCTGAAGGCACGTTTAGCTTTGCACATATGAAAATGAACATGTATGCTCTGAGACTTGGAAACAATATTTTCTTCAGCTTTAGATCAAAGAAGAAATAAATGAAATAGGCTGCACCCAGTGGATGCAATTTCAATGATCTCTTTCAATTTTCTCCCCTCATAGTACCCAAGTCTATTCATCCAAGACATCTTTATACCGTCTTCTAAGGAAGGGAACAGATCAAAAGGACTATGATGTCCAATACGAAGCCCTCTCTAGGATCCATAGTAGGGGGGCAGTGAAGAGCTTCAATAAGTATTTGTATTGTGGTTTTCTAGCTATCAGTTTTGGACTTTATCATTCTATTTAACGATAATCTAAAAACAAACAAACAAACAAAAAACCCACATTGTGTTATACCCACTACCTTCTCATCTCACTCTTGTACAGGAATTTCAATCCATCAACTTGGCTGCTCTAGCAAGGGATCCAAAGACCTTCTAGGTATATGTAATCTGCCAGGAATGAAGACATGAACTCAGTAACATAACAATGAAGTTAATGTTAGGTTGTCGAAAGAAGTATCCATGTTTAAAGATAATGTCTATTTGAGAGGAAGAAATAAGACACACACAACTCTCTGAGAATAGGCAAGAAGGAGAAGATACTTGAGAAGAGCAAAGAGAGGAAAAGAGGTATGGTAGTTTCAGCAGGACAGTTTTACAAAGCCAGGTGGCAGAGAGAACAAGTGGCACACAGGTGAATATAGAAAGAATCAAAGAGTGAGAAGGAGCCAGAAGCTTCCAGGTGTAGGACTAGGGAAAAGAGAAAGAAATGTTCTGGGCTCATCCCAAGCTACAAGTTCACACATCTTTGGTATAGCTGTCTTCTCATCCTTATACCTGACAAAATAAAAAATGAAATTTACAGTTTTATATATGAATCTATCTGTAATACTAAAACTCCCTCTCTGATACCTGTAGAAACTCTTCATTTCCTTCAACCCTTCTTGCAACTTATCATTTTTTGTTACATTGAACTCAGACTGGATTTTATATGTGATATTATTTTAAATTTAGTATACTGAAGATACAAATTTATAATACATTCTTTACAGATATTAAAGTCTACTGGAAAGTACTTTTCAATTTATAGAATTCATCTTAAACCAAAATCTCTTTTCCTGTCCTGGTTTTATACGTGCTAAATAAGTATTCTAAAAATGATTTATGCTTCAAATCTCAAAGACAATGTTCCTTTTGGGTATAATTAGAAAGATCATTAAACAATTCAAATGGTTCAAGTACAATTAAACAAACTATTTCAGATTCATCTTCATCATATTTTGATTTCACAATAAAAATATTCTCAACTTACAAATTGTATTATAGATCTTAGAAATTAACTCTGTATGTGGTTCAATTTAAACCCATGTAAATCTTCATGTAGTATTGTTCATGAATTTAGCGAGATTTTAATTAAGTCAAATTACTCTATTTTAACTTTTCTCTTACTTGAAGAGGCAAATTCTACTTAACTGTACATTTACAAAAATAAAATTATGATCAGGTTCCATCACAAAGAAAGCAATTATCATAATTCAATTTTTTCTTTGGACAGTGTCTATATTGTCTCTAAATACTTCTCTTAGAGTACAAAAAAAGCACACCTAAGGAAAGTATGCATATCTAACAGAATTAAGCATGGAAATAAAATTTCTGCTGGTCACAATCCAGCTTCATTACTTAACAAATCTTGTTCAATTAACACAACTTGAAATTAAATCAGATATCTTTCCTAGGCTTTTGGCGCATTGTCTGTCCTCATCATCTTCCTGAGTGGATTCCTGCTGAGTACCCTGATTAGACAGACATGACTCTATTTAGAAATGGTATGTCAGGATTCCATAGTACTACTGATATCATACTGTGATTCTAGAAATATACACCCCTATATTAACTCAACACAAATTGGTAGGAGCTTAGCATAGGTAAAAGCTAGGATTTAGTTTTACCTTTGTATTTCTTAAAATTTACATATTAAAATAATGATGGTAAAATATCTGTGTTGCTTAGTTATAATCTACTTGATAAAAGCCAGAGTCATATGAGACAATAATTATCTCCAATGAGAAAATTACACCATCAGAATAGCTTGTAGGTGTCTATGGGGAGTATTTCTACAATTGATGCCATTTCTGGGTAAGTGGTCAAAAATGTGTCATAAACCAGATTGGTCAATCTTCAGGAAGAAGCTAGGAAGATGAATCCACCCAATGCCTCTGGGTCAACCCTGCCTTCTTCTTCCATTTTGAGTGTTGTCATTGGCTTCCCCTGGTGATATGCTGTCACCTATAAGCTAAAAATATTCTTTCATCCCCTAGTTGCTTTGTTCATGATGTTTATTATATCAACAGAAAAATGACAATACCTTCTGGCTTTCTAAACTGTTGAAACTTCTTCTTTTAAATCTAATAGTAGAAAATATCCATTAGAATGTATATACAGATGCTAGAATAATTGCTCAGTTGTTAAGAGAACATACTCCTTTGGTAGAGAATACAAATATGGTTCCCAGCCTTCCTGTTGATCAGCTCAAAACTCCCTGTCACTTTACACTATCAAAGGCCCTCCTTTAGATTCTATAATTTTCTGCATATGTACACACACACACACACACACACACAATACTGGAACCAAGATTGGGAAATAAATAAGTGGATTTTGGAGTCTATTTTTCCCAGCTTGGAACTTGTGTGACTTATGTTGCTTACTTTAACTTACGTGTGAATAACACAATAATAGAAGCCTGAAAAGTTCTTAGCCATCTACACTTTCTTCTCACAGTTCTTGTAACCACACATAATATGAAAAAACTAAGGTTAGGTTTCTGAGGGGAAAGAGATATCTGTTTGTCAGGATTCTTGACAATGAAGCCTCTATCATTAACTAACCAAAAAAAAAGAAATAGTACAACCAACTAAGTCCATAGAAAGACTATGTCTTCATAGTTCTAATTCACAAGCTAGTAAAATCCTTGTTCTTTTAGAACATTACATTGTCAGATGGTGTGTTTTTTAATAAGACTTAAGGATAGGAACTATCTTATTACAACTAATTAATTACATATATAACCATGTTCCTATGCAGGAGACCTTGTGGGAGAAGAACATTCCAAAAAGAGACACTCATGTTCCACCCCATCAACTAGCATAATGTCAACTTTTTACACATCTACAAATGTGTCTCTAACAGTCATGGGGTTGAAGCAAGCTTCTAAAGAAGAAATACAAAACTTTCTCTGTAGGAAGAAGGAAATAATGAATGGACCATGGGAAGAAAGAGTCCACCAAACCCATAAAGACATGGGACTCTACATCCTGCAAAACAAATAAACAGCAGAACTGAAATTATTTGTCTTTTCAAACTGTGGCGATCTTTAATTCAACATTTTCCTCAGGCAGGCAAATGAAAAACTCTTTCTATAACAAAAATCCAATGCAACCCAAAGCCTGGGTCCTCTTTCTGAAGTAAGGGACAGATTAATCTATTGTAGAGTTGAACAACACTTTTATTTATGTTCTAGATTTCAGGTCATTGCTCTCTATAAGTGGTATGATGAGCCCCCCAAGTTTGGTGGGTTAGACATTCCATTTGGCCTAACTGTAAAGAAATCTATCTTTCTATCCTAAGTTCTGCTTCCTAATCTCTTTGAAATAAAAGAAACTCTGTCAGTGGATTGTTAGGCTCACATAACCTAAAAGCATACTGCAGAGTATCAATGGGGACAAGAGAAAAAAAATAGAAGCCAAAAAAGTACTAATGGAATTGACAATTGAAACCTTTTCAATTTTTAAAAATTTTATTTCATCTTTTTTCTACGCTCCAGATTTTATCCCCCTGCCAGTCCACCCTCTGACTGTTCCACATCTTATACTTCCTCCGTTATCTCCATGAGGTTATTTCCCCCACCCCTACCCCACCAGACCCCCACTCCATGGGCCATCCAGTCTCTTGAGGGTTAGGTGCATCTTCTCTGACTAAACCCAACCATGGTAGTCCTCTGCTGTGTATGTGTTGGGGACCTATGCTGCCTTGTTGGTGGTCCAGTGTATGAGAGACATCTTTAAGTTTTTATGTGATCATAAATGTTGTTTTTGGAAGCCCTAAATTAAATAAAAGTCAAATAATCACATAACATTGTAAGAGATTCCCAAAGAATTCATCAAAATATTTCAATTTATTTTCTTACATTGAAAAATTCCAACTACAGGACAATATAGACAATCTTTTTTCAATATGACAATCAATGTCATTATTGAAAAGCTAAAAAATAAAGAAGAGAAAGTAAATATAAGTTAAGAAATTAAAAGCAATGGAATATGAAAATCTCATATATGTCTTTCTGGTTCTGTGTTATCTCATTCAGGATGATCTTTTCTAGGTCCACCCATTTGCCTTTAAATTTCATGATGTCATTTTTTAAGAAGTGAGAAATACTCTATTAAATAAGGGCATCATATTTTCTATATCCATTCTTTTGTTGAAGGATATTAGGTTATTTCCAGGTTCTGGTTATTGTGAATAAAGCTCCAGTAACCATGGTTAAGCAAGTCTCCTTTCAGTAGGATGGAAAGTACTATTGGGTATATGCTTGAAAGTGGAATATCAACATCTTAAAGCAAAGAATTTATCTTTCCTCAAATATAGAATCCTTTAGTCTGACACTAAGGATTGTAAATCAAAATGCCGCAGAGACCCTGGCCCACCATAGTAGCAGCACTATCAAAAAATGAACTTATACAGTCAGCATGTGTGCCTAGCAATAGATGAATGAATAAAAATAGACTTTAAATATTCCAAAGTGTCTAAAGTGACTATTCAACCCCAGTTTATCCCACAAAGATGAGGAATTACCAATATTCTTACCATCTTCCTATTTTGTACTTTTGCTGAATTTCTGTCTCCTGTACAAGTATATCTCTGCTTTTTGCCAAGTTTTCTCTCTCAAACATAGCACTCACCAAATTAATTGACTTCTTAAAATTACATTAAAATAGTATCTCTTGATGATTTCTTTGATTACATTTCAAACATAAACTCTATGGAAAGTGACAGTAACTTCAGGTAAAATTTGGAACACAGAAACTAATTCTTATCGCCCAAACAGATATGAAGAAAATGGAGACGATAGCCTCATTGCAAGGACATCCCCAAATTTATGGTTCAGGGTCAGTGAATGAGCATTTTAAATAAAATTAAATTTTATTTAATTTAACAACACTTGTTGGCCTACTTGATGATGATTATCTCTGTGTGCCTCTTCCTGCTTCCACAAGCAAAATACATACAGCACTGGCAATTTTAGGAGTAATGTTAGCAGGTGAGTCACATGAAGGTTACTAGGAGTTGAGACTGTAAGAGTCGGTATCTAGAGCCATTGTCCTTTCACAGTTGGTAACTTCAATTCCTTTCCTACTATATTGGTACATATTTTAGTCCTAGTGGGCTTCCAGTTACGGCTTTTTAAATTTTAATTTCATCTTAATTTAATGACATAATAATGTACAAATATGGGGTGCTGTATAATTTTGTTGTTCATATTTATATTACTTAAAATAAGAATAATAATGAATAATGTATCAAACAACTCAAGGATTATTTATGTGAAGTAAAACATTCAAAATTCTTCCATCTATTATGAGAAATGAAACACACTGATATCAATGATAATCACTTTATCATGTAATAAATGCAGGAAGTTATCCACTCTATCTGACTATATTTCCACCTGTTTACCAACTCTGCCCTGCCATTCATCTGATCCTCAGACAGCCATATTTCCATGAGGTTGACACTAATATACTCCTAATATAAAGAGATCATCAGGTAGCTAACTCATTTCGTTTAACATAATGTTGTTCAGCTTTGTGTGCTTTGTCAAAAGAATGGGATTCAGCATCTCTGTGCTGCAATGTGCTCTCTGCATGCATGTTTATCTCATTTTCATTTATCCATCATGAATACTTCTGCAATAATCATGAGAGGGCAGCTATCTTTTCAGCATGATTACATTCCCTTTGAGTACATACACATGAGTAGGATTGTTAGATATCAATCATGGTACATCTATTTATAATTTTCTGAGTAGGTGCAATTTTATTTTCCATACAAGCCCTTTCTAATTTACATTCTCACAATAGTGTATAAGTGTTCTCTTTGCTCCATACTCTGGACTGTATTATTTTGTGTTCTTGATAATAGCTATTCTCGTTGGAATGAGGTAATACCTCATTATGGTGTTTATTTTGCATTTCCCTGGTCATTAGTAATGTTGAGCATTAATTCTTATGCCCGTGGGAATGTCTTACTTGAGAAATGTCTATGCTGGGCTTTGGCTTAATTCAATTAGATTATTATCATTTACTACTGAGTAATATGTCTTCATTATAGATTATGTATATTAGCTCATATTAGATCTATAGTTTGCATATATTTTTAAATGATCTAGTTTTTCTTATTCCTCTGTTGGTATGTTCCTCTGCTGTGTAGAACATTTTCAATTTAATGTCATCTCATTTGTTTATTTTTCTAATTTATTTTTTATGCTACTATGATCTAACTTGAATTATCTAGGCATGTTTTCCAGAATTTTCTACGTGTTTTCTTCTTGTAGTTTCATAGCCTCTAGTCTTTAATCAATTTTAAGCTGATCATTATAGCTGTTAAGGCTTTTGTTGGTTACTATTGTGTCAATATATACAAACAGATATAACTTGTAAGAGGAATAATGTGTTTTTTTCATGGGGCTTCAAAAGGATTGAGTTCATCAAAAAAAGAAGGCATGCCAGAGCTAGCAACAGCAGGACCATGCATTTTAAGGCACAGGAAGCAGAGAGCATTAGATGGTACTAGAGGTAAATCAAACCTTCAGAGAGACCCATCTTCTAGTGTCTTACTAGCACCAGTCGGGTCTTACAGTGAGCTGGTGAAGTCATGACCCTGTGAGTACATTTCACATTGAAATCACAATTTGTTGGCCCCAAATGCCCATGATCATGAAATAATGTAAAATAAATTTAGTCCAACTTAATAAATCCTCACGTTTGTGGTCTTCAACCATTGTACTGAGAGCAGGATCCTCAATAGAGGAGTTAAAGAAAGGATTGAAGGAGCTGAAAGGGTTTGCAACTCCTTAGGAAGAACAACAATATCAACCAACCAGACAGCCCAGAGATCCCAGGGAGTAAATTACGAACCAAAGAATACACATGGAGGGACCCAAGGCTCCAGCCGCATATGTAGCAGAGGATGGCTTTTGGTCCTGTGAAAGCTCAATGCCCTACTGTAGGGAAATATCAGGTTAGGGAGGCCGGAGGGTATGGGTGGATGGGTGGGGGAGCACCCTTAAAGAAGCAGGGGAGGTGGGGTAGAATAGGGGTTTCCAGAGGGGAAATGAGAAAAGGGGGTAACATTTGAAATGTAAATAGAGAAAATATCCAATGAAAGAAAAGAGAAAAGAAAAAAGAGATTTTGAAAGTGCAAAGTCACTTCTGAGAATAAAAACACATTCTTAGTTGTAAAAGTCACGAAAATATATTTCTAAGATATAATAACACCAGGTAAATATTATGAATGGGGCATAGCAGTAAATGCTGGGATCCTTATTTGATCAAAATCTGACCAAAACCTGGCAGAGAACTTCATTAGTAATGATTAACTCTTTCCTACACTATTTCCATTTGAATGCATGTAGTCTTTCTATTAGGCAGCTCTACTCTGTCCTGAAGTTTTCCTCACAGACCTCCAAAGTTGCTGCCATGCCCATTATCCTATAACCTCTGATAAAACTGGTGCAACACAGGTTGCTTAGGGGGACCCTACAGGTACATAAAGCCTGCTACGTGATATTGTTTAACTGGATTTTTACTGGAATCATGAAACAAGTCTCGACTGCTACATTATGTGCACACATTTCATGCAGGCAAAACCAGTATGAAGTAAATGATATGAAAGTTCCTGTACCACCTTAAGAAATAGCTCAGCCCACTGAGCCACTGTGTGATTGATCTTCTTGATTGTCAATTTGACTATATCTGGAATTAACTAAAACCCAAGTGACTAGGTACATCTTTGAGAAATTTTATTAATTATATTGAAGCGAAAAAAAAAATCTTTTATGTTGATCTTTGAAGTGGGGACATACACCTTTAATCTGGACCACACATTCTGGTGACAGTCTATATAAAGGGCACAGAAGAAGGAAGCTTTTAATCTTTGTCTGCTTGGCCTAGTTCATTTCATCATTGGTACTAGAGCCTACTTCTCCCGGGTTCCGACATATAATGAATACCAGCTGAGGTAACCAAACATGTGAACTAATTTCCATTAGAATGTCATTGTTGGACTAGTTGGACAATAGCCTATTAGCTACTCTAATAAATCACACACACACACACACACACACACACACACATTTTATTGTTTTATTAAATACATATTGGACCCACTTACTCAACCCCCTCAAAACACACCTATTTCATCAGTTATATCCCTTTTGGAAATGCTGACTAATGCACTCAGCTAACAGAATCCTCTCAGAATGGAATAAATCTGGGATGATATTTTTGCACACTGTCTTCATCTAGAACGGAAGCCCAGCTTTTCCTTTTTAATAGTATTTTTCAAATGGATACATAATTCTACTTCCTGGGACCCTCCCCAGGACCATTCTTACCCTCAAGCTCATTGTCTAGATTCAAGCACAAATTATGCCATGTATCTTTAATAGCAGAAATCTTTATTATAAAGACTGACTGCCTTTTTCTGCAGATGTGATATGCCCACAACTTTAAAGATGTTTATAGACCATTACTGAATAGTACCTTTTAAAGACCCTTCTGTCCTTATTATGCCTCAAATACCCACAGTACATCTGAAGAAAGCTGCCAATACTCAATGTGGCAAAAGCAAAGTGTCTTTTGCTGTCATAGAACCCTATTTAAAAATGGGATACAGAGTTAAACAAAGAATTCTCAGCTGAGGAATATCAAATGGCTGTGAAGTACCTAAAGAAATGTTCAACATCTTTATTTATAAGGGAAATGCAAATCAAAACAACCCTGAGATTCCACTTCACGCAAGTCAAAATGGCTAAGATCAAAAACTCAGGTGACAACAGATGCTGGCAAGGATATGGAGAAAGAGGAAGATTCCTCCATTGTTTGGTGGGATTGTAAGCTGGTACAAACACTCTGGAAATCAGTCTGGAGGTTCCTCAAAAATTAAAACAAACCAAAAAAAAACTGGACATCGCATGACCTGAGGACACACCTATACCAGTCCTGGGCATATACCCAAAGGATGCTCCAACACATAGCAAGGTCACAGGCTAAACTATGTGCATAGCATCCTTATTTATAATAGCCAGAAGCTGGAAAAAAACCCAGATGTCCTTCAACCAAGGAATGGATACAGAAAATGCCGTACATCTACACAATGGAGTACTACTCAGCTATTAGAAACAATGACTTCATGAAATTCATAGGTAAATGGATGGAACTAGAAAATATCATCCTGAATGAGATAACCAAATTGCTCTCTCTCTCTCTCTCTCTCTCTCTCTCTCTCTCTCTCTCTCTCTCTCTCCCTCTCCACACACACACACACACACACACACACACACACACACACACACACACACCTGCTATGCATTCACTGATATTAGCCCTAAAGCTCGGATTACTCATATATAATCCACAGACCATATGAAGCTCAAGAAGAAGGATGACCAAAGCGTGGAGGCTTCAGACCTTCTTAGAAGGCGAAACAAAAATATACATAGGAGGAGATTTGGAGAAAAAGTTTGGAGCAGAGACTGAAGGAATGACCATCCAGAGACTGCCCCACCTGGGGATCCACCTACAGCCACCAAACCTAGACAATATTGCTGATGCCAAGAAGTATAAGATGGCAGGATCCTAATATAGCTGTCTCCTGAGGAGTTTCTGCCAGAGCATGACAAATACAGAGGCAGATGCTCACAGCCAACCATTCTTTTGAGAATGGGGTCCCCGTTTGAGGAGTTAGAGAAAGGATTAAGGGAGCTGAAGGGGTTTGCAACCCCATAAGAACAAAATATCAACTAACCAGAGCTCCCAGGAATTAAACCACTATCCAAAGAGTATTCATGGGCAGATCCATGGCTCCAACTGTTTATGTAGCAGAGAATGGCCTTGTTGGGCACCAATGGGAGGAGAAGCCCTGGGTTCTGCCAAGACTGGACCCCCCTGAGTAGGGGAATGTCAGGGTGGGGGGATGGGAAAGGTGGGTGGGTGGTTGAGGAAACACCTTCATAGAAGAAGGGGGAGGAAGGTAGAATAGGGGGTTTATGGACAGGAAACTTGGAAAGGGGTAACATTTGAAATGCAAATAAAAATATCCAAGAAAAATAGATTACTTCTGCTAATTGGATTTTAAATTGATTTTGAACTTGAATTTATTCAAGTCTATATTCTGTCCTAAATATGACATGAACATCCAGTTCATAGTAGAATCCTGTTTCCATCTGAGACCCAATGACTACTCTTTTCAGTGTTCACATCTTATTGGCAGGCATGAATTCCAAACTCCAACCTAATTAGCAATTAAGCTGTACCCACAACCATCAGCAGCTTATATAGGTTGCATCGCCAAACTCATCTACATACTTTTCTCAGATGTGTGCTACAGGTGTTATTCACCTGGTCAAGTTTGTCACAGGAAGGACTTCACTCAAGCACTGTTTTCCAATCTGGCCCATGGTTTCAAGACAACTCCACTCATTTCATCAAGGCAAGTAAGTAACAGTTGAGCAGATGGTGGCAGATAAAAAGCAGATGAAAGAACATGACAGAATCAGAAAGTTAAAGTCTTTAGAGCCCTTCCTACTAGTGACTTCCATTTCATAACAAGACCCCAATACTTAAAGGGCCCAGAGCCTTCAAAACAGCACCAGAAGCTGAGAACTCACTGCTTACAAGACTGGGAGGGAAAAACTCAGGTTCCAGCCCTCATAGTGATTTTTTCCCTACTGCTATAAGTATTTCAGTAATTAAAGAACTTGTATTGTTTCCCACAGTCCACCATAATAACTTCGTGAGATGTCAGTAGACACTATACATATGGATTTTGTAGACTTCATCTGTGTTCTATGGGCCAGTGTGGTTGCCTTCTTTCTGATATCATGATATTTTTGCTAGTACATCAATTTTGAAATCAGTTTGTGTGATGATTCTACCTTGTTTCGTTCTTACTGCTGTTTTGACTATTTGTTGTGCTTTCATGCAAAACTTAGCAAATATTTTTTATCTCTCTGAAGAAAAATTGGTATTTTGGTGAATCTGTAGACTGCTTTAATTTAGTGTGGACATTTAAAAATTACTTTTGCTAATCCATGAACATAGGGTACCTCACAACTTATTTTCATCACTTTGTTGATTACATTTGTTTCTGGATATTTAATAAGATTGTCTTCTTGATCAGGTAGATTATTATCTACATGTGGGGACACTTGATTTTCTATGTTAATTTTATACATTGCACCCGTACTGAATTCACGTATCAGTTCTTAGCATTTTAAGTGCCATCTTTAGGATTTTCTATGAAGAAGATTACCGTGTATCTATAATAACAATAAAGGTAAGTTTCCCTCTGTGGTTTGGCTACCTTTGTTTCCTTTATCTTTCTCTGAACATGATTCCTAGTACTGTGTTGAATAAAATTTCCAAAAGTAGACATCATTGTCAAAGCTTTCAGCATTGCTTTTGTTTGGTATAATTTTAGCTGTGGGTTTGCTATAATTGACCTCTATTGTGATATTTTATCTGTTAACACATCCTGGGATGACATTGGGAAAAACATTTAATTAAAAGAATGTCTAGATCAAGTTGTTTTGTGTATATAGTGTTTCATGTATATAGGGAACTCTTTGGAATATAGTAATCCAAACCCTCTGTGCATGGTACCATTTCCTAGACAATGGTTCCTGAATTATCCACTACAAAGAGACTGTTGAGCATAAGTAGTTATGCAAACATTCATTGTCTCACTTTTCTTTACTATGGATGTAGATGAATAATTGTCACAAGTTTCCAGCTTTACTTCGATGAAATGAATTGTTGAAAATTGATACTATAATCCAAATAAGCCCTTAATCTCATAAGTTGTTTTTTGTTAAGGTTCTTTATCACACAAACGGGAATGAAATTAAAACATGTAGGTTACTTCTCTATCTCACTGAGTTTGTAAATTAGGAAAGCAATTACATTTTTTACTTTTTGCTTTCAAAGCTTAAAGTTAGTAATGGTTTCTGATACGAAACTTTTTCATATCAGAAAAAGTTGTGGATAACTGTTTATCCACAAGTCTAATCATTTAGAATATTCAGCACTTTATTTTCAAACTATTTAAATAGATACATTTAATTCATTCAGGTTCTATTGATATCTTTTTCCTAGACTTAACGCTGAGACTTGTTTTGCTGCTCAGATCATCATGTTTGAAAAACTTGGCTCATATCATCTTAGTTAAGGTTTCTATTGTTATAAAAACCATGGCCAGATGTAATTTGGGGATGATAGGGTTTATTTCACTTGAAAGGTCCACATCACAGTCCATCATTTAAGTCAGGACAGCAACTCAAGGCAGGAACACTGTTGGGAGCTATGCCCTTAAAACCCTCCATTATTGATGTTAATAGTATAGTTAGAGTTAAGTATGACTGGGTTCATGGAAAATCCCCTGCCAGCTGCAGAAGACCACTGAATCTGGTGGTCAGGATGAATAATAATATGACAAAGTTGTGACCTTGCTGAGAAATACATCTGATGTCAAGATGCCTTTGTTACAAGATCCTATTACAGGATGAGCTGTAATCTTTCTGAGAAACCAACATCCTACTACTAATAATATGACACACCTGTAACCTTTCTGAAAAACCAACATCCTGTTGACATCAGCTGACCTGCATAAATGTTTCCCACTTCCCTCCTCTCTCTGTTACCCCTGTTATGGTATAAATTCAGCCTTGGGAAAAAATAAAATTGTCACCTTGATCAGACTCTTGTCTTGGTGTCCTTCTTTGTGTCTCTTGTCCCCTATTCTCTTCCAGGTACCCTCTGCACCCTCGTTGACTGTCTGGCAGGATGGGACAATTGGCCGGAACAATTTTAGCCCAAAGTTCGGCAGTTTGGAGGTCTTCTGATGGAGAATATCATCCCCGTGAACAGACAGGCCTGTCTTCCCTCTTCCTCAGAGCCTTTGCTCCCACCCCTCACTCTAGCTACCGTGGACTGCCCAACCTTGGTTCAACTGCTTGGTATGTTGGTATCTCCCCAGAAGATGCAGATCTCAGTGGTGAGTGATGAGACAAGCATTCTTCCATCATGTTTTGTGACAGGACTCAAAGGAGTCATTCAGAATGCAAGGAATAGGGTTAAGAAAAAAGATTTAAAGAAATTCTTAGACTTCATAGGAAATATTTGTCCATAGTTCCCTCATGAGGGAAGGATTGATACAAAAAGATAGCACAGACTTAGTGATTGTTTTAAAGGCTATTATGAGACTTTTGGCCCTGAGAAAATTCCAGTTGCTGCCTTTAGTTACTTGTCTCTTATTAATGATATCCTTAGGACTATCCCCATGAGAGCCAGTTCCTGCCCCTCTGGTCAAAATTTCCCAGGTGAAGGGACAGGGGAGTCCCTAAAGTAGTTTCAGAAAGAGTCTGCAGCAGACTGAGAGAAACTTTCTTTTGTCAGACAGAATTCAGAACAGGCTTTTGCTGGGATTACCCTAAGATGATATCAGGAGAAGTCTTGGTACCGGCTCTTCAGCCTACTCCACTGGAGACTGTGGCCAAGGTCAGGACCAATGTTTCCTTTTCCATGGCCCTCTAGCCCAGTGAGAGAGCTTGATGAAGGGCTGGGACTGCTACTGGAGTCCTGGAATTCCGAGGCACTGGGAGGGCTGTAGTTCTACTAAAGGTCGGTGCTCCAATGTTAGCAATCTCTTTATTGGATGCAAGAGGCAGGAAGCCCAGCTTAACTGTGACTCCTGCCTCAGGAATGCCAGTGAAAAGAGTCCTTATAGGCCCGGGTGAACCAGTGATCTCTGACTATAGCTTACTCTCTGATACCTGAGGCTTCAATCAGATCACACCCCCCTGGGCGAGCCTCCCTTCAATACTCAGATGCTATTTTCTCCTGGTCTCTTCACTCAAGGTCGCCAGGTGTGTCTGACAGTTTGGAAGAAACATCCTCCCTAAAGCAGAAGAGACATACAATTCTTTTGTCAGCCACTTGGCATCTAGCACCCAGGTCCTAACCATCTCTCCATCCTTTTGTTATTAGTTCTTACTAGAAGCCTAGTGTCATTTAGAGGCTGGGTCTCTTGAGAGGCAGAGCCACCGAGCTGACACTGAAGGAAGGTACTCCTTAAGGGAGAATCTAAGTCCAGAGAAACAGCCAGTAACACACTCCAGCTACCCCTCTGCTTGCCTTTCTGTTTCACAGGCACAAAGCTTGAGCTCATTTTTGCGCTGGCCTTTTCATCCCAAGAAAGCTGTGTCGTTTATCTGTATGACTGAATGCTACTTGTCACCTGATCTGGTTGTTTCACCCGTTCTCACCGGGCCACCCCCTAGGTTTCTTGCCTGGTCCCTTTCCCCTGTTCTCAAGAATTTCATCTCCTAATACCTAATTTCATACCTAATATAATGTTTGACTTATAATACCTTCCATCTACTAATATGCATGTCCCAGATCCCCATTGTGAGGGTTCTAATTCTAAAACAATGGGATGGTACATCCTCCTAAATATTAAATTTACTTCTACAGGTCAAAACCAGGATTGGACACACGGATATACTTGGCGTCTTAGAATATTTCAGTCAGGTGCTGATACAGGAATTATATTTACCATAAAATTGTTAAAAGAGCCTGTACATTCCTACTCCCTGGCTTCTGGGCACTCATTCAAAGAAGGAGCCCATGGAGGGCACTGAACACGGCGCAGGGCAGACGAAACTTCATCTACAGCCCGCACTCCACCGAGAGGAGCTGCTTGCTCAAAGAGCTGCACCGCTTCGAGTCCATTGCCATCGCACAAGAAGAACTGGAAGCTCTACCACCCACTCCAGGACAGCTGAGATATGTATTCTTCCACAGTGCGATACCTTTCATAGGGTTTGGCTTTTCGGATAACACAATTATGATTGTTGCAGGAACCCAAACTGAATTGTCTATTGAAATTACTTTGGGAATTTCAACAATGGCAATTAACATGTTATTTTTCCTTCTGTGTATTAACGTACTATTTAACTTTCAGTCATTGTTACTGTATTGTACTGACTTGGGGTTTTGCTTGTTTCTTACATAACATTCACAGGACACCTATTAATGGCTTTATTGTTTTTTCCTGATGGTTGTAATTCAATGCTGAGGTTTCTCCAAATTATATAAGATTTTTAATATTAGTTAAAATTGTAATTCTCTGCCTCGTGGCATCCCTTCTGTGATATTTCATGGTAAACATTTACAATCATATAAATTCATTCAATTTTTAAACTTCCACATCTATCCAAAATGGAGCAGTGTTTTAAGTATATCTGACTATTTTAATTTTGAACCACACTGTCTTTAAGAGTCAGAGGTTAATCAGAAAGAACAGTTGTCTGCCCTACCCTTTTACATAAATCATGCATGCTAACAAGTGTACTTATTTCTGATTGGCTTTTTATCTTTAATTTCCCAACCTTGAGCAATCCCTGGTTTGTGAGAGAAAGGTAGTGCTTGGATATTTCCTGTGTCTTAGAATAGGGTTAAAGAGAGCATGAAAAAGGTCAAGAGAGGGTTTAGAAAGGAGAAAACAAAAAAGAGAAAAAGATGAGAGTTGATATCAAAATTGGTCCACCCTGCTTCCCTCCCTATTTGGCCCCCTAGTAGGCCTTCTTTTGCTTGTATCTTTTGGCCCTTGGGCATTTAATCGTTTAACCAGCTTTGTGAAACAACAGATAGATAATATGGCAGCAAAACCTATTCAAGTATATTATCATAGGCTAGCTATGGAGGATGCCTTTGGTGAGGGCCAAGCTCACCTACACATCTCCTCCCAGCCCAGGCAAGGACCTTTTTGCCCTTGAGACAAATGAGGTCAACATTCTTTTCTGCCTGTTGTCCTGATGCCTTTGCTGAAACATCAAGTAATTGTCACCCCTGCGTCAGTCAATGACAGGTAAGAGAGCAATATGCTCATGAATAAATGGCCTAAGACAGGAGGGCTGCCAGTAGCTGCTGCCTTATCCCATGATGGACCCTGGCCATGAGATTCTCTTGGCCATGTGACAAATATCACTCCAACATAAGACAGATGCAGTTCCCGAGGGCCTCATTCCAAGATAGCATGGCCATTGGTCACCTTTTCATTTGATTATAGGGAAGGGGGAGATGTTGGGAGCTATGCCCTTAAAACCCTCCATTACTGATGTTAAAAGTATAGTTAGAGTTAAATATGACTGGGTTCATGGAAATCCTTAACCAGCTGCAGAAGACTAATACAAATCTGGTGGTCAGGATGAATAATGATAAGACAAAGTTGTGGTCTTGCTGAGAAATACATCTGATATAAGGATGCCCAAATGATATAACCTGTTACCTTTCTGAGGAAACAATATCCTGCTGACTAATGATATGACAAACCTGTAACCTTTCTGGAAAACCAACATCCTGTTGACATCAGCTGACCACAAGAGTTGTGTCCTCGGCCTTAGTAAATGTTTCCCACTTCCCCCCTTCTCTGTTACTCCTGTTATGGTATAAATTCAGCCTTGGGAAAGAATAAAATTGTTGCCTTGATCAGACTTTTGTCTTGGCATCCTTCTTTGTGTCACTTGTCCCCCATTCTCTTCCAGCTACCCTCTGCACCCTTGTTGAGTGTCCTGCAGGATGGGACAACTGGCCAGGACCAGAACCTGGGACAAGAACCTGGGACCAGAAACCCTATGTCTTATTCCTTAATCAGTCTGCCTCTTTTATACACTCAGGACAACCTGCGCTGGAACATCAGTATCTACAAAGATCTAGGCCTTTCCACATTAACCACTAAGTAAGAACCACCCCCCATGAATTTGTCAATAGATCTATCTTATTGTAACTCCTTTTGCTCAGTTGCAATTCCTTCTTCAGAAATGACTTTAGCTTGTGTTAAATTGATGAAAATCTTAATACACATACAGGATGGGCAGAGAGCTAGAAGGCAGAGAGAGAGACAGAGAGAAAGATACAGAGAGACACACAGGCAGAAAGTAACACTGACATAAAGAGACAGACACAAAAACAGATAAAGACAGAGACAGTGAGAGACTAAAGATCCTGAACATGAACAAACAGATAACAAACACAGTTTATGCACTTCCTGCTGACATTCATGTCACTGTAAATTTATTCTAATGGATCACACGCTTGATTTTGCTTTACATTTAATCCAACATATTTTCTGCAAGTCAATTTTATTTATGTGTCTGTGTATGTGCCGCTAGTTTGTATGTGCACCATGTGCAAACTGGTGCCCACAAGCCAGAAGGTGGTGCTGTATCCATCCAGTTTACTTGTAGACTGGAGTGACATGTCACCCAACGTGGGCACTGAGAAGTGAACCTGGGTCCTCCGAAAAAGGGCATTTAATACTGAGTCATCTAAATTTCCATCTCCTATCACCTGTTTTAAATGAAGATTTGCTAATCATCCATGGACAAATTATATCAAATGATAGAAAAATATGGTTTAAAAATTAAAATTTATATATGGAATTCAGAAATAATTTTTTAGGAATGAAGCTCACTTGATATGATTCAATACTTAAATAGATTAAAAAACTAATGCTTTTTATCTTTTTATTTAAATCTCACTCACTGATTGATATTTTTACATTGTAGAAACAGTTTAAAATCATGGATACAAAATACAAGATCTAAGTAGTATTCTTATTTATCATTTATTAGCTGTATCAAGTATCTGAATATTCTACTTTAGTTTTTCCAACTGTAAATAATTATAATAACATTTATGTTTATTTAAGCATTAGAAATAAATATAAGTAGCAGGTGTCCACTATGTGGTCCATGTTATGACTCCTGATACTTAAATTTTTTATTTTTATTTTTTAAGAATTATTTAATGTATGTATGTGCCTACACTATAGCTGTCTTCAGAAAGACCAGAAGAGGGCATCAGATCTCATTACAGATAGTTGTGAGCCACCATGTGGTTACTGGGAATTGAACTCAGGACCTCTTGGAGAGCAGTCAGTGCTCTTAACCACTAGCCTGACTTCTGATAATGTAAAGTGAATGTGTCAGTTTGTTGTGAAATAAGACTATTTAACACTGAATTCATTTTCCATGGTTAAAAAATAATATGTATGCAATAGCACTTCAAAATTCATTCATACTACTGCTCTGATATACAGACTGCAAGATGTTACTCTATCTTGACTATGGCTAATATAATCCTGCTAGTTATTTCAAGGCATGTCTAAACTGATCCAAAACTTTCAATATGTTTTCCAAGTCATGAATTTCACATACATAAAGAAACATGGTTAGTTCATGCAACTATCTAACTTCCAACATTTGCAAAATATCTTAGAGTTGAGAGTAATATGAAATGTTGCCAAAACCAGTCAGACTGTCTGGACTTTTATATGGGTCATCAAAAACCTTGAAAAAATAAGAACTTGGGAAAAATTTGAGACAAACAAGGGAGGTTTTAGAAGCTGTGAATTTAGAAGCTGAGAAATTCTTCTGTTTATTGTTCTAACAGTACAAATACAGTATTCTTATTTATTTTCTTCTTTCATAGTTATGATGTAAACTATGACCAAAAGCATCTCAGAGTAAAAACTTGGAGGCAGGGATTGGGCAGGGGCAAAGGGACAGGACACTGCTTAGTGGCTAATTCTTTGAAATATGCTTAGTTAATATTTATATAACCCAGAGCCAACTACCACCTTATGGTTCTGCCTATAGTAAGCTGAACCTTCCTATATCAGTTGGAAATGAAGACAATGTCTTATAGGCATGACCACAGACCAATAAGGTCTAGCAATTTCCCAACTGAGATTCTTTCCTCCCTGGTGAATGCAGAATATGTCAAGTGAAAAGTAAAACTAACCAATATAGACAGAAATATGGTAGAAAAAAAAACTGCAGAGATGCCCAAGAGGGAAGAAAAAGGCCTGATCACTTACTCTTACTTAACCATCTAACTTCAGTGAGTAACTTTATGCTTCTCACCATGAATGTAAGTGGAAAATTAAAATGATTTTAATATCATCATATAACAGATCTATAAAATACAGTATTATACCCATACATGTATATTACTGTATACATATCATGTATAGCCATTTAATAGTGACAATAGAAAAGTTTTATAAAACTTAAAAAGTAGTCTAGAGTAACTGCAGGATAAGCAGATTCATTTTCATGATTCTAGGGGTCATCTATTACTGCTTCAGAATTATTTTGACCCCACTTTTGAAAATAAGTTAGGCAGAAAAAGTGTAAACTAAATTAAAGTTATGTCTTATTAATGCCTAGAAGCAAGCACTTTTGGGAGCAGATTGACATGGATTTTTAAAATCAAATGAAATGTCTAAGTGTTGAGAACACCTGAGAGTTAATCTTTCTGTTTTGGTTTTCTAGTCTGTGCCTGTGAATAAAACATAATTGCAGCTCACGTAAGGCAACAGTTAAGTCTCCAGTGTATCAGAAGCATCAGACATTCCTTTTTTTTTTGCAACTTCATTTTTTTATTCTTAAATATGTTCTCCACAACTCCTCCCCCTGTTATTTGAATACCTAGGGAAACACAAAAAATATCTATTCGTCTCACACAGAGAGGACATCTACATACTAAAGAAAGGACTCCAACAACATTCAGTTTGATGAGACAATGACTTCATTGGGGTTATGTAGAAGAATGTCTTGTATCACCAGGAGTCTCATAACCACCAAAGCATGAACAGGTGAACCACTGGAAAGTCTCCACTTCTACCTCCTGTCTAATTTAGAATGCCCCAAGAAGACATAGAAGACAGCTGGAATAGGAGGTAGTTATGAATGGAGCCTCAATTAAGAGGCTTCTGACACTCCACCGACTTGCTCCATGAAGGAACATCCATAGCTTCGTTGACATCACTATAGACTTACCTGTCACCTGTATGGTTACTATAACTAAGAACCACAGTACTTTTGATATCAACTGTAGGGAGCTGCGATGTGCCGCGCCTCAAAGATGGCGCTGGTTTCCGCCTTCCACCCTCCCAACAGTGAGCACTCCTTGTAGTAAACAAGTCCTTATTTGGCTA
Source organism: Rattus norvegicus (assembly GCF_021556685.1). NCBI lineage: Eukaryota > Metazoa > Chordata > Mammalia > Rodentia > Muridae > Rattus > Rattus norvegicus. Next base: position 8,957,685 of record NC_141551.1, on the reverse strand, counting down.
TGCCTGCCTGGCCTGCTAGCTTCCACATAGTGACAGCCTATCTGCATGACCCACGTGGCTTGCTGGGATTGGCCAGCGCTAGCTATTTAAGTGTGGCGTGGGGGTTCCCCGGGGTCAGAAGATTGTATCAAGGTTCCTGAGGAAACTGCTTGAAAAACATCTCCTCTGGTCGTGTCTTCCTTGCTGGTTGAGGTTGGGCACGACAATCAACCACAGCCATGCTTCCTCTTGATGCTTATGGTGATGTGACTGAACATCACAGCTACACACCATGGGCTATAATATTCATTTCACGTTTAGAACTAGAATTTTCTTACTGCACAAGTTGAGAAAAGCAACTCTTCTCTCTGTGATTAATGTTCCCTTAGGTTTGCAAAACCCAGTGGACCTGAAAATTTGAGATTAAGTATTTGGCCACAGGATTCTGAAAAAATAATTGGTGATTAATTAGCATATTAATGAGGTGAAGAGTTTCTTAATCTCATTCTCCCTACATATGGCATTATATATTACATATATATATATCTATATATATATATAGTTGTTATATTGTTCCCATCTGTTCTCGAATTCTTCAAAATACTGTCAGTCTATGAAAACAAATAAATTTTCTTTACGACTCAACATCAACCTTTAGCTTAAGGCAGTGGACAGAATCAGAAACCTCAAATTTACTTCTTGAGTCTGTAAGCTGAATAGTTTTTTACTTTCCCATGAGAGTCTGTTTTCATCACAGCTAAGCTGGACTTGATAATATACAGATTTTGTTGTATGTTTTATTTTAACAGCATACAAAGCAATAGTCTTGATTGTGACATTTTTATTCATATACGTCATTTTGCTTTATTTTAATTCACCCAGAACTGCCCTCTCCTACCTCTTGCCTACCCTTCTCCTCAATTGTCCCTCCATGTTTTCACAACACAGATTTCAATGCCCTCTCTGGTTTCTCCCTTACCACACTCTGCTCCCCTTCCCTTCTTTTTGTGTCCTTGCTGTTTTCAAATCATTTGTGTGTGTGTGTGTGTGTGTGTGTGTGTGTGTGTGTGTGTGTATAAAAATCTAGTTTGCATATGGGAGAAAATGTTTTATTTGAGTTTCTGAATCTATCTTAACTCTATTACCACCATGAATTTTCTCATCCATTTTCTTACTAATTCTGCTTTCATTCTGCTTTATTTTGGGGAAAAATATTATACATACATACATATGCACACACACATATATATGTGCACGTATATACATATATGTTTATATATACATATAAACATGGTATATATGTGTATACACACATATATATAAATATATATATGTGTGTATTTTCTTTTTTTCCATCTGGGGACGACTATTAAGGATTGCTTCATACTGTGACTATAGTGAATAAAGTTCCAATAGCCATGGATGAGAAAGTGTTTCTCTGTTATGCCTAATCAAATTCCTAGACTTTTATTCTTATGTTGCTAACTAATAATACCAATTTCCGCAATAGTTTCATTAGTGAGCATTTCTTCCATTCATGTGTGTTTGGTTCTCCCTGTATCTTTACCAGTATTTCTTATGTCTTGTTTTTTAGCATTATAATATACATGAGCTAGAATCACTGTCCATTTAATAACCATTTCACTGAGGGTAAGACTCTTCATTATTTTTGCATATTTGAAAGTCAACTATAATTTTATTTACTAGTAATGTTTGCTTATTCTGTATGTCCTTTTTGTTTGATTTTTAAAATTATTTCTTTTATCTTTATTGTAATATAAACAGTACCATTTCCTCCTTCACACCTTCTCAGGACATGTTCTTCACACTCTTCCTTGAATTATTTATCTTGGTTTCTTATCTAAATTATAGCCCATTTTAAAATTTTCTTTGACATTCAAATTTATATGTACATCCACATATATATCTAAATACATAAGTCATGCCTTCTCAGTCAGTATGTTACTTGCATATATGCTTTTGTGAAAAAATATTGATCTAATGCTGTCTTATTTAGGGTTTTATTGCTGTGAACAGACACCATGATCAATGCAAGCTTTATAAAGGACAACATTTAATTGGGTCTGGCTCACAGGTCCAGAGGTTTAGTCCATTGTCATCAAGGTGGGAGCATGACTCCAACGAGGAAGGCATGATGCAGGAGGAGATGAGTTCAACATCTTCACCTGAAGGAAGACAGGAACAGACTCAGCATCCTTAGGCAGCTAGAAGGAGGGTTACCCAGCCCACCCCCACAGTGAAACACTTCCTTCAACAAGGCCACACCTTTTAATAGTGCCACTCCCTAGGCCAAGCATATGCATACCATCATAAACACCAAGTGGAATTTTTTTGGTATTTGATATTTTGAAATCTCTTAATAGTGTAGATATTAATTCTCTGACAGATATCAGCTTATTTTCAGGTGTTTTTCTGGCTTTTACTTAATAAATGTCCTGTTTCTCTCATCAAATATATTCATGGAAGTTCAACTGCTCAGTTGACTGAGAGCTAGGACATCAAAGAAAAATATATTACAGGCAGGTCCTCCTAAAATTTTACAATAGACATAGCATGATTACATTAATACCCATTGATGAGTCATAGAGAAGTAGATTCTTAACAATCTCAAGGTAATTTGTAAAGTGTTAGACCACTAATTTTATATGAATTAAGATTTATCATCCCTATATTTTTGAAGCCCTCTATCATTATGAATCTTGATGTTTGATCTTTTTAATTTGACCAAATAATCAAGTTTGAAATCTTAGCACCAAATTAGAAAATGGAATACATTAACAAGTTAATTGATATAGGAAATTATTCAAAGATACAATCCTAACTCTCAGCTCAGAAACAGACCAAATCGATTGAAAACATCTTTGCCCTTTAAGAACAGAGAAGGGGTTTGCAACACCATAGGAAGAACAACATCATCAACCAACCAGACCCCCTCTCCTCCAGAGCTCCCAGAGACTAAACCACCATCCCAAGGGAGCACAGGGATGAACATATGGCTCAATCTGCATATATGTAGCAAAGGATGGCCTTGTCAGGCATCAATGGGAGAAGAGGCCCTTGGTTCAGTCAAGGCTTGATGCTCCACCACAGGGGAATGGCAGGTCAGGGAGGTGGGAAGAAGTGGGTGGGTGGGTGAGGGAGCACTCTCATAAAAGCAGGGAGGGATGGGATAGCAGTTTTCTGGATGGGGAAAACAGGAAAGGGGATAACATTTAAAAGTTTAAAAAATCTGATAAAAGAAAAAATAGATGCTACCCAAAAGACAGTTAAAAATCAAAAAAAAAAAAAAAAACAAAAAAAACCCAGAGGTTCTCAAAATGCATTTTATTTCCTTAAGTAAATAATGCTTTGATGCAGAGGCTGCAACATACTATTCCATTTCTATATCATAAGCATAACAAATAAATGTGTTGTGATTTTCTTTTTATTCTACAATGGTGAAGTTACAAGCAATGTCTGAGGTCATCTGTTGAAAGTTTACTGTATTTGTCAAATGTAAGCCAGATGATACTACATGATACTGCAGTAACTGGATCTCCCATATCCCAGGTGTTCAAAATAACAAATATGTGGTTTATCACCAGATCACCATTAGTGTTTCTGATCTATCTCTTCCCTACAGGACATAGGCTACTGCATTCATTTCTATGTGAAATATTCCCAGATCTGACAGGACATAGAGGCTGAAAATGAAGCTCAGTGGTAGAGTATTTGCTTGCTAAGGCAGAAGGTCCTGGGTTTCATTCCAATCCAGAAAAGTAATAAAAACTTTAAAGGAGCAAGACATAATTTATGCTTGTCTTAGAACTTTTTCAGATAATTAAACATATTGCTCAAACTAATATTTCTAAAATGAGGACATGTAACAGACATGTGCACACAGTAGGATAAGAGTTCATATCAGACTGAACAAACTCTGAGATAATGATTCTTATATGAATGGATCAGGAATGGTGTCCATGGACCAGAATAGGGTAGCTGTATAGGAGAGGGAAGACAGCTTAATACAGGAGTCCTTTGGTGAATGGTCACACATTCCAGCATTCACATTCTTCACAGTGAAGTCACTGCTTAATACTGTGGACAGTATTTTCAATTTGCTATTAAGTAGACATGGCATGTCCAGTTGCTGTGGACAGTTTCCAAATAAATGCTCAATACTGATTATTGAAAGCACTTAGGAAATTTGAAAGTTCTGAGTCTATATGTCTAAAGACTCCAGAAGAGGTCATCAAATCTCTTGGAACTGGAGTTACAAGCAGTTGTGAGCTGCTGGTTTGGGTGTCGAGAACATAACGTTGGTCCTCTATAAGAGCAACAAGTGTTCTTAACTACTGATCCCCCAAAATGACACCTTAAGACCATCTAGGAAGGCTTGATGCTATAGCTAGTTGGTACCGTGCTTGCCCTGAAGGCAGGAGGTCTTAAATTCAATCTGCGCTACTGACAAAACAACAAAACTCCAATAAAATACAACACTTTCATTATATGTTAGAAAATAGAAAATCTTTCTCTGGAGAGATTCAGAGGTAGGAACCATATGTGAGTCAAAAGAAAACAGCTTACAGAAGTCAGCCAAGTTCTAACTATTTGTATCTCTCTCCCAGGGTGCATAAAATGCAGCGAGTCTATCACAGTGCTACTTCTAGTCCTAAATCCAAGTTTTCTGAATAATGCTTGGAGAATCTATGCCATTCACGACTCCCAGTCCCCGAAATACAGAGGGAGGAGGGGAGGAAAGTAAAAGAGTAAGCAAAGCATGAATTTATATATAATAGGACACCAAATATAATTGGATGATTTAATTTCAGGTCTTGTATTCCTTCCTTTGTTTAGCACTTGCAGAAGTATTTCCATACATGGGTATTTGTAGTCTATATGTTCTCTACAAATGAGGCAAAGGTTAATCTCTCCCCAGACTGCTCACTTCTAGCTGTCTGTAATGTTTCAGGTCAGCCTTGTACTCCATTTGTGAGTTTTACACAGAGCAACAGAGTGTGTGGTGCTGGATAGATGAGAATCAATGGCACTCTTCAACTCTAAAAGCCCCCATGTTATATGCTCTAAAATGTTTTCCTCTTCTTGTTTGTAAACAAACACCTACTTTTGTCTAAGACTATTTTTAGTTACATTACCTTTGAATAGAAAACATTCAATATTACTAACTCATATTTCAAGCAGTCTTTTTTCCAACTAATTTTTAACCTAGCTCTTCGGGGGATATTATCTGCGTTCTACTTTATTACAAAGAATAGTTTTTCCTCCAAATGCTTCCCATGGTAAAACATTAACAACCATTTCTTTAGCTTCAAATAAGATTGTCTTTACTCCTAATCACATAGTTTTCAAATGCAGTGCCATATAATGTAGATTGAGTTCTTGTCATTACAGCATCTTGTTTCTAGTAATGATTTCTGTGTTTTTCAGGACAAGAAGAATATGCTAGTTACAAATGAGTCCCAACTATCTATGGTCTAAAGTAAAAACTGGTACGTCTAGTTCTGTATACCTTTGTTATTTGAATGTTAGATTCACATGTTGCTACTTTCAGTGGTGCACAGAGAACAGCTCCAGCAAGTCCCAACGGTTGTAAACAGGATGACAGTTCACAACAGTAATCCCATTCAACAGGTCCAAATCCACAAGGTACTCAGGATTAAGTCAACATATTTCATAGACCTCACTGGGTACATTATTTTAATAACTGTAAATTATTAGTATGATGATAAGTGCCAGATCCCTTCTGGTGCAAAAGTCTAAAAGAAGTGGTATCTGTGGGTTCTAGTGGCCTTTATTATAAAACTACGAATGCCATACGTGTAAGTCCAGCCCTGATCATTATAGCTTTTTCTGCCATTGTTACCATAATGAGTTGTACTGTGTTTGCTTTGCTCTAAGGAGCCCTGCCTCTTCTATGGTAAGAGCAATAGAAATATCTGTGAATGACAGCAACAAATAGCCTTACCTGGATTCTGATTTGACATAAAAGAAAATTCTGAAATACTACTAATCAGTCACTTTTCTGCAAATCCATGCATCATCTTCATAAAATTCCTTTCAAAAAACATGCTATATGCTCACAATTTGTTCTTCTACTTGAAATATGCACTCATCATGAACTAGATCCTGACTTCTCCAGATTTCCAATTTTCTATAAAATAAAGGTAAAATATCTAGGACATTCTCTCAAATGGAAAATGATGTAGCAGATCCTTGACTTTTTTATTTTATTTGGATATATTAAAGTTACAGATGGTTTGAGTTCCATAAGTCAGCACCTCACGGTGTCAGGTTATTCAATATCACTCTAACTCCTCAGAAAAGCTCAAAAATTAATATTCAGATTATGGAATAAAGAAATCATTCAGAGCTACTGTGATAAGCCTACATGTGTGTTGATTTCTTCTGTAGTGTGGTGTGCAGTGTGTGGTTCTTCTATTACCGATAGCAACCCCGTCCTTCAACCTTTTCCTGTCAAATAAATCTGATGCTTTTAATCTCCAATCCTTTCATTTCTCCCTACCTCTTAACCTCCCTTGTCAAATGCATGAGAAATCTTCAAAGGTGTGAGGAAAGGATTATGTTTGAATACCACTTGATTCTAGAAAGTGGATGTATAAAGAATGGTGCAGTTTCTAGTCCTGTAAAGAAGTAAGAGTCTCCGTGTATAATACCTTTCAGAAATTGAAGTTCAAGGTTTGTCTTTAAGTCCTTAAGTGCACAGAAAGATAGTCAATGTGTTGATAGTATTTTCTCCAGCAAGTCCCACCTCCATTAGAGATAGAATGAATGGGATTTAAAGATGGGTCATAACTACAGAGCTGTTAGTAATAATGGAAAACAGTGGCTAATAGAGGTGCTATCCATTCCCTAAACACAAGAAAAAGAGACTTCAAAAACATAGAGACATTTATGTCATCAGTGGAAACAAAAGCTGTAATGACATTGAAGATCATTTTTCATTCTCTGGCCAAAGGAATACGTTATCTATGTTTCACATGCCCACCAAACTTCAAGTTCACATGCCCTGAAATACAGTGAAGCATTGAAAAAACATTGAAAAACCTATGCCAGAATTTGTAGTCATTTACTTTAGCAATGGAATTTATCAAATCCCAAGTTTATTTTTGAGCAGAAAGCCATACTTTTATTAGTATGCAAAACTGATTTTCTGACTGCATTTGAAGTTTGTCCCTTTAGTAAAGACACCACAATAGAACAATGGTAACTGCGTATTATAACGTGATTGATGCTTAATCTTATTGTGCTTCATCAACCTTCAAAGTAAACTCTTTAATTCATTAAAATTCATGGACTTTTATCTATGAAAGAAAAGTTTAATACTGAATCAACCTTTGCAGAATGAAGTATCTTTAATTTTAAAGGGCAATGTTGCTCTATTAATTATTTTATACAATGCAATTAAATATGTTGTATAAAGGAATAGATACATTAAATTGTAATTGTATCAAAATATTAAAATCACATACTATGTAAACCAGGATAAGGAAGTCATTTTGCAGTGACCACTTGCCAAAGCCAACATTTTAAAATTTCTCTCTCTCTCTCTCTCTCTCTCTCTCTCTCTCTCTCTCTCTGTCTCTCTCTGTCTCTCTGTCTCTCTCTGTCTCTGTCTCTCTTTGTCTCTCTCTCTCTCTGTCTGTATCTCTCTGTCTCTGTCTCTCTCTGTCTCTCTGTCTCTCTCTGTCTCTCTGTCTCTCTCTGTCTCTCTCTGTCTCTCTGTCTCTCTCTCTCTCTCTCTCTCTCTCTCTCTCTCTCTCTCTCTCTCTCATACTTAACCTGGGTTTCTGTGTAAGTCCACCTTATTAGGAGAAAACATCCTAGATAAACAACTTAAAAATAACTAAGGCTGTATTGACATTGAGCGTCTCAGAGTCTCTAACCATTAGGTAGCCTGGCTGTGTTCCTAGGTCCGATGTAGAGCAACCATGTCCTCTCACGATCGCTGACTTCCAAGACAGAAAGAAGTGCCTAATGCATAACCTTGTTAGCTTAACCGCCTTTCATTAGCCTTTCCACCTAAGGACTGTATCTCCTTGTAGTGTTACAGTCTAGGGCAACGACTTTTAAACAGGAGATTTAGAGGAAATTTCAAGAGTCATAGAAAATCAGACCCAGACATCCCAGATATTCACAAGACCATAGGAATTAGAGAGTAACACGTATGTTTATAATGTAATTAAATCTGTAAAATAGACAACAAATTAATGGCCATAATTAGGAAAAACTTATAGTATGGTGTTCGATCTAATATACTTGCTCTGAAAAAGAACCTTAAAGCTAAGCAGTGGATCAGACCTGGAGATTCTGCAATGTTAACAGCAATCAAATCCCTTCTCTAAGAATCGAAAGAGCTGAAGGGGCTTGCAACCCCATAAGAACAACAATGCTAACCAACCAGAGCTCCCGGGGACTAAACCACTAAAAGCCTACACATGGACAGACCCAGGGCTCCACGTGCATATGTAGCAGAGGATGGCCTTGATGGGCACCAGTGGGAGGAGAAGCTCTTGGTCCTGCTAAGGCTGGAGCCCCAGTGTAGGGGAATGTTGGGGGGAAGGGAAGGGGAAGTGGATGGGGAGAGGAACACTCTTACAGAAGGGGAGGGAGGTAGGATAGGGGACTTATTTCCGGGAAACAAAGAAAGGGAATAACATTTGAAGTGTAAATTTTAAAAAAATACAATAAAAAAATCCCTTCTCTATTTCAGTCAGACTCACAGCTGCTGGTGGTCTGCTTAGCTAGTTTTCATTGAAGGGAGTCTTTCTTGGTCTTCTTAATGTGATCATTCACCACTAGCTTCCAAAGGTAGATAAAAGGAAGAGTTGTATGGAATGAGCAATAACATGGAAATTTTCAGTTATTAAAAAATAGCAGTCACGGGGTTGGGGATTTAGCTCAGTGGTAGAGCGCTTGCCTAGCAAGCGCAAGGCCCTGGGTTCGGTCCCCAGCTCCGGAAAAAAGAAAAAAAAAATAACAGTCAGCCAATATAAGTGATAACACCCTCAGAAAAATGGAATAAACTGTCATAACTAAGTTAGTATGAATAAAAGAACAGAAAAGTCGATATCTGAAAAAATTCTACATATATCAGACTATATAAAGCAAAAAAATTATTTCATAGAAAGGTTTAAAATGTGCATAATAATATTTGTTTCCAGCAGAAAAACACAGCAAAACATATGAACATTTGTGATACATTAAGTACATCTATGTTTGTTTCTAGATTAGGTATTTTTTGATTAATCATTTGGTGTGCCGTTAAATAAATTTTGACATTACAATATGAAAAAATGCCTCTCAAATTGTATATAGGTATACATAGGACAGGGGCATATTTCCCACTTAAACAGTTTCATGTATGTCAATACTTACAGTTGGTAGCAATTTCCATTAAATTTGCTTTTATTTTTAAAACAGCTTTGAACCTCACTAAAAATTAGCAATAAAAAATATGCCCTACTACTACAGAAAATTCTGTTGACATAACAAAATAGCTCAATTGTAAAGTTTCCACACTTTCAAGATGCTTGCATCTTTAAATGTATTTCAAAGGTATTTCATTTTAAAACTAAAGCTGTAATTGTCTTTCCGAATGGTGGAGGCTTTTCTTTCTGTGACTGCACTTCATGATCTGGGTCTTCATGAAGGTTGGACAGACTTGGGTAAGGCTATCTTAACACAAACTATGTAGTTATAGAAATTGATGGATTATAGAGATATTTAAAAATAAGGTGCAACGCCAACATTCCATGAAAGATAACACAAAACATTCATCAAAAGCTTGGGTAAAGCCCACAATTTAGAACCCAGGGTAAAGCTGGGACTTCTGCCAGTGTCCACGGTAAATGATGGACCATAGTTGAAGGGGTTCCTTTCCACTGTCTTCTTTCTGATTACACAAGGAAGAATCATATTGATATAAACAAGACCCCGCTTGCATAGCATTTTGTATTTCCTGAAGAAGGGCAGGCCTTTGTCTCTCTGCTCACAAAAATTGGCCACTTAATAGTCTATGTAACTAAGACATTGACATTCATCTTAAATATATGTACATTGAGGTACCTGCCATCTAATGGGCAAGTCCCTGTCAGTCCCTGCATCTCTCTAGGCTAATAGATCTCAGTGTACTTCTGTGGGACACACTGACTTCTGTGAAGCTATGGCGATTGAAGATTTTAGTTTCTCCTCCCACTACTTCATGTAAAGAGACTATTTGGTAATGAGGCAGCTCGTGCCTAGTCAAGAAAAAGGGCTTAATCCTGAAGAACTGATGTTAAGTTTGAGAAGTTTACCTTTTTATAACTTTTATTATTCTCTGTGCACAGTATGTTACATTATTTCACACCCAAATTAGTGTGACATTATCAATTCCAGGAGGATTATGTTCATGAAATATTAATGAGCTAGTATTCATTTAATATCCAAAGAGATTCTTTGTACATAGGGCAGGAACATAGCCCAGAACAGTTGTGGGATCCCAAACAGCAGAGGACTGATGATAGTGACCCCCTCTATACAATAGTGTGACTGGACAGAATGGCAACAGGAGAGATAAAGAATATTTCCTCCTAAAGTATGAGCAAAGAATTCAGGAAAGGGAAAGTGATAAATTCAGTCTGACTGACTCCTATAAATAGTGTGTGTAGTAGAATGACATTTGCATGCACAGCCAGAGAACCTTGTATCCAATTTAACTTTGCCATCTAATATTGCATTTACTTGGACAAAGCAATAACACTGAGCTTCAGTTTTTCTATTAATAAGTAGAATGAGAGTGCACATGCCGACCTCACAGAGTTGTGGTATTGAACAAATAAGATTAAATGTATGATAAGCAGCTTGAACATTTTATTATTGATATGAACACTGTTGTACTCCACTGAATAAGGGTTTCATATTTTAAAGTTAATACCGCTGTTCATTCAACCATTTAATCAATCATGCAGCAGCTATTTTTTGGGCATTTAAAATCTCTATGACTATATTCTTAAACCATACCTGAAGACTTTAAATCATACCTGAAGACTTTTAAATAGGATTCCAATGATGTGTATAAAATGAGTTTGTATTAGGACAACAAGTCCTGGAACCTTACACATTTGGGATTAAACCTGCTATGGTTTTTAGGACCTATGGAGAACCCAGTAAAATGATTTGGATATTATGTGCCTTAGTTTCTCTATGTGCAGAAAAAAGGAATAGAAGTAAATGATCTATATGGCCATCAGGAGAATGAAATGAACTATCACATAAAGTACTGAAAAAATGTATAACCACTCAGGGATTTCTTTCTACCACTTTTTTCCAAAACAACTTTCAAATTGCGCTTTTAAATGCAAGCTAGAACTTTTGGAAAAAAATTATTTTATTTTATTTCTCGGTTACTTACTTTATATCTGCTCCCTGACTCCCTCCTGTTCACCCCTCCCACACACCTTCCCCCATCTCCCCTCCCATTTTTCTTTGAGTATGTGGGACCCCCCTGGGTATTCCCCTGTCCCTGGCAGATCAAGTCTCTGCAAGGCTAGGCATATCCTCTCCCACTATGGCCAGACAAGGCCGCGCAGCTAAAAGAACATTTCCCACATATAGACAACAGTTTTGGAATTAGCCGCACTCCAGTTGTTAAAAGACCTACAGAAGCTGCACTTTCATGAGGTTGTGTTTCTTAATTGTTAATCTTAGTACCCGAGCCATTGGTATTCTGTTCAGGAAATTTTCTTCTAAATCAATTGGTTCAAAGGTCCACTTTCTCTTCTATGAGATTTAGTGCATCTGGTTTTATGTTGAGCTCCTTGATCCACTTGGACTTCAGTTTGTACAAGGTGATAAATATCGATCTCTTGGCATTCTTTACATGTAAACATCTGGTTAAACCAGCGTTATTTGTTGAATATGCTTCCTCTTTTTCCTTGTGTGGTTTGGCTTCTTTATCTAAAATCATGTGTCCATATGTGTGGGGGTTTATTTCTGAGTCTTCTATTGGTTTTCATTAATCAATGTTTTTGTTTCTAGACGTGGTTTCTTTCAGCTGGATCTGGGTAGGGACGGCTATGGGACCCAGTCAGCTTTGGGTGCAGGCAGAAACTGGACTGTCCTGTCCCAGACTGATCCTGTATTTGTGTGTCCTGAGGCCTCTAGGCAGGTTGCTCAGAGCAAAAGAGTTGTCTTACCTCTGCTCTCAGGTGTGTCAGTACTCCAGGTGACTGGCTTTCAGGTCTGGGCACAGACAGAAACAGAAAGGTTCCTACCCCTGACTGCTCCTAGGATCCTGTAGGCAGGTTCCTCTTGAGGCAGGAATGTGAGCAAAAGTAGTTTTCTCCTCTGAGCTCTCAGAATTGCCCTCAATTCTGAGAGTCCAGCTCTCTCCCCCATGGGATTTGGGTACAGAGCGCTTCTTGGGTTCTTTATATATTTTGGATATTAGCCCTCTATCACATGTGGGGTTAGCGAACTTCCCCCCCATCTTTATTTGCTGCTTTGTCTTAATGATTATGTTTTTTGCCTTACAGAAGCTTCCCAGTTTCATGAAGTCCCATTTATCAATTCTTGATCTTAGAGTATGAGCAATTGGAGTTCTGGTAAGAAATTTCTTCCAGTGCCAATGAGTTCAAGGCTCTTTTCCAGTTTTACTTCTATTAGACACAGTGTATCTGGTTTTATGTGGAGCTCCTTGATTCATTTAGACTTGAGCTTTGTGCATCATGACAAATATGGGTCTATTTTTATTTTGGTACATATAAACAGCCAGTTAAACGAGCACCATTTATTGAAGATGATGTCTGTTTGCTATTGTATATTTTTGGCTTCTTTGTAAAAGATCTAGTGTGCTTAAGTGTGTCATTTTATTCTGGGTCTTCAATTCTATTCCACTGATCAACTTCTCTATCTCTGTATCAGTATCATGCAGCTTTTATCACTATTGCTCTGTAGTAGAGCTTGAGGTCAGGGATGATGATTCCTCTAGTCGTTCTTTTATTGTTAAGAATTGTGGCTCACAACCATCTGTAATGAGATCTGATGCCCTCTTCTGGTGTGTCTGAAGACAGCTACAGTGTACCTATATATAATAAATAAATAAATCTTAAAAAAAAGAATTGTTTTTTTCTATTTTGGGATTTTTGCCTTTATAGATGAAATTGAGAATTGCTTTATCCATTTCTTTAAAGAATTGTGTTTGGCAAAGACACATGCTCCACTATGTTCATAGCAGCTGTATTTATAATAGCCAGAAGCTGGAAAGAACCCAGATGTCCCTCAACAGAAGAATGGATATAGAAAATATGGTAATTTAGATAATGGAGTACTACTCAGTTATTGAAAACAATGACTTCATGAAACTCACAGGCAAATGGTTGGGACTAGGAAATACCATTCTGAGTGAGTTAACTCAGACAGAAAACACACACATGAAAGGAGGAGGGTGGAAAAAGAGAGGCCAGTTCATAAATGGCATGAGACAAGTGAAAAGGACAGAGATTCGGGGATTTGAAAATAGGTGTTTGGCCATGGTAACATGGGAACTAGGGGTAACCACTATAAAGTCTCATATGCCAGGAATCTACGAGGTACCACAGATCCAAAAGGGAGGACATTAGCCAAAATACCCAACAAAGGGAAGATAGAACCTGTAGAGTTCAAATTCAGTGGACAGGGTTGGCTCCCTGTTGAAGAATGGAGAGCCCTTCACCACCTCAAAAATATTAATCCAATATTCCTCCTGGAACAAGGAAATGCAGGAAGAAAGAGTGGAGCAAAGACTGAAGGAAAGGATATCCTATTGATGATGTCAAAAAGAGCTTGCTGACAGAAGCCTGGTCTGGCTCTCTGAGAGGTTCTGCCAGTACCTGAATAATACAGATATGAATACTAACTGTCAACAATCAGAATGAGCCCAAGGATCTCAGTGGAAGAACTAAGAGTCTACTTAAGGAGCTGCAGGGGATGGAAACCACACAGGAATAACAATATTAATTAACAGGACCACCTAGAGTTCCCAGGGACTAACCTCCAATGAAAGAGTATACATGAAGGGATCCATGGCTCCAGTTGCATATATAGCTAGGATGGCCTTATCTGGCATCAGTGCTAGGGGAGACCCTTGGTCCTTTGAAGGCTTGATGCCCCAGTGTAGGGGGATGCTAGAGCAGTGATGTGGGAATGAATGAGTGGGTGAAGAAGTATCGTCATAGACAAAAAGTGAAGGGGAGATGGGATGGGGGGTGCTGTGGAGGGTAATAGGAAAAGAGGGATATCATTTGAAATGTTAAAAAATAAAATGATTAATATTTTAAAAAAAAAGAAAATCTGAAGTAGCTTTCCAGACATCTAATCTCTTGCAGGGGCAAGCCCAGTGTTTTCTTTGCATATCAAATAAATTATGTACCCCAAGTTCCCTTTTGATTATCCCCCAAATCAGAAAAAAAAGAATTGTGTTGGGATTTTGATGGGGATTGCATTGAATCTGTAGATTGCCTTTGGTAGGATGGCCATTTTTACTAGGTTAATTCTGTCAATCCTTGAACATGAGTGATCACTCCATTTTCCAAGATCTTCTTTGATTTCTTTCTTGGGAGACTTGAAGTTTTTGTCAAACAGATCTTTCACTTGTTTGGTAAGAGTTACCTCAAGATAGTTTATATTATTTGTGGCTATTGTAAAGGGAGTTGTTTCCATAATTACTTTTTCAGACTATTTATCATTTATATAAGGGAAGGCTATTGACTTATTTGAATTAATTTTATATCCAGCCACTTTGCCAGATAAAACATGAGAAGTTCTCTGGTAGAATTTTTGGGGTTGCTTATGTATACTATTATATCATCTGCAAATAGTGATACCATTTTTTCCCTTGCTAATTTGTATCCCCTTGATCTCTTTTTGTTGTCTTCATTTTCTAGCTAACACTTTGAGCACAACATTGAATAGATATGGACAGTGGGCATCCTTGTCTTGTCCCAGATTTTAGTGGGATTCATTCAAGTATCTCTCCATTTGATATTGCCTGTTGGTTTGAAGTAAAATTAGACATGGGCCTTAAACTCCTGAACTCTCTAATACTTTTAGCATGAATGGGTGTTGTATTATGTGAAATGCTTTTTCTTCATCTAAGGAGATGATCATGTGATTTTTTTCCTATTTTTTCTTTTATTGGATATTTTTTATTTATATTTCAAATGTTATTCCCTTTCCTAGTTTCCCAATCCCATTCACCTCCCCTTCTTCTATAAGGGTGTTCCCCCTAGCCAAGAACCTCCCCTTCCTGCTCATCCCAGACATTCCCCTACACTGGGAGGATTGGCCTTGGCAGGACCAAGAACTTCTCCTTCCACTGGTGCCAAACAAGGGTATCCTCTGCTACATACGAAAATGGAGCCATGAGTCTGGAGTTCTGGTTGGTTGTTATTGTTGTTCTTATGGAGTTGCAAGTCCCTTTAGCTCTTCAATCCTTTCTCTAATTCATCCAATGGGGATACCGTTTTCAGTTCTATGGTTTGCTGTTAGCCTTTGCCTAACAGTTAGTATTTGACATGCTCTGGCTGTACCTTTCAGGAGACAGCTATATCAGACTCCCGTCAGCTTGTACTTCTTAGCTTTATCAGTATTATCTACTTTTGGTGGCTATACATATATATACTGTATAATCATGTGTGCAGGCTCTGAATGACCATTCCTTCAGTCTGTGCTCCAAACTTTGTCTCCACATCCCCTCCTATGAATATTTTTGTTCTGCCTTTTAAGAAGGACTGAAGCACCCCCACTTTGGTCATCCTTCTTCTTTAGATTCATGTGGTCTGTGGAGTGTATCTTGGGTAATTTGAGCTTTGGAGCTAATATTCACTTATCAATGAGTGCATACAATGTTTGTTATTTGCAACTGGGTTACCTCACACAGGATGATATTTTCTAGTTCAATTCACTTGCTTATGAAATTCACGGAGTCACTGCTTGTGATAGCTGAGTAATACTCCATTGTGTAATGTACCACATTTTCTGGATTCATTCCTCTGAGAGGGCATCTTGGTTTTTTCCAGCTTCTGATTATTATAAATAAGGCTGCTATGAACATAGTGGAGCACGTGTCTTTGTTGTATGTTGGAGCATCTTCTGGGTATATGCCCAGGAGAGGTATAGCTGGGTCCTCAGGTGGTGCAATGTCCACTTTCCTGAGGAACCTCCAGACTGATTTCCAGAGAGGTTGTATCAATTTGCAATCCCACCAACAATGGAGGAATGTTCCTCTTTCTCCACATCCTGGCCATCATTTGCTATCACCTAAGTTTTTTTATCTTAGCCATTCTGACTGGTGTGAGGTGGAATCTCAGGATTGTTTTAATTTACATTTTCCTGCTGACTAAAGGTGTTGATCATTTCTTTAGGTACTTCTCAGCCATCAATATTCTTCAGCTCAGAATTCTTTGTTTAGGACTGTACCACATTTTTAATAGGATTATTTGGCTCTTTGGAGTCTAACTTCTTGAATTCATTGAATATTTTGGATATGAGTCCTCTATCATATGTAGGATTGGTAAAGATCTTTTCCCAATCTGTTGGTTGCTGTTTTGTACTAACAGTGTCCTTTGCCTTACAGAAAGTTTGCAGTTTTATGAGGTCCCATTTGTTGATACTTGATCTTAGAGCATAAGCCTTTGGTATTTTGTTCAGGAAATTTCCCCCAGTGCCCATGTATTCGAGACACTTCCCCATTTTTTCTACCATTAGTTTGAGTGTATCTGTTTTTTGTGGAGGTCCTCGATCCACTTGGACTTAAGCTTTGTATAGTGTGGTAAAAGTAGGTCAATATGCATGCTTCTAAGTGCTGACCTCCAATTGAACCAGCACCATTTGTTGAAAATGATACCTTTTCACCCTGGATGGTTTTAGCTCCTTCATCAAAGATAAAGTGACGATAGGTATGTGGGTTCATTTCTGGGTTTTTAATTCTATTCCACTGATCTATCTGCCTGTCTCTGTATCAATACCATACACTTTTTTATCACTACTGGTCTGTAATACTGCTTGAGGTCAGGGATGGTAAGTCCCCTAAAAGTTCTTTTATTATTAAGGATAGATTTTTCTATTCTAGGTTTTTTGTTATTCTGAAAGAATTTGAAAATTGCTCTTTTAAACTCTGTGAAGAATTGAGTTGGAATTTTGATGGGGTTGCATTGAATCTGTAGATAACTTTTAGCAAAATGTCCATTTTTACTATATTAAGTCCTGTCAATCCATGAGCATGGGAGGTCTTTCCATCTTCTGACATCTTCTTCAATTTCTTCAGAGACTTGAAGTTGTCATACAGATCTTTCTTAGAATCATACCAAGGCATTTTATGTTATTTGGGACTATTGTGAAGGGTGTCATTTCCCTAATTTCTTTCTCCGAATGTTTACGATTTGAGTAGAGGAAGGCAAGTGATTTGTTTGAGTTATTTTATACCCAGCCACTTTGCTAAAGTTGTTTATGGGTTTAGTAGTTCTTTGGTAGAACTTTTAGGGTCACTTAAATAAACTATCAGGTTTAGTAGTTCTCTGGTTGACCTTTTGGGTCACTTAAATATAGTATCATATCATCTGGAAATTGTGATATTTTGTCTTTGTAGTTTCCAATTTGTGTCCCCTTGAACTCCTTTTGATGTCTGATTGCTCTGACTAGGACTTGGAGTACTATATTTAATAAGTAGGGAGAGAGTGGGCAGTATTGTCTAGTCCCTGATTTTAGTGGGATTGCTTCATGTTTTTTTTCCATTTAGTTTAATGTTGGCTACTGATTTGTGTATATTGCTTTTACTACGTTTAGGATGCCTGGAATTCCTGATCATTCCAGGACTTTTATCATGGAGGGGTGTTGAATTTTATCAAATGCTTTTTCAGCATCTAATGAAATGATCATGTATTTATTTTCTTTGAGTTTGTTTACATTGTGGATTATATTTACAGATTTCTGTATGTTGAACCATCCCTGCATCCCTGGGATGAATCCTACATAACCATGATAGATAGATAGATTTTGGTGTGCTCATGAATTTGGGTTGTGAGAATTTTATTGACTTTTTTTGAACCTATATTAATAAGGGAAATTTAACTGAAGTTCTCTTTCTTTGTTGGGTCTTTGTGTGGTTTAGGTATAAGTATAATTGTGGCTTCATAGAAGGAATTGTGTAGTCCTCCATAAGTTTCGTGGAATAGTTTGGACAGTATTGGTATGAGGTCTTCTATGAAGGTCTTATAAAATTCTGCAATAAACCCATCTGTGCTCTTTTTGATTGGGAGATTTTTAATAACTGCTTTTATTTCTTTAGAAGTTATGGGATTGTTTAGATAGTTTATCTGTTTCTGATTTAACATTGGTACCTTGTATTTGTCTAGAAAATTGTCCATTGCACCAGATTTTCAAGTTTTGTTGAACATAGGCTTTTGTGGCAGGATCTAATGATTTTTTGAATTTCCTCAGATTCTGTTGTTATGTCTCCCTTTTCATTTCTGATTTTGATTACTTGGTCTCTCTCTCTCTCTCTCTCTCTCTCTCTCTCTCTCTCTCTCTCTCTCTCTCTCTCTCTCTCTCTGCCTTCTGGTTAGTACAGCTAAGATGGCTAAGGGTTTATCTATCTTGTTGGTTTTCTCAAAGGACCTGCTCCTGGTTCTGTTGATTCTTTGTATAGTCCTTTTTGTTTCTGCTTGGTTGATTAGACCCCAGAGTTTGATTATTTCCTGCCTTCTACTCCTCTTCGGTGTATTTGCTTCTTTTGGTTCTAGAGCCTTTAAGTGTGCCATCAAACTGCTATTTTGTGCTCTCTCCAGTTTCTTTCTGCAGGCACTCAGAGCTGTGAGTTTTACTCTTAGCACTGTTTTCATTGTGTCCCATATGTTTAGGTATGTTATATCTTCATTTTCATTAAATTCTATGAAGTCTTTAATTTCTTTCTTTCTTTCTTGACCAAGTTGTCATTGAGTACAGCATTGTTCAACTTCCATGTATATGTTGACTTTCTGTAGTTATTGAAGACCAGTCTTAGTCCGTGGTGATCTGTTAGGATGCATGGGATTATTTCAATCTTCTTATGTCTGTTGAGGCCTGTTTTGTGACTGGTTATGTTGTCAGATTTGGAGAAGGTACCATGAGGTTCTGAGAAGAAGGTATATTCTTTTATTTTAGAATGAAATGTTCTATAAATATCTGTTCAATTCTTTTGGTTCATAACTTTGTTAGTTTTTCCAAGTCTCTGTTTAGTTTCTGTTTCCATGATCTGTCTATTGATGAGAAGGGAGTGTTGAAATCTCCTACTATTATCTTCCTTTTTCTAGGGTGTAGTTTTGCTTCTTTTGTTGGAGTATTCCATCAATTATCCTTTGTAGGGCTGGATTTGTAGAAAGATGTTGTCTACATTTGGTTTTGTAAAGAATATCTTGGTTTCTCCATTCATGTTAAGAATTTTGGTCAGTATGGTAGTCTGTATAAAATTTGCCTAGGATCTTCTGGCTTTCATAATCTCTGGTGAGGAATCTGGTGTAATTCTGATAGGAACCTTTATATGTTACTTGGCATTTTTTTCTTACTGCTTTTAATATTCTTTCTTCGTATTGTGTGTTTGGTGTTTTGACTATTATGTGACTGGAGGAATTTCTTTTCTGGTCTAATCTGCTTGGAGTTCTGTAGGCTTTTTGTATGATTATGGGCATCTCTTTCTTTAGATTAGCAAATTTTCTTCTATAATTTTGTTGAAGATATTACTGGCGCTTTTGTTTGGGAGTCTTCACTGTCTTCTATACCTTTTATCCTTAGCTTTCAACTTCTCATTGTGTTCTGAATTTCCTGGATGTTTGAGGTTAGGAGTTTTTTGCATTTTACATTTCCTTTGATGATTCTATCAATGTTTTCTATGGTATCTTCTGCCCCTGAGATTCTCTCTTCTACGTCTTGTATTCTGTTGGTGATGCTTGCATCTATGACACCTGATCTCTTTCCTAGGATTTCTATCTCCAGGATTATCTCCCTTTGTGATTTCTTTATTGTTTCTATTTCTGTTTTTAAATCCTGAATGGCTGTGTTCAATTCCTTCACCTGTTTGGTTTTTTGGTTTGTTTTTTTTTTCCTGTAATTCTTTAAGGTATTTTTGTGTTTCCTCTTTACTGGCTTCTACTCATTTACCTGTGTTTTCCTGTATTTCTTTAAGAGAGTTATGTTTGCCCTTCATAAAGTCCTCTTTCATCATCATAAAATGTGATTTTAAATGTAAATCTTGCTTTTCCTCTGTGTTGGAATATCCAGTATTTGCTTTGGTGAGAGAACTGGGCTCTGATGATGCCAAGTAGTCTTGGTTTCTATCGCTCAGGTTCCTGTGCTTGCCTCTCTCCATCAGGTTGTCTCTGGTGTTAGCTTGTTTTGCTGTCTCTGACAGTCACTGATCCTCCTGTATGCCTGTGTGTCAGCACTCCTGTAAATCTGTTTTCTTTCAGCCGGATCTGCAAACAGAGAGCTGCTCCTGGGTTTGTGTAACCTGAAACTTCAAGGTAGGTTGCTTTGAGCAGAAGAGTTGCTCTTATCTCTCCTCTCAAGTGTGTAGGGGTACCTGGAGACTGACTTTCTGTTCCTAGGGCTGGTAGAAATCCTAAGGGTCCTGCCTCTGACTTCTCCTAGGTCCCTGTGCCAGTTATGGGAGCAGAAGTAGTTGTCTCCTTGAGCTGTCAGAATTTTCAGCACTTCTGAGCATCCAGTTCTCTCCACCAAGGGATTTGGGTGCTGAGAGCTGTGGGACTGGTTCAGTTCAGTTCTGGGCGCAGACAGAAACCAGGAAGTTCCTACTGCAGTCTGCTCCTATATTCCTGTATCCAGAGGCCTCTAGGCAGTTTCCTCTTGTCCCAGGAATGTTAGCAGAAGTGGTAGTCTCCCCTGAGTTCTCAGTATTGTTCGTTCTGAGAGTCCAGCTCTTTCCCCCATGGGACTTGGGTTCAGGGAGCTGTGGGACTGCTTCAGCTCAGGGCACGGCCAGAAACTGGAAGTGTCCTGTCCCAGATGACTTCTGCCTTTGCTTGTCTTGAGGCCACCAGGCGGGTTGCTTTGAGCAGAAAAGTCGGTCTTACCTCTGCTCTCAGGCGGGGAGGTGCTCCTGGCAACTGGTTTTCTAGTTCTCAGTAAAGGCAGAAACTCAGAAGTGTTCTTCCCCTGACTGCTCCTAGATCCCTGTGGCCAGAGGGCACAAGAGACACTAGGCAGGTTCCTCTTTTGTCAGGATTGTGGACAGAAGTAGTTGTTTCCTCTGAGCTCACAGTATTTTGTTTCTTTTAGTTTGCTTATATTGTCGGTTATGTTAATGGATTTTTGTATATTGAACCAACCTTGCATCCCTGGTATGAAGTCTACAGAATAGTGGTCAATGATGGTTTTAATGTGTTCTTGATTTGGCTTGCAATAATTTTATGGAGTGTTTTTGCATTGATATTCATAAACAAGATTGGTCTGAAGTTCTCTTTTTTGGTTTGGTTCTTGTGTGGTTTAGGTATCAGAGTAATTGTGACTTCATAGAATGAGTTAGTGTTCTTTCTGTTTCTATTTTATGGAATAGTTTGAGGAATATTGGTATAAGGTCTTCTTTGAAGGTCTGGTGGAATTCTGCACTAAATCCATCTGTCCCTGGGCTTTTTTTTTGGTTGGGAGATTTTTAATGACTTTTATTTCCTTTTTGCATATATGCCTGTTTAGATAGTTTATGTACTCTTGATTTAACTTTGGTATGTGCTATCTGTCTACGAAGTGATACATTTCATCTACATATTTTAGTTTTGTTGAGTATATGCTTTTCTAGTAGGATCTGATGATTTTTTTGAATTTTCTCCATTTCAGTTGTTAAGTATCTCTTTTCATTTCTGATTTTGTACGTTTGGATATCAGTTCCCAAAGTTTCCATTGACGTGTAAAGAAGTTTTCATTATTGGTTATGATTTTCAGTCACTTAAAGAGAAGTAAGTCACGTTTCCATGGTTAGCTAATTGTTTAACTATACTTCTCTGATTATTAAGGCAAAGTTACATTCCATTGACAATAGTTCCAAAAGTCATTATAAGCCTGCTCCACCAATAATAATGGTCATGCACAACCCACATGAACAAGATTGATGTATCTGAAACTTAAAGAGCTGTATAAGCCCATCAATTTATGGTCACCTAACAGTGATCCGCAGTAAGTACCTCAAACAATAAAAGATTCAAATGGCACAAAAGAGTATAAAAATTGTTAAAAATATATTTGTCCAAGATTACACAGTTACAATATCTTATAAAGGAAAACTTTTTTAATTTTATTGATTTTCATAATCATACTGTAATGAAAATTGCAGTATTTATTATACTCCTGGTATTTAGTTTTCAGTTTTAATGACTGTCCTTTCTACAATTACTTCTGTCATATAATAGAAAAGTCTTTCCAAACTTTCAGACTATCTTACTATTTATAGAGAAATTCTGTAAGATTTAGTATGACCTTATTTTCAAAGATCAAGAGACTGTCTGCGTCTAAACCTGACAAAAATGTAGTTGAAACTCAGAGATTTAAAATTTATTTAGGAGAATATAGATTTTACTTCTGTATTCTTCATGGAAACACTGAAGACCTTGCAATTCTAAATTACTGAGCTTAATACTTTATTTATTTCTTCTTTGTTTTCTCATATCTTACTTTCAGATTTATATACATATGGCCCGTTGTACAAAGGCAATTATCACTTTATCCTTAAACATGAGCAAGGGAGAATTTTTTAAAAACCTAATGAAGCTTGTGTTGTTAGTTATAACCAGGCCTCCAGTGTCACTTTTGAACTCATCTCTGGCCTTCATAGGCTCTGCTTTAGATCTTTCAGGAGCATGCTAGGCACAGAAAACAACAACAAATCAGTAAGGCATAAATTGATTTACCAAATTAGCACATGATATTCTTTTCCTAGCACCTAAAAATATGATATCTTGGACTCTGACTTTTACCTTGGTACCCTGGATTGAAGCAGACAAGCTCTTATCTCCTGAACTATTGAAATGTCTCCAGTTCCATAGTGGAATAATCCCCCTCAGTTCAATGTAATTTATTTTTTACTTAATTTATGTTTGTGCACATGTGCTTTTATATTTATGTTTGTATAGGTGCAAAGCTCTGTGTGGCTTCTCATGTGTAAAGGCCCATGTGGGTATCCAGGACAACCTTAGGTGATGTTTCTCAGGTAGCACATGATATTTATTTATTTATTTATTTATTTATTTATTTATTCATTTATTTATTCATTCATTCATTTAAATTCTATTTTGCAAGCATAAAGGATGATTATCTAGAAGCCATTTAAACCTCCCAAGTGTTTAATTTTTAAATCTGGACATTCTAGGTGAAGAATAGAAAAGTCGTAAAATATTCACAGACTCATATATGTAATAATAGCCCAGGTATCTCTGTCTTTTGAACCCAAACACTCATATCCAAAGTGGATTGTCTGTACAGGATAGAGTACAAATTACTGTTTCCAGTGACGAGAAATAAGTGTTAGATAATATTTTTCTCCATGTTATTAACTGTGAAGACAACTTTTCACCATAATTTAATTGTAATATTGGCTTTGATGACCTATCTGACGGCTTCTATGCTACTTTCACATTCCCAGCTCACCCTATAGTCCTTTATCTAACAATGCCAAAGGGCATACTATGGCTTCTAAATGTAAACTGTGTTAATTTTCTTCCTTCATTGTAACAAATGTCTGGAAATCATCCTGCAGAAAGATCAACTTATATAAAGATAGTTATTTTCCTTTGGCTCATAGTTTTCACAGTTTCAACTGTGAGCAGTTGGTTCTTTGGTTTGGGCTTGTGGTGGGAGTCTTTGCTGAGTGAGGCTTCTCATCTCATGACCTAATCCCAGAAGGTTAAAATCATGCATTTCTTAATGTTGCACCATTGCTAAATATTCCCAGGCTGGGGATTAAGTCATTATAATTATAAGAAGGATTTGGAGAACAATTTATTAAATACAAACCACAGATTTGTTACAGAAATTTATCATTGCCAACTCAAATGCTGGTATCATTTCTATTTGTAATAAGAAAAGATACAAGGATGGAATGATAAATCGGGTTGTATTTTGAAGGTAATGAATAGGAACAGTGCTTGAAGAGTAGATATTTTAAAGAAATCCTAATGCAGTCAGTCAAATTGTTGTGATGAAATGTCTGTCATAGCCAGTTTAAAAATAGAAACCTTTAGTTTCACTCATGGGGTTGGGTCTTAGTATAGTCATGGCGAGGAAGAAATGAAAGTGGTCGCAGTGGCTCTGTCCATAACATCAAGTCCATGTAATGGAAAATAATTTACAGGGAGCAGGAGGACAAGACCTCAAACCAGTATCAGAAATGGGCATTCTTCAAACACCTGGCCCCAGACAGCCCCACATTTAAAAGCCCTCATGTCCCAAGGCTTTTCCAATCTCCCAAAGGTCTGTTAACTTACAGGAAGCAAGTGCTTAAAACCATGAGCCTACAGAGTACATTTGCAACTCAAACTACAATGTAACCTTTCTTATGAAAGGTAGATGCCTTATGAAACATGAAAGCAGTGGTCTCTCAGAACACACCTCTGTAGTGCACATTGATAGCAGATGTTCTCAGTCATTCCCTAGCTCCTTTGTTGTCTGACAGAGTTTGCCTATGAGTGTCAGCTACATTTGGATAAAAACAGAGCAACCAAGAAACACTTTTTAAAATTTGTTTTAATCTTCCCCATGAGGAGTCTCTGTGGATCTTTACTTCTATCTGCTAGCAAGTATAACCACTTAACCCCTTCCAAATTGTTTGAAAGAACAACTGACGGTAATTAGGAAGGAGGAAAACATGACAAGATGAGTGTTAACAAAATCCTCTGTGTAATTGCTCAGATAGATGAAATTTTAAAACAAGCACAATGGCTTGACAAATGTGGCTGGGAACCTACTTTTATTGAGATTTGAGTGTCTTTACAGGGCTACAGTTCTCAAATCTAAAATACATGGAAATCAAATGAGTTAGGTTCACTTACAAACAGAAAATATGCCCACTTATATGGCAAAATTTTATACTGATATTTTACAAGAAAATTATGTGTATCAGATAGTATTACTGGCATTGAGAACCATGATTTTTAATTAATGGTATCCTAAGTATAAACAAACAACAAGAATAAAGAGGTCATAGGAACATCATTGGCTGCTGATCAATACATCTTTACTTGTATTTTAACATTTGCGTACATGGGTAGGCTTATGTATACATTAGTCAAGAACACCTAAGATTTTAAATAAATATATATGCATATTTGATAATATCAGTGCATTTTACAAAGGGAGTACAATATCAGGATTACCAGAGTATCACGTTTTCAGCTCTGTAGTCATCCACACATGTAGATTTGAGGGCCTATGTTATTGCTTCCAAAATTACTCTTGATTCTAAGAAAGTAACATTGATGCATTTAAAATACATTTCTCTAAGCATGTTATCACAATGTTTACAAAAGTAATAAATTCTGTGTTAATTTTCTCTTGCCTAATCCATTCAACAGATATTTGCTATGTACTCGGCATGTGCCTTGCAAAAGCAAACATAAGGCAAAGAGACCTCCAGCTACATGAAAAGCTTCTCATCTGGAAGCAGTAGACCCAGCTTGAGAAGTAGGAACTGAGTCAACGGGCCCATCTACAATGTGATGTCAACATATTGGTTCTGGCACAGTCTTCACAGCCACTGAAGGACTTCCCGATGGGACTTCATTCCCCAAAGTACTTGACATTTCCTTCCGATATTTTAAATTCACTGCAATTTTTACAAAAGCAATTAAAAAATTTGGGCTTAAGTATAAATGGATTAAAAAATTTTCCACTTATCTGTCAAATCTTATCTGAATAGTGCTTTTATATTGAATGTGCAAAAAACAGTCAGGAGTGGGTATTTATACTACTTAATTTTGGAACTCATATTCAGAAAAGCATATTTTTTTAAAAAAAGTTTTTTTCATTATAGATCTTGTAGAGTTCCTTCCTTGGCACAAAAGTAAAATAACAAAAATACAAGAGATATTCAAAAAATCACTCTAAAATGTAAATTTTCTTCCATTTATTAAATGCATTGAGTACTAGCTGTCATAATCTGGCAATCTCAGTGATCTCTGGTTGCTAGCAGACTGTAATAAAGATGGTTAAATGGAATAAAAAATGTCAAATTCAAAATTTCCCGTTTGTAGTGGTAAGGAAAATCTTTACATTTTGTCTTTATTAAGAACAAAATTAATTATATTTTTCTTTGCCTTACTTATCATTCTTATTAGTAGATCAGTCTGATCAATAATGCAAATGTCAATATCACAGTTTGCTGTAGAATTCCATCAAACAAATATTTACATAGTTGGTGATTAAAAAGAAGATAATCTCTGACTGGTTAACGTACTACATTGTTACTCTGTTACTGTTGTAAGTTTTCTTCATTTAGAAGAGACATCTATAATAAAACAGAAGAAGTCTTGGCTCTTATGTAGCATGGGACTCAGAAGTGAAGCCAAGAAGTCCATGTGTGCAGTTTTATTGGCACCATTCTCAGGAAAATCCCCTCATCCTTGGGTTCTCCTGTCTTTTTTTTCCCAACTTCCAATTTTTTTATTGGATATTTTATGTATTTACATTTCAAATGTTATACCCTTTCCCGGTTTCCCCTCTACAAACCCTCTATCCCATCTCCTCTCCTCCTGCTTTTATGAGAGTGCTCCCTCTCCCACCTCAATTCCCTGGCATTCCTCAACACTGGGAAATTGTGGCTTCAGAGGACCAAGGGCCTCTCCTACAGATGACAGACAGTGCCATCCTCTGCACATGACAGGACCCATGGCTCCCTGGGAGCTCTGGGGGTAGAGGGTCTGGTTGGTTGATATTGTTGTTCTTCCTATGGGGTTGCAAATCCCTTCAGTTAGTTCTTTCTCTAACTCCTCCATTAGGGTGTCGATGCTCAGTCCAAAGTTGGCTGTGAACATCTGCCTGTGTATTTGTCAGAATACTGGAGAGAGTTATATCAGGCTCCTGTCGGCAAGAACTTCTTGGCATCAGCAAGTGTCTGGGTTTGGTGTCTGTATATTGGATGGATCCCCAGGTGGGGCAGTCTCCGGATGGCCTTTCCTTCAATCTCTGCTCCACACTATGTCTCCATATTTCCTTTAGACAGGAGCTATTCTGGGTTGAAAATTTGGAGATGAGTGGGTGTCCCCGTCCCCCAAACAGGGACCTTTCCTAGCCTCAGGATATGGTCTCTACAGGTTCTCTCTCCCCTTTGTTGGGTATTTCAGCTAATCTCATCCCTGTTGGGTCCATTTTAAAAGACATTTTCTCTAGTCTAATAGAACAGAGAGACCATTTACCAGCTACACTGTAACACAACATATAATAAGGCAGTCTGGGCAATTTTTAGCACATGCATCCTAGTCTCGAATATTTGCAGAATCACAAACTGCTTTCTTGCCAATCTGTCACTTTCCTCCAGTGGAGACATGATTATGTATGTGTTGCTATCTCTTGGCATCTTTGTGCTTTACCTTGTCAGAATTCTGTCGATCCATGGCTTCATTTTTTCATTTTCTTCCCTGACTTAGGGAGCAGAGAGAGAGAGAGAGAGAGAGAGAGAGAGAGAGAGAGAGAGAGAGAGAGAGAGAGAGAGATGATTCCTGTATGATATAAGGGTGTGCTTTTTAGTGTTCCCCAGTAGACTACCTTAATGTCCTTACCTATGGGGGAGGACAACTGTGATATGCATCTGTGACTAGAAACAGGAGGAGAAGCCACAGAAGGTTCTCTTCTAAGTAAACTTGTGCTGAAGTTTACACAACATCCTACCCATGTTCTTTAACATAATTTCTAAATAGAATTCAACCACTAGCTAAAAGGTTAAAAAACTCTTTCTGAACACTTGAATTATAAAAATTTCCTGAAAATACAAAAGAGAACAGTAAGGCTGACCACATCTGCCTCTTTGAGCAGTCAGTCTCTGTAGATTGTCAGTGTGTGTGTGACAGCATGCCTCCCATTTCCTCAGTTCTTTACGGTGGCGTTCAGCCACACCTCTCCAAACAGAGACAAAACACAGGAAAAATCGAGCGAAACAATACAGAGCAATTATACCTTGTCTGCACTAAGCTTGAATCATGGTATAAGCAGGAGAAAGCCGAATCACAAATGTTCAATGACCCGAAGTTGATCTAATTACTCTGTAATCGCTGCTATTTCAAACACAAAAACTGAAAGAGAAAAATGTTGCAGTAAAATCACCAGCAATTGTTACTTATTCCTCTCCATTGGAAAGCAAGCAGCCCAGCCGTGTTATTGAAGAGCACCACAACCTGAGAAGTAAGATGCATGCATTGTACCCTGAGAACTTTGCTTTGGACGCTGAATTTCAGTTCCCAGTTGTTAAAATGATAATAATGAATTTGGATTCACAGAACTGCCTTAATAAAATAATATTACAAGTAGAATATAAAGACTTAGAATATATAAACAGTAGCGTTACTATTGATCTATTTTAATACTGTTTTAAACCCTGTTTTTCTGTCTTACCTCTATGTATATACACATTGCCCAACTGCACAGAAGAATTCTCTCTTTGGACTAGTAGTTCAGAACTGCCACTCAACAAACTCATATTTGTTCTTTTCCTGAGACTAGAAATAATTACAACCATTTTCCTCCCTGGAACCCTCCATTGTACCCAATTTTTTCTCTTTCAATGCACTGCATTTTTTATTAACCTTAAACAACAGTTTAAACAATTACACAACTCTATACATTTTAGAAGAAATATAGCAAATGAAGTACATAAAAAAATTACATGATATAGACACCTACATTTTTATTTATCTATGCAAATGTATTTTATTAGTGTAATGATATTTAACATTTATAAAAAGAAAAAACTAATAAATGTGGAATAGTTTTAATATAGAAGGTAAAAAGTATTGTATACTCTTTATTTGGTATGTATTTATTTTTTCAAAAAAATGTAAATATAAAATGTACAACTCTTATTTCACATGTATCAAGCCAAGTAGATATCAATTTGTTGAATCCTACAGTAACCCCGAGACTCAGGAGCACCCAATAACCTCTTTCTAGGAGGATTGAGGAGATAACCTGTGAGAACTGTTGCTACCAAGATGGCTTTGCACAGGGGCATTTCACTGACTGGATGGGTAGGAGGATGCTTCTTGAATATAGCAATGCAGAAGAAATCAGTAACAAGTGATAGGGGAGACTAGGAAAGAGAGAAATCATTATGGAAAGGATGGACTTACAAATAGCTTAATGAAAAGAAAAGAGAAATTATACACAAAAAGATGTCCACCCTGGGACATTGAATTTCAGACGTTTCCTTATATAATAGTTTACCTAAGGCTTCATATATAGGATATAGATAGAGAGAGTATATATAAAGATTTCAGATATACAGAATGGAGAAGGAAAATATGAATTGAGAGAACCCCTCACTTGAGGGGAACTGTGATAGAGAACTATGAAAACTATTCTATACACGTATTAAAAATATAAAGAAGTGAAAACAGATAAAAGCCATGTCTTACAAAAATATGGCAAGAACATGAATGAAGGAAATCTCAGGACATGTGTTTTCCATGAGCTTTGATGTGACAATAAAGTGATTAGAAAAGTCCAGGAAAGAGAGAAGAAGTTGGCACAAGGAGATTTTAAATCATATTTCAATAGCAACAAGGCAGTCACTCATGACAAAAATAACTGTCATACTGAAAACATTGTTTGGATGATGTTTTCAAAATGCAAAGGGTCACAACAATGATAGAAGAGGGACCCAATGTGATAATGAAATGGCAGACACCCACAATCTATTTTTCTCAGCAAAATGCACAATAAATAAAAATGAACTAATACTCAAAATAGAATACAGTGAAAGAATTCCAGGCAGATAACAGCAGCTCAATATGTACCAGGCAAAACTAAGTAAAAGACAACAGAAGATGTCAAAGATTGAGGAAAGAATAATCCGGTTTCCTTCAAATGTGGCTTAGCAACATGCAAAATTGTGACAATTACTGTCAATCACAAGCTGACTGTATTAATCGATTGCCACATGATAGGTAAATAGCAAAGAAGTAGACTCTACCATGCAAGTTTTTCAATCTGTGTGAACCTGCAATAGAACACTATACAATGAAAACACTGGCGATGACTCTCCAAGATCTTGAGGATTAAAAGAAAATTTCCTTAATTTTGTTTCTTTTCTGAGACATATATAAACAATATTTGAAGACACCAAATAGTATCTTCTAAAATAGTTGAGTGCTATAAAAAGTGATCGCATATAGGGAAGAACTATTCCTCGGAGAACTGACAAGGCTGCAGGAGGAAAGAAGGGAGAGGCAATGGGTTAGGAAGATCAGAGATAATGGAAACATTCAAGTGGCTCTGAACAGTACCTATTGGATTTACACCTTTGTCTGTTTGTTTCTTCTTAGATGTTTTTGTTTTTGCTTTTTGCATTTTTTCTGAAGAACTGAAGGGAATCTTGCACAGTCCAGGCAAGGAAGCAAACACAGATGAGAATAAAAATTCAGTTCAGGTTTACTTTGTCAACCTGGATCAGACTTTGGGGAGTAACCTCCAGGTTGCCAGGTGGTTCACTGTCAGCATATATAATTTGGGAAAGGGTTTCTAGGCAACTATCACTCCAATTCCAGGTGCACAATAAATCTTATGGTATAACTACTTGAAACTCCTTTATGAAGTACATGTGACCATGAAGATGGGATCTATTTATAACTTAAGGACTTAGAATCTTGTGTGTTCTCTGAATAAGATAACATAAAAGACAGCAAACTATGATGACAAGAAGTGCATGCTGACAGGAGCCTGATATAGCTGTCTCTTGAGAGGCTCTGCCAGAGAATGGCAAATACAAAGGCGAAGGCTAGCAGCAAACCACTGAACTGAGAACACAGTTCCCATTGGAGGAGTTAGGGAAAGGATTAAAGGAGCTGAAGGGGCTTACAACCCAATAAGAACAACAATACCAACCAACCAGAGCTCACAGGACCTAAAACACTACCCAAGAACTACACGTGGACAGACCCATGGCTCCAGCTGCGTAAGTAGCAGAGGATGGCCTTGTTGGGCACCAATAGGAGAACAAGCCCTAGGTCTTGCCAAAGCTGGACCCCCATTGTAGGGGAATGTCAGGAAGGAGAGGCGAGAAGGAGTGGGTGGTTTGGGAGGGGGAACACCCTCATAGAAGAAAGGGAAGGGGATATGGCATAGGGAGTTTATGGACAGGAAACCCCAGGAAAGGTGATAACATTTGAAATGTAAATAAAAAGTATCCAATAAAAGTGAAATAAATAAATAAATATAGCAGATTTCTGCTATATTTATTTATTAATAATTAGTTATACATTAAAAATACATTATAAAATAATTATACATTAAAAAATACATGTAACATCCCATACTAAGATGGGTTCTATTAACTGGGAACAAAGGAGGAAGAGTTTGGGATATGCATTCTGGAGGATGTGGGTTATGTCTGTCTCTATAGCAAAAGGTGGGTGGCTGAGGTCTACTATTGCATATATCAAAAAGATCCAGGCCATTAACAAAATCCACTCTCAATCTTCCCATAAGAAAACAGGCAAAAAAAAAGAAAACAGGCATTTCAATTCATCCATTGAGGAAGGGCCTCTGTGTGTTTAACATTCCTGATTTTTCCAGTGATCTATGAGCAAAAAGACCTTTATGCCACCAACAAAGAAGAAATGAAGGCTTATTTGCTGAGTGAAAGAGAATTAAATTAATGATGCTAATATACATTTCTAAGGCTTTTTCTGCAGTGCTAAATAATGTAAACAAAGACCTACAAAGTGACATATATTTAATTTCTTTCAATGTTTATATGAACATTCTATAGTTGTGTAGCGTCCCAGACCTGAGATGTTTCATTCCCTCCCACACAGCTTGTGTTTACACCATCTGGAGAAAACGCAGAGGCTGTGGCCTATCTATGGAACCTCTTCACATTCTGTTGGCAATGGCCTTTGAAGGACCTTGCCTCCTCAGCTGACATCCTGTGACTGCTGGAGCTCACCGTTTGTAATTAGAGGATATTTAGTACCATGATCACCGAATTAGAGTTATGCTAAATTATAAGCTAATACATACACACACACACACACACACACACACACACACACACACACACGCATGCACGCACACACACACACACACACACACACACACACACACACACACACACTATCACCACCACCATGTCTGGTGGTGCCTTCAGTGAAACTTTAGACTCAATTTCAGAGAAAGGTTTAGAACAAATTTATTTGAGTTTTAATTAACCCCTTAATATCATAAACCAAAACAGCATATTTTAAAATTGCCCACGAGGCTTATCAATAATGAATGGCTTTATTTTGTAAATTTGCAATGTATCTAGCAAATACTATCATAAGCATGTATAGCACAGTATATCATACATGCTTTTGTTAAAAGTATTTTATTTTATTAAAAGTATTTTTAAGGGGCATGACTTAACTACTTAGTACTTAACCAGTATGGGAAGCTCAAGCAAAGCTGAAAATGAAATACTTTAAAATTCTGAAACAACCAGACTCTGTGACTTTTAATTATACTCATAGCAACTCAGAGTTATATAGCTCCAAAATCTTTCTATTTTATACATTCTTATCTATCATAATTGTAGAAAGTCAATATCAACATAATTTAGAGTCTATTTTCAGTCCATAACAGTAAGAAGAGCGTTTAGGAAACAAATAATCAAGTCAGATTTGAAATTTTGAAGCTAAGCCTTTGGATGAAGAGAGATTAAACACTGGAAGCTCCTTATTTGCTTATTTCTGCAAGCAAATTCAATTACTAAGGGCAACTGGCATACTGAAGCTAGCCTGAAAGGTTTGGTTTAATTGGGCTATGACAATTTCTGAAGAGGTCTGAGATATTTCATTGCTTTCCAGTATAAAATTTCAAAATTAATTTTAAATCAGGTATTTTTTCCATTGACAAACTCTCAAGCATTTCTCTGAGAATTTCTCAGCTTATTCAGTAGAACACAAAAAATCTCCATTTTTTTCTTAGTGTATATTTTCCTCACTTACCTGTTAAATCATCACTCAGTTACTTAACAAAGGAGAAAAACTAAATTTTCTGACTCAGATGATATGAATTCAGTTTTGTTTTCTTTATGTAACTAATCTGTTACCTTGGGATGACCAGACATTCAAGTTTTTAAGTGAACTGGGGTCTAGATGCTCAGTATACATATTTAAATTTTAGGTGGAAATCTCAAAATAAGCCAAGCAAATTCCATGTATAATCCTTAAATCATTTCGTATACTTTGAAGTAGTTTGTAGACTATCTAGAAACAGATTTAAATTATCTGCTTTATAGTGTGTTTGATTCTGCCAGACTTTTCTACAAGAACAAAAAAAAGCAGATAATTAAAATAAATATTGAGAATATTACTCAATAACTTATTTAACAATAAAGAAAAACATTCTGCTTTCAATGATTTCTGCATTGTTTGGCTTCCTTTGCTATTTGTTACAGAGATGAATCACGTCTTACAAGTGGATTAGTAGGGAGAAAAAGGAATCACATATGTTATGAATCTGTCAGTAATCATGTATTCACAGCCACAGATGACCAAATCAGCTATGAGGATAACAAGAGAATACCTCAGATATTAAGAAATTGTGATTATATTAAATGTCAACTTCTTTTTTATTATTTTTCTTGTGACTATTACATTACCAATAACTTGTTTAGTCCAGCATGTGGTCTATTATGATATATATCATGTCAAAACATAGAGATGGATTTAGGCTAGTATTTATATCTAACTACAACCACAATCCATCAAATAAAAAAGTCAGAACATTTTGAAAAGGTGTATGCTTCAGAAAAATATTAATTTCTATATACATATGCTTAAAACATCATCAGAAAAGCTAACTCGAGTCCAATCAGCAATCAGATGGAGAAAGGTAGGTAGGAAATATATGTATATTCCCTACACTGAAAGATCACATTCTTCATTTGATTATCATGCTGGTACAAGATCTACATGACAGCTACATGATAGTTCAATGACATGTTTTTTAGTAAAACCACTAATAATATTAGATGCCAAAGTGCATAGAAATTCAGAATCTTTGCTGAAGATTTGAATCAGAAAACTGAGTATGGCAACCACAATTAATTTATAGATAGGGTTATCAATCCTAGAAGCATGCTTATCTTTGAGACTCTGTTCACATAGGTCACAGATCAAATGTAGCCACTATGATATTGAATTTCTTCTGAAGGTAAATATACTTAATATATTCTTAAATTAAAATTAATAAAATATTTAATTATTCAGAATTATATAGTTTTTTCCCTTTATTTACCACCAACATTGCCCCAGACAGGACTTATACTAAGAATTCTGCTTTGGAAAAGAAAGCAGCTCTTTTTGAAAATATTAGATTTTCCTTAGGAATAGAAGTAGATAGTAAAAACAAATTGGTACTAAAGTTAGAAATTTTTACATAGTGATTAGTACTCTGAAGAAAATAAATGAGGATAATAATAAAGTGAGTAGGAGAGGGGAAATTTTTATGGTAAGTGATTAGTGATGACCTCAAAGCTGAATTTAAATTGGCTTAGTGTCTTTACTACATGTGGACTTGAAAGGCAATCCTAAATTATCAGAGTCAGGTTCTTCTTGCCAAAGAGGATTGGGAGAGTGTTCTGCCAAGGCTCCATTTTTGAGCATAGCAGATGAGGAAAATGAAATGGTAATGAGAATAGTATACTGACCCTACAGTAAACACACTGTAAAATTTATAGACATAAACTTACATATGCAGCACTATGTCCATAAGACAGTTATTACAAGAATAATGCAAAGTAGCTCTTTAAATTGCCATTTCTCAGCCACAAAAACAAAGAAAATCTGAAATTACACAGTGAAACTCAAGTTTAAAGTGATATTCACATCCTAAGTTTGAATTCTATTGGATAGCCTGCATTCATTCCTATTACCCATGAGTCATTTCCCACACGTCTTTGAAGCATGGATCTGCCTTGGGCACAAAATCATCAATCTTGTCATTCTATTTTGTTTTCTGTTCCTTGGTTTATTTCTGGAAAAATAATTATGCAGCTAATATTTTACTTTCAGAATTTTAAGATACCTTATTGTGGTTATTTTCAGGAATATATTACATGTGTATTAGAATCCTAAACTTATTCACTGTCTTTGTAGTGAATCTCTTGTGTCTCTCTCCAGTTCCCTTTCCTCAGCAGCCTATTCATCCCCAGAGATCCTAGGAAGGATCATGGATCACTTCTCCCAAAGTTGTCTACCATTCTGCAGTTCTGCTAGAAGATCACAGCCATCTTGCTCAGAAATATCAGACAACATTTATGTTTCCCTATGTTAGTCCACAACCAATACTTAAAAGTGATCAGAAAACAGTACCTTCCTCAGGAAGGGACAGCTCTGGTAGATCCCTCATGCTCTGTAGGTGATGGACCAGGCTAAGTCTAGACCTCTGCTAAATCCATGGATTTGCCTCCTCTCTACCTCTTCACAGGCTTCACTCTTTCCCTTATAGAGCACTACCTTAATAAACTGTAGCAGAAGACTATAAGTCTACTTATGGGGAATGTAGCATAAGATTTTTTTCAACAATAGTCATTAAATACTTCCCTAGTGATAAGATTTCATCTACACGTCTAGGATTTACAAATGAATGTACTGTTTTAGTCTTTGAGTTTATGGTGGAGAAAAGGACAATAGTACATAAATACCTAAGGTAATATGTAAGGTAAAAAATCTCAATAGACATGGAACATATATTACTGTGTGAGGTAGGAAAAAGGAGAGATCATAAAAGATTTTGTATGGAACAATGCAAGTATGAATTCATCAAGCTGCTCTATGTAGGCAAAGTATAAAAGACAAGTAGGCAAGGTATAAAGAAGACAAGTAGGAAGAAAAACAAAACAACAGTAACAACACAACCTCACCACTATATAAAAAGACTCCTTGAATCTTTTGTGTCTGAAGAATCATATGTTAAAATTTCTACTATATTCAGAAAGTTAGGAGAGATGCAGGAGGAAACGAACATTTTCAAGCAATCCAACCTCATGACTATTAGACCATTACATTGAGCACCTATCTGGAGGTTTAAGAATATTTTGTAGCATTGCTTTTGTTCTGTCCCTTAAGATTGCGCATTCTGTGCCTTCATTTTCATTACATTCAAAAAGTCTTTAATTTCTTTCTCTATTTCTTCCTTGACTAAGTTATCATTGAGTAGAGCATTGTTCAGCGTCCATGTGTGTATGGACTTTCTGTTGTTTTTGTTATTCTCTAAGACCAGCTTTAGTGTGTGGTGATCTAATAGGATGCATGGGATTATATCAATCTTCTTGTATCTGTTGAGGTGTATTTTGTGACTGATTATATAGTCAATTTTGGATGAGGTACCATAAAGTGCTGAGAAAAAGGTATATTCTTTTGTTTTAGGATGAAATGTTCTATAGGTATCTGTTAAATCCATTTGTTTCATAACTTCTGTTAGTTTCAATGTGTCTCTGTTTAGTTTCTGTTTCCATGGCCTGTCTATTGAGGACAAAATGGCAACCAACAGATTGAGAAAAGATCTTTACCAATCCTACATTTGATAAAGGGTATGCACTCACTGATAAGTGGATATTAGCCCAAAAGCTCGGATTAACCAAGATACAATCCACAGACCATATGAAGCTTAAGAGGTGGATTCTTCAGTCCTTTTTTTAAAAGAAGAAACAAAAATATTCATAGGAGGAGAAATGGAGACAAAGTTTGGAGCAGAGCCTGAGGGAATGGCCATTCAGATCCTGCTAAACCTGGGGATCCCACCCAAATACGCACAGCCACCAAACCCAGACAATATTGCTGATGCCAAAAAGAGCATGCTCATAGGAGCCTGATATAGATGTCTTCTGAGAGGCTTTCCAAATACAGAGGCGAAGGCTAACATCAAATCATAGAACTGAGAACGAGGTCCCCATTGGATGAATTAAGGAAAGGATTGAAGGAGCTGAAGGGGCTTGCAACACCATAAGAACAACAATACCAACCAATCAGAGCTCCCAGGGAGTATACCACCACCCAGAGTACACGTGGAGAGAACCATGACTCTAGTTGCATATGTAGCAGAGGATGGTCTTGTTGGGCACATGGAAAGAGAAGCCTTGGTTCTGCCAAGCTGGACCTCCCACTATATGGGAATGTCAGGGTGGGGAAGTGGGAAGGGCTGGGTGACTGGGTGAGGGAACACCCTCATACAAGAAGGAGGGGGATGCGATTGGGGGACAACATTTGAAATGTAAATAAAAATATCCAATGAGCAATTGAAGAAAAAAAGAATATATCATCCTGGTTGAGGTAACCCAATCACAAAAGAACACACAAGGTATGCACTCACTGATAAGTGGATTTGAGCCCAAAAGTTCAGAATACCCAACATACAATTCACAGATCACACGAAGCTATACAAGAAGGAAGATCAAATTGTGGATGCTTCAATCCTTCTCAGAAGGGAGAACAAAATATTCAAGGGAGGAAATACAGAGACAAAGTTTGGAGCAGAGACTAAAGGAAAGGCCTTCCTGAACCTGGGGATCAAGTCCATATACATACAGCCACCAAACCCAGACACTATTGAGGATTCCAAGAAGTGATTGCTGACAGGAGCTGGCTATAGCTCTCTCCTGAGAGGCTCTGCCAGAGTCTGACAAATACAGAGACAGAGGCTTACAGCCAACTATTGGACTGAGCATGGGTCCCCAATGGAGAAGATAAGGACTGAAGGAGCCAAAGGGGTTTTCAACATATAGGAAGAACAACAATATTGACCAACCAGAATTCCCAGAGCTCCAGGGACTAAACCACCAATCAAAGATTACACTTGGAGGGACCAATGGCTCCAGCCTCAGATTTAGCAGAGGATGACCTTGTCAGACATTAATGGGTGTAGAGGCCCTTAAATCTGTGAAGGGTCGATGGCCCAATCTAGGGTAATATGAGGGCAGGGAATTGGGAGTCTTTGGATGGGTGGGTGCTCCCTCTTAGGAGCAGGGAAAGGGAGGACTTGATAGGGGGCTTCCAGTGGGGAAACTGGGAAAGGGGATAACATTTGAAATGTAAATAAATAAAATATCTAATGAAAGAGTATTTTATAAATTATAAACAAATAGTCAAGAGTATGTTTAAATATAATGTACATATTCATGTATGTATATGCCTATATTAGCTTATGTTTATCACACCAAAGTCCAGAAAAGGGCATCAGAGCATTTGTACTGGAGTTGAAGGGTTTGGAAGTAGCCATGTAGGTACTATGTCCACTGTAAGAAGATGAAGCACTGTTAGCCACTGAGCCATCTCTCCGGGGCCATTGGCAAATTCTTATTTCCAAACTCTGTTGTGTGAAACCAGGCCATCCAGCCTTTATCACCCAGCAGACCAGATTTTCAGAATGCCTCCTGGTAACTGAGTGGGCTGCTTTCTCAGAGTCTATGTAGAAATGTGTAGTGTAGTACAGTGTAGGTCCATAACAACATGCTTTTAGAGAGTTAGCAGAAAACATGAAGTTACCAACTGTACAGGGTTCAAGTAATCTGTCAAGACCAATTGTTTCTTGTATTTGTGTGGCTCATTTAAACACAGGAATAGGGTAGTGATTCAATTTGTTTATTACGATGGCTAAAAATATTCCATCTGACCTTCAGTGAACCACTTATTTTTTTCATTAAATTATGATCATTGTCTCTTTGCTGTTTTTCATTTTACCTTTGAAGCAAGGTCAGTGCTAGGAAAAAAAAACTGTGAAGTAAGCAATACCCGTGTTCTCTTTCGTGTTGAGAGTAGCCTCGGGCTAGTTATTCAGAAATTTTCAATTTCCCTCTGCCGTGATCAAATGCAGTCTCTAGGGTCCAGAGGCAGAGTGAAAGCTGTTCAACTCTCATAGCTTTGTGAAGGTCTGATGGATCTAGATCAATAAGGGAAACTATGGTATAGTGAGTGTATACATGTGTTAAGGCTGTATAGACTTTCGGCAGATAAATGGATTTGTGTCTGTGCATAAGCGCACGAGCCTGTGTGTGTGTGTGTGTGTGTGTGTGTGTGTGTGTGTGCGTGTGCGTGTGCGTGTGCGTGTGCGTGTGTGTGTGTGTGTGTGTGTGTGTAAAACAGATTTGGAAGCCAAATATCAGTGTCAAGTGGCAACCTGACACTGGCTGCCAGTTGGTACAGAGTCTCTCACAAAACCTGAAGCTCACTAATGTGGAAAGCCTTGCTTGCCAGTAGAACTAAAGGGCCCCCATGTGCTTCCGTAATGCTGTTGTGTGCTACTCTCCCCCACTCATTACATGGAAGTTGAGGATCAGCCCTTTACTTCTTCATGCTTTCAAGGAACACACTTCAACTTACTGAGCCAGATCGGCCGGTTCAAGGTTCATATGAGGGGCTGGAGATTTAGCTCAGTGGTAGAGCGCTTACCTAGGAAGCGCAAGGCCCTGGGTTCGGTCCCCAGCTCCGAAAAAAAGAACCAAAAAAAAAAAAAAAGGTTCATATGAAGCACCGAGTTGGCCTTAAACTTTAGCTTTAGCTCTGCCCTCTTCCGTTGAGTCCAGATACTACAGGAATAGACCACCCCAGCTAACTTACAATTGTTGCCTTATTCCAGCAATATCATTCATCAGATCATTGGCTTCCTGTGAATCATACAGTGCCACCTAGTCTCTTTCTTTTTCCATAACTAGTAAAGATATCAGGACAAGCTCTCCTGACCCAGTGAGTTATCGTCTGCTTCGACAGTTTAGTCAAACACTATTAATTTTTATTAATTCTAGCAACCAGAAAGTCGAATCAACTAGCACAGTCAAGTTATATTTTTAAAATATGTTCTTAATTGAAATAAAATTGTATCATTCCTCTCTTCTTTCCTCATTCTTCCATCCAACCCTTCCCTGCTACCTTCCCTTGAATTCTCATACAACAAACTTTAGTTGATAGCTTCTTTTTCTTTGATTATTATTTTTACATATATATGTACCATGCACATACACAGGATATATATATATATGTATATATATATATATGTATTTCTCCTTCTGAACCTATTTTTGTTTGTGGTATATATATATATACCACATATATATGTATATATATGTATATATGTGTATATATGTATATATATATATATATATGTGGCTTGGACAACAAATAATAAAGGAGTTTCTTTCAGGGAGAGTCTCATTCCCCTTCTTCTAACAGTTATTATTTGTCTGTAGCTCTTTGATTAGGGTAGGACCCCCAAATTTTCTCCCTTCTATATAACTTCTTTGAAAAACCCCAAAGCCAAAAACAGACAAACAAAACAATGTATTGCCAAATGCTATAGAGTTGTGATCTTTTCATCTCCTAAAGAGGCAATAAATCATGAATGCAGACTCTTCCCTAATGACCTATGTAGCTCTATAAATACATACATCCAAGTGACATCATATTGACGTCTTAAACACTACAATTGGCAATGACTTAAAAAGTAATCCCTAACTATTGCAGATATTGCCAAGCTATCTCAAAGGAAAATTTGTTTAATTCTTTATGTTTCTAAAAGAGCTAACTATAGTCAGGTCTGTGCTATAACTATAGCATCGTACACACTCCAGCAAAATCTGAATCAAAATTAATGGGAGACCTGTAGGATTGATGTGAACTTATTTAGAATACTCTTTCCTGGGCTGGGGAGTTGAATTAATGGGGTCAAATACATTTCTGCATGAACAGGAGGACCCCAGTTCAGGTTCCCAGAAACTACACAAAACCAGTAGGCTCCAATGAGAATCTGTCATTTTAGTACTTCAACAGTGAAACGGGAGAGAAGAATCTCAGAAGCTCACTGGCCAGATAGTGATAGTATACACATAGATAACAAAGACCCTGTATCAAACAAGTAGGAGGATGAGGCCTGAGCCCAAGGCCATACTATGGTCTTCTCATACATTCCATGGTAGAAGTAATTGAATTAAAACATATTGCTGTATACACACACACACACACACACACACACACACACAGGGGGGGGTAGATGCAAATTATAAATTTTGAGTGTGGAAAACAGAGCAAATTCCTAAATTTTTATCCACCAGTTATTTAAAACTGCAGTTCTATATAATTCACAAACCAGCCAATTTTTCTTTTCTCTTTCTTTTTTGTGAAATGATGCTTCAACTTGAATATGTCTTTCTTTTTTCCTATCAATTTCAGCAGCATGCCCAGAGGAAGAAGGACAAATAAAGCCTGTCTGTATACAACTCTGGAAGCAGAAGGAGATATTCTCCTCGGGCTGATTCTAGCAGAATCATCCTCGTGTGACTTGAATGTATCAGATATTAGAAGATTTTAATGCATCTCTCTCCCTCCTCAAGTCTGTTTTACGAGATTCCAGATATTCACCTGATTTTTGTTGTTGTTTTGACAAGAGGTGTAAAATGTACTTTATGACCAAACCCATGTATGTTTTGGGCTGCTTCACTCAGTGGTGCTTGAGGGAACTTAATCAAGAAGGCTTTTATAGAGCTTAATGCAGAAAATAAAGACAAGAAAGTAAGCACTGAAAATAAATTACCTTGAAAATGGTATAAATCCTCTTTATCTGTCTGTCTATATTTAATTTCTTTCATTTTCACATGAAAGAAGATGCTGCTTCGGAGGACAGAGTTGTGTCTCAAGGTTTAACATTTGTCCTCTGATTTTGCTAGGGATAGGAAAATGCATCCCTAAAATCACTGTGGTGTTCTCTTGTTCCCCTCTCTAGTCAGTACTTCTGCATCCAATTTTAATGATATCAGTAAATTACTCATACTTCTCATAAATTTCCAATATTTTAAATACTACACTATAATTGATCATACTGATTAGAATATGTGGGCATAGTCTGTTTAAGTGTCATATACTCTCAGATAGGTGGCTAATGCCCTGTTTTGAACCTAGGTGATTTAAAAAAAGAAAGAAGAAGAAAAACAATAGCAGACAGTGCTTTCGCATGATAAAATAGAGAAAAGAGTAACCAAAGCCTTTGTTTTTCCAGAAATCCTCTTTCCTATCTATCTACTTATCCATTTCGATCATCATTGGCTAAAGAGTTATAGCTATTGGTTAAGAGGCCTGGGAATCCAGGGCATGTTTTTATTAAACTTTTCTTTCAGGGGAGAGTGATTTCCACCAAATCATGGAACTGGAATATGGGGACCCTGCATAGCAGTACCTAGGCTTGGAGTTCAGTGCCACACTGAAGCTTCCTAATGACTTTGCATTATTTATTTTGTCTGGCTTCATCTTTATCCAAAATTTTTTCTCATCGCTGATGGTGCATGTAAATTTGGGATGAATTTCTTGCTTTTTTCTCCCCACACTGAGTCCTTCACCGCTTCAAGACTCATGCACAGCCAACAGAGGAGACAGCACACTATTGGAACTCTGAGTCAAGTGCTTATTAAATTTCAGGCCACATAAAATGACATGGAAGTAATTTAAGAAAACAAGCAAGTCCTGAATGCAGCTCCATCAAGGACAGGGTTGGCACCAGGTTATAATTTACACCCCTGTCTTTACAAATCCCTTCTATATCATTTTCTGTTTAGTTTAAAGGCCTAATGTGAGTTCTGCTGAATTAGACCTGAATCCCGGGGGCCAGGTGCTCTGTTCAAATCTGCCCTGAGCAATGTATGGGAAAGCAACTGCCACCAGTGTCAATTGAGTTCTATAAAGATTAATGGGACACCTGAAAAGCAACAAGGACTTTGAGTGATTTCGGGGAAGTTGGCCTCCAGAAATCAATTTCCTTGAAACTGTCTTTGCTAATTTAACTGATAGTATTTGACACTCCTTTTTGTGTAAAGCAAGCTGTAAGTATAAGAATCAAGACATCACTGTAACCCAGGATATGAGTGCATATGTATCACTGGGTATGCATGCTGTAGCACACAAACTCTATCCACATGCTTAGGAGCCATGGTATGAAAACTAACACATTTATGCAGATTAGACAAAGTCAAAGAGGGATTTCAACTTCCCCATGTCACCATTCCAATGTACAAAGCAAGTGTGGCATTGCCTTAGTATTTCGCACTCTACCCAAATGCTGAAAAACTAGTTTCAGAGTACCAACAAGAAGGACTGCATTGTGATTTTCACCCTATATTGGTAAAAGTATAGTGTGTTAAAAATTGAAAGTAGGGAAGAAAAAACAGTTATATTCTTAATTATTATAAACACATACAGAAAAGATTAGAAAGTATGTTCACTTCATTTTCATAACTGTTATATAACTGGTGACTTTGAGTTCTAGAAAAGGCTCCCTTTTCAAAAACCTCCATTTAACACAACTGTAAGTTGATGAATCCTAGTACTTGTGTTCAGTAACTGCCTCTCTGAATATTACAAATATATTGAAAACAGAGTCTCAAAAGGAAAAAAATCTAAGAAAAAAACATAAAACGTTTAAAGCCATATGATTACAGTGCTCCTGACAGCTCTTCACATGTCTACTTTCTGAGTCCTCAGTGGTCTTGATTGGACTCCTTATGTTTAGGAATAAAGACTCCGT
Source organism: Rattus norvegicus (assembly GCF_021556685.1). Classification (NCBI taxonomy): domain Eukaryota; kingdom Metazoa; phylum Chordata; class Mammalia; order Rodentia; family Muridae; genus Rattus; species Rattus norvegicus. The sequence goes on along the minus strand of NC_141551.1, from coordinate 8,913,918 downwards.
AAATTGTATATTGGGTTTTCTGAGCTTTGCAGCTAATATCCACTTATCAGTGAGTAGATATGTGTATTCTTTTGTGACTGGGTTTCCTCACTCAGGATGATATTTTCTAGTTCCATCCATTTGCCTATGAATTTCATGAAGTCATTGTTTTTGATAGCTGAATAGTACTCCATTGTGTAAATGTACTACATTTTCTGTACCCATTACTCCATGGAAGGACATCTGGGTTCTTTTCAGCTTTTGGCTATTATAAATAAGGCTGTTATGCACATAGTGGAACATGTGTCTTTGTTATATGTTGGAGCATCTTTTGGGCATATGCCCAAGAGTAGTATAGCTGAGTCCTGGGGTAGAACTCTTTCCAATTTTCTGAGAAACTGCCAGGTTGATTACAGACCACATGAAGCTCAAGAAGAAAGACAAAAGTGTGGATACTTCATTACTTCTTAGAAGGGGGAACAAAATACTCACAGAAGGAAATACAGAGACAAAGTGATGAGCAAAGACTGAAGGAAAGGCCATCCAGAGACTGTTATACATGGAGACCTATCCCACAGGCAGTCACCAAACCTAGTCACTATTGAGGATGCCAAGAGGTGCATGCTGACAAGAGCCTGATATAGCTGTCTGCTGAGAGGCTCTGCCAGAGCATGACAAATGCAGAGGCAGGTGTACACAGCTAAACACTGGACTGAAAACAGATTCCCCAATGGAGTAGAGTAGGGCTGAGGTAGCTGAGGGCATTTGCAAGTTTATAGGAAGAACAAAATTGACCAACCAGACACTCTGCAGCTCCCAGGGACTAAACCGTCAAACAAAGAGTACACATGGAATGACCCATGGCTCCAACCACATATGTAGCAGAGGATGGGCCTTTTAGGGCATCAGTGGGAGGAGAGGCCATTGGTCCTGTGAAGGTTCAATGCCCCCAGTGTAGGGAAATGTCAGGACGGGGAGGCAGGAGTATGTAGGTGAAATACCCCCTCATGAAAGCAGGGGGTTGGGGGATGGGATGGGGAGGTTCTGGAGGGGAAACCCAGAAAAGAGATAACACTTGCAATGTAAATAAAGAAAATATGCAATAAAAAAGGAATGAAGACTCTACCTTTTCTCACTTAAGAACATGGAAAAAAATATAGCAAGAAGCTTGCTTGTGCAACGTTAGGGACTAAGGTTTGTCCAATCTGCCTATCGTGGCTCAGAACTTAACATTTTCTATTTCATTATGGTATGGGGTGACAGAGCATGGCTGAGTGGTCACAGTTCCTAGAAAATAATGCAGTTCATGGCTAAAACACATCTGTGGAAAAACAGGATGCTACATTCTAGAAATATCTTTCTCTATCGTTCTGTCTCTTTGTCTCTCTGGCTATCCCTGTATGTAGACCACCCCCAGTTAGCCTAATAATATACTCACAAGTGATTTTCTACTTGTTCCTGATGTCATGTGACTCTGAGTCCAATCACCCCACACACATTACAGTTGTTCTCGCTCATATTTAGGAATTTTCTAAGAAGAAAATCTTACAATTGCTCTGGTCTTACTGCGTGTCTTGAAGGTCACATGATTTGATTCCACTGATACAAGTAAATTGAGCTATTTAAAAGGTAAGAAAGAAAAAACCCTTAGAGAAGCTAAACTTAGCAAGTCACATTAGAGCAAAAAGCCAGTGTACCAATTGTCCTAAGAGAAGAGGACAGTGAAGAAGCCCTCCACCCACAAGCCACAGTGATTTGGATCTGAGGAAACCCTGTTCACAGCTGCATGCATGTGAGATTTAGGGAGGATGATTTCAGCCTTGAGATAGAGAAAATGGCTGTTGCTGTAATACTGACACATCTGAGACACCAGGTCGTTCCATGACGCATTCTCTTAGCCCACTGACAGGAAAAGTCAGTTATTATGATCTTCCTTCCAACAGGATTTGGAGATGGAATACCCACTGTGTGCCCCTGTCTTGTGTCATTACCAGACAAATTGTCAGGTGAGGAGGGAAGGTCAGTGCTTCTCAGTACTCATCTGTTAGCAATGCCTCTCTCTGTGTTGGACATCCTTCCCCTACAATTCTTTCTCCAGGTGTCAGGCTGAGAGGAGGAAAGGAGTCACCACAGAAGCAAACAGCATGATTTTACATACGGCTCTCAAAACATGAATCTGTGACAAGAAGGCATGAAATATGTTTGGTTCACTCAAATGTTTCCACATTATGCTTGGATAATGTGAAAGTCAGAAAGACCCAATGGGTATCTGATAATTTAGCTCTCCTCGTACCTGACAAATTTCTGTTCTATAAAGCTAAAGGACAGAATCTCCTTTTGGTCAAAGGCATATTTATGTTACCACTATATAGATGCTCATTTAAAATCCCACTACATGCTCCTAAGAATTTTTGTTCTGACACATCAGTGTGTGCTTGTGTTTATACATATATATAATGTATAGATGATAAATAGGTAGTGATAGACAACAGTTTAAATTTACAATTTCCTATTTTCATATGGAGAAACAAGAATGAAATCTAAATGAGAGAAAGAGAAAAATAATATTTTATGAAATATTTAACATTACTTCTGAATTTTTGTATCTTTCGTGACACAGATGTAGTTTATTAAAAAATAATCTTCCCAGTTCTCCGCTGGTAGAGGCCAGTGGACTCAACAGAGGCCCTCTATCAGTGAAATATGATCTTCAACCATAGGAGGATGAATTATTTTTTATTATAATGGCACTGCAGGAAAATACCCTGTAGTAATCATACATCTTTTCGTTGTATGATTGAAGACACTGACTCTACATATATTTTAGCATGCATTTTTCCTACTTTCATTACTTTCTCTATGGAACTGGTTTCATCCTGACCTGCTATTCTCTGGGAATATATAATATATTCTATGAAGACTAAGCTATTCTTGATAATAGGGTAAGATGTATATGCATATTAGAAATGTTTTATATGGTGTGTGTGCATGTGTGTGTGTGTATGTGTGTGAAAGAAATGTTAGTTATCAGATATGAGACATAGGTATGACTACTCTGGTTTTACTTTCCAATAATAAACTGTCAAATGAGTGTGTAGGGGTAGAAAACAAGTATAATCTACATCTCGCAATTGAAAGTTAGAGGAATGTGAGTTTGAGGGGCTCTAAGCTATACAATGAATCTTCAGCCAGTCTAGGAGACACCAAAGGACAATGTCTTAGGAAAACAAACAATAACATTAGGTGTCACTTATCTACTGATTATATATATATATATATATATGTATGTATATGTATATAAGAAACAGGTAGACAGGGCGACATTAGAACAGACTCCTCCTCTTGCAGCTGTACCTGGCGGCAATCTCTTCTACCACAAAGGCTACTAACTGTGTGGCTAAAGGTTTTCTTCTGAGCTGTAGTCTGACATAACTTTTTCAGATATTCCTCTAGGAGCACAGGAAATAACACATCTCTCCTTGGTAATGTGGCTTTTAAAGTGTAGTGCTCGCACAGGGCGCAAAAAGCTTGGTGTGCTTTGTGGAAGTAGAGCACATGGGCTTTGGTGATTTGGCCCGAAGGGGTGTTCTCACATCTAGAGAAAATGCTCACAATATAGTCATATGTGACATTATTGTCCTTCCTCTTTTCTAATAATTAAAAATTTTAAAAGGCCTATGCAATAATTATACTGTAAACCTATTAAGTAAAATTATTAATTTTAATGTTTTCGAAAATCAATCACATTGATAGCTTTGTTAATTAGTCAAGAAATCACTGGGGCAAAAGTTAAAAGGTATCAGATTGTCTAAGAAGTCTTAATTCATGCCATCTATCTTATGTTTAAGAAAAGATGCAAATATATTGGGTATCAATATATCATATATAAATATAGCAAATTGGATACTAAAAATCTGCATACATTAAATTATAAATATACCTGGAAGGTATACATTTTATTTCCTCAAAAGGAAATAAAATCATTTTAAGTTTTTTTTAATTTTGAGATTAATATATAATTCAATTTTACGTGAAGTTCTTTGAATTTTTTGCTATAAACTCTTTGTGAAAGATTTCTCCTAAAATTCTGATAGCTAATCATCATGAATAACATCAGAAATGGCTGCTATACCTCTACAGTAAAGCAGTCCTGATTCTTCAAACTCATCTACTTTCAACCATAACAAGTATAAATGACATAGATTTTTTCTATGAAGTCTCACTCCCCCCCCCCCCTCTCTCTCTCTCTCTCTCTCTCTCTCTCTCTCTGCATCCAGGTGTCTGGGAGTGAGTGCTGTGTCTACATGTATATCTGCGTAAGAACTGGGCTGCAGAAGCCAGAGAAGAAACGGAATGAAGTATGACTAGAGTTACTAATGCTTGTATGTCACCATGTGTGTACTAGGATTTGAAGGCAGGTCTTCTGGAAGAACCTCAGTGGCTCTCAACTGCTGAGTCATCTCTTTATTGAATCCCATTGTACTTAAACAAATGCATTTGAAATGTATATCTCTTCAACTCCCATTAAAGCATGCATTTGTATGCTTGAATTCATTTACATTCCTATAAGGTTAGCACAGGATGAATGTCTAAATGTTAGCATGATTTTCCATTTCGAAACTTCAAATTGTTCAAATAATTTCTCACCTTTCAAAGATATAGTCATGTCACGTGTATTTTTCTTTAATATCCACAGATAGTATTTAAAATAAAAATTCCATTTGCGTATGTGAATGCATCTTGATTCTGCAAGGATTTGGTTTGATGTTTTAATAATTAGCATATTTCCATCGGTGACTATTACTATTTTTTCTAGAGATTTCACCTGGGTTCACAGAATTTGAAGGTAAAATACAAATAGCAGTTGTAAAAATATTTCACATACATGCTTTACTTATCAAATTGGAACTTGAACTGAAGACAAAAATTAAATGCTGACTGTGCACTGTGCAACAATCTTTCCAGTAGTGACTTTGTTTCTGTCCACAGGGTATGATTTCAAGACACAGTAGACTAATGACTATCATTTTCAGTTGATTTCATTAGTATTTATACTTTATGGTAAAACACATTCTCTTCGGTGCTAGAGAGGCTCTGGTTTATACACACTAGAGTGAAGTTGCTGCTTTACATACTATGAAAGTAATTTATTCAGTAGCTAAGGGAAGAATTTACTTATGTCTACCTAGACCCACTTATTAAAAATAAATATTAACTTTTAATAAAATAGCTCTTAATGCATTACTGCCACCCATTAAAGTAATAAAAATGGTGCTGTCATTTGACTAACTTAAGTCTAGCAATAAACAAGTCCATAGTAATTTTTTTTCTTAGATGCATGTGAACACTTCAAATGAAAGCATAAGTTGTTTAATTTACTTATCATGAATAGATAGAGTTGCGGTCATCTACCAAATATAGCAGATTTTATGGTAAGAAAGACAGATATTCCATACAAACAACTGCTTCACGTATAAGAGATTTTCTTTTTTTCTGTTGGGGTTTGAAACAATAGTTTTTTGTTTGTTTCTCTTGTTTTATTTTTGCTTTTGTTTTGAGATGAGGTTTCTTGGAATTTTGGCTTCACATGTGCCTCTAGGTGATGATTTATTTTAAGGCCAAGAAATACCAAAATGAAAGAACAAGCTATGGCTTAGCTATTGCACATGGACACCTTTCTTGATGAGAAAGATTCCTAAAATAAGAAAAGATTTTGCTCTTTAAATCGAGAATGAGAGCATATACAGCCTGGGCATTTTCACAAGACAAATAGAAGTCAGCTTATGTCTAGGCCAACAATCAGGACAATCATTACAATGGTAGCCAGTAGATGGTGTTTTACCAAAGAGTAAGAGTTGGGAGGTTAGGTAGAACATATATATATATATGTTTCCTTGAGAAGATTCCTTGTCCTACTCTCAGCATTCCTTAATTGCTTGTACAGGGTTTGAGGTCTCCTTGGCTTTGTCCTCCCAATTTGCAATGTCTATTGTTGTAGTCCTTGTTCAGCTCATGCTTAGGCAGTCCTGTTGGAGTGAATTTAAGGATATAGTCTTTAACATTACCAGGAGAAACAGTCTCTCAGCAAACTCCTTCATCCTCTACCATTATATGTTCAATATTCATTGAGGCCTAGACATGGGAGTATTTTGCAGATGTATCCATTGTTACCAAACTTCATAACTCTACATATGATTGGTTGTGGTGCTCTGTAGTCATCTTCATCTGTTCTTTGATAAAGATGGGGGACTACATTTATTTGTGTGTATACTAACAAATGTTTATATTGTGAGGTATTATGCTTGTTTTAAAATAGTGGTTGTTCTTCTCCAGTACCTAGACTCCATGAGTGCTGAGCTGTTGGCTAGGCTCCCAACACCAAGAACAGTATTCCTCCTCTTTGGTAGGTCTTAAAACCAAGTAGAAAGTTGTTGGTGACTGCAGACAGGTGGATGTGTCACTGCTGCACCCTTAGATATACCTTGCCACTCTGGTTGTTGTGGTTCATAGGTGTTTTAGTAGGACTGATGATTGCTTCCCTACTTTGGAAGTTTGAATGACATTTTCTATAACTATGAGATCTAGTGCTCATCAAGTCAGTGCCAGATTCAAAGTCTCTGGCCTGTTTCTGACATCTGAACGACATCTTCTTTCTTTTTTTTCTTTTTTTATTAACTTGAGTATTTCTTATATACATTTTAAGTGTTATTCCCTTTCCCGGTTTCCGGGCAAACATCCCCCTCCCCCCTCCCTTTCCTTATGGGTGTTCCCCTCCCAACCCTCCCCCCATTGCCACCCTCCCCCCATAGTCTAGTTCACTGGGGGTTCAGTCTTAACAGGACCCAGGGCTTCCCCTTCCACTGGTGCTCTTACTAGGATATTCATTGCTACCTATGGGGTCAGAGTCCAGGGTCAGTCCATGTATAGTCTTTAGGTAGTGGCTTAGTCCCTGGAAGCTCTGGTTGCTTGACATTGTTGTACTTTTGGGGTCTCGAGCCCCTTCAAGCTCTTCCAGTTCTTTCTCTGATTCCTTCAACGGGGGCCTATTCTCAGTTCAGTGGTTTGCTGCTGGCATTCGCCTCTGTATTTGCTGTATTCTGGCTGTGTCTCTCAGGAGCGATCTACATCCGGTTCCTGTAGGCCTGCACTTCTTTGCGTCGTACATCTTCTCTAATTGGGTGGCTGTATATGTATGGGTCATATGTGGGGCAGGCTGTGAATGGGTGTTCCTTCAGTCTCTGTTTTAATCTTTGCCTCTCCCTTTCCTGCCAAGGGTATTCTTTTTCCTCATTTAAAGAAGGAGTGAAGCATTCACATTTTGATCATCCGTCTCGAGTTTCGTTTGTTCTAGGGATCTAGGGTAATTCAAGCATTTGGGCTAATAGCCACTTATCAATGAGTGCATACCATGTATGTCTTTCTGTGAATGGGTTAGCTCACTCAGGATGATATTTTCCAGTTCCAACCATTTGCCTACGAATTTCATAAACTCGTTGTTTTTGATAGCTGAGTAATATTCCATTGTGTAGATGTACCACATTTTCTGAATCCATTCCTCTGTTGAAGGGCATCTGGGTTCTTTCCAGTTTCTGGCTATTATAAATAAGGCTGCGATGAACATAGTGGAGCACGTGTCTATTTTGTATGTTGAGGAATCTTTTGGGTATATGCCCAAGAGAGGTATAGCTGGATCCTCAGGCAGTTCAATGTCCAATTTTCTGAGGAACCTCCAGACTGATTTCCAGAATGGTTCTACCAGTCTGCAATCCCACCAACAATGGAGGAGTGTTCCTCTTTCTCCACATCCTCGCCAGCATCTGCTGTCACCTGAGTTTTTGATCTTAGCCATTCTCACTGGTGTGAGGTGAAATCTCAGGGTTGTTTTGATTTGCATTTCCCTTATGACTAAAGATGTTGAACATTTCTTTAGGTGTTTCTCAGCCATTCGGCATTCCTCAGCTGTGAATTCTTTGTTTAGCTCTGAACCCCATTTTTTAATAGGGTTATTTGTTTCCCTGCGGTCTAACTTCTTGAGTTCTTTGTATATTTTGGATATAAGGCCTCTATCTGCTGTAGGATTGGTAAAGATCTTTTCCCAATCTGTTGGTTGCCGTTTTGTCCTAACCACAGTGTCCTTTGCCTTACAGAAGCTTTGCAGTTTTATGAGATCCCATTTGTCGATTCTTGATCTTAGAGCGTAAGCCATTGGTGTTTTGTTCAGGAAATTTTTTCCAGTGCCCATGTGTTCCAGATGCTTCCCTAGTTTTTCTTCTATTAGTTTGAGTGTGTCTGGTTTGATGTGGAGGTCCTTGATCCACTTGGACTTAAGCTTTGTACAGGGTGATAAGCATGGATCGATCTGCATTCTTCTACATGTTGCCCTCCAGTTGAACCAGCACCATTTGCTGAAAATGCTATCTTTTTTCCATTGGATGGTTTTGGCTCCTTTGTCAAAAATCAAGTGACCATAGGTGTGTGCGTTCATTTCTGGGTCTTCAATTCTATTCCATTGGTCTATCTGTCTGTCTCTGTACCAATACCATGCAGTTTTTATCACTATTGCTCTGTAATACTGCTTGAGTTCAGGGATAGTGATTCCCCCTGAAGTCCTTTTATTGTTGAGGATAGCTTTAGCTATCCTGGGTTTTTTGTTATTCCAAATGAATTTGCAAATTGTTATGTCTAACTCTTTGAAGAATTGGATTGGTATTTTGATGGGGATTGCATTGAATCTGTAGATTGCTTTTGGTAAAATGGCCATTTTTACTATATTAATCCTGCCAATCCATGAGCATGGGAGATCTTTCCATCTTCTGAGGTCTTCTTCAATTTCTTTCCTCAGTGTCTTGAAGTTCTTATTGTACAGATCTTTTACTTGCTTGGTTAAAGTCACACCGAGGTACTTTATATTATTTGGGTCTATTATGAAGGGTGTCGTTTCCCTAATTTCTTTCTCGGCTTGTTTCTCTCTTGTATAGAGGAAGGCAACTGATTTATTTGAGTTAATTTTATACCCAGCCACTTTGCTGAAGTTGTTTATCAGCTTTAGTAGTTCTCTGGAGGAACTTTTGGGATCACTTAAATATACTATCATGTCATCTGCAAATAGTGATATTTTGACCTCTTCTTTTCCGATCTGTATCCCCTTGATCTCCTTTTGTTGTCTGATTGCTCTGGCTAGAACTTCAAGAACTATATTGAATAAGTAGGGAGAGAGTGGGCAGCCTTGTCTAGTCCCTGATTTTAGTGGAATTGCTTCAAGTTTCTCTCCATTTAGTTTAATGTTAGCTACTGGTTTGCTGTATATGGCTTTTACTATGTTTAGGTATGGGCCTTGAATTCCTATTCTTTCCAGGACTTTTATCATGAAGGGGTGTTGAATTTTGTCAAATGCTTTCTCAGCATCTAATGAAATGATCATGTGGTTCTGTTCTTTCAGTTTGTTTATATAATGGATCACGTTGATGGTTTTCCGTATATTAAACCATCCCTGCATGCCTGGGATGAAGCCTACTTGATCATGGTGGATGATTGTTTTGATGTGCTCTTGAATTCGGTTTGCCAGAATTTTATTGAGTATTTTTGCGTCGATATTCATAAGGGAAATTGGTCTGAAGTTCTCTTTCTTTGTTGTGTCTTTGTGTGGTTTAGGTATAAGAGTAATTGTGGCTTCGTAGAAGGAATTCGGTAGTGCTCCATCTGTTTCAATTTTGTGGAATAGTTTGGATAATATTGGTATGAGGTCTTCTATGAAGGTTTGATAGAATTCTGCACTAAACCCGTCTGGACCTGGGCTCTTTTTGGTTGGGAGACCTTTAATGACTGCTTCTATTTCCTTAGGAGTTATGGGGTTGTTTAACTGGTTTATCTGTTCCTGATTTAACTTCGATACCTGGTATCTGTCTAGGAAATTGTCCATTTCCTGAAGATTTTCAAGTTTTGTTGAATATAGGTTTTTATAGTAAGATCTGAGGGTTTTTTGAATTTCCTCTGAATCTGTAGTTATGTCTCCCTTTTCATTTCTGATTTTGTTAATTTGGACGCACTCTCTGTGTCCTCTCGTTAGTCTGGCTAAGGGTTTATCTATCTTGTTGATTTTCTCAAAGAACCAGCTTTTGGTTCTGTTGATTCTTTCTATGGTCCCTTTTGTTTCTACTTGGTTGATTTCAGCTCTGAGTTTGATTATTTCCTGCCTTCTACTCCTCCTGGGAGTATTTGCTTCTTTTTGTTCTAGAGCTTTTAGGTGTGCTGTCAAGCTGCTGATATATGCTCTTTCCTGTTTCTTTCTGAAGGCACTCAGCGCTATGAGTTTTCCTCTTAGCAGAGCTTTCAATGTGTCCCATAAGTTTGGGTATGTTGTACCTTCATTTTCATTAAATTCTAAAAAGTTTTTAATTTCTTTCTTTATTTCTTCCTTGACCAGGTTATCATTGAGTAGAGCATTGTTCAATTTCCACGTATATGTGGGCATTCTTCCCTTATTGTTATTGAAGACCAGTTTTAGGCCGTGGTGGTCCAATAGCACGCATGGGATTATTTCTATCTTTCTGTACCTGTTGAGGCCCGTTTTTTGACCAATTATATGGTCAATTTTGGAGAAAGTGCCATGAGGAGCTGAGAAGAAGGTATATCCTTTTGCTTTAGGATAGAATGTTCTATAAATATCCGTTAAGTCCATTTGGCTCATGACTTCTCTTAGTCTGTCGACATCACTGTTTAATTTCTGTTTCCATGATCTGTCCATTGATGAGAGTGGTGTGTTGAAATCTCCCACTATTATTGTGTGAGGTGCAATGTGTGTTTTGAGCTGTAGTAAGGTTTCTTTTACGTATGTAGGTGCCCTTGTATTTGGGGCATAGATATTTAGGATTGAGAGTTCATCTTGGTGGATTTTTCCTTTGATGAATATGAAGTGTCCTTCCTTATCTTTTTTGATGACTTTTAGTTGGAAATTGATTTTATTTGATATTAGAATGGCTACTCCAGCTTGCTTCTTCTGACCATTTACTTGGAAAGTTGTTTCCCAGCCTTTCACTCTGACGTAGTGTCTGTCTTTGTGTCTGAGGTGTGTTTCCTGTAGGCAGCAGAATGCAGGGTCCTCGTTGCGTATCCAGTTTGTTAATCTATGTCTTTTTATTGGGGAGTTGAGGCCATTGATATTGAGAGATATTAAGGAATAGTGATTATTGCTTCCCATTATATTCATGTTTGGATGTAAGGTTATGTTTGTGTGCTTTCATTCTCTTTGTTTTGTTGCCAAGACGATTAGTTTCTTGCTTCTTCTAGGGTATAGCTTGCCTCCTTATGTTGGGCTTTACCATTTATTATCCTTTGTAGTGCTGGATTTGTAGAAAGATATTGTGTAAATTTGGTTTTGTCATGGAATATCTTGGTTTCTCCATCAATGTTAATTGAGAGTTTTGCTGGATACAGTAACCTGGGCTGGCATTTGTGTTCTCTTAGGGTCTGTATGACATCAGTCCAGGATCTTCTGGCCTTCATAGTTTCTGGCGAGAAGTCTGGTGTGATTCTGATAGGTCTCCCTTTATATGTTACTTGACCTTTTTCCCTTACTGCTTTTAATATTCTTTCTTTATTTTGTGCGTTTGGTGTTTTGACAATTATGTGACGGGAGGTGTTTCTTTTCTGGTCCAATCTATTTGGAGTTCTGTAGGCTTCTTGTATGTTTATAGGTATCTCTTTTTTTAGGTTAGGGAAGTTTTCTTCTATGATTTTGTTGAAGATATTTACTATTCCTTTGAGCTGGGAGTCTTCACTCTCTTCTATACCTATTATCCTTAGGTTTAATCTTCTCATTGAGTCCTGGATTTCCCGTATGTTTTGGACCAGTAGCTTTTTCCGCTTTATATTATCTTTGACAGTTGAGTCAATGATCTCTATGGAATCTTCTGCTCCTGAGATTCTCTCTTTCATCTCTTGTATTCTGTTGGTGAAGCTTGTATCTACAGCTCCTTGTCTCTTCTTTTGGTTTTCTATATCCAGGGCTGTTTCCCTGTGTTCTTTCTTGATTGCTTCTATTTCCATTTTTAATTCCTTCAACTGTTTGATTGTGTTTTCCTGGAATTCTTTCAGGGATTTTTGTGATTCCTCTCTGTAGGCTTCTACTTGTTTATTAATGTTTTCCTGTGTTTCCCTAAGTGTGTTCATGTCTTTCTTGAAGTCCTCCAGCATCATGATCAAGTATGATTTTGAAACTAGATCTTGCTTTTCTGGTGTGTTTGGATATTCCATGTTTGTTTTGGTGGGAGAATTGGGCTCCGATGATGGCATGTAGTCTTGGTTTCTGTTGCTTGGGTTCCTGCGCTTGCCTCTCGCCATCAGATTATCTCTAGTGTTACTTTGTTCTGCTATTTCTGACAGTGGCTAGACTGTCCTATAAGCCTGTGTGTCAGGAGTGCTGTAGACCTGTTTTCCTCTCTTTCAGTCAGTTATGGGGACAGAGTGTTCTGCTTTCGGGCATGTAGTTTTTCCTCTCTACTGGTCTTCAGCTGTTCCTGTGGGCCTGTGTCTTGAGTTCACCAGGCAGCTTTCTTGCAGCAGAAAATTTGGTCTTACCTGTGGTCCCGAGGCTCAAGTTTGCTCGTGGGGTGCTGCTCACGGGCTCTCTGCAGCGGCAGCAACCAGGAAGACCTGTGCCACCCCTTCCGGGAGCTTCAGTGCACCAGGGTTCCAGATGGTCTTTGGCTTTTTCCTCTGGCATCCGAGATGTGTGTGCAGAGTGCAGTCTCTTCTGGTTTCCCAGGCTTGTCTGCCTCTCTGAAGGTTTAGCTCTCCCTCCCACGGGATTTGGGTGCAGAGAACTGTTTATCCAGTCTGTTTCTTTCAGGTTCCGGTGGTGTCTCAGGCAGGGGTCCTGCCGCTCCTGGGCCCTCCCCCACGGGAGCCCAGAGGCCTTATACAGTTTCCTCTTGGGCCAGGGATGTGGGCAGGGGTGAGCAGTGTTGGTGGTCTCTTCTGCTCTGCAGCCTCAGGAGTGCCCACCTGACCAGGTGGTTGGGTCTCTCTCTCACCGGGTCTGGGAGCAGAGAGCTGCTGCGGGCCGGGATCCGCGGGTCGAACGACATCTTCAAAATAGAGATTTATCTTCTGTCTCTGAGGAACAACCAAAGGCAATAACAAGAGGCTGTATGTTTTACAACCATCTTGGACATCCCTGACCACTAACTCAAAATGTTTCATATGTTTGATGTTAGGGTTTTCCTTAGGTGCTACTTAGCTATTAGAGGGGACATTGCTAGCCCAGATGAGAAAAAAATTATTTGTACTCTATAGATATATTTATAGGCAGAATCACATGCATTACAGCTTCCTCTTAAGTAAACAGATCATAACTTCTTAAACATCATCACTATTATTTTATATCCCCCCTTCCCTCTGTATTTACTTCATTCCCCATACTCAAAAATGCCCTAATTTTCCCCTTTCACCAATCTGATCGCCTGTACCCCTCGGTTTCCACACAAACTCTTAGATCTCAGGAATTTTCCCTTTTATTTTCATTCTTCCTGCAATTATTCCAGGATGTTTTCATATCAGAGGACTTGGAGCTAGGAGCCTCTGATAAAGGAATACGTGCGACACTTGTCTTTTGGGGTTTTGGGTACTTCATTAAGTATGATATTTTTTAGATCTACCCACCTACCCACAATATTCATGATTTTACCTTTATTTTACAGCTGAATAGTATTCCACATATGTACCACAGTTTCCTTATCCATTTGTCAGCTGAAGAACATTGATGTTTCCATTTCGCAGGTATTGTGATTAGAGTAGCAAGGCAAGAATCTGAGCAGTATCTCTGGAGACGATATCTTGGTCTTTGGTCATAAGCCAAGGAATTGTGTGACTGTATATACAGTTCTACAGAGGTGTCATATGATATATTTATTTTTATCTTTTTGAGAATTCACCACACTGATTTCCATGGAGACTGCACCAACTGGCAATCCCACTACCAGGGAATGGGGGTTCCCATTTGCCCAAACTCTCTCCAGTGTTTATTGCCAGCTGTCTTGATGATCTCTGCCATTCTTAACTTGTTTTATATATATTTTTGTTATTTCTAGGGACCATGAATGTACTTGGAAATGTTTATTGCCGTTTTTTCTTTCTCATTTGAGATCTTTCTGTACAGGTCCTAGACCCACTTTGCTGAATGGATTCTTTGCTTTTTGTTGTGATTGCTGATGTCTGTGTTTTCTCACACACTGTTTTTGTTTTTTGTTTTGTTTATAGTTATTTATATATTCTGGATATTATTCTTCTTTCAGACATACAGCTGCCAAAGATTCCCTTCCTCTCTGTGGGCTTCATTTTCACCAAGTTGATTCTTTCTGTAATTGTACAAATAAGTGTTTTAGTTTTGTGAAATCTGCTTGGAAATTGTTGGACTTAATTCATGGGCAAATAAATTCCATTCAAATGTTCTTTTCTTTATAATCTAGGGTACTGCTTATGTTTTCTTCTAGCAGTTTCAATGTTTCAGGTTTCATGTTGAAGTGTTTGATTTGTTTGGAGTTACTTTTCACACATGTTGATAAATATAGGCTTAATTTAACCCTTCTACAAATAGACATCCAGTTTTCCCAGTACTATCTATAGAAGATGATTTCCCCCTCCAATTTATGGCTTATTATTTGCTTGCTTGCTTGCTCATCTTCCTGGTTTATTTTACATCTTTGTCAAACATTAAATGTATAAAGTCACTCATAGTCATATTTAGTCTTTGATTTTGTTCCATTGTCTACATATCTGTTATTATGCCAGTACCATATGAATTCTTGCCACTATGGCTCTGCAATATTTCTTAAGGTCTGGAATGGTAAACCTCCAGCATTGTCTTTTGCTCAGACTTGTTTGGGCTCTCTGTGATACATTCTGGTCCCATGTGGATTTTTAGGACAGTTTACTTTTTTCTATTTGTAAAAAATGAGATGTGGGTTTTAATCAGAATTGCATTTAATTGGCAAGTAACATTTGGTAAATTGGTTACTTTCTCAAATTAAGTCTAACAGTCAATATACACGACATGACATCCCATTTTCTAGTCTTTCTCTAACTCTTTCTACAGAGGCTTAAAGTTATCAGTGTACAGGTATGTTGTTTCCCTTGTTACATTTATTGCTATATATTGCTTTCTCTGAGTCTATTATGAATGGTAGTACATTCATTATTACCTTCTCTATGATTTGTGTAAGTTGCTTCTGTATCTTACCACACTGCTGAATTTGCAGTCAAACAGGACACAAGGGATGCGTTCAGTCTTTTAGGGTTTGGAATGACTAATTTTGTGTCCATGGATATGGTCTACTTTAGAAATTCTTCTTTGTGGTCTTAAGTTCAATATATATTTCTTGGTGTCTGGGTGAAATAGTTTGTAGACATCTGTTAAATCTATTTGATGTATGATGTCAATTTTTCATATAGATAACCTGTTTATTAAAGAAACCAAGATACTAAAATCTTTTTCTCTCTCCTTATTGAATCCCATGTTCAAGTAGTGAATTATCTTTGCCATTTCGTTAGTATTAATGTTTGTGTTTTCTTGGGCATCATTCATAAGAACATTCTCCTTATGCTCTTCCTCATTAATTTCATTGAGGCCGTTCTTTGTGCCTACTTCAAAATCTTTAGTTCTTTTGAGAAATGTACAATTGTTCTTTTAAATTATGTGTCTCAGGTTAATCTAGGTGATTTTCGTTGGCTAACACTTCTATTGGACAGGTAGGGTTTTGAGGGAACATGCTGGCTTGATCTTTCACAAATGCTGGCAATTATGTGATGCGAACTGAGCATATGGGGCCTTCCTGCCAGTTTTGGTTTTGATATTGACATATTCAGTTGGACCCTAAAACAGCTTATTTTTAACACATCCATAAAATACTATTGAAACTTTTTAAGTCTTTTCCTACACTAGTTTCCCTACATTCTCATTCTCTGATTTAATCTTATGAGTGCTTATCATATCTATTCTAATTTCCATCTTATCCTCAAACCCCTGGGGTAGTGTTTGTGTAGATATAATTCACCAAGAAAAGCAAAGACAAAAATACTTTTAACTGATATGCAATTTACTTTAAAATTTAAGACACAAGAAATTTCATTATGGCTTTGCCTTTGGATACTCATGTAAAGTAAAAGAATTCTTTATTCTTCCTCCAATTACCTAACAATCAAAGTCTTATTTTCTTTAACCTGCTAACAGCAGAAAGTCCCAAACAAGCAATCAAAACTTCCCATGTTGTTTTATAATAATTCCTGTGACTACAGTCACTCCAGCTCTATGAGTCTTGAATGATAGCTTCAGAATTGAGCAATATTCTTTGTCCTGCTGTATTTTCAATGAAACCCTGACCGGTGAAAACTCAAGACTGTACAGGTCTGTGCTCAATATAGCTGCTAATTGCAAATGTCCCAAAGAAGCGATCATAACTCCTCATGTTATTTCATAGTAATCCCTGTGACAATATTCACTCTGGCTCCCCTTCCAGATGGAAGATGTCGTAAGTACTATAAAAGCAGGATTCTGTGAGGCTTGAATGATACCTTCAGAAGTGAGCAATATGTTTTGTCTTATTCTGTCCTCAGTAAAACCCAGAGCAGTGAAAACAATAGGCTGTGCAAACCTTTGCTCAGTATAGCTTCCTTTTCTATGAAGTGCAGACAAATACATTTATACCCATTTTTCAAATAACATTGTTTTAGTTCAGGCTGAAAAAATGCTGTTTTAAAGAGATTATATTGATAAAGGGAAGACTATTGATAGTCACCTTTTGTCATTCCATCCCAATATCATTTGTCTTCTTGAGTGTATTATTTATATAAGAGAAGACAGAAAATTTAATAGCACCTATAATGGAATTGAGCCTTAATTTAAGAAACTGTAATTTACTATGACCATGTATTCTACATTATTCTACATTAAAAAAAAGTTCAGGTTTTTTTTTAATAACTGGTACTTCCTAAACCATAATTTATGGTGGTCTCAACTGAAGGACCAAAGTGCAGATGCATAGTTCTACTTTACTTTTTTAAATTTTTGTCTTTTCTTCTAATAATATGGAAGGAAAATATTTTTACCCTCTTAGAAATATCAAATAAGAGTTTATAAGATTTTTCACAGGTAAAAGCACTTGCCATACAAGCCAGACAAGCTAAGTTCACTTCTGGAACCCATGTGAAAAGAGAGGACCAACTTCTGAAAATTGTTTTCTGACTATATATGTATGTGCATGTCCTATCATCAATAATAAATAAAACTCCAATGACCACTAGAAAACATAGATTTGCTAATTTGCAAAAGTTATTGATTGGTGAAAATTAATGTGTACCAAAAAAAAGGCCTAAGTGTACTGATCTGAAGCCTACTTGCTTGGTGTTGTCAAATATTGCAGCAACTTGGGGTAGAAAATAATTATGCAGCATCGATGAAAATGGCTATCATGATTTCCTAAATATTTCCTGAAATACTCATCAGGAGGAGCTGGTGCAGATGAAATTTACTGATTAATGTTTTATTTTGCAGGACAATATATATTGAATTAAATATTAAATACTACTATTTAATAATTTCACCTAATGATTTTCTGTCACAAACATTTATATTAATGTTCTCTTTATGAATCTTAAATATTTAAATCCTTAAATTGGTCACTTTATTACTAAACAAATATTCAAGTAAAAAGCATTTATCCTTCCCCAAGTTCCTTTAGTAGGTTATAAAAAATTCTTCAAAATGATATTAATTCAAATTGATATTTTTAAATTCATCCTTTCTCAGAGGAAAGCAAAAGTTCTCATAATAATTATAATTGAGTCAGAATTGGTATAAATGTGCAGTTTTGTTCTATTAATTTCTGTAAATCATTTATAAATTTTTATGGAATTTGTAGAGGAGTTTTAATCCAGCAACATGGCTGTTATGGCAAAAAATCTTATCAAAAGATCTCCTATGGCCAGTGTGATCTGGCTAGAATACAGATACACTTTTAATCCCTCTGGTTGGGATACAGATATGCCATTAGTTCACACTAATTCCAAAATGTAGGTAAGGTTAGTTTGTAGAAGGAAGCAGGCATAAATAAAAGTAATGTCTAATTGAGGATTAGACAAAGTGATGAATCAGAGAAAGATTACAGAATGAGTCAGAAATAGGATGTACCCAACTCTCAGGACAAGAGCACAGGAAAGAAAGCTACTTAAGAGCAGCACAGGTGGGCAGAGTATGTGAGCTGTGAGACAATGCATGAGTGCAGTGCCGTGGACTTGAGTTTGTTAATGAGTTCATGCAGTTCATTGCAAGTCAGCAGAATCAGTTGAAGCCAGAGAACAAGAAGAAGCCAGAAGATTACAATGAACCGTCAGAGTTACTTTGAGGCTAAAAACAATTCAGTGAGAACCTGAGGGAAGCCAGATTGAATCAGTCAGCTTGGAGAGCCCTTTGAGCCAGAACAGCTGAGTTGAACCAGACAGCCAGAGTTCAGAAAGAGCTAGAAAGAGTGAGCTTATTCAGTAGTAAGCCTTCAAGATGACAATTACTTCTGGAGAATAAAAGCTACTTTTACAGGAATTTAGAAAATAATGTTTATATCAGATATAAATAGATAATTAAAAATGTTAATATGATAACCTTAAAAGACACTTTTTTGCCTTTACTTTATACTTTCATATATGATACTTTTCCCATATTACCAAATGTTTCAGGCAAAACATGAGTTACTGCACAACATGCAAGGAAAAGATTGCATAGCACATACTCTGCCATTGTTGGCTATTTATTTTCAGAGTATTTTTAATTGCTTTGTAAATGTTGTGATTGGGAATGTTTATCCAGAATACAACAAGTAACAAAATAGTGAAATGAAAGCAAAGTTATGGAGAATAAAAAAACAAATTTATATTACTTTCACTCAAATACATGAAAATGTGGTGTCTCATAGAACAGTATTCAACAAATTATTAGTAGCCGTGCACACATACAAATGTGTACATGAAAACATATACATACATGTGTGTGTGTTTTGAGAATAACTTTAAGCTTGAAATTTTACAAATTCCATTGTAAATGTATGCAATTTTTATTGAGGTTACTGTTACAATGTTGTAACAAAGTACATGACAGAAACAACTTAGTACAAGAAAGGTTTATTAATGCTCACAGAATCAGAAAGCACCAGTCCATCACACTGGAGAAAGCATACTGGAGAAGTTCCATTCCAGGCAGCAGGGGAATGAGATAGAAACTTCTTATCTTATGAGAGATAAGATAACAAAAAATGAATGGCCAGAAACAAGATTCAGAAAATAACCTTAAAATGCTTATCTCACCCATATTCTTTTTTACTGTTCTGTCTGACTTTCCAAATTTTCCAGACCCTCCCAAACTAGATATTACTGGTACAATAAACTGGGGAAAACCACAAACCATGAATACATGCTGGGCATTCAAGATTCATATTATAGAAAGAGAGTTGCTGGTCTCCTTCCTATAAACTATTATTTTTTTTCTCCAAGAAAACTTCTTGAAATTATACTTCTGATACTACAATGGAGGAAAAATAATTCTATCTAAGCAAGATTTAGGATCTGACCTCTCAGCAGATATTGGGGCAACAGCACTAGTAACATTTAGCTTACGTCTCTTGGCAAGCAACTTTCCACCTCATGAGTAGACACAAAAATCTATTATTAGTCTGTCGCATCCAGGGTGACTACTGTGCCCCAATTCAGCTGAATCAATGAAAGAGAGAGTTTCCTATATCTCTCCTACATTCTTGCTTGGAACTTGAATTTGAGCAGGTAATATGTGGGAACTAAGATGTCGTCAATGTTCAGGAAGATAGCCTTCCTAGGAAAAATGGAGGAGGAAGGCCTTGGCTTTTCAATAGCTCGTATGGCAGTAAACTTCTCATCTCTGTGGGCTGAGATGAAACAGAGGTTGTGACTATGGTCCCTCTAAGACAGACTGTCTATGTCTTACCTAGTTGAAGCACTGTATACTTTCTTGAAATTTCTTTTCATCTTAGTAATTTAAAGTCATTCCAAATATTCTGTTATTAAAATAACTCTCTGTACTTTTGAGAGGTGATCTGAAACCATGCTCATCTCCAGTGAAAGAAAAAAAAATCTCAACTACAAATTCTATATAAAGCAACAATATCCTAAAACCGAAATAATTTCTAAACGATTAGTGGCATCAAATACTCATTCATGCGTTTGTATCTTGATATCATCCTGGAAGAATATATATTTACGCCATCGAGGTATTTTTTTGTTTATATATTCTCAATGTGAGTCTTTACCAGATGCGTCTTTTGTAAAAGTCTTGACTCTGTACTGTGTCTTTACTTTCTCCTGCCCCCTAGCTTCATTGCCTCATAACATTACATACTCATCTTCTTGTTACTTCTGCAGCAGTGGCTCTAGAGCAGATGACTGTACACTCTCGTTTACCAGGGTCAATAGTGTTCTGGCCTACCACCTCCCAAGTAATACATGAAACTTAGTTTAAAATTTTAGACTCACACTTTCTATTACTTTAGTTGTTTGTACCACATCACAGGCACAGCTACACATGGACTTCATTCCTCACTTAGGCATTTACAAATCCATTCAAGTAGCCAAACAAAGCAAATCATCACAAGATCATCCTTTACTATCATGTCATCTAGACAAGTCATTTTAAATCACAGCATCCCACTTTGGGTTCCTAAAGTTTCACTTTGATCTCATAATGCAAAAATGCATTAGTAAATCCGTAAAATTTTCTCCCAAACTAACCGTATGTAAATTTTACAAAAGTCCAAATTCAGAGTCTGCTCTGAGATTGCAGATAATCTATGAATTGTGAGTCTGTGTAATATTAAAACATAAGCTACAGACTTTCTATACATGTGGGCACAGAATAGAAATTCCCTTTCTGAAGAGGTTATCAGGAAAGCAGCAAAAAAAAAAGATCAGACCAAAGAAATCTAAAAAGCAGTAGGGGTACACCAAGCCCTGAATCTCCATATTCAACATTTGGGGCTGACAGTAGAGAGACCTGAGCTCCAGTCATGTAGAGTAACTTTTCAGTGCTGCCCTCTGCATCACGTATCACCTCTCTGCACACAGCACTGCCTGACTCATGTAGACCCACTCTCCTCCCACTGATGTATGTCCCATTCTCTGCACTGTACTTTCCCAGATTGGCACAATGGCCTCTCATGACTAATTTGAAGAGAATTAGACTCTTCCTTGGCATTTTTGATTTCCAGGAATACTGGTGCATGGTGTATAACTCTAGTCAGTGCCATATATGCAAAGCAGGATGACAATGAAGACAAAACTGAGTTCTGTCTCCAGGTTGAGAATTAGTCTTGATCTCCACTGAGTACCCATGTACCTGAATCTAGAAAAACATTTCATGTGGAGCTACATTTCAGGTAGTAATTTCCTGTTGGGGTAATCTCTGTCCAGTCATTTTCCATTAAATAAATTTGCATTTTTAGACTCTTGAGCCTTGCACAGGAGGTCATCGTTTCCCTCAGGACACCACTCCCACACTCCAATGCAGAGTGCTACTTTTCACGTTTATTTTTCTGATCACTTTCATGCTAACTTCTACTCTGTCTATTGTTTTAAATTGATCCAGGGGCCTCTCCCCAGGAAGCTGCTCATTTTCACTACACTCTGCCTTACTTTCTGTTCATTCACTGTAAATCAGGCTAGAGCAGTGATCAGTAAATCAGTCTAAATGGTATGATATCTAAAAATATCCTGCCTTAAATGAATTAGCTCATTGCGTTTGATTTCCCATCCCTCAATGCATTAGAACATGTTAAAAACATAAGCAGATTCTTTACAAAAATATAACATGAAGTGTTCTCCCATCCAATTAAAAGAGAATCCAGGTCCCCTGCTGAAGCCTTTAAACAGTGTTTCCTCTCACGATCTCAGGTTAAAAATTCTGATTTTTAACCTCTCCAGAGAAGCCCAGAGAGTTGTCCTTACAGCAGTCTGACATTCACAGCATAGTGCACCACAGCTTTTATATTCTTAACCTAAAATAGACCGGCTAAACACAAGCCTGCTACCCCCAAAAACCATATTAACTGTGGATATTGTTGATATGGGTGGTTTGTTTGTTTGTTTGTTTTTAATTTTATTGGTTATTTTATTTACTTACATTTCAAATGTTATCCCTGTTTCAGTTTCTCCTTTGCAAACCTCAAATCACACAGCCTCACTTCCCTAGCATTCCCCTACACAGCATTCTGACTTCACAGGACCAAGAGCCTCCCCTCCCACTGATGCTAGATAAGGCCATCAGCTGCTGCATATGCAGCTGGAAGTATGGGTCCTCCATGCAGACTTTAGTTGGTGGTTTAGTCCCTGGGAGCTCTGGGGAGTCTGGTTGGTTGATATTGTTCTTCCTGTGGGGCTACAGACCCCTTCAACTCCTTCAGGCCTCCCCCTAACTCCTCCATTCGGGTCACTGTGCTCAGTCTTATGGTTGATTACAAGCATCCTCATCTGTGTTGGTCAGATTCTGGCAGAGCCTCTCAAGAAAAAGCTGTATGAGGCTCCTGTCAGCAAGCAGTCTTGGCATCAGCAATAGTGACTAAGTTTGGTAGCTGCATATGGAATGAATCCCCAGATGAGGCAATTTCTCTACTGTCTCTTGTTCAGTCTCTGCTCAACTCTTTGTCCCTATATTTCCTTTAGACAGGAGCAATTCTGAGTTAAAATTTTTGAGAAGGGTAGGTGGCCCTATCTATAACCTCCCCACATGGTCTCTACAGGTTCTCTCTCTCCTTTGTTGGGTGTTTCAGCTAATGTCATCCCCTTTTGTTGGGTGTTTCAGCTAATGTCATCCCCTTTTGTTGGGTGTTTCAGCTAATGTCATCCCCTTTGGATCCTGAGAACTTCTTGCATTTCTGGATTCTGGAAAGTTCTGTTGGCTACCTCTAGTTCCCCAACCTTCATTGCTGTACACCTCTCTTCAATTTCCTGAAGAAATTTCCTCTGTACAACTTCTCCCTACTCCTCCCATAACAGACCCTGCCACCCCTTTTTCCCTCCCCCTTCTCTCTCCCTCTCAGGTCCCTAATATCCACTTGTCAGTGAGTACATACCCTGTGTGTTCTTTGTGACTAGGTTACGTAACTCAGGATGATATTTTCTAGGTCCATCCATTTGTCTGAAGTCATTGTTTTTAATAGTGGAGTAGTACTCCATTGTGTAAATGTGCCACATTTTCTGTACCCATTCTTCTGTAGAGGACATCTGGGTTGTTACCAGCTTCTGGCTATTACAAATAAGGCTGCTATAAACATAGTGGAGTTTGCATCTTTGTGATATGTTGGAGCACCTTTTGGGTATATGTCCAGGAGTGGTACAGTTAGGTCCTCAAGTGGAAATAGGTCCAATTTTCTGAGGAACCACAGGACTGACTTCCAGAATGGTTGCACCAGCTTACAATCTCACTAGCAAGGGAGGAGCATTAATCTTTCTTTATAACCTCGCCACCTGAGATTTTGATCTTAGTCATTCTGACTGGTATGAGGTAGAATCTCAGGGTCATTTTGATTTGCATTTCCCTGATGACTAAGGAGTTTGACCATTTCTTTAGGTGCTTCTCTGTCATTTGAGATTCCTCAGTTGAGAATTCCTTGATTTGCTTAATATCCCTGTTTTAAATAGGATTATTTGTTTCTCTGGAGTCTAACTTCTTGAGTTCTTTGGATATATTGGATATTAGCCTTCTTTCAGATGTAGGGTTGGTAAAGATCTTTTCTCAATCTGTAGGTCGTGTTTTGTCCTGATGACAGTGTTTACTGCCTTATAGAACCTTTTCAATTTTATGAGATCCCATTTGTCTATATTTGATCTTAAAGTCTGGATCAATGGTATTCTATTCAGGAAAATTTCCCCTGTGCAAATGTGTTCTAGGCTCTTTCCCAAAATCTCTTCTAATAAATTCAGTGTATCTGGTATTATGTGAAGGTCTTAGATCCACTTGGACTTGAGATTTGCACAATGAAACAATAATGGGTAAATTTGCATTTTTATACATGCAGACCACCACTTAAGCCCCCACCATTTGTTGAAAATGCTGATGATTTTAGCTCCTTAGTCAAAGATCAAGTGACCATAGGTATGTGGGTTCATTTCTGTGTCTTCAACTCTATTTCACTGACCTACCTGCCTGACTCTGTACCAATATCATGTGCTTTTTATCACTATTGCTACATATTAGAGCTAGGGATAAAGACGGTGATTCCCCCAGAAGTTCTCTAATTATTGAGAATAGTTTTCACAGTCCTGGGGTTTCTTGTTGTTACAAATGAAATTGAGAATGCCCTTTTTAATTCTATAAAGAATTGAGTTGGAATATTGATGGGGATTGCATTGAATCTGTACATTGCTTTAGGCAAGATGGCCATTTTTAGTATGTTAATCCTGCAGATCCATGACCATGGGAGATCTTTCCATCTTCTGAGGTATTCAATTTCTTTTTTTGAGCCTTGAAGTTCTTCCCATACAGATCTTTCACTTGTTTGGTTAGAGTAACACCAAGGTATCTTATATTATTTGTGACTAATGTAAAGGATGTCATTTACCTAATTTCTGTCTCAGTCCATTTATCCTTTGAGTAGAGGGGGCTACTGATTTGTTTGAGTCCATTGCTGCTTCTTAATATTTTTGTTGTTAGACATGGAATCACATTTGTGTGGCTATCTTCTTTTGGGCTTGTTGAAAGAAGATTAATTTCTTGCTTTTTTGTGGGTTTTCTGTCCTTGTATTACAGTTTTCCATCTATTCTCCTTTGTTGGGCTGGATTTGTGGGATGATATTGTTTAAATTTCGCTTTGTCACAGAATATTCTATTTTCACCATCTGTGGCAATTGAGAGATTGCTGGGCATTGTATTCTGGGCATGTATTTTTATTCTGTTAGGGTATGCATGACATCTGCCCAGGACCTTCTGGCTTTCACAGTATTTGTTGAGACTTCTGGTGTCATTCTGATAGGTCTACCTTTATATATTACTTGACCTTTTCCTCTTATTTTTTTTAATATTCTTTCTTTGTTTTGTGCATTTGGTATTTTCACTATTATGTGGCAGGAAGAATTTCTTTTCTGGTCCAATCTATTTGGAGCTCTGTAGTATTCTTGTATGTTTATGGGCATCTCTTTCTTTAGGCCAGCATAGTTTTCTTCTAGAATTGTGTTGAAGATATTTACTGAGCCTTTAAATTGGGAATCTTCACTCTCTTCTATACCTATTATCCTTAAGTTTGATCTTCTCATTGTGTCCTGGATTTCCTGGATGTTTTGGGTTTAGGATTTTTTTTTTGCATTTTACATTATCTTTGACAGTTGTGTCAATGTTTCCTATGGTATCTTCTACACCTGAGATTCTCTCTTCTATGTCTTGTATTCTGTAGGTGATGCTTGCATCTATGTCTCCTGATCTCTGTCCTAGGTTTTCTATCTCCACAGTTGTCTCTTTTTGCAATTCATTCATTGTTTCTATTTCTAGTTTTAGAATCTAGATGATTTTGTTCAATTCCCTCACCTGTTTGGTTGTGTTTTCCTGTGTTTCTTTAAGGGACTTATGTGCTTCCTCTTTAAGGGCTTCTAATTGTTTACACATATTCTCCTCTATTTCTTTGAGCAAGATATTTATTCCCTTTCTATCATCATGAGATGTGATTTTAAATCAGATTCTTGCTTTTCAGGTGTACTAGGGTATCAGTGACCTGCTGTGGTGGGAGAACTAGCTTCTGAAGGTGCCAAGAATCCTTGGTTTCTGTTGATTATGTTCTTGTGCTTGCCTCTTGCTATCTGGTTATATCTGCTGTTAGCTGGTGTTGCTGTTTCTGACTGGAGTTTGTCCCTCCTGTGAGCCTGTGTTCCTAGGTGTGTCAGCCTTCCTGAGGAATAAGCTCTCTTCAGACGTGATTGGTATATGGATAGTTGTGGCACAGGATCAGTTACAGTGTGCATATGGAACCTGGAAGGGTTGTGTCTTTGGCTGCACAGTGGTTCCTGGGTACTGTGGGCTCCACATTTATCCCACTTGTGCCTGGTATTGGGGCAGTACTGGTGGTCTCACCTGTGATCTTAGGTGTGCCAGCACTCCTGGGAAACCAGGTCTCTCTGTGCAGGATTTGGTGTGTGTAGAGTTATAGCCCAGGGTCAGCTGTGGGGCACAGACCTATGGATATTTTTGTATTAGTTTTCTCTGTTGCTGTAAATGAATGTTAGACAACAATTAAAACCAAAGAGGAAAAGTTCCTTTGGGTTTATACTTGTGGTCAATCATTTGTATGCCCATATTTAATCTTATGCAATTTACCTACACAAGGCATTTTGATTGATTATAATTTCAGTAATTATAGAATGTTCTGTCATTGACATTCAAACATCTTTCAATGATCTTATCTCTTCTCAATATATGCCAAATTGTGGGACTAGTGAATTCTACAGTGGTTATTTTTTTTAGATTATTTTAGGAAACTTCATAGTACTTTCCAATGTATTGGTGTATATTTGGGGCAATCATATAGGCAAGTTTTTCTTTCTCTTACCTTCTCAAGAGCATTCGATTTTCATTTTGAGGTATCTATTTCAACAGGTGTATGAAAATGTGTGCTTGTGGTTTTTGTTGAGTTTCCATGATGACTAATGAGATCAGGCCTTTCAAAATATGTGTTGATTCTTGCATGCTAGCTTTGATAAGTATATTGTCACAGATTCAATTTCTAATAGATTTACTGGTGATGATGTTCAGCTTTTTGAGTTCGTTATATATTCTGCATATTAATTCTTTACTGAGTACAAATATGTTCTATTTTTCCACAGCTTGCTTTTAAAATGTTGTAAATTAGCTTCTTTGCTTTATAAAAGCATGTTTATTTAATAAAAACAACATCTTATACTACTGAATTATGTATGTGATGATGAGTCTATCTTTTTTTATTTTTTATTTTTTTTCACTTTTATTTATTTTTTTTATTTTTTTTATTAACTTGAGTACTTCTTATATACATTTCAAGTGTTATTCCCTTTCCCGGTTTCCGGGCAAAATCCCCCTCCCCCCTCCCCTTCCTTATGGGTGTTCCCCTCCC
Source organism: Rattus norvegicus (assembly GCF_021556685.1). Lineage (NCBI taxonomy): Eukaryota > Metazoa > Chordata > Mammalia > Rodentia > Muridae > Rattus > Rattus norvegicus. Next base: position 8,886,802 of record NC_141551.1, on the reverse strand, counting down.
AACCCTCCCCCCATTGCCGCCCTCCCCCCATAGTCTAGTTCACTGGGGGTTCAGTCTTAGCAGGACCCAGGGCTTCCCCTTCCACTGGTGCTCTTACTAGGATATTCATTGCTACCTATGGGGTCAGAGTCCAGGGTCAGTCCATATATAGTCTTTAGGTAGTGGCTTAGTCCCTGGAAGCTCTGGTTGCTTGACATTGTTGTACTTTTGGGGTCTCGAGCCCCTTCAAGCTCTTCCAGTTCTTTCTCTGATTCCTTCAACGGGGGACGTATTCTCAGTTCAGTGGTTTGCTGCTGGCATTCGCCTCTGTATTTGCTGTATTCTGGCTGTGTCTCTCAGGAGCGATTTACATCCGGCTCCTGTCGGTCTGCACTTCTTTGCTTCATCCATCTTGTCCAATTGGGTGGCTGTATATGTATGGGCCACCTGTGGGGCAGGCTCTGAATGGGTGTTCCTTCAGTCTCTGTTTTAATCTTTGCCTCTCCCTTCCCAGCCAAGGGTATTCTTTTTCCTCATTTAAAGAAGGAGTGAAGCATTCACATTTTGATCATCCGTCTTGAGTTTCGTTTGTTCTAGGGATCTAGGGTAATTCAAGCATTTGGGCTAATAGCCACTTATCAATGAGTGCATACCATGTATGTCTTTCTGTGATTGGGTTAGCTCACTCAGGATGATATTTTCCAGTTCCAACCATTTGCCTACGAATTTCATAGACTCGTTGTTTTTGATAGCTGAGTAATATTCCATTGTGTAGATGTACCACATTTTCTGTATCCATTCCTCTGTTGAAGGGCATCTCGGTTCTTTCCATTTTCTGGCTATTATAAATAAGGCTGCGATGAACATAGTGGAGCACGTGTCTCTTTTATATGTTGAGGCATCTTTTGGGTATATGCCCAAGAGAGGTATAGCTGGATCCTCAGGCAGTTCAATGTCCAATTTTCTGAGGAACCTCCAGACTGATTTCCAGAATGGTTTTACCAGTCTGCAATCCCACCAACAATGGAGGAGTGTTCCTCTTTCTCCACATCCTCGCCAGCATCTGCTGTCACCTGAGTTTTTGATCTTAGCCATTCTCACTGGTGTGAGGTGAAATCTCAGGGTTGTTTTGATTTGCATTTCCCTTATGACTAAAGATGTTGAACATTTCTTTAGGTGTTTCTCAGCCATTCGGCATTCCTCAGCTGTGAATTCTTTGTTTAGCTCTGAACCCCATTTTTTAATAGGGTTATTTGTTTCCCTGCGGTCTAACTTCTTGAGTTCTTTGTATATTTTGGATATAAGGCCTCTATCTGTTGTAGGATTGGTAAAGATCTTTTCCCAATCTGTTGGTTGCCGTTTTGTCCTAACCACCGTGTCCTTTGCCTTACAGAAGCTTTGCAGTTTTATGAGATCCCATTTGTCGATTCTTGATCTTAGAGCATAAGCCATTGGTGTTTTGTTCAGGAAATTTTTTCCAGTGCCCATGTGTTCCAGATGCTTCCCTAGTTTTTCTTCTATTAGTTTGAGTGTGTCTGGTTTGATGTGGAGGTCCTTGATCCACTTGGACTTAAGCTTTGTACAGGGTGATAAGCATGGATCGATCTGCATTCTTCTACATGTTGACCTCGAGTTGAACCAGCACCATTTGCTGAAAATGCTATCTTTTTTCCATTGGATGGTTTTGGCTCCTTGGTCAAAAATCAAGTGACCATAGGTGTGTTATCTTTTTTTATTAAGAAAACTTAAAGTACTTTAGATTAACCAGTTTCTTCTGATTAATAAATTTAAATCTTAAATTTTAAATATTTTATTATGTAACCTATAATATGTTCCATCACATCAGCATAGATATAATTGAATATGCTAGCTAGATATCTTGAGTTTTGAGGTTCAACTGGTTTTTGACATAGTTTGTAATTCATTAGCTTCTAACTAGATAATTTTTATGTGTGTGTTTTCCTTGAATATATGTCTGTGAAAAGGTGTGTGCTTGATACCCACAGTGGTCAGAAGATGACTTTAGATATCCTAGAAGTGAAGCTATGGATGATTTTGAACTTCTTTGTTGTTTCTGAAATACAAATCTGGTTTCTTCTGCAAGAACAATACTCTTACCCACTGAGCCATCTTTCCAGCCACAATATATTCTCTCTCTCTCTCTCTCTCTCTCTCTCTCTCTCTCTCTCTCTCTTTCTCTCTCTGTCACTTTATTTGTAAAAACTGTTATATTAAATACTTTATACAGATGATTGAACATAATAAGTATCATTTTACATGAAATATTGTAGCATTCAGGTACCATTATACTCCAGTAGTAAAAACAGGAGAAATAAATACAGTATTAACAGGAAACATCCAATATTTTAAGTGACAAAAAGGTTGAATAAGTTTGTGATTGGGACAATTACCATATAGCAAATTGACTCTGTGACATGACTCAATGTTTAAAGACACTGCTAGATGACCCGGCTTCTACCTGAATAAGTGCAGCCAGCCAGAAGTAGGCAGAAGATTTCTGTTAGTACCACTGCTGACTTAATTTGTACAGTGAAATAGCTTTGGGGGTCACTGAAAATTCTAGTTTAATGAGGGAGGCTATCCCTCTTGTGACATATTTTTTCCTTCCCAGAGAAGTTAAAGTTTTTCAGAATTTTAGAAAGTCTTAAGGGTAATTCCTAAAATGACTGATAGCTTTGGACGTTGACCACGATGACAAAAATGATATGGATTTTTTCCCATGCTTTATATTTCTAGGCCTAAATAACTATGCAATTATTTTGTAATTATAAGGCAATCATTTGCTGGCAACTACAAGTTTTTCATTTTTATGGTAATTCCAAGCATAACCATATAATTTGCAGGAAAAGAAATAGCTGTGCAATTATTCTGTATTAACACAGTAATTACCAAATATGTCCAGGCTTATTTGTGTCTTATGAAATAGAGAATCATACACCTGCATACTGCAAATTACACAGTAGCTCTGTGTGCTTTCTTCGTGTGGTCGATCATAAGACAAAAGGCAGCAGGTTGGTTTCATTTTATCAGATCACCATAGTGAGGTAGCAGTTAAATAAAGCATTTTATCACAGTGGCTTCCCTGTGATTACATGGGAACGGCTCCTTTGTACAAAGAAAGCACCGATTTCATAACAAGACAGGCTTGTTCAGTGGCTGGAACAGAGGTTTGACTCTCAGATAAGCAAGTATTGGAATTTCTCTTACTTTGTTTTTTTAACATAGGGACTTGAATGAATGCTTTTCGTCATCTGCAGAATAGGAATTAGTAAATTCAACAATGTTGTTAAGTCTAGGAAGATAACTTGAATATGTTATTTATTACTGTGATAGGCTTATTGAACCAACGGTTCATTTTGTAAGAATCTTGGAGATATATTTCTCCAAGTCACATAGTGACCTGGGTCTTAGAGTCATAGATGGCTTGGGGGTCACAGACTGCAGAAGTTCTCTTCCATAGTTCAGTGTGTCAGTAAGTTTGAAAAGAGTATGTGAACATGGTTAGAATCAGGTGAGAGCCCTAGTGCTGGTTTTGACAGGACATTTTCCTTTTGCATCCTCCCATGGCAGAGAAAAGAGAAACAAGCAAGCTTTGCTGTACTCCTTCTGTTAAATGTATTCCTTTATAAGGCCAATCATTAAGATCATCCTCATGGCTTAATTACCATTGTAGAGTTGCCATCAAATTGGACATTAGGTTTCTACAGGGAAAATGTAGGAGGAAAAGCACTCAGCCCAGAGTGAGGCACTAGAAAACCTGTAGTGAAGCAAGTAAGCACAACTCCTGGTCCCACGGTACCACAGAGGTGCTGTAACTGAAGAACCAAGCTCTCTGAACACTGGTAAAATGTTGACTCTATAAAGAACATCAAAGTGTTGGATACGTGCTGAGAAACCGTAGTGGAGATAACTTCTACACAGAAAGAGTAGAAAGCAATCACAGAAACAATTACGGTCATCATCACGACAGCTTTATTGTAATGGACGAAAATAGCAACTGAACAGGTGTGCTGCAATGGATGAAAGTTGAAAATGAATGCGTTGAATATATACCATTCAGCAGTAAGTATGGCTCATTAAAAATTGGCATAATCCATTTGATACACGTCACCTTTTTAGTGACTCTCCAAGGAGTGGCACTCAATGGAAATCACATTTTCAAAGGTCATGCACAATACATGGTTATAGTGTGCAATGTTTTTGAAATGACAAATTTTTAAAAGTTGTAAGATCCAGGGAAACAGGGATTTTTCTAGTGCCAGTGAAATTCTGTCTCCTAGCAATGTCAGAAGCTACATCCATAAACTCTCATTAAAACGACTGCCTAACCAGCAGCTAAACATGGATGAAACTAATAAACGTTATTGTGGACTGGGTAAAAAACAGGAGCCTCAATCTTGCACAAAATAACTACAGACAATGAAAGAATGATGAGAGCGAGAGAAAAAAACTTCCCCAGAATAAGGATGACCAAGTAGTTAGCCCGTGCTAAGTGGTCAGCCCTAAGAACAAGTGACATTATGCAGACTAAGCCCTCCATGCTTATGCATGCAGGAACATACGCACACTTAACAACTAGCGAAAATGAGAAAACATGGACTTGAAATGAAGAAATGGTGACCCCCCCCCATGTTAGCAGGGTTTGAAATGAGAAAACAGAAAAGAAAATGGTTTAATTATGTTATAATCTCAATCCCAAAGATTTCATTTTTAAAATAGGGAGCTTAGAGATTGTGACAAATAGGCTGGGGCTTCTCTGTGATAGCGTTCTGACCAGGGTGGGGGAGGAGGAGTGTTGCAGGGATGAGGAGGTAGATACACAAGGCTCAATTCTTTCTCAGATCTATTTAAGGAGCAGGTTACTGAGAGGTGGACCATGCTCCAGTGAGTATAGGTAACATAAACTGGACTTGATTTTTTTTTATTTTATTTTTACTTTAATGTTTTTGGTAGATCTCCAGACCTACTTTACTTTAGTGTTTTGGGGACCAGACTGAGAAGGAGTGGGGAGTGAATGTGATCGTATACATGATGTGAAATCTCAAAGAATCAATGGAACTTTTATGTTCGAAAAATACTAATTATAAAAAGTTCACATTGGTGATCTGAACTATTTAAGATTGCAGAGGCTGTCTTGCTTTGTTCCTAGCTGGGCTGATTTTCATCAGATACACACATCATCCCTGAAAAAATTTCATCTTAGTTTCTGTGGGATGATGTCACAGGTGAGGGGCAGGTACAAGATAGAAGGAGGCCTATCATTGGATGAGAAGGAAGGATGGGTGGAAGAAAAGTTTGAAGGAAGAGGAGGAGACTGGAACAGAAAGGAGGAAGAGACAGGAGGGACAGGGAGAGAAGCCGTGGCAGGACAATATGGCAGGTGACGTTAAGATTCCACACTGTACCTTTACAGGTTGTTACGGATGTTTTAAGGGATGGATGTGTGTTGGGCTTTGTATGTTTAGGTGGGCAATTATGTCTTATCAATTGGGTCAAAGGTTATTATGTTGTGTGTTCTTTCATGTGTAGATTTAAGTGTAATGGAGTCTGGGACGGCTGGTCTGGGCCACCACAGAGTTGAGATGTGTGTTTCTGGCATGGAAACCTGCCTTGGGAACTAGATAGGTAGAGAGATTGCTGACGGCTCAGAGAGAGGCCTTCGGCAGTGTGATATGGGATGGAGCAGAGCGGGTGAGAGGCTTTGTTGACTGAGACTTAAGATATCCAGCAGATATCTTAGGACACTGTGGTATAGACCTAGTGGGGGATAAAAAGACAACCATACTTTTTTTTTACTTTGTATATTTTTACAACAACAAGTTTCAAAGTTTCAGGTTTGGACATGAGTATCACACACACAAGTCCTATATTATTCCAATAATCAGGAAAATGTATAGATCAATAAAGAATGATTCCTTTGATATAACACCAAAGAAATCATAAACTTTTAGTGGCCAGAAACCAAATATCTAATATTGTCAAAAACAGATTTTAATTGCTAGCATTATATGAAGGTCAGATCAATTTCCAATGAAATATTAACTTAAACTGTTAAGCTTACTTTTGCCTATTGTAGAAATTTAGGCCTTTAAGAGTTTAAAAAGTATTTATACAGTTTGCTTTCTAGTATATAACAACTGGTACCAAATGAAGAAAATGGGGTTAATATTAAGATTATAGATATTTTTTTAAGTGACCCATTTTATCTGAGACATCAAGAGTACTTTTCAGAGTTGGAAGAATGAAGTCTCATAATTTATTGAAATTCACTTAGTGCCTGTCAGCTATCACAATTTATTGAAACATTGTCCAGACAAGTCAGAATATAAAAATAGTCCACACTGTAATCTATTACAGAATAAACCAAGAAAAGAAGAGCTTCAATTAGACAGAAGATGGGATTGTTTAATGAATATAAAACTAAAAGTATGAACCATTACTCATACTTTCTTAATCTAAGATGACCTGATATTTTAAACAGAATGAATACAACATATTCTTCAAGTTAGTATGTAATTTAAAGTTGTTTATTATCCCTTAAATAAGTCTACTGTGTTAGTTTTCCTTCCAATTAACTGATAGATAGCAAATATGAACACTTACAGGAAAGCAGGTTGTTGGAAAATGTTGCTATTCTTTGGACCCACCACTATTAGGTAATTTTCTCAACCAAAATAGTTGAAAAGTGTGGATATGTCTTCAGGAATCTGCAACAGTTCAGTGATGCTCTAACAAACATATTCTAACATCTGATATAAAGGGTCAGTTATAAATCAGAAAGAAAAACTTTACTAGTTAGAAAATTTAACTTATTTAAAAAATAAAATCAAGTCACGTGTTAATAATTTGCTCAAAGGACACCTGAGGGCCTGATCATGATACAACTCGGGGCTTTGCTATTAACTGTATCTCATAAGGGATTTCCAGTCCAAAGAAAATTTGGTTATCTGGATTTTTTTTCCCTTCACACATATTCCCTGCTCCAGATTTGGTAAAATGAGTCACATATTTTATAGAACACAAAGCATTGATGAAAACACAGAAAAAAATTCCAAATTGTCATAATGATTAACATCAGTACTACAGAAATAAGACATGAAGATTCATCACTGTATATCTCCGTTTGCTTTTCCCTTCACCTTTATTTTTATGACATTTCCAGTATTAGTTAATGAAATCTGAAAAAAAAGGGTGCATTAGATTTCTTTACAAAACATACTGTATCATACCAAATAAACTGATTAACTGAGTAAAATATCTGTACCTATATTATTAGATGCAAGATGCTTTATCACCATTGATCTGGATATCATGAGCTATTTTTTATTAGATATTTTATTTATTTATATTTCAAATGTTATTCCCTTTCCCAGTGTCCCCTCTGCAAACCCCCTATCCGATCCCCTCTCACCCTACTTCTATGAGGGTGCTCCCTCACCCACACTCACCCACTCCTGACTCACCTACACTAGCATTCCTCTACACTGGGCATTAAGCCTTCACAGGATTAGAGGCTCCCCTCCCATTGATGCCAGATAAGGCCCCTTCAGCGCCTTCAGTCCTTCCACTAACTCCTCCATTGGTGTCCCTGTGATCAGTCCGATGGTTGGCTGGTTGGCTTTGAGCATCCACGTATGTATTAGTCAGGAGACAGCTATATCAGGCTCCTGTCAGCAAGCACTCTTGGCATCAGCAATAGCCATTCTTAACTTGCACTAAACATTACTTTAGAGCGAAGTCAATTACCTTCAATACTTCAAAATGCCCATCTGTGACTGATACGTGTTAAGACTTTAAACCAAAGTCACAGAAACACACTTCACAGGATACAGTCTGTTCATTACAGGCTTTCATCTCAAAGTGTCTGGCAGACAACAATGTATTTCCTCATAAACATGCCACGTGAAGATAGACATCTTTCTGACTAGAGACCCAATTCTCTTATTGCCCACTGGTGTTCCCCCTGCTGTGGCGTCAGTTGGCATCAGCCTTAGACCTTCTGCTATTCTCAGAACTCAGCAGGAGTATGCTTCAGTTTGACCTCACGTCCTTCCTTTCCAGTCCATGAATAGAGACTTAATCACACCTGTGGAGGCTAACTGCAGAAGTATTTGTATTTTACATTTGAAACGGTAAACAGCTAAAGAATGTATTCAGAGACTGGTGTGTGTGATGCCTTATCCTCCCAGGGCACAGGACCTGTCTGCTATCTTATTTGGAGATTTGTAAGAACTGATAAGATTGATGGACACTGGGAAGTGTGACTATAGGGGAAATTATTTCAATATTATAGTCATTCCTTGTCATAAACAGTTATGTAGATCCAAGTATATTTGATGAATGTAAACCTTCTTTTACATTATTGGATCCTATAGTTAGTAGAGAAAAACTTGTTTAAAAGGTAGACTGTTTTCTGACCTGAGAGTATTAATTGTTCTCTTTGTGTTCTTTTTTTGTTTTGTTTTGTTTTGTTTTGTTTTGTTTTTATTAAGTTGAGTATTTCTTATATATATTTCGAGTGTTATTCCCTTTCCCGGTATCCCGGCAAACATCCCCCTCCCCCCTCCCCTTCCTTATGGGTGTTCCCATCCCAACCCTCCCCCCATTGCCGCCCTCCCCCCACCAGTCTAGTTCACTGGGGGTTCAGTCTTAGCAGGACCCAGGGCTTCCCCTTCCACTGGTGCTCTTACTAGGATATTCATTGCTACCTATGAGGTCAGAGTCCAGGGTCAGTCCATGTATAGTCTTTGGGTAGTGGCTTAGTCCCTGGAAGCTCTGGTTGCTTGGCATTGTTGTACATATGGGGTCTCGAGCCCCTTCAAGCTCTTCCAGTTCTTTCTCTGATTCCTTCAACGGGGGTCCTATTCTCAGTTCAGTGGTTTGCTGCTGGCATTCGCCTCTGTATTTGCTGTATTCTGGCTGTGTCTCTGGAGCGATCTACATCCGGCTCCTGTCGGTCTGCACTTCTTTGCTTCATCCATCTTGTCTAATTGGGTGCTGTATATGTATGGGCCACATGTGGGGCAGGCTCTGAATGGGTGTTCCTTCAGTCTCTGTTTTAATCTTTGCCTCTCTATTCCCTGCCAAGGGTATTCTTGTTCCCCTTTTAAAGAAGGAGTGAAGCATTCACATTTTGATCATCCGTCTTGAGTTTCATTTGTTCTAGGCATCTAGGGTAATTCAAGCATTTGGGCTAATAGCCACTTATCAATGAGTGCATACCATGTCTTTGTGTTCTTGTACTCTACTTTTCCCTGTGAGAATGCAGGAGCAGAGGCAGGTAGGAGAATATAGAGAAGTAGAAAAGTATGTTGACAAATAGGACAGATTCATCAAGTTGTCTTAGTTAAATGTAGTATATGAAAAGAGATTTGTCTACCATTTTCTATCTCAAGTAAAATTAGAGGGAGATTTCATAGTTTTACAGTTTTTCTTTTTCTTTTTTGTCTTTAGAATTACTCTGTTTTGAAACTTTAATTTTTAAAATACATAAACAAATATTTAAACTTCTTACTGTTGTTACTAATTATTAGCAATAGTTTTCCTCTTCTCTAAGTTGAGACAGATATAAACTCTTAAATTCTTGGTTCAGAGGACAGTGAGATTTTTTTTTGTATCAGGAGTATAAAGAATAGGTAGTTAGTGGGTTCATAAAGGCACCGTGCATCATAAATCTCACAAGAAAAATAGATCGGGGCCAAGGTACAGGGTCCTCTGAGAGCTGAGCAAATGTTCCACGGGCTTCTGCCCCCTCCCACCCTTTGGTCTCATTTGTCTCCTAGCAGCATGAACAATAAGCACATTTGCTTTGTCCTGTTGTACACAGAGTATTTTGAAAACTTCAGGTGAGTTTACTGTGTGATCCTCAACTCTCCTGTCCCAACCCCTGTTATTCCATGAGTAGATATTCAGACATATTTTTTCTAGTTCTCATACGCATGAACTTTAATACCAGAGACAAACCATACAGCTATTTATATGTCATGATGCTTTGGAGGGCCATAAGCCATTATACTGTCTGAGATTTCTGTGCCTTCACATACACGTTTTTGCTCCATTGGGCACACTATCATATCTACTGCAGACATGTGGTTTTGAGTTCCTGTTAGAAAAGTTCTATATGAAACTAGATAAGAACGTGATATTATATATCTTAAGCCATATAACAGCACTATTCTGTGAAAATATATTTTCAAAACTGTGTCATGTGTGTTTACATACAATCATAATATAAAGCACACTTTATTATTTAGCATGTGGCTATTTTCATTTTTGAGAAATTTATTCTTGTTATTTTTATGAGTGCTGATGGTAAGTGAGCTTTCCTAAAAATAGGTGCTAGAACAGGGAAAAACAATTCTCCCTTTCTCATATCAAGAAGTTACCAAAGCCAAATAAAGAATTTGAGAGCTGAAAATTTAGTTAGCAAGCTATGTAGACATACTCCTAAGGCATTTCATTGGTACCTAATGTGAGGACATCGAAAGGGGCATCATTCTGAGAGGGCAAGGCTGATTCTATGCCAGGCTTTAAACTGGCTGTTAAGGAGACTAGTCCTAAATCTCTGTTTCCAAGAACTGGGAAATTTCAGAGAAGTCCAGGCCTCGGAAGCTACCCCACCACCTGGCCTAAGGCAAGAACTATGGGTCAGCCAGAGTTTCCAGACTTCCTTAGCTACTTCCTCAGCAGCAGTTTCCAGACTTCCCAGAAGTTTCCAGCTTCCACACCCGAGTAATGGAATGTCCCTATAGATGTACCCAACAGATTAATGTAGAGGTGACCTAACCCGGAATTCCCTAATGTGCTCTAAATCAGGCCTGCAAGCTCAATTGGTTCTCCCTCTAGTCTGCTAGTGGGAGATCTCAGCATGCTGGACATCTGCAGAACAAGAAATTCTTTGCATTTACATACTATTTGAGTCTGGAGTAAAATCATGGACCCTTACAATTCAAATGTCATTCAGGGCCAGAGAGCGTTTATTCTCCAGTTAACCACAGAGCTATCTTTGTCTTCCAAGCAGTACACCAGAAGTTGAAGCAAATCCAGTAGTCTAACCCTTTTTTCCCTTGCAGACTCTTCCCCACCCCTGCTATTGGTCAGTTTAATCAAATCCGGAGAGGAAAAGTTTCTTTGCCTCATAGACTGGATACCATGGAGAATAGGCCTGGAAGATCAGTTGGGTTTGGCAACTACCATTCTAGCACATCGCAAGCACGCAGAACACTTTCCCCAATTCTGCAGACAGAAAGCAGGACTAGTACATGTAGCCTGGGTTCCAAGCTACACTTAATCTTCTGTTTTCTACATTTTAATAGCCCTAGATATCAAAATATACAATTTAGCCTTTACGGGAAGACTTGGCAATCCTATGCGTATCATTATCCATTTGCTAATATCAATACTATTGACTTAGAGATATTTGTTCATATTTTAAGTTCATTCTTAATAGCTGTGCAGGTAATTCCCAAGCTTGTCACAACCCGTGTACATATGAACTAATCAACAACTTTCCTAACCATGAAATGTAGTCCATTTATCTGTAGAGATAGTTGGTGAGGGTCAGGTCTCATCTGACTAGATAGTATGTAAAAATAGACTTTCCTTGAATCTGTGCTTTGCAAACTTTCTTTCTGGCTCACCTTTTAGCAATTGATTATTGCCCCGCTTGCAACCATGCTCTGAAAGGAATGGATGTGTGCTATGGAGCATAGCTGAGCTGGAGCAGGGAGAGACGCTCACTGAAGTCCCTGTGCTGTCATCGCATTCCACAGCTTTAATAAGACACGCTCCAATCCAGAGCTGGCAAAGATCGCAGAAGAAAGTAGAGGAGAGCAAATCCACTCTGAAAGAGTCAGTGTCAAGGGAATAAACCAACACAATTGCTGCTAAAAGAGATGAAATTAACATGGGCACTATAGATTTTTCTTATTTTTTGTTCTGTCTTCTTTTGCAGACAGGCTTTAACTATATAGCCCGGCATAGTCACTTTCTTCACCAGCTTGATCTTGGATTCCCAGAAACCTGTCTGTCTCTGCTTCTAGAGATAGGAATTAAAGGAATGCATCACTGTTTTCAGAGGTGGATTTTAAAGATACTTTGCCAATAGTGGTACAATGGCCCATTGGTCACTGAAGAATGATGCCCCAGACTCAAATAGTTTGCAAAAGCAATGAGCATTTTATCCTGCATAAGTCCAGCATGTGGTGTGTTTGTGGTGGTGGGGGGGCGTGGAGGAGGGGTCTCTTGTTCCAGGATGGAGACAACCAAGTGAGGTCACAGGCTTGATTTAAAGCACATTAGGGGAATGTGCTTTATCGTGCTCCATCTCCAGGGACATCCCAGAACTGGGGAATGGGAACTATTGCTGACCCATTGCCAGGTGGCGGGGCAGCTTCTGATGGCATGGTAATTTCTGAGCAGCTGTCTGAAGCCTGGGGTTTTTACCTGCCCACCTCTTGGACTTAGTCTCCTGAACTGCCGATTTAAAGCCTGTCATGAAATCAGCCTATCTCAGTAGAAGGTTAGTTAAAAATTTTAAAAAGGGTATTTTGAAGAATTTTATTTAGAAGTAGGATTGATAAGGTGACTTAGCAGGTAAAAGCCAAGCATGACAACTAGATTTAGATCTCCAGGACACACACAATGCAAGGAGAAAAACAAAAAGGACTTCCTCAAGCTATCCTATGATTTCCATATGTATACCCTGGTGTGCGCATGCACACACACACACACACACACACACACACACACACACACACACGACATGTACACAGATACTCATACATACACATACGCACACATACAAACATACAAGACAGGTATACAGATACTCATGCATACACACATGCACACATACGCACATAAGACATGTACACAGATACTCATACATACATATACAAATACATATGCACACACACATCCACATCCACACATATATCCACACAGATATGCACATATACCACAGATACCCAGAATCAGTTAAACACATACACAGATACTTACATACACAAATGTACACACCACATGCACACAGATACACAGGCACACAGATCCACATAGAGTTACACTCATATATACACACAAACTGAATAAATAAATGTAACCTAGAAAACTGTTAGGAAAATTCTATGTAGGACTCCAATTAATTTCTCTGAAAGGTTAGTATTTTTGTACTGCAGAAGCAAACTGCAGGCCCTTTATTCCTAACATGTTAGTGGTTCTGCTCTCTTTTCGCCATTGTTTTTAAGACCTATGCTGTCTATTTACAAACTCCAGAAAACTTCTATCCCAATAAAATGCTGTGAAAAGTTTACCATAATCAACTTTGAAAATGTTTTATAGAGACAGATACACTGACACAAACTTTTAACTTTAATCATTCAAGAGTATGAAACCATAGGGTCAAAAGTTCAAGATTTGCTTGGGACCCATCTGACACCTTATCTCAAACACCTTAGAAAGAGAAAGATATCTGATGTTGCAGGACATTAGATCTAACTGTGAACACTGAGATTTTGATGTTATTGTTTTTGTTTTTGTTGTTGTTGTTGTTGTTGTTGTTGTTGTTGTTATGTACTGGAGAAAGCTGGTTTTAGTTCTGGTATGGCTCAGCCTCAGCCTTTCTTCCAAGAGCTTTCTGCTTGGACATTGTAGCTAGGACAAACAAAGTCAAACACAGGTTAAGAGGCAGAACATATGGTTGATAGGAAGTGAATATAGGACTATTAAGAAATAAAAGAGAGTAAGAGTCAGGAGGATGAATAGACAGATGAATAGGAAGGAAGTTTTTTGAGATAGAGAGAGGGATGTTCTTGGTGTTACTTCAGCAGAGGAGGAAGGTCAATGGACACTTTCCCTGCTTGTCTGCTCTAGCAGGCTTCACCCCAGCATCTGGATCCTGAGTCTCCATTGGTAAAATAGAACAATTGAGATTTAAAACAAAACAAAAGCAGCTGGAAGTGTAGATGAATGGTAAAGAGCTTGCTTAGCACACAGAAGCCCTGACTCAATCCCTAATACCATAAAAAAGAATAATGATTTCTATTTTCATGGATAGAGTCTGAGTAAGAGACAGAATCTGGACATAAGTCTATTATTCCCTTTGAGAATGAGTGCTTTTCCCATAGGTTTAGGAACCCGGCACTTGTGGCAATGAGCTTTCAGTTAATATCAAGGGAGATGAACTTTGAGGCCTGTTGGGGAGCTGGATCCTCTTGGTTTTGTTAGGTCGCTTCTGTGATCACCTTTTCTAATTTTGAAGTACTTTGGTTGGACCTTACTCAATGGACTCTGTCCACAACTTTCATTTATAATAGCTGGCATTTCCTTAGTAATGCCCACTGGTACAAGGTACAAAGAAAACCTCCCTGTCCTGCCTATAGAAAGGAATCCCATAAAAGAGACAACGAGACTATCAGGAGAAGGCTGCTGGGAATCTTGTCTTTCTTTGCCAATCTGAAATACTGTGATAAAATAAGAGACAAAGGATAGCTAAAAAAACCTATAGAGAGTGCATTTTTATATTTCTGGAAACTGGGAATCTAAAGTCAAAACACGACTTGGTTTTGTTTATTTAACCCTAAACCTAGAGTTAGATGTTTTCATAGATAGCTTCATTTTTTGAGGGTTTCTCAAGGCAGAGGAAGTAAGAGAGACATATTAACACTGCTCCTTCCTCATCATTTACCTATTGCAGCTTCTCCATGACAGTGACTTTCAGGACTTCCTCCTACTCTATCTTTTGAACTCATCTCTAGACCTGTTCTAAGGATCCCAGCATAAGTTGATATCTTCTCCAGTTACATAGAAAATCTCTGGCAAATAGATAGAGCTCATGCTCACAGAAACATACGTAGATCTGAATATTTGAGAGAAGTAATACATTCGCCTAGTGACCGACGACGCAAAGCAAAAAGCCACTTTTAAGGGAGAGAGGTCATAAGCAGTATTTGCTTCCTAATGTGGTTAGGAAAAGATAGAGTCAGGACAGAAACAGAAAAATGACTTAAAGCTAAAAGCAAGCTCCCAGTTTAAGGCTGACTGATGTGTTTTCACCACAGGGGCTTCGCAGTGCATTTCACGTTGTACTCTATCAGTGGCTAGCCAGGAGGACGACAGATAAGGACAGAAAATAACATTAGCGCGCTGACCCCCCACTTTGTCTCAAATTGCTAGTACTAAAGACTGAGCTGGTTGGAGGTTTTAAAAGCATCTGCTCACCAAGTCTTTTGACCGGTGTTATGTATGCCCAGCTCCCACCAACAGATCTTTCTCTTTTGCACCCACTTCTAAAGTCAAGTCCTGTGTAGCACGGCAGCTGCTTCTTTGGTTTGTGCCCACTCAGAAAGATCTTGTCAACTCTGCTCTGAACACAGCTTTACTTGACACCGTAATCCTAGCAAATCTTACCTCCAATTGATGTCTGATTTCTATTTTATTAAATCAAAGCTTGCATATGGCTGTATGCTTCAGAAGGGAGTTCACCGCTTCCATCCAAATGTAATATAGGCTTTAATTACAGGAAGCCCTGTCTGTGTAGAACAGACATCTTAAGCTCAAGGGAATCCCAGACTACCTCTTATTCCTTGTCAGAGATAAGATAAATGAAGCATTCCCAGCTCCCGACTACCTCTTAGAGATGTAAGGGAAGTTTAAAATATTAACTCTTCTTGTGGTGGAAGCTACTTGTCTTCAGATTGATACCACATTTATCTTAGATGATGTGGGATTCTGGGACAGATCCTTACTTTTAGGAGATCTGGGTTCATACTGCAGTTAAAACATTCGATCTTCTTCACCCACAAAATGAACACCAAAAAAGCCAGTCCTGTCTATGTAAAAAGGGTGTTTTGAAGAGAAAATAAATGTAAAATTTACTAAGAACATTGTATATTAAATGTGAAGAGAAAATTTATGCTAACTACTAAAATAGAAGGTGTTGAAGCAGGTGTTAATTTCAAAGGCCTTGGGGAAATTGTATTCTCTACGGGGTGCAGGAGGTTAAAGAGCTCTTCTGTCTTTCATATATTGTGAAATCTTAACATTTCTGTCTTTCATGTTTGTTACTTGTTTTATTTGTTTACCTTTGTTTTTCTCAGTGAAAACTAACAACAACAACAAAACAAACCAGCAAACAAACAAACAAAAACTACCTTCCCGTTCACATTTCCCATAGACTGAAAGTCTCACTGGATGTGGTTTGTGAAATACAGGAAGAAACTTGAGTTTGACCTTCTCCTTTCTTTAAAACTGTCTCCTGGTTTTCTAATAATTGTTATCAAATGCTGGGAACAACCAAAACAGAAAGTTTTGACTCATGGTTTCAGGGGCCTTAAGCTGATCATGCTAGGGAAATGGCCAGTGATATACTAGATGGGAGAGCTACTAACATGGTGACTGGACACAAAACAGAGTTAGTGACTGGATGGATCCAGAGATAATATATCCTTAAAGGATGGCATTAGTGACCTACTTCCTCCGATGGGATTCTGGCTCCTGAAAGATCTACACCTTCTCAGGGTAATGCTATCAACTAGAGACAAAGGATTCAGACTACAAGCTGTAAAAGGTATTCCTGGTTTCTGCCTCCCAGCCCCATGCTTCCAGAAATAAGACTAAAACCCAAAACATATTTACACAGACCTTGGTCACATATCTAAACTCTAACTCTGACTAGATCATAACTAAAATAACTCATATATTTTAGTCTTCATTCTGTTACATGGCTGTTACCGGGGCTCAGGTACCGTGCCTCTGTCTGGTCACATTATCCTGGGCATCAAAATTCTTTCTTCCCCCAGATGTTTCGTCTCCCATTTCCTGTATAAGCCAGAGGCCCTGGGTTTTTACTTGACAAGTAATGCAGCCAGACCATACACAAGATTTTCTCTCTATAATAATAAGTCGCTGCCACGGCTGCCACAGTGTATGGATGAGAAGGGCACATACAAATTATAGCAGCAATGTATCTATTTTATTCTAAAATACTTAATTTCTCTGCTTTTACTGTCTGACCTCCAAAGTACCAATAACATCCATGTGGTTTTGTTGTGAGGATCGGATATAACTTGTATGTTCAATGATATTGCTGTTACTTGTCAGACTGCAGTGCTGTGAGGTATATAAGAAGTCATTTTTTTCAATAGCCATTCCTTTTTCTTCAAAATCAGCAGGGTTCTCCTTGCATAATTGTTCTCTAGGGGTACCTACTGTTTTTGTGCCGACATCAAAAGCATAATATTCATTTGTAACTTCTAGCTTGCTCTCAGTTTGTTATATATTTTCACCATGGCCAGGCTCTCATAGTTTCTATCCTTACTTGACTATTGTGATAACTTGTTTTTCATTCTCTAAGCTATTCCTCTTCATCTACCTATTCTGTTCATAAAGCAGAGAGCTGAACGCACCACTCATTTTTCTTGTTAGGGAAAGCAGAACATGGGATGAACTGATTAATGCTCTGATGGTGAATGTCAATTATTAATCAACAATCCATGCATCAACTTAAAGTGATCCCTTCAAAACAGGGACTCAAGCAGCAGATAGCAGACAATAAAATAGATACGTAAAAGGTAGCTCCTGAGAGGTTTATTATATCAGGCGACATTGAAATACCTTTTCTGTTTCCACACGAAATCCACTGTTTTCCTCTGCAAAGAGCAAGTAGAGGACTCAATCAGTGAGAGGAGAACTGAGTGATCTGTCAGCTCTACATTTTAAGGGATGCAATAGCAGGTAGGTTATGACTTAGTAAGGAAAAAGTTGGTGAAATGCAATTTGAATACTAAGGTTAACTTTAACTCCATTCTGTCAAGGTCACATTTTCTTTAGCACAACAGCCTATACCTCAATCGTGCCTGTTTGCTAATAGCTCTAACGCTTCTGTCCTGTATCAGCTATTACCAGTGAGTTACTTTCCATCTAAAGGCTTGCCCTAGCTGACCTCACTCTTGAATGAAGGTCACCAGTATTATGCAGAACATAAAAACTCAAGCACCAAAGACTGGCCCTTGATGGAGTACTTCTGACTTCTCGCAGTGTTGAATGGGAGTTGTTAAGACAGGTTCAAAGGCAGGTTTTTGGATTCACACGTTCAGCCACTCTTGATGTTTCAGGCCTTTCTTCTAACCAAGGCCAACACTGCATTTAGATTTGTACATGTTCATGCTGAGAAAGGACGGTTTCCTCAAATGCACCTAGGGCCACTCTGAGACTTTTGAAATGCTGCTGAGCCAGGTGTCCAATAGATAGATAGGTTTATTGAGACCATGTTATGTAGTCAGCCGCCAGTCCACTTTAAAACTCAATGATGTGCAAGAAATGCAAAAACTGACAGTCTTTTATAAAAGCCATTAGGAAACTATGTTTGTTTCTTCTCAAGCATGCTATAAGTAGACAGAAAAAAAATAGCACACATACCACACACACACACACACACACACACACACACACACACACATACACACACACACACTCTTTGCACTGAGAACTTCAAAAGGGGAAACATTTTATTTTGGCAAAAGTGTCTGGTCTGTGTTACAATGAAGGGCCCAGGCAGCGGTGTGGTAGTAATAACAGATATAGCTAGCACTGTGGTCAGTTACCTCTTGCTTGCAAAGATGATCTGAAAGACCGTCAGTGTATAGGCTCAACACCTCTAAAGTTTCAATATTTTTTTCTCATCAGGAAAATCAGAATAATTGTCTACCATGAAAGAAAGCCTATAACACTTGTTTTCTTATGATCCCTGGAGGGAGCAATGCCTTACACTTCTAACAGAAGAGATTCTGATATTGGTAAGGGCTCACTTACTGGTTCCTTGAACGTTATGCTCTTGTTATATCTTCATATCATAAAATGGGATGATTGTGCTTCTAGGATATCATGAACGTATGCATAATAGCGGGAGACTGAAATTTGTGGCTACTCTAAAACATGTCATTCTCCTGCCTCAGCCTCAGCAGCACTTTGGTTATATTTATATACCAATATTTAATCTATGCAACATCTTCATAACAATACCTAACTCAATTCTTATGAATTTCAGGACCTTTAGAAATTGTGATCATTTAAGCACTTCATAGTATACCACTTCTACCCTAATTTTAATTTCTATACTTAATTAGCTAAATAAATAAGAGAGTTTTCTTTGATCATCTTAGATGGTACCCTAGAAACATAATGTGGCTGCACTATGTTCTGTGTCCCTTCTTACTTTATTTCTAGTTAATTCTTAGTATTCGCTCAACTCAGTTATCTGTCAAAAGAGGGCTTCTGCTTTATCTGTTTGTTATCCAATCCACCACCAGCTTTTATACTTTGAAATAACATTAACATTACAATATTCACTGTCAGTCATACTGTCCCCAGTATCTGAGCTGTCCCCATAAATTCCTGGAATGTGGGCATGGATCCCCATGAGCCTCTCTGCTTTTATGTGATTACTAATAAAGTGACCTTTTTTTTTTTTAAGTCTGAAACTTCTTTTTTTTTTTTTTATTAACTTGAGTATTTCTTATATACATTTCGAGTGTTATTCCCTTTCCCGGTTTCCGGGCAAGCATCCCCCTCCCCCCTCCCCTTCCTTATGGGTGTTCCCCTCCCAACCCTCCCCCCATTGCCGCCCTCCCCCCATAGACTAGTTCACTGGGGGTTCAGTCTTAGCAGGACCCAGGGCTTCCCCTTCCACTGGTGCTCTTACTAGGATATTCATTGCTACCTATGGGGTCAGAGTCCAGGGTCAGTCCATGTATAGTCTTTAGGTAGTGGCTTAGTCCCTGGAAGCTCTGGTTGCTTGGCATTGTTGTACTTTTGGGGTCTCGAGCCCCTTCAAGCTCTTCCAGTTCTTTCTCTGATTCCTTCAATAGGGGACCTATTCTCAGTTCAGTGGTTTGCTGCTGGCATTTGCCTCTGTATTTGCTGTATTCTGGCTGTGTCTCTCAGGAGCGATCTACATCCGGCTCCTGTCGGTCTGCACTTCTTTGCTTCATCCATCTTGTCTAATTGGGTGGCTGTATATGTATGGGCCACATGTGGGGCCTTTTTAATAGGGTAGCAACTGTTATTTCAGCCTTACCATTCCCCTGCCTCAGCCTCATCAGTCATCAGTCATTCATTAGTAGACACGTGGCAACATGATTAATTTATGCAACCTCTTCCATAGTGACATCTAGCTTAATTCTTATGACCTGATCACATCATAGAGTCCCTATCTCATAACACCTCACACTGAGGACAAAGTTTCAACAAGTGAATTTGGTGAGGACGTTCAGTTTAAAGCAATACACATTCTGTTTCTTCTTTGGGGATTCTCGTATGTGATTCCTTAAAAATATATAAAACTGAAGGATCATGGGAACATTAGATGATGATTAAAAGCACCTTTTCTAGAAAGATAGCTTATCGTTTGTGTCTCTGTGGTTAAAGGAATAACCAGAAAATGTGGTGAACTGGAGACATCATTGATGCCAAATAAGTTAAATTCAGGTGATAAAAAAGCATACTGTGTAAATTTCTTTTGCACTTCATTTTGAAAATATTTTCTTAGCATTGTGACAGATATTTGGTCTTGGTATGCAACTCTGGTGGCTAATACAGTGGATAATTGTAGCAACAATTTCTTCCATCCTCTTGGAGCCTGTGACCCCTTCTAAAATTCTCTTAGTTAAAAAACAAACGAACAGAAATAAAGGAATAGTAGTAATAAAGGAATAGTAATAAAGGAATCCTATGTGAGAGAGTAGAATTCCTAAGAAGTGAAGTGTGGAGACATTATGTAGGCATAAATAAGTTTAAAAAATTAGGGAGTTTGCTTTGTTTAGTCTTAAGGACTCTGTGCAGTCCAGCTATTTGACATTTGTTTCTCATACCAATTCTACAAATTTATACATATATTATACTATCTTCTTTAACTTCACTTTTAATATAGCGAATAAACTATACAGTGAAATCTTTACAAATTACTGTAAGAAAGTATGCTCAAGACTGAAAAATTTAAGATTCTCTATAGTAGGTGTTAACTTAATAAAAATTTATTTACTGTAGGAAACCGAATCATACCACACATACTATACAAACACACAAACACAAACACAGATGTACACAATAACATATGCACATACATATTTAATCAATTCCAGACAAATAAAAAATACTATATTTAGAGAAACAGTGGTTCTTTTATGCAATTTTAATCAGTATAGCATGACTTATTTTGTTTCATGAAGAATTAAAAATGACTAAATGATATTTCCCCCAAAATGTCTGTTTTGATTCATCGTATATATCACTTCTCTGAACTCCATACAAGGAACAAATTAAACTCATTTTTATCCCCCAACAGATATCTGCATTTCAGGAGTCTGTGTTCTTTGTGGTTTACCATTGTTTTAAGCCTGAAGACGTGATACATCACATTGGAATGAGTGCCTGTAGCCAGTTGTGCTCCAGCCAGGGTTCCCTTTACTCCATCAGCTTCACTCTGGGAGAACTTCACTGTCATGGTTCTGTGCATCCAGTCCTGATATTTCTGATTTCCTCATTTAGAAAATCAAGCCACACTGGACTGTTCTTAGTTTTAAAAGCAATACAATGCAAAGCCCTTTGATGTCTCTTGTCATCGCAGCTTGGGACATTAAATAACCTAATTTTTTTAAAAAAAATTCTGTTAATGACTCTTCTCAGACACAGTACTTAAACGGGAGTTATTTAAAAGTTGAAAATACAAATGTTGAAATGGTCCTGAAGTAGAAGTGAAAGGGTGCAGATGTGGAACATGCAGATCCAGCAGAGGAGGCCCGACCACTATGAGGATTTCTTTTAAATAAGTAGTACAAGAAACAGAAATTGGGAATGAATATTATTCAATTTGTAAAATAAGTACAAAATTATTGAAAGATGTAAATATTTAACAGCGAGTGAAAACGTTTGAGGAACCGTGGATATTTAACAATGTCATACATATTTACATAGATTTATTTAGTAAGTGACCAGATTTGTCATAGTTCATACTGACATTAATGCACTCTTTGAATTCCTACAAGCAGGCTGACGTTTCTAATTAATTTAGTAGAAGGTTCAGAAATGTCCACTACAGATGCAACAATGTCCTTCTTAACTTTGTTCTTCATTAGACATTGTGCTGCGTCTCTGGAAGATAGAACGTGTAGTCTTTATTGGCAGGAACTACTATAATGAAAGACATTTTGTAAAAGCAAATTAATATAGCTATAGGTTTGATTTTTTTCAAACACATTTTTTAAACATGTGTTCTTAAATGCTTTAACCTCCCTTCAAGCCCACCACCCACCAGAGGTGGTGGAAAAGCAAAATTATTAGATTAAGGAGGGAAGTAGACCTGTTAAGAAATTGTTCTTTGAAGCAAATCCAATCTGCGTTGTCAGGAAATCAGCAGTTCAGTTCACAGGAATCAGCAGCGGCAGCTCGATCCACTCCCAAACACTTTGCGATTACATCAGCAGTCCAGTCAAGTGGTGTCGGGATAGCAAACACGAATCAGCAGCGGTGGCATGACTTAGCAGAAGTAGAGAGGCTCCATCTGAATTTGCATGAGTCAGCAGAAATGACCAGGACCAGAAGAGATGCCAGGAGAAGTTTTCTGTCGTGCCTCTCAAGGGAAGATTAGCGTAGACAAAGATGCTAGACAAATGAACAAAGCCTTGCAAAGCTAGCTCTGCAAGCCTACCATCACTGTCTGTTGAGTCCTATTTATACTCCTTCCAAACATCACGTGTCCTCCCACAAGACTTGCCTCCGTGTGAGTCTGTCTTAGCAAAACTCTACATGAGTCTGTATTATCTGAAATCACTCTGCCAATTGGTCTGAATCTGAGGAAGCTACACGAAGTTTTTGACGAGTTTCTCTTATGGTGCCACAAGCAGAGCTCAGCAATGCAATGTAAGATGGATTGCTGCATGAGTATCTTTAGTGAAGAAACCTTTATCATGTATCCTTTCACATGTTTGCTCTAGCAAAATATCCTCTCACCTGTGCCTGCTTCAGTTAAACAGCTTTTCATGTGTCTGCCTTTAGCAAAATCTCCTTTCTACTGTGACTACTTCAGGACAACACTCTTTCACGGGTCTGCCCTAACAAACCACTGTCTGACACAACTGTCTTTCCAAAGAAACCATAAGTTTCCACTTCATATAGCATCTATCATAGTCCATACATCTAGCCTAAATTTTATATAACCTGAATTTTAAAACTTAGGATGAATATGGTGCCTTCTACACTTCATTTTTCATACAAAAATTTCAAATACTATCATTTTAACCATTTTATAGCTATACTACATATACCCTAATTTTAATGTCTTCACTTAGCCAAATAAATAAGAGAATCTTCCTTTTTGTCCTAGACAGTATCCTAGAAATGTAATGTGGCTGGGCTCTCTACTTTCCCTCCTTATTTTCTAGTTATTTCCTAGTATTTCGTCAACTCAGTTTTCTGTCAAAAGAGAACTTCTGCCTTGTCTGTTATCCAATGCACCACTAGCTTCTATTTTTATACTTCAACATAACATCACAATTTTCACCACCAGTAACACTGTCCTTAGTTACTGAGCTGCCCCCAGAATTCATGGAGTGCAGGCCCCCCGGATAGTCACCACCCTCTGCTTTTATGTGATTACTGATAGCCAGAGTGACCTTTTTATAATAAGCAGCCAATGTTACTTCTGAAACCTCCAAGACTTACTTTTTGTTTTGTTTTGTTTCTCCATGTTCCAGAACACATTCTGTAGACCACTCTGGCCTTGAACCCACAGATCTGTCTGCCAATGCTTCCCAATTACTGGGATTAAAGGCATTCACACCATCCCCTGGCTTTCAGGACTTCTTATTCTGCATCAGCTCAGGTCCTCTGTGGTCCTGGGCTGTCCAGTGATTCACCATAATGCTATTTAATGCACTTATCTTAAGAATTAGTTATATTTACTTTTCCTATAAATGTGTATTGTTTTTAGTTACTTTGCTCAATTAAAAGAAGATTTTGAATGTTCTTTTTACTTCTTTGTTTTGTTTTTAATTAAAATATACCCAAAAGAAATGAGGCACAAACAGAAAAACAAGAGGTACAGATTAATATTGCTTGGTGCTCAATAAATCACTCTACTTGCTTTATTAATATTCTTGTACAGATACACTCCTACTTTTACACCCCATGTGACTTCTAGTTTAATGCTTTTATTCCTATACTCTGCAGACACAAGCCAGAGTTCAGAGACCAAGTATGTTTCCACTTATTTGTATCCTCAGTGTTTCCTACCTATATCATTCATGGCAAATAGATAAATGGTCGATTATACATATTAATGAAGTAAATTAATGATAGGGAATAGTAGGAACCACATTGTTTTGTTTTCAATGTGATTATGATGCGCTTTAGATGTTCGTATTTCTATAATTAATATGTAATGTATTTTCAATCTGCACTCTTTACAGTGTTTCCATAAAACAATCTAAATTTTACATTCTTTTTTATATGTACCTTATTTTTAAATTCAGTATCATTATTTAGAAGGACAGTATATATTTGCTCCTCCCTACAAATATACTATAATTTAGCAATAATCATTCTAATCTACTCTGCTATACAAACATTCATGCAGTATTTTCTGTAGGTTTATATGAAGAGCGAAAATGAAATGAGGAATGTCTGTCCATAAATTTGGAGAGTCCGTGAAGTCGCTTGGACTTGTGCAGGTCTCCCACTGACCAGCTAGTGTCTTGCTAGGAGCACTCAATTAAAAGTAGAGCACTGTATATTTGTGTTTCTGGCCCTAGGCAGATTCTCTGAAGAATAGCTGGCCATCCTTATGTCTGAGAGACAGGAACATGTTGTGTCCCTGCCTTCTGTAAAGTAGTGCTATTCCTTCCCCACTCACAGCATGTTTAAGAGAACCTGGGGATTCCCCTTACAATACTTCAGGGAGAAAACTGCAGGGGCACAAATAAATGAAATGACAACATACAGAAATGACACATTTTCAGATCTCTTCCAAATGAGCCCTGGGCTAGGACACTGTGTGTAGTTGATGGCCAACGTAGACAGCTGTGTTAGTCACACTCGTCTTGGCTTTCCCTAGTTTAGGCAAATGGGATATCTCTGTAATTAAAATAAAGACTCAGTGCTGTAAATTCATCTGCACTTTCAGCTTCCGGATTCTGAATGAGAACGTAATGCGTCTCTCCTTCCTTTAGATCATTTGCTAAGAAATCGTAGGCTTGTCACTGCAAGTAAATGTAGTAAACACTGACGACGAGCCTGAGACATGGAGACAGAGGTTCCAATAGTGCTCAGCATTGACCTATGCATAACACGATCGCCCAGCCTCTTCTCACACAGTAATTCAAAAAGTTTTAACATAAATCGAGTTTAACCCATGTATCTCTCACTGCAATGATTAAACACATAAATATAAATTTTTCATTAACAGAATAGCTTTAGTCATAGACTCAGAGGCTTGGAATTGCTTATTTTACTGAACGCTTCTTGGTTCCTCTATCCTAACTCTGTCTTCTCATGCTTTATACATTGTATATCTGTGTAAGGAGACAATGGCTTTGAGTTGACACTTTTGTCAACTTCCAGTAAGCATCAACCAAAAAAAAGTCAAAGTAAGAAATGGAAAAATTATTAAATATATTATAGTACATTTCCAGCTGCCAAGCCTGAAACATAGAACTACATATATTTGCATTTGAAGGCATTAGTATAATCAACAGTTATCTTTGTGAACTTGTTCTAGGCATCAAGAACACAATAAGGTAAATAGCAGATTTCATGCACTGATGCAAAATAATAAAGGATACATGAGGAAGCACTTGCTAAAAGTAGAAATCATTGTGAAAATGGTTTATGACTCTCCCATAGCCTTTACTCTTTGCTACACACTATCTTTAGTATTATGTGTGCTGTCTATCTATCTATCTATCTATCTATCTATCTATCTATCTATCTTTATATCATTTATCTATCTATCCATTCATCTGTCCAACTCTCCATTCATCAGTTTGTCCATCTATCCATATTTCATTTGTCTATTTATCATCTATCCATATTTATGTATCTTGCCCAATCCCTTGGTGATTTACTTTTCATTTCTGTCTAGTTTTGACATAAAATGTTAATTTTGACTCTCTGATCTCTTTTATATTATTTTATAAAACTTTATCATTTTATTTAATTATTTACTTGAGTGTGTACATAAATATGTGTGCATGCATATTTGGGAGATTAGAGGACAATGTGGGGGATGTTTCTCTTGTCCAACCATCCATTGGATTGAAAGATCCAGTTTAGATTGCTAGGTATCGGGTTCACAACCTTCTTCTTCCTCCTACTCTTCCTCCTCCTCCTCTTCCTCTTCCTCCTCCTCTTCCTCCTCTTCCTCTTCCTCCTCCTCTTCCTCTTCTATTCCACCTCCTCCTCTTCTTTTTCCTCTTTCATTCCTCCTTCTCCTCCTCTTCTCATTTTGAGACAGGGTTTCATTCCATAGTCCAGGATATCCTGGAAGTCACCATAGAACCCATGCTGATCTCAAACTTTACTAAAGACTTGCTACCAAGGTCACCACATCTAGCTTCAGATGTTCAACTATTAGCCTTGCTTTATTGTCCTCTCAAAAAAAAAAGAAGTAAAAATATGCATAAAGGTTAGTGCTGTAGACAAAGATAAATAGAGTTCTGTATTATAGGGAATAGAGCTTTAGTTATTCAAGATTTTTCCCTTTTCTTTTTGTTTTAATGTTTTATTTAGTGCCAGGAATCAAACACAGAACTCTTTGCATACTATGTATATTCCACAAACCAAGGTCACATCCCCAGCTCTTCTTTCCTTAATAAGAAGACCCATCCATCTACATTCATGCATTCCCCTCAGGAGGCACTGCCTGTAATTTTAGATACTGCTAGAGTTGCCTCAAGAGAGTTGCCCAAGACATGGATCACCAAACATCTGAAAGTACATTAATGAGAACTACAGGACTAAGGACTTGTTTCCAAATAGAAGTCTCTTGATTTTTCTCTGACATGAAGCAGGCGCCTGTCACACTTACCAGAGGCCGGCAGAACACTCTCTGCACTTGCATTCATCATTGTTAAAGGGATGCACATTTCATACTGTGGACCCTCCTGGTTCTTGTCAATGTGAGATGTATACAGACTCATGAACTAACTCTCCTCCCTCACAGATTTAATTAAGTTAATTGCATACCATGACTCTCTTTCTATCTGCTTGATTAGTGTCCAGTGAAAAATTGGTTGTTGCCCAATCCCTTGGTGATTTATTTTTCTCCAGAGATAACAGAGTATACTGTTTCCTCATATTCAGTATCTGTGTGATGGGAATGTTGGCAAGCACTTTTTGGAAGTAAAAACAAAGACTTTCCTCCAGCTTAATATTACTATATGAGTGTCTTATTTGTTGGTAGCAACAATGAATCATTAAGTTCTATATGTCAAAATGTTGGTTTTGTTTGTCACTCTATCCAGGGTCAGTATCATATAATAATTAAGGACTTTAACTCTGAAACTCAGTTTTTGCCAGTATGTGTAAACTGCAGGAATCAGGGCATACTACTTAACCTCTCTGTGACTTGTTCTGCAACTATAAGATTCTGTTTCATAAGGCTGCTGTGAGGATCATGTATTAACACATATAAAAAAAGTAGCGTATTTCCTGATATAGTGTATAACTTAATAAATAGTAATATTCACTCTTTTGTATTTATTTTATAATTCCATAGGGGAAATCAGTTAACCATATGTTATGTACTTCTGCTTAAGAAAAAGCAGGAGAAAATGTGGTTTGGGAATTTTAACATCAGTAACACATTGTATTATAAAAGAAGAAGAAATATATTGATTCCTAGATGCTCTGAGAAAAGTATATGCTCCAGTGTGCACATTTTCATAACCCTTTGCTCCTATCAAGAATAATACTTACTTGAGGGCAAAGGTCAGAGTTTTTCAATTTTTTAAATTAAAAATTAGTTTTAAAGGGTTACAGACTTGCCTAGAAGATTTTTACAAAATGAGACTAGGTTTACCATAGAGACATAATGAATAGAGGCATATTGACTCTGAGATGACTTTTGCCGTGTCACTTTCTGGTTCCAAGAAATTAACAGTGACAGATTTTGTAACTTAACTTCAAAGATATAATTTTACTTACCTTTCCAAAGTTCCTTATCTTAGACTCAACAAAAAGCATAATTCCTCACAGGTTTTTGGACAGATTGAACTGTAATTTAATTTTATAAAACTTTATTAATTTCATACATATGTATTATGTGCTTTGATTAAATCTACTCTCTATTCCCTCATTTCCAATTCCTCTCCTCTTCTCCCCACTACTATTTTATCTGAATTTCATGGTTTTTTTGTTTGCTTGTCTTTTTAAGCCAAGGAGTCTACTTAGCACTGCTAGTACACGAGTGAGTATGAGGTCATACACTAGAGTGTGGGTAGTTTCTCAGGGGCCATATCCTTACAAAAACTGTCTCTCTCTCCCTGAACAGCCCCTAATTGCCAAGAAACATATAACATGCTTAGGGTTTTGCTATTGTGAACAGACACTATGACCAAGGCAACTCTTAAAGTAAAACATTTAATTGGGGCTAGCTTACAGGTTCAGAAGTTCAGATCATTATCATCAAGGCAGGAGCATGGCAATGTTCAGGCAATTATGGTGTAGACAGACCTGAGAGTTCTACATCTTTACCTGAAGGCCACTAGTTGAAGACTGACTACCAAACAGCTAGGATGAGAGTATTAAACCTCATGCCTACAGTGATACACCTACTCCAGGAAGGCTATACTTCCTAATAGTACCACTGCCTGGGCCAAGTATATACAACAGGAAAGACTCCAACCTGAAAAGAAAAAATGAATAACTGTCTTTTCTTCAAATCTAAAATTACCTTTTCAAATATTGGACCACAGAGGGCCCAACTATATTTCAAAGAACTTTCTAAATTAATTTTAGCTGTGGGATAATTTGATAAATATGAATACTAATATGATATTTGTGAGATGGGGTTGACTTAGAAACAGGTCAGGAGTGAACGTGTTTGGTGAAATATCTATGCTGAAGACTAATATTAAGACCTCCTCCAAAACTAACATTGTACATAGTTGGATCTCAACTCAAAATATGGGATAAGGTTTTTAAACACTGCCTAACTGCTTTACCAAGAATCTGTCCCTACTGTACTATATCATAAATATAAATTGATATTATGCTCTCCTTTTAAAACCTGATTGTATAACATATGTTAAATCAAGAAAGAGTTAACTCCAGGCACCTCCTAGATATTTTCTTATTTTGTTTTCAAATAAAACTTGTAAGATAGAAGTATGTCCTCCACTTAATGAGCCACATATAAATCATCATCTGGTTAAAAATAGGAATAAATATGCAATGCAGCACAGACAACAGTTTGAATAACAAACTGGTTATTTAAATAACTGTCAGCAATAGTTTATTCTTCTACTAAAAAAAATTATCCCATACATTCAAATACTTGCCAAACTTCACACTGTTGACATGAATCATAGCAATCTGGGACTGCATCCCTTGTTGTACCAAATCTTCAAAAGTTTACCTTATCAAGCTAAATTACTTAATTAGTTTTGAACAAAGTAGGAGGCAGAGTGGGTCTGAGTTATAGATCTATAACTAGCAACAAAATTAAGTCAATATAACTGAATTATTATTTTTATCCAACCAAGATCACCTAAGAACAAGCATCATATGTGTCAAAACTAAAAGCATCGTGTGTATGTGTGTGTGTGTGTGTGTGTGTGTGTGTGTGCGTGTGTGTGTGTATATTTGCCTGTTCATGGGTATTGAATATCTGTCTCTTAAATTTATGTAATTTAAAGTTGGTGATCTTAAAATGTCAGGAAGAGCAGTCAACAAGCTCATCTAAACTTTACCAGTTACCATGCCTGTCTTAGTAACCTTGTTAACCCTGTGGGAGATCTCCGTGTTATTATTCCAGCTTATAACTATGTTATTTATGCTCTTTTCTATGTGTCAACCTTTCCACTAGCACTGAGCCTCCACTTCTTCTTTTCTAAAGAGAACCACTTGTGATTTTAGTTTAAAACTGAAAATGGCTCTCAACACATGATCACTGATTCAGAAGTTGTGTTGAAAGAATATTTAAAAGCTTTTAACAACACAACTTTCCATGGCAATGCATTAGCACACTTATATTGTTTTTATTTCCATTAATCTATGAAGTAGGAACCAGATTAACTGGAGGAAAGAGGACTGCATTTAGAAGGTTTTCTTTGTCCTGTTTTCCATTGCATTTTCCTTCCCCATCAACCCATCTTCAAAAAAATAAAAAAAAAGTTAATACATGACCACAGTCTCCATACTACCAGAGAAACACTTAAAGCACTTCTCCTACTCCTTGAGAATCTGCAGTTCCTTCTGAGCCTAGCAGGCAGTAGTGTTCCAAACCAACATAACACAGCATGAGGGAGTGGATTTTTATGGAATTGTTTTGTTTAGAGGAATCTCACAATAACCAAAGCCATAATACTGGGTTGTGTTTATGTATTTTGGAAGATATATGTACAAGCATAGACATATACATCAGCAATAATGGAAAATTGGGTCATAGATTTGAAAGAAAATGAGTAGGCATATTTGGGAAGGTTCAAAAGAGGAAAGGAAAGGAGGAATTATGTAATTATATTATAATCTAAAAATTAGAAGCAATTAATTTTAAAAGAAATTTAAAAGTCATAGTAAACTAAAAGTCTGTAAATAAACAACCAAATGTTAGTCTCAAAAGTCCAGTTGGAGGGTTCAGTGAATACCCACCCTACTCAATGGTATACCCAGCTACTCTATGCTGTACCCTCTACTCCTGTTACACCTACTCCATGGTACACCCACCCTATTCCATGATACAACACACTATTCCATGATAAATTTACGTTACTACATGGTACACCCATCCTACTTCACTTTACACCCTGACACCCCATTTTCCACTATAAGTAGATTCTTGGTCCTTGAACTTTCCTAAAATTTCTGCAAATGCTATAAGTTATAATTTGTTTGGTCCTTCTTGATTTATTTTGTAATGTTTACCTGAAATATAAGAGAAAAATCCATGAATCAAAACTGTTTAGAGATTTACCACAAATAAGTTTTTGAAGAAATACATCTATCCTGATGTAATTAATGCACCATGTGTAAATGCTTGAATATTATATTTGATGCCCTTAATAGGTACAACATTCATGTATTTGTTTAATAGCTATAAATAAAAATAAATAAACCAATCTTATCATGAAAATTTATTAGGTTTAAACGTTATTACTAAAAATATCTGAGCCATTTGTTTAAGGATATAATACCAGAATCTTTAGCCTTCGCATAGGTCACTTCTTATAGACACTGGCAGGTACATTATTGAGATATTGTCTGTGGGTCATCAACTAACTAATACATCAATACAAGAATTTATCATGTTGAAGGTAAGTTAACAACAGAAAGGTTATTGGTATAATACATGCTACTCTTCAGCCCATTCAGTGCCTCCTGCTTGGAAATAAGATTCTGTCTGCTGGTTCTTGCTCTGAACCCCCACCACCCCTCAGAAAGCAATAAGCAGATCCTCATGTCTGCTACATGAACACTGATACCTCTCTTCAAAGCCTCTGTCACACAGTCTGTCTTGAGTAATAAGGCCTAGACTCCCTTTGAAGCTCTCTGCCATGCTATTGCCTTTCTGTCTATCTGTTCATGGTATTAATTCTAATGAACTCCTTAATCCCAAGGGATTCATCTTGATGTCTCCTTGAATATCCTCTTTCATCTACCAATTTGAAAGAAGTTATTTACCCAGTGAATTAATTGTCTATTCTGTCATGTCTTTGGATTTTCTTTACTTATATGTTTTTGTCAGTATCTGATGAAAATTTTTACCCTGCTAATGGCACCCATGCCACCATAGTATGGAGAACCAGGCATAGGACTGGGGTATTTAACAAAAGACAGAGACTTGGGTCATTCGTGCTATGAGAATGCCAAAGCTTTACTGACGTTCACAGTATATATGCACAACAAATCCACTGGGTGGAAAAACCCTGGAAACACAATGGAAAGACAAGTTTACATTCTCAGGATGAAAACAGGAACATGGAAATGGAAAACCAAGTTTATGTTCTCAGGATAAAAATAGGAACTAACTCAATGTCGTTACCACCCATCGGCCAAACAGCAAAGGCCAAAACATTTTTTTCTTAAAAACAAAAGTTTCCACATGTGTCAGCAAGGCTCAGCTTGGGGCAAACACTGAGGGAGCCCAGGGGTCTCCAACAGGACTCTCTTTTTTATGTTTTTACTAGGCATTGGTTGTCTCTGCCAGCCTCAGAGCCACTGTCTAAGGCAGGTGCTGATCCCAAAGGCTTTCCCATCATAGGCTAACTACTTCTTGTAAAGACTGAGCCAGATTTTGGCAAAGGAATTGTCTCCTGCCAAGGAGAGCAACATTTGTTTAGTTGCTGCCTGGGACTGGGAATGCTGTCTACACATGTGGCAAAGAATTAAAAGGCCAACTACTGTGGCACCGAGGGCCATAACACTGAGGGCCACTGATCCAACCCAGTCTTTGATTAACTGACCAGCCAACTTTAAATCAGCCAACAGCCCTTCGCCAGATACAGGAGGCACACGGGCTTCCACAATTCCCTGGGTAACAACAGATAATCGCACAATTTAAGAAACTCCAGCTCCAAGGTCCTCCAAGATAGGTGCTCAACCTCCTCAATTCTGCACCAACACTAGACTCTTTGGCAGGGGTAATAAACAGTATGATAGCTGGATAAGCAAGAAAGCACATGAGTATCCCACAATAAATCCAATTGTTCTTGTAACAAGGAAGTCTCTTCATTTAAATTTAGTATTCCCAATTTTCAGCAACTTCTCCTTTAAATTTATGTACTGTGCTTGCCTTAACAACAGATTGGGCGAGGGCAATTCCAGACACTGTAGCCACAGTGGCTGCAGTGGCAATTACTTTTTTTTTTCCGAGCTGGGGACTAAACCCAGGGCCTTGCGCTTGCTAGGTAGGTGCTCTACCACTGAGCTAAATCCCCAACCCCGTGGCAATTACTTTTATAATAGTAGCAGTGATGCTAAAGTCTCTCCCATGATGGTTCAGAATCAGCTGACTCTCTCCCAAATGATCGACAGGCAATGGAACCATACCTGGAATCCACATAACCAGGGCAGAGACCTCTGGTCCCCAAAAACTTCACATAGATGGCATTCCTGTGAAGAAATGTCAAGACTATCTCCAGCATTAGTACCATTCCAAACCACAAAGAAAATCGAGGAATTGCACAGGTGAAGGAAGAGATATTAAAATTTTTACTAAACCTAATATTTTCAAATTAGAGGGAAACTTCAAGGTGATAGATGTATTCTAAGAGGCAGTGGAATTAAAAGCTACCCCCTGTCTTAACATCAGAGGAGCAGCATCCAGGCATATAAGAGGACCACAAAGAAACATTCTAGGTGGAAGTGGAGGGAACAGTGTGTCCTGCCTGTAACTGTCCTTGTACAAGTTTATGCTCTGCCTCTAATTTTTCAGAGAAAAGGGGCCAGAGATCCACGCACACAAGATAGGCAGCAACTTAGTAGTGGCCCCCATGACAAACCTCCCAATCCTGTCCCATCTGCATGGGCTCAAACAACTAGGTCCCCATCAGACACAGGTTGAGCGACCCCAGACAGGCACCTCCCCAAAACCATAGTGGGGCAAATCCCTATTCATGTAGCATCCTCTGCACTGGTTGGGTGGTAACCGCTGCTCCCTTATCATGCAAGATGTTCATTCCCCATCTGGCAGCAGCATCTCTCAGACCTGTCTGGGCACACTGCTCTCAACATTCTCCTCTCCATAATAAATAATCTCCCCCACTCAACATTGCCCTACGCAATTATTGCCAATCTCCACGAGTCAAATTGGACATAAGATTCAAAAATAGAGAAGTAAAGGGAGCAAGGGGACCATAAGCAGAGACTTTCAGGCTTTTCATCTCCTTAGAACTCAGAGGAACATGTGGTCTAATAAACTGACCTGCGTTGTTGCGCTCCAGGACCTCAGCAACAGGATACACTGCTCCCTGTCCGGGGGGAGGCTCAGGATAAACTCTCTCCTTGGAGCCTTCTCTCCATAACACCACTCCAAGGAAGGATAGGGTTCATAGGCAGGAGGAACAGTAGCTCCTTCTTTAAAGAAGGGATTTTTACTAGAAGGATAAAATTCTGGTTTTTTAGCAACCCTACACTTATTAATCTTCCTTTTAGGCACCTCTACTTCTTTTTCTAGTGTCTCTTCTTCATCCTCCTCTGACCTTGAATCTTGATCTGAATCAGAGGTTTGTAAAGACTTACGAGAGGCATCATCGCATTCTGCTCCGAATGTTCTTTCTATCTCTGACATGTGTTCTTTTATTTTAGCGTTAGTACTCAGGAGAGCATCCTTGACCAATCTCCACAAAGAGAACGTGGTGATGGAAATGCTCTCAGAGACATCTCTTTGCAGTGACTTTTTTCAAATCTGTCTTAACCTGTTCCCAATTAGGAATACTAAGTCCTCCTGAATGAACAAAGGACTAGTCTTTTCCAAAATTTTAATAAATTCTTTAGCTGTTTTTACCTTTTTCCCTTTTCCCTGCTGTTTGAGCAGAGCTCCGATCTGATCTGTTAACTGTAATGTGGGACCTGAGGTTCCCATGGCACAACCCTTTTACTTACTGTGAACTAAACTTATGTGCTGCTTACCCAATACAGTCCTTTTATTTCCCCGGCTGACTTCTTGGAATAATCCTGTCAGGGACTCCTCACTTTCCCTATCTCTGTAGATCCTCCACCATAGTACCGAGAATCAGGCATAGGCCTGAGGGATTTATCAAAAGACAGAGACTCAGGTCATTCATGCTACGAGAATGCCAAAGCTTTACTGAGGTCCACGGTATATATACACAACAAGTCCACTGGGTGGAAAAATCCCTGGAAGCACAATGGAAAAACAAGTTTACATTCTCAGGATAGAAAAAGGTATATGGAAACAGAAAACCAAATGTATGTTCTCAGGATAAAAACAGGAACTGATTCAATGGTGTTACCGCCCATCAGCCAAACAACAAAGGCCAAGAGGTTCTTTTCTTAAAAACAAAAGTTTCCCCATGTATCAGCAAGGCTCAGGAGGGGGCAAACACTGAGGGAGCTCAGGAGGTTCCAACACCCTGCTCTGATGATAATGCTTCCTTCCCATCTCTAAAGATATCAAAAAATAGAAAAACAAGAACATCTAATATTCATTTCACATTTTTAACATGCATAGAACTATGTGCTTTAATTGACTAAAGATTAAATATTAGTATTTAATATTACTAGTATACTAGTATTCTAAAAGTTCGATAGCATGAACTCCTCTGTGTGCCAAAGAAAACAAACACAGAAAGTAACATTGCCAAATAGGCTTCTACTGTGCAATCTGGATCTTTTAGTGATGACCTAAAATAGACTCTTCCTCGGAAAAAGAATAATTACAGTGATGGGAAAGTGGAAGGAGGAGGAGGAAGAGGAGAAGGAACATGAGGGGCAGGTGGAAGAGAAGGAGGAGGAGAAAGAGAAGGAAACAGAGAACAGAAGGAAAATGGGAAGAAGGAGGAGGAGATGAGGAGGGGGAAGGAGGAGAAGGAGAAGGAGAAGGAGGAGAAGAACAGAAGGAAAATGGGAAGGAGAAGGAGGAGGAGATGGGGAGGACGGAGAAGGAAGAGCAGAAGGAGGAGAAGGAGAAATCAGATGATGTTGTTTGGGAGCTAGATAGATGACTCAGCAGTTATGAGCACTTGCTTCTTTTGTAAATAACCCAAGTTTGGTTCCTAGAACCCACATCAGCTGGTAAACCTCAAGTAATTCTAGTTCTACAGAATTCAAGGTTCACTTCTGACTTCAACAGGCACCTGCACATATTTGGATCACATACATGTGTTCAGATAGACACACATGCTCATAAAAGAAATAAATCAAACCCTTAACAAAATAAATTATTTAAACCATGTCTATGCTCTTTGCTTTATGTTTGAAGCTATAGTTACTACAAAAAAAGTGAATAGCTCAGCTTGCACAGCCATGCTATCTCTGAAGAGTCACTGCCTGTGCACATAGTTATTACAGAGAGAGCAGTGGGCTGGTAACTGACATGCATAGCCTTGGCTACTTAATCCATATAATGGAGATTTCCAATATTCCCTTCCCTGGTTAAGTCAATATCCTTCTTGCTCTCCTCATTCCACCTTATAAAGATACAGAACCTCTCACAGCAAGCATGTAGAACTTACAAAGCTGGCACCTGTCTTTCCAGTATGTTGTTTTTTCTTTCCCAGTTTTCTTAAAAGCTTACTCAAAATTCAGTCTCTCACCTAATATCTTTTTATTCTGAGCTTTCTCATCCCCCCACCCCCCGTGGCTAATTCCCCTCTTCTGAAGTTTTCTATTTTGTAATCTAGCTGGGCAATGCTGCTATTCATTAATATCGATCATAGCATCCTCATGAAAATTATAAATATCTTAAAGACATTACTGAGTATACTCAGTTATCCTTCTGGTTATACTCTGAAATAATTACTGAATATACTCAGTTATTATGTCTGAATACTCAATTAGCTTTCCTATGTGGTGCCAAACACAATTTGCAAATAGTTTTATGTCACCAATCTTCATTCATTGAACTGACAGAAGTATCCAAAAGAAGAATTTGGCTGACTGATCTTTATATTTGAACATCTCTAAAATTGAAACTTAACACTAATCAAAGACAAAGCATTTGCCTTGGCCACGCAAGTGATTTATTTTTCTGGAATCATCCAAGTAAGCATCTCCGTGTGTTGGTTGAACAAGTGAAAGTAGTCTGTCTGAAAGTGTGTTAGGCACAGCTTATCAATTTTCAGCATTACCCCTAAGTTATTATTTGTCACCATAATGCAATACCCTCTTATTACACATTTTAATGTAAGATAAAATGCAATGAAATGATAAAATTTCTTTCAAAAGGGTATAGATGTCTGTGTTTTGATCTATAGGGAAAGGTGATAAAAATATCTTCTAGTGTATTCTGTAAAAGTTTCTCCGGAAAATCTTTTTCTCCCTCCCCTGCTGCTGCAGGGAGAGATCATGCAACCTTTCATGATACAGTCCCTCATGGAGACACTTCATTCATCCTGGATTAAATGTGGCATAAACTCAGAAATAGAAGAGCAGAGGTATGTGCACCTGAAATTCTAGCATATGGACTTTGTGGCCAGCCCTGGCTACATAGTGAAAGCCTGTTCCATTTCAAACAACAACAGCAACAACAAAACACCAATAAATAAGTAAATAGTGGGAATGGGAAATCTATATCATAGGGAAGTTCGGTCTAATCAGTTTATTTGATAACTTGTTGGTTAGCACAAGATAAATTTAGTTACAAAGTATCTGTTACATAAAGCTAATATAATCTAAGGTCTTGCAAGGGTTCGTGGGTCTCTGATGGTTTCTTTGGTATAGATTTTTTGCTTAACTTTAGAAAATAGTTCTGAGGTATCCTGAGAGACAGCCCAGAAGAGTTGCTCCAGGGAAGTCTTCTTTGTGGCTTAGCCGGCCCGCTTTCCTGTCCCTACTGCCTCATAGGCTTCCCATCATTCAAACACATAGACTAGCCCAGGCAGTTAATTCTTTTTATTTGTCCCCCTGCTCTCTAACTACAAGCACCTTAACAATACACGATGTATATTTTTAAATTGTTTTTGTTTTCAATTGCCTAGTGTATGGCTGTCCCATAAATGGCAAACAAGACTTTGTGGGAAAAAAAATAAAGACGAGCACAGATATACCTAACAAAAGCTGTAAATACAGAAATATTTTTCTCAGCAGCAGCAGAAGGAACAACTGCCTTTCCTCAATCAGCATGTTATGACCATACAGCCCACAACTTCCAGGACAGAAAGGGGGAAGCTGACTAATCCTCCTGCCTCCACTTCTTACATCATTGTCTTAGTATGTGAGTGTCATGTCTGTCTGGGAATCAACAGATAGTGTAGAAGCACTTACAAACACTGCCAGCACCATGGAAGCAAGATCACGAAGGAAATCACAGCATACTGTTCTGTTCCTGCTCATGTCCGTGGTACATAGACAAGCATCTGACCCTGAAGATCACACCACCATGCAGGGTTGGCTATTATTGGTCTACACTCATTGTTTTAGGATAATATTAGTCACAGAAAAGATGTACTGAATCCCAAAATTTCTAGTAATATTAATTTCTGTTTGAGAGGAGAAATACTCCCACCTTTATTAAGCACAGTATTTTGGGTTTAATTTTCTTCACCAAAGAAATTAGGAGTGGAACTCTCTCAACTTCCAAAATCTCTGATTTATGAATGCTTAGCCAAATGTACTTGCTTTAGATGAAAAACATATTTTACCACTAATTTAGAGACTCGCCTTGGTTAAGTTTGTTATGATTTTGATAAAAAGGCAGGTCACAAATATGTTTCCCACAATTATGCAAAGCACTCTTTTTTTAAGTCATGTAATCATTTTCATGTGGCTTTGAAAGATGACAGTTTTAAAAAAGCACATGATTCAGTGTCTTCAATTGATGACTTCAAAATTTAGTGTGTTGAAAAATCAAAGATCATAAACAGTTTGCTCCTACAATTCCATTAAATACTGAGGACCCCTATGTTTGCCATAAAAGAAATATCAAATCTAATATTCAATGAGCAGACTCCATATTATACAAGCATGTAAACAAAAAATACTCACAGTCACCTATATTAGTATTTCCACAGTTGAGTATGAATAGTAAAAGTAAAAATAAAAATACATTATTGAATCGTGCTGTGAAAATAGTTCTGTCAGTAAGGAGACTGCATCATAAGCATGAGAAGATGAGTTTGATACTGAGAACACCCTTGACCAAACTAGACATGGAGGTGAAATTGTAGTCCTATCTGGTGGGGAGAGATAGGTATATATCTGGGGATTGTTACTGAGCCAGCCTAGTCTTCTTGGCAAAGTTCCAAGCCAGTTAAAAACCTTGTCTGTCTATCTGAAAAGATAAGTGGTCAGTGCCTGAGGAAGTCTTTAGCTTCCATACACCTGAACACACAGACACATACTCTCATGATCATAGGTACACAAACACAAACACACAGAGATACACACAGAGACACACATACACAGAGAGACATACACATGCTCATTAACACATAGACAAACACACACAGAGCATACATGCAGACATACACACACACACAAAGAGATATATGCACAAATAGATACACAAAGGCACACATAAGCACACACACACATAGACACATACATGCTCATACACAGAGAGAGAGGGACACATACAGAAAGACATACACATGCTCATAAACATACAGACAAACACACAAAGATACCTATACACACATAGACACTCAAGGCACACATAGGTACACACACATAAACAGCCACACACACACAACACACACACACACACACACACACACACACACACACACCCCACAAAGATACCATTACTGGTGAGAGAGTATCAATACCAAGTAAAGATTTGAAAGGGGGCTGGAGATCCAGTTAGTAGGTCAAGAGCATTGGCTGTTCTTGCAGAGGACACAGGTTCAATACCAGACATGGTGGTTCACAGCTGCCTATCCCAGGGATTCTAATGCCCTCTTCTGACCTGCATGGCCACTGCCTGCCTGTATTACAAAAACATGCATGTGGGCAATATAGCCATACACAGATTAAAAATAACTGGTTAAAGACCTGGAAGACTGTGTAAGTAATGGTGATTACTGTGTCGAACAGGTAACAGTGAAATGATCGGAAGGAAACTGCCTCAGAAATAAAGCACCTGAAACATAGTTCACAACCACAGGGAAGAGTTAAAACAAACATCACCATGATGAGACACAAGAATGTGACACAGATCCAACATTGAAAGAATGAAGAAATCAGCTAAATGGAAGAAATGAAAAGTGAGATGGGGAGGAGAGAGCAGGCTGGCTAGTGTCACAGTCAACATGTAAAATCCTTCCAAAGGCACAACGGGGGAGGGGTTGCATGTTGGCCAGAAGTCAAACAGTTTGATCAACGTT
This sequence comes from Rattus norvegicus, assembly GCF_021556685.1. NCBI lineage: Eukaryota > Metazoa > Chordata > Mammalia > Rodentia > Muridae > Rattus > Rattus norvegicus. The sequence goes on along the minus strand of NC_141551.1, from coordinate 8,846,588 downwards.
AAAATATGTAATAGTTCCTGTTCTCAGACAGCCTAAGAAGGGAAAAAAATTAGTGATTGAGTATATTATTAGTGATATTTCCCTCCTTGAGGAGGTCTTAGGAGTGAATATTATGGGTTGTGTATGCTAGAGTTTCTGTGGTTTCAGTGCAGCTCTTAATTGTTCCCCGGAGACTATGGCCTTACGTCTGGAATTTTACTGATTTCCAACAAAGGTTTATATTAAATTTTCCCAGCTAAGACTGCTATAAGGATGATTTATGCCACCATCTGTCAGAGTTCTCCAACTGACAGAGCGATTTCACTTACAAAATACTTCTACTGTCTTTGTTCTGATGCAGCCCTTCCTGCAGCCTTGGTCACGTTTTAATTTAATGTTAACAAGAAAAACCCATATTTTCTTTCTCTCTGGGCAAGTGGTAGGGTTTCCTTCTCCCTTCTCTAGACATTTGAAAGCTAACTGAAGACAAATGAAAAGTTTCTCTCCAAATGTTTTCTGGACTAAACCCAGCACTTGAGAAAGCAGCTCCATCGAGGCACCTCCTTTCTTCTTCTGTCTAAATTATATTTCTGTTCCTTCTTCCATTGAATGTGTATTTTCTGTTAACAATCTCTGGTAGAAGGCTGCCTACTGAGAACAATTGTGAACAAGCTCCTTTTGAGGTAAAATCCATGACAAACAACAAGCATTCAAACAAATAAATAAGGCAATTTCTTGGTGCTGGGAGTCTAGAGGAGAGCATGGACAGCTTGTGTGAGATGGAGGAGAACAGTTGTTTAATTGAGGACTCAGGCAGTCTCTCTGAAGTGATTATGCTCAAAGGCACTGACTGTGAGAGAAGATGATGCTTCTTATACAATTTTGTTTTCTTTATACATTAACAAAATTTTCCTTCTTTACATTTTTAAAGATTCATGCACTACGTCTGATCTCAGCTTCCTCTCCCTGCATTTCTCCAAGTTCCCCGCCACCTACCCTTCCCAGATCCACTCTCCTCCACCCCCATTGCCATGCCCCTCCCCCCAAAAAATAGCAGGCCTCCCTGTGTCACCAATTGAACACAGCAAAAGATTCAATAAGAACAAGCAGAAACCCTTACATCAAAGCTGGGTGAGGCAAACACAGTTCAAGGGAAAGGGTCCTAAAAGAAGGCAAAAGAGTCAGAAACATCCTCCTTCCCATTCTTAGGAGATTCTCCCCCTCCAAAACAACAAGCCAACAACTGTAGCATGCATGCAGAGAACCTAGCTTCGATCCATACAGACTCCCTGATTGCTTCTTCAGTCTCTGTGAGCCACCAAGAGCCCTGCTTAGATAATTCAAGTGGGCTGTGTTTCCTTGGTGTCTCTGACCTCTCTGGTACCCACAATTCTCAGAGACTCTTTCTCTGAGCTCTGAGTGGAGGAATCTGGTGGAAAACTCCAACTGAGGCTGTCTCTGCCTAATAGTGAATAGTCAGTCACAGATTAAATATGCACTCAGATGTTTAAAATACACAAGCACTTGTAGGAAGTTTCTGAAACAACCCCCTTTTGTTTCACTGGTCATCTTTTCTATCTCTGTTGTCATGGGTTATAGAGGCAGAAAATGGACTAAGTCTCACTAGAAATACACAGACCTATAAATTTAAATCAGGATGTTCAACATGAAGACCAACTAACTTTCTTTCTAAGTACTTTTTCCCACTCTTAATGTCATTGTTAAAACCTGTATTATAATATCAGCTAATTAAAGCCAACTGATCTGCTGTGAAGGCAAATACATACAACTAAACCTCCTGGGAGTTGTATGCAGTTTGTGGCAACTGATGTCTGAAGGATTGTTTTTATATATTTATTTATTTTTATTTAAGCATATGGGTTTTCTGCCTGACTGCTTGTGTGCCCTGCATGTGAAGCTGTAAAAGACACACAAGGTCCATGTGCTTACAGCTACAGCTAGAGAAATCAGAATTGGTAAACATGTGCTTCTGTGAAATGCTTGTTTTCCATCTAAAGGACTGGGAATGGATGCTCCAATACCGTTTAATCTTTGCTAGTCTGTAAAGCCACCCCTCGCTGAAGTCTACAGAATCCTACCCATTCATAGTCAGTAGAAGCCACCTCATGAACGAGGTCCCATGTACTTTGGAAGAAACCTTTGTTAACATGCTTATTATAAATCCTTCCTCCCTAGGCTCTTATCCTGAGCACTGTTTCTCAGTCAATAGAACTCGTGGAAAAGGTCACAGGTGCTTTAACAAAGATATATACTTTACACAGAAGTTTTTACCTTGTCATGCCTAAAGTGTTGTGATAACTGTCACACAGAAACACCCCCTCCAAGTTTTACTGTGTTGAAACGTGTAAAAAATAACCTCTCAGTGTCAGATCCCAGACGTTTTGGCCCAGCACCAGCTAATTAAGTAGAGCTGACCTGGAATTTCATTCTTACTTTATCCAGACTGTTTCCCTGCTGGTCCTGACACTTGCACGGACTCTACATGCAGGGTCTGTAGATGCTAGAATTGGACATCAGGCCACCTGGGTCGAGAGTAACCAATGGTTATACCTGTGGATTGACTGCTGGTACTCTAACCTAGATGATGTGGAAGATCAGCCAGAGCTCTCAACGGCTTCACCAATTCAGCCCCAGTATGGATCATTGTTAAGCATTTTCTACTTGGTGAATAATAAAGTTGGTCACAAGAAATGTCATCCTGCAACTGGAGATGTAGTCTAAGGATTTATATAATCACACAAGAAGAGTGTTTTCTGAAGATGATACAATCTAAAGATCACCAATGTTGCTTTCTGCTATGGGTCAATGTCAATATCACAACAGGCAACATTTCATTGCTTCTTGGACAAGTTCCAGCAACTGTCTGTTTGTTCTTTGTTGTGTTGTACTCGAGTTACCATGTACTGTTCGACTCAGTGGGCCTTCTTTTCCTCTCTATCTTATACACAGACACCAACTGATGTTTATGTCACATTTTGAAGGGCCTCATTGGTTTCATAGCTAAGTTATATTGTAGTTCTGGACAGTTACAGAATGAGCTACACAGAAAAGGAAGAGTGAAAATCTTTGCAACTGAGAGTTCAGAGTTCAGTATATGTCTCAATACTACACTTGCATAGGCATTTATTACCACTTGCAAGCAGTTTTCTTGGGCTTCTTGTTCGCTTAGAGTGGATATCAATGACTAATGTTGGAGGTGGCCTTTATGTAGCAATCACTGTGGCACTTCCTCCTTTTCTAGGTTTATCTTTTCTACTGAGACCACTTTTTTTTTTGCAAAATAGTTTGATAACCATTGTTTTTAGTACTTAGAGAACTGTGTTTGTCCTTCTGTAATGCTTTATGGCCCTTTAAGCATGCTTTGAGTTTGCCTCTTTTGTAAGTATCAACGGCCTCCTCCCTGATGCCCAGCCTCTGAACCTTAAATGTGCTGACCATTTAAACCCCAACAACACCTGAAGATCTGTTTTGAATTATGAATCTTAATCTGCATGGTCAGCTTTTAACTGAAGTGCTTTCTCCAGCCCTGAAATGTTTCTAGCCACTCCTCCCATTGCAGCAATGTTTTACTGTCTACTTCCTCTTTGAAATCCATCTAACTTTCACAGGAAGTCATAATCATTCTGAACTTGCATTCCCACAGCACTACCACGTACATTTGTATAACCCTTCCGAAGAAGTATCATCACTTGTCTATTTTTCTTGTCCCTTTGTCTATAAAAGATTCAATGGAATTTTTCCTACTATTGTTCTTACTAATGGGTGCCGATTCTACCTATTACTAAATCTTTATACTAATTATAGTTGAATAGAAAGTTTAAATGTGGCTATCATCAACAAAATAATTTTATTAAATTTTTACAAAGAGGCCTTTAGCATGTGTCAGACATTAGACAGAAAAGAATAAAGTTTAGTTTATTATCCAAAGACAAACCCTCTCTATATACACACTGACCTTACTGGCAGGCGTGGTTCCATCTAAACAGATGGGCTTCAAAAGTAATGGCCAACAGACTATGTTGTCTATCAATCAATTTTTGTAATCTCTATTCACTTGTGATCTCTTTGAAAGGTCTATTCATTTTGCACTGTGGTGTCTGGAGTTAAGTTGGTCAATCAGGGTTAGTCTATGGTATGACAGCCATAATGGATTTTGGATTGAAGCATTGAAATTTTATAAAATAAATTAGACTACCAAGAGCATTTTGGGCCAAACACTAAGACTAGAATACTCTGCATACTCCATGTATATTATGTTCATACAAGTGTCTCATTTGGCATCTAGTATTAATATAATATTTATGGCTTCTCAACCTTTTATTTAAATGGTGAAGATTTCATCCCACTGAATGAAGCATACAGAAAAATAGGGATAACAACAGTAATTATAGAATAGTGAGATATATAAATTTGCAGTTCTTTTCCTGATTGTGACATTTTTCTTTATAGTTTTCATTTATAATCTGCTTCATTGTTAAATCTTAATAGTTATACTTGACACAAATTCGTATATATATATATGTATATATATATATATCCTTTGAAATGTGTCATGTATAAGTGAGAGTATGTTGCATGTTCCAGTTGGTGTATGTTAGCCAATTCTGCCTTAATTGCTTTTTCCAAATTTAACTTTCCAACTGTCATTAAATTGTGACTTTCCTCATGCTGACATTGTTAACTCAAAAAAACCACATTTGCAGTCCCATTTTTACCCAACTATAGATAATAATGTAAAAAATTAAAAAAGAAATATGTTTAATATAATTATCTTTGAGCCTGATTAAAGATGTAATGCATCATAAATTTGCATCAGTTCTATCACTTAAAACAAGTTATTTCATTTTAGACAAGCTTTCCTGTAGCCTTTCTGACTTTTTGACTGACCTCAGAAGTGTTCCCTCAGTAAGGCTCTGCTCAAATGTCTGAAGGAGCTCTGATTACAAACAAAGAAGAAAAACATGACAGGTAATTCCTTTTAGATCAAGTAAGATCATGGCAAGATATTCTTAGACAAATGGTTGGTAAATTATAACATCATTTACATCCTGGTTGTCTTGCCTTTCTATGGTCTGACCCCAGGTATATTATCTAGTGTACAATCTCAAAAATGAAGAAAATGAAAAAGGGAAAGAAATAAAAACAATATTTAGAGACATTTCACAGAATTGATCCTGATAGGATACACTGCAGCTGAGTAGACATATATTCCAGTGCCAGAAGTAAACACCAACCATTAACTAGATAGTTACTATGGTGATGGCTGCTAATTTGTGTACTGTATTTCTTACTGTTCTCATTGTTCGTGTGATGAAACATCTATTGAGAAACAATGTAATGGATAAAGGATGTGTTTTAACCTTTAGGTTGAGTGCATTACAGTTCATCATGTCAGGGAAGGTAGGTAGGAGGGTCTGTTTCCATATGCCAGGTAGACTCAACTTGCTCACATCTCAAAGGATAAGTGAGCCAGAAGAAAGGGATGCTGCAATTCAGTTCATCTGTCTTTTCCATTTTCCTCTTTTATTCAGTCCAGAATCGTGTGTACTCAAGAATGGTGCCATTCATATTCAAATAAGAACTTTCCATCCCTGTTAGTTCTTTCTACAAACATCTCACCAAACACTCAAAAGTGTGCTTCAGAAACACCTCTCTATTTCTTAATATAATTAATATGACTGTCAAAATTAATGAATTCTATTACCAAGTTCATATTTTTCTTCCTTGATGGTCTCAGTTTGAAGACAACAAGGAAAATCACATTTATCCTGGAGTAAAGAATGCCCAGAAGACATGAGAATAAACATAAAGCTTTATTTCCAAATGACAACATAAGCACGGTATGCTATGCAAGTAGGGAGCACCTTAATTATCTCGAATATGGATAGAGTCAACTCACTAAATCATTTAAACTCTCTTGAACTGGGAGACTGCTGAAAAAGTACTGGCCATCACACAATATTTTATTACTTGCACCTGTAGTGTCTACCATAGGAACTGCCTCATTGTAAGTAATGCACACTATTGGTTTAACAACAGCCTCTAGATGAAGGTAGATCTGTGTGTCCCTCCTTGTCTCTTCAGTCTTGGCACTGGGCTATCCCTCACATAGAGTAAATATCTCTCCATCCCTGGCTGACATACATGTCCCACATTGTGGCAAAAATCTATGCCACTATTTTAGTTCTCACCACACTGTTGTATAATGAATCACACACAATGAGGTGTAACAGTCACAAGCTTCATGTATGAAATCCCTTTCATTCATTGCATATTGCTATCATTCAGCATCCAATACCTAGTAAACAGTAAAGATTGTACCAATACATAAATGGCATCTGACATCCAATTAACATTGATTAGTTAAGAAATATAGTGATAAGGGTAGGTGGAAATAAAGAAAATGAATGAAATAATATGTTCTGCAGTTCTTCACATTTTTATTTAGAACAGAAAGCAGATATTATGGGGAAACTTTGCTAATTAAGGTCAAAGTCCACCATTGTCCAGATAGCCTTCTGCACTTAGCACACAATGGAGGGTTCCCTTTATTAGTAGGGTTTCTCCTTCTTTGATCATGTCTAGGGAGCTCAAACCCATGACCCACATCTACCTGCAGAATGTCAAGTAGCCTTGGTTAACATTATAGGTTCAACTTCCTTCCTTCGGGTAAGGAACCATTCAGCTAGCACCTCAGATTTCTGGAACGCCTCTCTTTTTTAATGAAGCATTTAGTACCATAAACCTTCAGCCAATGACCTTTGCCCAGCCTGGATATTCTGAGCCCAATATATAAACCTTGAATCACGTCAAGTAAAGTGGATCTGCCTCCCCATAGCCGGTCCTCGTGTCATTATTTTCCGCATGTACACACAGGGCTTCCGAACCACCTGAACCACCCCTGTCCCTTGTCTCTGCTCCCTTTGCTCTCCTGACCGATATGAGCAGACATCCCCCAGCTGCCTGAATGATCACAAGATATCTTACTACTACAAGCCTATATTAAAGCCAGTAATAATAATATTAGAATAATAAGCAGCAGTTGTTTTAGCTGAAGTTGAAATTATTAATATTATTATGTACTAACTGGGCCAAAGGCATTCTCTGGTAATCTTAAAGCATTTAGGAACACAGTGTTTATTATTATTATTATTATTATTATTATTATTATTATTATTATCGAATATTAGTAGTAGTAGTAGTAGTAATAGTAGCAGCAGTATTTCAGCTTCTCATTTAGTTCTACAGCTGCCTTGTGCCACGTTCTGGCACAATCATATGAAATCTGAGAACTAAAGTCATCTTTAAAATTAGAGGGTGCAGTGAACTGAGCATCGTACCCAGAGGACAAAAATGGAAATCATTTAGAGTTACCTTAACTTTCCCTTCAGAACCAACACAAAACAAGCTCCTTCAGCAAATTGAGGCTATAAATAAAATGCAGCACTTCATCATTCCCGAGTACCTCTTTGTACAGCATCCAAGCGGTCCAGAGGCCAACACGGAATAGTGTTATTAGAACACCAAAGGGACAGGGTAGCCCAAGCCAGCTAATCACAATTGCTACATGGCAGGACTGTAATTCACTGAGTAGGGTAGTTATTAAAATTCAGGGCTTTTTGATGCTGTGACCAGAATGGTGGTGACAATATAGTTAAGGTTCCTTGCCAGCAGCGAGGATACATAGAAAAACATCCCCTTCTCTTCTCTATATGTTATGCAAAACTGCTCACCAATAAATAAAAAATGTGGTCAATTGTGCCTTCTGTGCCATGACAGCATTTGAGCAAAAGAAAATGTCCTACTTCCGGGGAAAGCACCCATAAAAGTGAAGGTCTTAATGTCCTATAAATCATGAATAGAGCTCTGCACTAAAGCCACCTTCCACAATTAAGAGAAAGCAACAGCAAATTGGCTAATTAGCATGAGAATGTACAAACACTCTTGTCTCCTAAGTGCCTTTATTAAGTGTTCTAAATATAGTCATTTCAATTGTAAAATTTATAAATCATTTTTTCTTATAACAAATCTGTACACCCTTGTGACAAATGCTATATCCCTCAGTAGACAGAAAAGCCCTAAGCTAACATAAAATGAACTTTTTTATGAAACCTATGAATCTAGAGGAGAAGCAATTGAATTAGTCTTGACATCAGACTAAAACACACTTAGATTGGAAAATTACCAAATTTAACCCAATGAAATTCTGTTACGGTTTAATGAAATGCAGTTAAAACAAGTTTTGAATTAATCTTTCTCTCTGATCAAGGAAAGAATGCAATTACGGCAAACATAAAACTCCATAACAATGATTAGAATATTATTTTCTTGTGAAAACAAATTAGCTACAAGCACTAGCACCTGAAACCACACTTAGAAATCAGTTAGTAATGTCAGGCGTTCACTCTGCAGAAGAAGGCAGACTGCAGGGTAGTGTGTCTCAGGAAGCTGTGTTCATTCTCCCTTTAGGAGTGATGAGAAACGCACCGCTGTGGACTTTGTTTAAACTAATAACATGAATTACTCTTCAAAATATGACAGTTGATTGTTCTGAATTCTCCAACCAGCATATAGAGAGATAGACAAATAAATAGGCAATAGATCCACATAGAATTGAAAATTATAAACAAAACTTGTGATGCTTAGATTTAAAAAGGGTTTTCTATTTTCTTTTGTTTGTTCTTGTTTTGTCTTTGTTTTGTTTTTTTACAGATCATTTCTATAAAACTTTAGGACACGCCAGCTCAACTGAACCATCCCCTAAAGCTGGGTGACCTCTAAAGGTCAAGAGCTGTAAGTCAAATGTCTGTTGGATGCTGTGTTTATGCTTTAGAATTTTGGTTCTCACTGCAGCAGTGTCAGGAGGTAACTGGGAACCTTTAATATTTGAGTCCTGGAAGGAGAGGGAGCACTCCAATACTGAGCTAAATTGCTGATCCTCAATATTTAAATAGTTGCCCCACCTCCATTCATCATTAAGTAAAGCAAGAAAGAATATTACATACTAAGCATATGTATATATATACATATATACATCATTAATATATATCATTTTATCATTTCCTCTGAGTACAAAGCAATTATTATAGGAAACTAACACAAATTTCCATATTTTTCCTTAATACAAAATTGGGTAAAATAAATAAAAAGTTTATTAGAAGAAAAATTTGTTTTGTTATCGTACAATTACAAGACTGATATACTTACTTTGGTTTAATCAATCTTTAGTAGTATTTGATTTATGAAAGATAAAAACTCTACTGTGTATATGCAGCATGTTTTCTTCATCTACCTATTATTGACTGGTTTCATTAACTGGCTATTCTGAGCATTACAGCATTAAATAGAGTAAAGGTACCTCTGCTGTGTGCCAAGTGAGGTGGCTTCAGATAGTGGCCTACGAGTGCTATAGCTGGATTATATAATAGTTTAATGTTTATATTTCTGTTTGTGTGTATGTGTGTGTGTTTTAGGAAACTCCATTATGATTTCCATAGTGTCTGCATAAATTTACATTATCACTAACATTACATGAGGGTTCTTCCCTATTCTTCCGCCCTCTTAAACAGCTGCAAGCATTCGCTGCTGCTTGTTTTCTTGATAACAGTTATTCTGACTGGGGCTAATAATTAGAAACATAATAGAATTTTGTACATTTTTCAAATAGCTATTGGACATTTGATTTTGTTGTTGTTTTGTCTTATAAAAAGTGTTGGTTCAATTAATTTGCCTACTTATTGGCTGGACCATTTTGATTATTTTTTGAAATAGAATTATTTAAGTCTGGATAGTAATCTACTGTCAGATAAATAGTTGGCACAATTGTTCCTTTCTCTAGCTGGAAATCAAATTGAGAAGTAAAATTGTCCAATATTAGACAGACAAATACCTTATATTTTCTACTGTACATGGATACAATGTTTGCAAATTCAAGATGTGAAAGCAGACGGGAAATTATGTGGGATGAGTAAAATGATTAGTGGAGAGAAAGAGGGAGGATAGATGGAAATCATGGAGATAAATATGATCAAAATATATGATATGTGTAAGTATGAAATAAAAGGTATAGATAAATGGGTATAATGGAACAATAATTTTGTACAATAGTTATTCATTGGCATATATCTTTTAAAAATATGCATTTCAAAATAAGGTAAATAGTATGAATCAAGTTTTCTGAAATAGTTCTGATGCCTACACCTATTTGCATTATTAACATATGAGATATACATGAAAATATATTTATATTCAAGTTTCTATTTTCTCCTTATATTTCATCATTTAGATGTAGTACTACCTGAGGACCCAGCTATACCACTCCTGGGCATACACCCAAAACATTCTCTAACATATTACAAGGTCACATGCTTTCCTATGTCCAAAGTAGGCTTGCTTATAATAGACAGAAGCTGGAAAGTACCTAGATGTCCTTCAACAAAGGAATGGATACAGAAAATGTAGTACATTTACACAATGGAATACTACTCAGCTATTAAAAACATCAACTTCATGAAATTCATAGGCAAATGGATAGAACTAGAAAATATCATCCTGAGTGAGGTAACCCAGTCACCCAAGAACACACATGGTATAAACTCACTGATAAGTGGATATTATCCCAAAGGCTTGGAATACCCAAGAAACAATTCACGGATCATATGAAACTCAAGAAGGAGGAAGACCAAAATGTAGATGCTTCATTCCTTTTTAGAAGGGAGATAAAATACTCATGGAATGAAATATAGAGACAAAGAGTCTAGCAGAGACTGAAGAAAATGTCATCCAGAGACTGCCCCATCTGGGGATCTACCCCATATGCAATCACCAAACCTAGGCACCATTGCTGATGCCAAGAAGTGCATGTTGACAGGAGTCAGATATGGATGTCTCCTGAGAATCTCTGCAAGAGCCTTCCTTACTGATACAGATGAGGATGCTTGCTGCTAACCACTGAACTGAGCATGGGGACACCAATGGAGGCGTTAGAGAAAGGACTGAAGGAACTGAAGGGGTTTGCAACCCCATAGGAAGAACAATATCAACTAACCAGACACCACCAACCCAGGTGGTTAGCTCCCAGGGACTAAACCACCAACCAATGAGTACACATGGAAGGACCCATGGCTCTAGCTGCATATGTAGCAGAGGATGGCATTGTCTAGCATCAATAGGAGGAAAAGCCCTTGGTTCTGTGAAGGCTGCTTTACCCAGTGGAGGGGAATGCCAGGGTGTTGAGTGGAAGTGGGTAGTAGGTGGGAGTGGGAGTATCCTCAAAGAAGCAGGGGGGAGGAGGTATGGGAGAGGGGAGAAAAGGGGATTACATTTGAAATGTGAATACATAAACTCTCCAAGAAAAAAATATAATAAAAAGAAAGGAAGAAAGAAAAATAAAAGAATTTGCCTGGCCTCAAGCTGTTCTCATCTGTCAATTTGAAGTCATGTTAAATAGTGATCTCTTGCAAAGTTCTCATACAACTATGCTCCTGCACCATGTTGAACGCTTTGCCAACTGAAATGCTACTTCAGAATATAATCTTTTTATAATAGTGACAGTATCCCATGGATTAATTCAATTTTAAAATCAAGATTTGTAAGTAAAAAAATTAAATGTAAGCATTCTCTGACTATAGTTTACACTACTTAATTTCTTTAACTTGATTTTGTTCCTAGTATTCTTTAGAAATTTGTCTGAACTGTTTCGTTTCTTTTCCTCAAGAGCCTGGATTTCACTGTACAATGCTTTAATCACTCTCTAGACAGTGATCTAATCTGTAAATTCTCCATCCTTCAGTTGTATTCTATTGACCATACTCGCCATCCAGGAAATTTAAATCCTATGATTTATTGACTACTTTAGAAAGAACGTTGCCCAACTTCTTATATATACCCTGTAGCACAGAATTTTACCCACCCCCGAACTAAAGATAAATAAGATAGAAAATAAATTCTAAATCATTCACTGAATGTGTGTTTATTGAAGAATCATTACTTTTGGCACCACTGTTTGCAAAGCAAATGCTATGCTTTTCCCTCCTACCTCTGAGTCTTTCCTCTTTACAGAGCTCATTATAATTAATATTTCTTCATCTTCTTATATCATGAAAAAACACATATCTATTTCTAATTTGCCATTTAAATCTTAAATACCTATTGTTTGTCTCAACCTGTTTCATTCAGCCTGGTACGTTTTTTCATGTTCTTTCTTTTCTTTGTTGCTAAAGTTCTTAGTGTATTGTTTTTATATCCTTAGCAAATGAACTCTTCATCTATGTTCCTCTCACATTTCACTAATATAATCTTTGCTAAAGCCAATTTGCCATAAAAGTGCTTTGACATATCCTGTATAATAGTGAGACCTGTCCCTTTAAGAGGGTGCACACACCCTAAATGATTGTTACATAGCAAGGTTAAGAAATTTCTCAATGAGCACATTCCATTCATTAATAAAATGCTGAATATGCATTCCCACCCCGGGATATTTAATTGTATTGAAAATCTTTTCGTTTAGAACTTGAATAGTCTTTCCTCATAGCAATCACAAAGGTTCATATTCATCAGTCACATCCAACCTGTCCTTTTCCCTAAGAATCCTGCTTAATAATATCCCCAACTTCTATTCAGATTTAACTCTAAAGAGCTGGCGTGCCAACTGTTGTCTGTGCTTCCTAAGTACTATAAACTTAATATGTCCTTGTACTCATTCACCTACTTCCACCAGTATTACTTCAGCTGGAACTAACAGTTACTCATATATGTCATGGATAAAATTCTTTTCAATAGATGTCTCTGTGTATATCCTTACCCCTCAACATCACCACTGCAATATGACTTATACTATAAAATTCAGTTCTGATTATGTCAATCTCTCGATTAAATCTCCCACATTCTAGGACGTATTCCAAGTTCTCGATCTCAGTTTAACCCTTTCATGGCTGACTCTTGCCATGCTCATATTCCCATTCCCATAGTCTACATTCCAGCCATGCTAATTGTTGGCTTTTCTCTATATTGCTTTGGAATGTCTACATTACTATTACTTCTGTCTCAGATATCCTTATTCTATTCATGTTTGTGAGTTTCAGTCTAGATATCAACATTCTTTATGGCATTTCCCATCAACCATTGTTTGTGAAAATTGGCAAATTTATCATACTTGCCACTAGTATAGCACTGAAGGCATTTGCTTTCTAATTCCTCTGTCATCCAGACAATGGTATAGTGTTTTCAAAAAGATCCAATGTGCTTTGTACTTGTGTTTCTGAAGCTAGCTGTATTGTTGAACTTACTGTATATGCCTTGTCAACAATTGTTGAGTGGTTAATGTTGACCAGCTGTCCAAAATAGAAATGTACTAGTAAGAAAAAAATAAGACTTGAGGTGTTAGAATAGATTGTTAGGCAAGACAAAGTACCTGAAGGATGAAATTAGAAATTAATCAATGAGTATTATTACAAGATGTATTTCTCATGTTTGGTGATAGGGTTTGCTCTCACCTATGAGGTTTAGGCGTCAAACAAGTCACTACTCTTATATAATAAATAAATGACCTCTGTACCTTCTCCTAAGAGCTTTACAAAAAGGAGTAAAGCATTTCATTTTACCATGTTTTACTCTTTTTTGCTAAACTAAGAGATGTCTGAGATAGCTTTGACATATCATACTTGTTTAGATTATACACCTAGAGCAGTGCTTCAGATTTCTTTGTTATTGCAATGGTAACTAAACGCCATGGTTCACGGCAACCTGAGAAAGAAAATGATTTCTTTTAGCTTACAGGTCTCAGTCCATCTTCAAGGGAAGTCATAGCAAGAGGTCAGAGCAAGAACCCGGAGACAAGGACTGCAGCATGTACCAAAGAGGAGCCTTGCTTACTGTCTTGCACCTCAGCTCATGCTCAACTATACTTCTTATACTTGGACCTGTATGGCATGCATGCACTCCTGCATCAATTCACCGTCAAGAAAACAGCATGCAGCGCGTTCAGTTAAGAGAATACTTCCATTCAGATTTTCTTTCCTCACTTTTGTCTGGTTGACAAAAATAAAAAACTAATTAGGACACATGACTAGGTCATACAAAGTCTATCACTTCAAGGCATCACCTTTATTGTATTGTTAATATTCAGGCTAAGTGTGAAATGTTATAAAATTTCAGGTTAATATTAATATCACAATGTAAAACACAGTCTGCGTTTTAAAACTTCCAGAGGGTTTAAAAATTTCATCACTTTAAAGTCTAAGCTCTCTTTTAAAGTCCAAATTTCCTAACTGTAGGCTCCTATAAACAGACAGACAGACAAACAGACAAAACTGCAAACTAGTTATATACTTTCATATTCCAAGAGGGAAGAACCAAGGCATAGATATGAGAACAAAGAAAAACTACAATCACACAAGGTAAATACCTATCTGGTATCTGAGATTCACGTATAATATTTTAGGCTCCCACAACAGTAGCTTATTAAGCTCTGAGCACTCAATGTCTTTTTCAGCTCAAAACTCCAAAATCTTCCCCTTTTCTCCCACAAAAATAGTCCAATTTATAAAAGCCTTCAATCAACTCCATCACAGCAATGTGAACTTTTACTACCAATTGCTGTGTTAGTTTGCTTTTCTGTGCTATGATAAACACCATGACCCAAAGCAACTTGAAAGAGAAAAGACTTTATTCTACCTTTACAGGTTACCGTTCATCATGGAGAAAAGAGAGTGCAAGAACTCAAGACAGGAACTGAAGGCAGAAACTAAAGCAGAGACCATAGAGGAACACTACTTTCTGGCCTGCTTTCAGACTCAAGTCCAGAATGCTTTCTTATATAGCCTAAGCCCACCTGTCCAGTGATGGTACCACTCACAATGAACTGGGATATAAGGGATCAATTAGCAATAAAGAGAATGATTCACATGCATGCCCATTGGCTAGTACAATTGAAGAAACTCTTCAGTTGGGGTTTCCTTTTCCTCTTCAGCTCACATTGACAACAAAAACAAACAGGACAAACAAAGATTCTCAGTTAGAGTCAGGAGAACACCAATTTGTTTGGAGAGATATGATCCAGAATCATTACTTACACGCCTTGTTGTAAGCAAAACTAGGAAGGACCCATTATCATTAATTTTTTTCTCATAGAAAGTTAGTGCGGTGAGAAAAAGGAATTAATTAAATTTTCAACATAAAAAATTATATGTGCTAGATTATGAGGAAATAATGATTTAAAGTGACATATATTTGTGTTCAATCACATGTAAACACTGATAATTATAGAGTCTACTTTTAATGGCCTCTACTTTAAAAATCCAGATTTCCAAGGAAAATAGCATGCAGGATTTATTCATAAAATCATCAAATTGTGGTATAAGAATACATACTAGAATTAACTGTAATGATGATGCATTCAGATAATAATTATATGGATGTCTTATTAGGGTCTTATTGCTGTGAACAGACACTATGACCAATGTAAGTTTTATAAAGACTAACATTTAATTGGGGCTGGCTTACAGGTTCAGAGGTTCAGTCCATTATCATCAAGGCGGGAGCATGACAGCATCCAGGTAGGTACGGTGCAGGAAGAGCTGAAAGTTCTACATCTTCATCCAAAGGAAACCAGACACCAACTCAGCATCCTCAGGCAGCTAGAAGTAGGGTCGTCAAGCCCACCCACACAGTGACACACTTCCTCCAACAAGGCCACACCTTCTAATAGTGCCACTCCCTGGGCCAAGCTAATGTAAACCTTCACAATGGACTAGTCACTATTTTAAAAGGTTTTTATATATTAACAATGTTTTATTTCCAGAACTTCTATTTGCACTAAAATTCTATTTTATTCACATTTTACTGACAGAAATGTTGTTCAACAATGCATGCTTTACAAGTGGCAGAACTATGACTTAAATCTGGAGACACAGTATGAGTCTTCACCTTAGCCAGCATTCTACTTTTGTCTAATGTACTCATTTTATATGTTAAGAAATCGAAGACCAAAAAATTAAACAAATTCCCAAAGAACATTGAAATCTTGCTGTTACACATTAAAGAAACTATGTAATTGTTCTTTTTTCAAAATGATAAATAGGACCAGTCCTAGAAAGTGTTGGTGGGTTCTTGGGGGCTTTGAGGGAGAAATAGAATAGGTATACTTGATAAACATAGAGAATTCATTCGCCTTAGTATGTAATATGAGATATAAAAATATGGCTGAATATTTTGAGTTATCTATTTAATTATGTGGATAATAATTAAAATATTTTAAAGACAATTTCAATTTCTTTATGGAGCTAACCAAGTTTGATAACCTTCTATTTATATTACAAATAGAAAGATAACAATTTTCCAGAAAATACTTTTATAATTGAATTGCATTATAAAGTCGTTCCAAGTACCTTAATATTAGCTAGGCTTTTATCCAGTGTTGAATTAGATCAGCCACATGACAAGGATATTTGATAAGGTAGAAAGTTCTTTGACTTGAAAATAAGCCTTCAGGCCAATGTGATCAGCTCATGCACTAAGGAACTCTGATGTGGTTTACCATTGTTACTTTGTTGAGCCTTTGTTTTTCTCCTAGTGAAACATCTGAGGTACCTGGAACTGTATTAAAAGACTTAATAAACTTATGACACACACTCTCTCTCAATCTTAGAAGATTACCAGGAGAGTCATTATTTCTGTCTGTCATCACATGACGGCCACAGCTCAGATGAGTTCCCTGATGGGCCAGAAGACGCAGTCTAAATTCCAATACAGAAACTCTCAGAAAAAAAGGCAGTCGAAATGTGTTCAAAAGAGCTGAACTGACTCTAGGATTATGTCCCCTTTAAAAGAGGGAGATGGTGACAGAACACCTTCTGTGAGCACCGTGACGATTCCTGTGGAAAGTGTTTTCTGAGAGTCTGGAACCTGGCTTTCTTCAAGAAGCTCAGCAAGACCCACAGATCTACAGCCCTGGCTCATTTATTTGCCTTCTATTGGGTTTCACACTTTATTTGATTTGGGCAGTGATTTCATTTACCCTTTGGACACTGATGCTTGCTCCAATCTGCATTTTGACAACGTTAACTGTCATATAAAACCGAATGCAGTTTGTATCTAGCTGTAGTTTACTAACTTCAAAGCTCCCCACGCATTTCCACTCATGTATTTTCTGGTACAACACACAAACATCTCTACACTCTTTCCTAGGACAGCTGCCGAGACTGTATTCTACATTCACAAAGCTTTTAAACTCGTTTGGAATTTACATATATAAGGAAGAAAGAAAGCAAATGCAACTTAATCAAAAAGAAATTTTCAAGGTGATTATAGACTGTAAGTCTACAGCTCCTCAAAACTGAAATATGAACTTTACACATGCATTAATACATTTATTTTTTCTTTACTTTTTCTTTCTGAGAATAACGTGGCTCGGCTGGTAATTGTGGTTGTGTGATTGATCGTCACTAGTCTGTGGCTCTCTGGGACCTCCTTGAAACAGAAATTGACTGTCTTTGAATGATAATGTCAGTGGGATAGAATGTGTCACTGGATAGTGGTCTCCTGCTGCTACATAAATGCCACAGCAAGCCAGAGGTATTTATAAGGAAAAAGTTCAGGCTAACCTAAGCTTTCTATTTTCAATGCAAAAGAAATTGAGTGGGAAAATGTTAATACAGTAGCTTTTGCTGGAAGTTGATTGAATGAACAATGGAAATTTAAAGCAGACTATAGTGAACTGGGGAAGGATAGACTTAAGATCTTTAGTTCTTATGCATTTAAGCAAAATCTAAAGATTACTTTGTCATGATTGAAACACATTCTTAAACATGATAGCATTACATATACTGAGATTCTCTTAGATTACATTATGTACTTTACTAATCAAATCTCTCTCTCTATATATATATATATATGTATATATATATATACATGTGTGTGTGTGTGTGTGTGTGTGTGTGTGTGTGTGTGATAATGGTCACTAACTCAGATATTGGTAAACTATCTCTTAGTATGACAACAGAATTTTATAAGATTTGAATAATTGATTTATTATATTATAATGTAGCTTATTATAAAACACATATTTCAAACAACTAGCAAATATTTTATAATTATGATTTATTAAGATGATATCCCAGATGTGAAAAAATCTGGCTAAATGCATATGTGATAAATACTGGGAAATATGGTGGTGTTATCAAATTTTCTCATCCTGATTCCGGCAAAAATTCCACATCATACTATTAGTTTTATATTATGCTACAACTTTCTAAGATTGAATTTAGTCTGTAAGGAAAGCAGTAAAATGAAATATAGGTCCATAGCATAGAATACATAGACCAGTAAGAAGTAATATGTGAGTCTAAGGCAATACATTTTCTTTAAATACCCTAGGAGAGGAAATTGCTCTAGAATGTGTTAATATAATATCCCATACTATGTCTTGCTGGTAGCAATCATTAAAGAAGAAATTGATATAATTTATAACCATATATAAAAACTATTTTTTGAACTACCAGAAATAGGTTAACAGAAGTTAAAAGTAACAGGCACCCAGACCACTAAGATGTAGAATTTTAAAACATCAAATTTTCCTGTCTATAAGGCCAAGGTAGTCCAAGCATCTACCTCAACTCTCATGATTTGAGGCCATAGGATAATGAAGATTTCATGGTTTTGTTTGTATTTTGTCTTTGGAAAGGCCAATTGTTCTTTGTGTATATGAGTGCCCAGATACATAAAAAAGATACAAAATTCACAGGAAAAATATTTTTTTGGGGTTGGGGATTTAGCTCAGTGGTAGAGCGCTTGTCTAGGAAGCGCAAGGCCCTGGGTTCGGTCCCCAGCGCCAAAAAAAAAAAAAAAAAAGAAAGAAAGAAAAAGGAAAAAAAATATTTTTAAACCAATTTCTTTCTGGCTACTGCTAAAGATTTGATTAGCACTTTAGATACTGACACATTTTTCTATTAATGAACAAAATATATGAAGAGACATTCTGTCATAATCAAAAATTGTGAAGTAAATGAAAGAATATTTATTTTTAAACAGATTGCAATTATTAAGGCCTCAAATACTGATCTACTTATCATTTGACTATAACAATAATTTAGTACAATCATCTGTAAATATAACATCTCATGCATTTCAAAGCAAGAACCTAAAGGTATGGTAAGATAACTGAGTCCATCTACATTATGGTATTACAGATGCACGCTTCTTTGCTTAAAGACTTTGTTTCCCATGGAAGATGCTTAGGATTATCAGCACTCAAACCTCCACTGCCCATTATGTTGTTCCTATATTTATTTTTTCTCACTCATACGTTCCTAAATCTGAATATTCCAAGTCATATTTAGGCATACATTCTATTTGTCTCATTGATTATCACTTTTTTTTATCAAGAAGGGAATTGACATAGGAAGATTTATATAAATCCCTTATCCAGATAGAGTTAGTGAGTGAAGGGCTACGTCAGATGCACACAGATGTCAATAGAATGTCACTATGAATTTGCAAAAAGAAACAGCTTTATTGTATGGCCAGCCTCTGAAGAAACCAGGTAATAAAGCTGAAATTGGCCAGTCCCATTGTTAGTGGGAGATTTTTCAGAGAGGAAGATTGGAGAATGTGCTTGTTGAGGCCTATGTTCTCCATATGATATGTTTGAATTTGTGATTTCAGAAAAATAACTTGATATTCTCTGTTCATGTCAATCTTGAACACTGAGTCCAAATCATAGGCATCACTAATGAAAAGGCCTTAAAAATTCTGCTGGAACACAGTTCAAACGCTCTATGCTTAGTTGTATTCAGATTATCTAATTCCAATAAGCTACCCATCAGTGGGTCGGGAATATTTTTGTTTGGCAAAGCAACCAATACAATTACTACTTGGTCTACTATTGATAATCCCTATTGGCAGGTGAACATCATAAGGTATATTAGTGTGTTTTTAATACTCTGCCAAGTTATTGGTTCAGAGTACAAACAGTAGACACAAAACTATTTCTATCTCATTGGAATCTTATTTTAAAAGAATAAAGGATGATATAATAACCAGAGCTAGTTTATCCATCAATCTCATCTTCCATTTTGAAGTATCCATTATTAGTCATAGAAGAGGAATTCAGAGAAGACTATTTTTCTTAATTTCCTATACTGAGATTTTACCACTTTTAAAGAGATATTGAAAAGAGAATTGTTCACACGAACTGAGATGTCTATTTATTTTTACCCAAGAATGTTATTACTGTTGACTATTATCTGCCCACTTTTATGGTAATACGCTGTTAATTTATGAATCAGAACACATGCACAATGTCAAAGTACTTCTAATAGTGTAATCAACTTCAGTAAATTTCTGAAATAAGACTGAAATTCGTTGATTAAAGTGATTCATTATATTTCCAAGCAAAGCTCTTTAACCTTTCAAAATTATTAATTTCACTTAAAATAATATTCTAATAATGTAAAAATAGAATATACTGCTGAAATTAGTGGCTTAATACCAAGGCAAGAGCCTTCTATGGAGATATCCTTGCCTACATTTGAAATCATTTCTTATTACTTTGGTATTTAGTGGTAAACACCCTAGTTTATTACTCTAATAATAATTAATTAATTTTCTTAAATTTATGTATTTTACTTAATAACTTTCTTGCATTCATAAGCCTTTGTGGAAATGTCAGAAATACAAACTGAAAGAGAATTGGTAAGAAACACACACACACACACACACACACACACACACACACACACACACACACGCACCATGAGAAGCATAAATAAAGATTATAAAGAGGTAGTGAATGTTCAGGAAATAGTCCCAAATTTTGGTCTCTAACCTTTAAATCTTGGTCAGGCAACAGCGAAAGAGAAGAAAAATGAAATGACACAAGAGAGACAGGAAACTGTCCGACATCTCAGACTTAGAGTTATGAGTTCAAATGTACCCAACAAAATCCACTATGAAGGCTAGCTGCCTGCATATAAACAATATTCCCCTTTCCCACATAAGGAAGCAATAGACCCAATATTATATCTTTGTACTTGACTTTACTCTTTTCCAAGCTGTACCACCCTAACATTATAAGAATCTTACAAATGATATTACAACCCTTTTATAATCAAAATCTGTTCATAATCTTATGGCTTTATAGTAAAGATATTCTCTTTTGCCTTAATGTGATTATCTTGTCAGTCCTCAATACTGTAACAGTATTCACCAGAAACTACCTATAATCTCATTCACTAAAATATCTTCTAAAATATCTTTCTAATTTTCTTAGAAACTCCTACAAGGTAACTGCAGAATTCACCAAAATCCAGCCCTGTATGGGCACTGCTAAAACACTTTCATTGAGTTTCTCTCTGGAGAAACCCACACGATTCACTTGGGTGTGCACTTTCCTTTTCATCTGCCTCCCAGGCTTCTGCCTATCTTCCAGTGTCCACATTAAATCTACGGTAAAAAGAAAATTACTGTTAATAAAAACCTGTGCTTGGCACTGATTCATTCTGATATCTTTTCCTGCAGCAAAGTCAAGAATTCTGGTGTCAACTGAGCAGATATCTAAGAAACAATTCCACAGGCTTCTTTCAGCTGTGCCTCATAGCATGTGTACAGCTATGTCTCTCATTCCGATTGCCATTAACTTACTCTCCTGGTTTACATTCATTTTTTAAAAATGTATGCTGTCGATAAGACAATACTAAAACTGCACCAACTGATAGGCTTTCTGGATGTTTCTTGGTAAGATGGATAAGACGAGTAAATTTTGGGATTAAAATATTATGCAAGGCAACATTTCAAATATTAAAAAAAATGGTCATTCAACACCTTTTCTAAGAATTGCACTTTATGGAATTGTGGCTTATCAATTTATATTACATTTAAAGGTTCCTGATTTCTACTAACAAAGCACTTCGTGTCCAATAGGTTTTGCTTGGGGGACTTTTTGCATGAAAAGAAAAAATATTTGTTATCAATAAAAACACTGCCTTGGGATGAAAAGACACCTCAGCAAATAACAAAGCACACTGTTCTTCTGGAGGGCCTCGGCTCTGTTCCTCACACCCATCTTGGTTGATTCACAGCTGCCTGTCACTCTAAGTCCATGATGTGATACCATATGTGCTTCCCTGTTGGCTCTACAACCCTTGGCGAACACTCAGACACTCAACAAATGCACATACGTAGAAGTGATTTTAAATTACCTAATATTTAATAAGGATTCTATACCATTTATTTGGTTATTTGTGTTTTATTTTTGTGAGGTGAAGGCATTTGACATTATGCCTTAATTTTATCAAAAGTGTATTTTAAAAGAATGAATCCAGGCAAACTTGATCATTTCATGATAAAGATTTTTTGTTAGTTGTACCTTGTAGGTTTCTACTCTTAAACTGCATATTATAACACTTATGTTAAAGTCAAGCTGTTTCCATCTGTTTAGGCTACACACTGCATCACTTAGTAATATAAAAAGAGCAGTTTTCTTACACTTCTGGGACAAAAAAAATCACACAGAATTCATAAGTGATTCAACGCACAAAAATTCATTTCCTGCATAGAGTTTCAGCCATATCGCAATGCCATATCATAAAAACTGTTACTTTTTCTTTGTGTTGATCATAAAGAATTCCAGTAGGTAAACCCTGTAAGATGGGGCACCTCATCATTTCACTTGACTGAGGGACATTCAGGCACAGCAGGCAGAGTTAACTACTCTAAGCCCTGTTTCTCTGAGCCCTAGAATGACCCTAATTGTGACTGCAGCATGTACTATGTTGAAACAAATCTTTCCTCTGTCTATACAACAAGAAACTCAGAATGGAGCTGTAGCTCTGGCAGGATAGAGGACATCTCAACTGCCATTTTGCTAGGACATTGCTTTTCTCTGGTATCTATCAGTCAGGAACTGATGGCAGCCTTCAGTCACTTGCTGCCTTCCTTCCAGCTCAGTTGACTACCCGTTCCAAAGGTTATGGCTGTAGCAGAATTTAAATATTGTGCTTGCTGCTCCCAACACCTCTCTGGTTTGTCATCTGTGAAGCTGTGTCATTCCATTAGCAATTCCTACAAGAACTGTGCAGACACAAAAACAGAACACCATGCAGTTGTGTATTCACAGCAATCCTGGTGACTGTTATCTGCTGAATTGCAGGAGCTTAAGCTCATTAAAATTCCAAGAATCACTCACTGGCAAAAAACTGTATTTAACCCCTTCATGACTATTTTTCAAAGCACAGTATGGTGGGAAGAAAATTTTCTAAAGCAAAACCCTTTGGAATACAAAACAAAAATAAAAATTGACATTTTTATTAAGTAAAATTAACCACTCACTTTTCTTATCTTCATCTCACTTCTATTCTAGAATAATCTTCCATTATCTCTGTCTTGCCCTCACAGAAGTAGATAATATGATGAGTTTTTGTAATGTGAGGTATTATGCTTCTTTCTCTCTCTCCCTCTCCCTCCTTTGTTCCCCCCTCCCCTTCTATGTCGGTTCTCTCTCTCTCTCTCTCTCTCTCTCTCTCTCTCTCTCTCTCTCTCTCTTTTTCTGTGTGTGTGTGTGTGTGTGTGTGTGTGTGTGTGTGTGTGTGTACATGTGTTTGAAGTTCCAAGACTATTTATTTAGGACAAGGAAGCTGTAATTTTAGCAGCTGCTAGGATGATAATGGAAATGAAGAGTAGAGAATGCCATGTCTTCTGAGATAGGGTTCAAATTCACAGCAATAGGGGTCAACACGCAGATGAATGAAGAAACAGATTATGCAAAGAGAGAATTCTTCACAGAGAGTGAGAATATAACAGATTGTCAGAACGAGCAGGGTTGGAAATTTCGGCTGTTTCTGGAGAAGAAGAGACAGAAAAGCCAGCAGGTTGAACAGTTAAAACCTGAAAGTTGGGGCATCTTTTGATAGAGATAGTCAGAATGCCCAGAGTGTCAGGTCAAGCACGTTAGAGTCTTGGCCAGTATTTGAAAAGTTGATAGAAGGAGGATAAAAGGAGACTCTTTTTACTTTAAGCTTAGAAATGTGGACACGTGTAGCAGAAAAGTTCTGTAAACATCTCCCACAACTCTTATTTATATCTTATAGCTTCTCCATGTTGTACATGACGTTGATGAAGGTTTTAAAAAACCAAAGGCAATAAGGAAGGAACACCTGAAGAAAATCAGAAAGTAATTAATGAGAAAGGAGGAAGATAGAATATATACTGCACATGAAAAGAAATGTGGAGGCAAAAAATGCATTGATCTGGGATTTGCACAATTTATATAATCTCTAATACTTTGATGTTCTTATCGCAGTAGACACAAAGTTTAAGTGTTCCTTCCAACTCTGGTTGTACTTCAAAAGTTTGTGTCATGTTCACTTAGAAATAGCATCTATAAGTATATTTCATTTAAAGGGGAAATTTTAAGTTACAAGGAGGAATTGTGTTTTATTTCAGTAATACATCCAGAAAGGAAAATATTCTGTCTGCAATGTGGAGTCTAAGCACAAGCAAGTTATGTAAATCACTATTCTAATAATTAGCTGTAATTTCAAATATATTAAATTTTAGAGAGGTTTAAATTTTAAATGACAAGTTTATTTTCATTTATGAAAAAAATCAAATGAGTATAAAAATTCAAAATAATAATTATCAGTATATTAATATGCATATACATGATCCATTAGTGTTAATGCTGTGCAAGAACACAGAATATTCAGGTATTTTAGGAATCAGAAATCTAGTTATAAGATGCTTCTTAAATCAAGGACAAAATATAATCTAATAACAAAGAGATTATGCAGAAGAAATGAGCAGGGCTCAGGTAGTTATTTAAAAGCCTCACTCATAAGCAGAAAGGAGAACAGAGAAATGGAGCAGAGTAAGCCAAATGGTGAGCAGGGATCTGACTGCATAAGGAGAGTCTTCATTACCTTCCAATCAACACTTCAGACTTGAATTTTGTTCATTTTATTGGCTCCGTCATTAGCCATCAGCTCTTCAGTCTTGCTTGATTGATAGGGAGCTTAACTGTGGGTTTCAATTTCTTTTCTCATAGCACTGACAAAATTCCTGCGAGAAGCAACCTTAAAGGACAATTGCTTCCTCTTTGTTCATTGTTTCCTAGGAAAAAATCCATCATGGCAAAAGGGCATGGTGGTTGGGATGGCATAAACATGAGGTTGGGGTCCCTATATGTTGACCAGACAGAAAGTAGTGAGTTAAGACTAGAATCAACAATGCCAAGCAACCAGAGCTCCAGGGACTAAGCCACTACCTAAAGACTATACATGGACTGACCCTGGACTCTGACCTCATAGGTAGCAATGAATATCCTAGTAAGAGCACCAGTGGAAGGGGAAGCCCTGGGTCCTGCTAAGACTGAACCCCCAGTGAACTAGACTGTTGGGGGGAGGGGGACAATGGGGGGAGGGTGGGGAGGGGAACACCGATAAGAAAGAGGAGGGGGGAGGGGGATGTTTGCCCGGAAACTGGGAAAGGGAATAACACTCGAAATGTATATAAGAAATACTCAAGTTAATAATTAAAAAAAAAAAGAGTGTCTCCTATTAGTGACCAAATTTTACCAGCCAGGCCACATTTCCAAAGCAATCAGCACTCTCCAAAAATAGCACCAAATACTCTGGTTTCTCCGTAGATCCTACAAAACTTTCACTTTTTACGTAATCAGCACCACCTACGAGGATCAGTGTTAAAAGACATGATCCTATAGAGGACATTTAGCAGTGAAGTCACAAGGCTTTCTCATAGGTTGCATAGACTCATGGCCATATTATAAGCTATAGTTATTCATTACAACTTCATTGGTACCTATACTCCCTAAAATCTCAACTAAAATTCTTTCCTGGGAGTCGAGAGAAACCTTACTACAGGGTCCTTTATAGAAAAAAGAAAAAGAAAAAGAAAAGGAAAAGGAAAAGGAAAGAAAGGAAGAAAGGAAGGAAGGAAGCTAAAAACATCCACTATCAAATGGTACAGAGTAAATTAAACTCATTTTATAAATGAGAAATATGAAAAAAGGAGAAAGGAGAAAGAGGAGGAGGAGCTAGAGGATGAAGAGGAAGAAGAGGAGGGAAAGGAGAAGGAGGAAGAGAAGAAGGAGGAAAAACTGGAACAAAGAAAGACTGCAACCCATCAGGGCAACAACGAGACAGCTTCATACCCAGCATCGCTGGCTCAGTGGCAGTCTTAGGTTCCAATGGCTTGAGTAACATATGACTTCCTTAGGCCACTAATTACTACTTTTGATATCTTCTCTTCCAACTTCAGAGGAGTAGTCTTGTTCTAAAATACTGAAAATATTTGAGGAGCATTCTCCTTAGTCATCAAATACTACACTCAAATTGACATC
This sequence comes from Rattus norvegicus, assembly GCF_021556685.1. NCBI lineage: Eukaryota > Metazoa > Chordata > Mammalia > Rodentia > Muridae > Rattus > Rattus norvegicus. The sequence continues at coordinate 8,820,238 of NC_141551.1, read as the reverse complement.
TGAATATCATTTGCATTAATATGTCAAATTACGTTATGACACAGTATGATTTGTTTGGGGCCATTGTTGGAAGACAGTAAAAAAAAATAGGGCTAGTAGGGGTGCGTAGAAGATGTAAATTCTTCATGCTTTCCCAAGTTGTGAAGGAAGACACCAACAGTCTAGACATGGAATGAATAATGAAGCCTGCTCTTTAGACTGTTCTACACAGAGTAGTCATGTTTCAATATAAGTTATCAGGTACAAGATGAACACTATATATTAGCTATCCGTGGCTTCGTACCATATGTAATGGCTTGAGATACTAACTTCCAAATACATTATTCTGCCACTCTGTTCAGCTCACTGAGACTTAAATAAATCCATACCAAGGGTTATACAGATGACCCTGGTTGAACTCAGGGCTTCACAAAGTAAAACAAAGGGCCTGGATACAGAGAAGTTAAGTATAAGGGAAAATAGATTACAGGAATGGGATGGATATAAGAGGGCAGAAACGAAGGTAATCAGAATGGATTATCAACTCGCCAAATAAAAATTTAACAAAACAAGAAAAAGAAAGTTTTGCTTTTAATCTACCCATTGGCTTGAAATTGTGAATAATCCTAAATATTTTGCTGTTGTTTCTCATACACATGCATGCATACATTCACCCCTACCTATGTGGGTTTCAATGGTGTGGTCACTGTGAAAAGAATATGATGTAAAGCCCCAAAGTAGTGATTTTATGTCAACTTGACCCAAGCTAAAGTCATCTGCAATGAGGCAATTTCAACTGAGATAGTGCCTCCATATGATCATGCCATATCGGCAAGCAAGACTATAGGGTATTTCTTAATTAGTGATTTATGTGGGTGCTGCCAACACTGGTGTCTGGTCATCCTGCCACCTTTAAAAAAGATTGAGCAAGCCACAGAGCAACAAGGCAGTGAACAGTACCACCTCCAACAACCCATGGTCTCTGCATCAGCTTGTGCATCCAAATCCCTGCCTTGAAAAGTTCCTACCCTGATCTCCTTCGATGATGAACAGTGGTATGGAAGTGTAACCACCATAAACTTTTTCCTCCCTGACTTGCTTTTGTCATGGCGCTGTATGATAGCAAGAGTAACTCTAAGACAGGCAGATGTTTTGTTTTGTTCTACTTTTATCGTTTTATTTTTGCCTCTGTCATTAGCCATCAGTTCTTCAATCTTGCTTGACTGATAGTTAGCTTAACTGTGAGTTTTGATTTCTTTTCTCCTAGAACTGACAAAATTCCTGGCAGAAACCATCCTAGGCTGGTTTCAAACTAGTTATGCAGTTTGGGATGATCCTGACTTTCTGATCTTCCTGCCTCCACTTCCTGAGATGAGAGTAAGTACAACCACTTCTGTTTGATGTGCTAGTGATCAAATCCAGGGCTTCATGCTTGGTAGTCACACACTCTAATCACTAAGCTATCGTCCAGCCTTCCTAATACAGTTTTAATGGTTCAGTAACTATTAGTGTATCCTAAAGGATGACAGATATTCAAATACAACATAGATAAACAAGAGGAGCCCAGGTCTTGTTGGAATGAAGATCACTTTAGAAGGAATTAATTCCTATAAGAAAGAGATAGGACAAGCCAACCTTATATAATACACAGGTCAAGAAATGCAATGATCAGTATTTAAACCCTTCACCAACAGAAATTTCAGCCCAGATGAAGAAGTAGCAAACACACACACACACACACACACACACACACACACACACACACACGAAGCAAGGAGGGGAACAGGGAGAGATGCGACTTTTCACCTTGGAACAGAGACCCCAGCTTCTCAGATACTTAGAAGAATTGTTTTGTTTTGTTTTTTGACTTAGGAGTTTTTCTACTTAGTTCAGTTTAAACTTTGCCATGCCTCCTGAGATTAGCAAGCTTTTTCTTAGGTAGAAGAACATGAGCAACATGCTTACCAAGCTAGTTTTGTGCACTTTCACAGAAGAAAAGGCAGCCACCAAGGCTCCTGAAACAAAAACAACAGCAACTGAATGAGGGTAGGAAAGCTTTCTGGAGAATCTGATATTCTGTTAGCACATTTCTTATTAAATAGAAAGCTCAAGCATCAGAACAAGACAGCCATGAAGGTGACACTTGAAGGAAACTGAAAGAGGTGAGATCTCAAGTGACTGTGTTTGACCTCCTGCTTAACACATATTTGGCCTGAACTAAAAGGGGAATATCATGTTATGTTGATGCAATTTCCCACCTGGATGGAATTTCTTCTGAAAGGAATGAGAAACACACATTCTCTTACGAAAGTGCTGTAATATTCGTGTAATCTTTAAATGAGTCTATGGGGTCTATAATATGAAGTATTTTATGGTTGATGTTCTCTTATGGTGCCTGCTAATTTCACAGAAGAGAACCAAACACTATATTATCAAATATTATTGCCTTTATTTCTGCATGTCTTTTTCTATTACCTCGGCCAAGAGAGATGTGATCTTTCTGGTGTGCTTCCGGTTCAGAATTGTTTTCCTGACTGTTTAGTGTAGAAAGCCAAAGTAGATGCCAGTGACTCTCAAGACAAAAGATCGGAGGCCAGAAACCACTTCTATTAATATGTAACATTTGGGAAGAAGGAAATTGTGTCTGTAATATTTACACTAATGCATCTTCCCCATTCATAACATGTGGGCCTGAAGACAATTTATCTGTATGATGGAATGAACTAAAACAGCAAATGATTTACCTACCCTATCCTCACACACTGAAAACTGAACAGTAACGGTGGAATTCACATTACACTCAACTGAAGTTCAAGGGAGGGTCATACTAAAGCAATTCTAAGATACTGTGTGCCTTAGACAAATATTCAACTCTCAGTCTTTCTTACATAATGCTAATTTATTGAGGAAAGTAAAACATCCATATTAATAATTTTATCTTTTTTATACATATTATATTCTTGTGTCTGTGTATGTATGTGTGTATGCGTGTGTGTGTGTGTGTGTGTGTGTGTTTGTGTGTCCCCATTTGCTCCATCTCTACCTGTCTCTAAAGAGGTAATAGGATGACAGTGGATCCCCAGAAACTGGAATGAAAGCAGCTGTAAGCTGTCTAACGTGGGTGCTAGAAACTAGTCATCTGCTCTGCATTCTTCATGAACAACTTCAAAACTTCATGAAAAACACACCCTCTTAGCCACTGAGCTCTCTGCTCTGCATTCTCTCTCTTGTTTTTTGTGTTTTAGATAATTGCTACTGATTTTGTATTTATATTTTTTTTATTGAAACAAGGTTTTGCTATTTAGTCCAAGCTGGATTGAGAGTCATTATCTAGCCAAGCATCAGACAGTCATGCATTCTTAGCCTATGTAGTATTAGCATTACAAATATATACTGCCATGCCTGGTTTCTATAATATTGAAATAATAATGATATCCTTTTTGAAAAATCACATAAAATTTTGAATATTTTATGCTTCTTTGTATGTGCAATAGAGTAAAAAATGTCTACTCTCAAGCCTAAGGAATTATAAATGTATTTTATGCATACATGTAAGTAAATATGTACTTAATATTTACATATTTGATCTAAAAGATAGACCTGAAGTGTGAAAATTCTAGACAACTACTTCAATTTTTCTATATTGGACTATAAATGAGCATATTGTTTCTATTTTCCCAAAGGGTATATTTATGCCAATATGTTAGATGAAAACAGTACAGCCTCAAATAGCCAAATTTGATTTGGCATTACTTTGAATTGGACCCTTCAAAATGGTTCAGTTTTAGGGTAAATAGTTGAGGCTATAAATCATCATTTACATTTTCCAGGTATCTATATTTAGTGCATATATATATGATAATAATGTAAAGAATCATTAAAATTTGTTAGAGTGATCACACCTGTAGTCCTAGAACTTTAGAGTCTGAAGTAGGACAATCATAATGGCGTACTTAGAAAAAGAGTGGCCCTCACAGGCTCATATATTTGAAGGTTTAGTCACCAAGAAGTTGTATTATTTGAAAGGATTAAAAGGATTAGGAGGTAAAAACCTTCTGAATGAATTGTGGTATAGACGTTTTGCGCTTGAAATGTCAAAAGCCCATACCAAGCTCAGAGGTTTTTCTCTGTGCAGTGGATCACAATGGAGTTTTCTGTTACTGTTCTGTCACCTGCCTGCACACTGCTATACTCTGCATAGTGATAAGGAAGCAAAATGCTGAGACTCTGAGGGGGGCACCAAGTCAATGCTTTTTAAAAAAAGAATTATGCTTGCCTTGGCCATGGTGCCACTTTACAGCAATAGAACAGTGACTAAGACAGAACTTGGTATTAGCCATGATGTACATTTCAGGTCATCAGGATTAGATAGTGAGACATAAAACATTTTTTAATGAAATGTGACCTATAAGTTGCTTTAAGCATTTGAGAAGTTTTTATAAAATGTATGGAAATGTTTCAAATATAAATTTTTACATAGCATAAAATATATAAATGGCTTTTGCAATTTGTGTCACTTGCCTATTCATGGATAACAAATCAACACAGCCTTAGTATCTTAGATAATCTTGATAGCATCTACTTCACTGAAAATTCTGAGCATTAGGTAAGGATTGTAGAGAAGCTCTTCCTTCCTCCAACTGACATAATGGATAGGCTGTCAGCAAATTTACTACTATTGTGAAAGCTGTCTACAAGCATGCTAACAAAACCTGAAAGCCAAAACAGGCTCATGATCTGACTTTCGCAAGTAAAGTTTTATTGAAACAAATCCTTAGTCACTTGATTTTATATTAATTATAGCTTGGTAGCCACTTTATGAACAACACAACTGAGTAATGATGACAGAAGTATAAATATGCTACAATGAAATATTATTCAGTTTCTATATGAATATATGCATATATGTGTGTATATGTGTGTATGTGAGTGTGTGTATGTGTGTGTTGTGTGTGTGTGCATATACATTATTCTGACCTTCACCTTTGCTATTATTGTAAGTACTTGTTAACTGGTGGCCAAAATCTCAGATTTAGTTGAGAGTAATACATTTAAGATTCAGAAAAGAAGGGCATGCATACTTCTACCATCAACCCTCGCTCAGCCTCATATTTATTTCAAGCTATAAATATAATCTACTTCCAAATCTCCCACAAAATCTTTTTAAAATATCAACATTTAAAAACCTCAAACCTCTTAATTACACGCTCCTATGAATATAGGTGTTAAGCTGCATATACTCAACATATTGCGGTGCCAAGTAAACATCTTTATTCCAAAGGAGAAAATCCAAGGCCAAAACAAATAGCAATCGCACCAAAGCAAAGTCAAATAGAGAAAAGAAAAACATCAACTATTTCAGCTCTAATGACCAACATCTGAAAATATGAATACAATTTTCAGTGGGTCCAAAGAGATTCTACAGCAAAAATTTTGGAATGTTTTTTTTTACTGTTCCATAACTTAAATATGATAATATAGATTTACAACACTTAACCTCTAATATTATCTCAAGCAATGTTATACTAAATAACACCATAAATACATTTTATTATATTTAATAATATGCATAAAGAAGTATATACTATATTCTTTACAAATAATATGAAAGTATGTCAATTATAGTTCTTCTTTCTGTAACTGGTTACATGACAATAGCTGTTATTTATCAGTTCCCCTAAAGTCACCAAACTTCTAATATTGTAGGAAGGCTCTACCATAGTCTACAGACAACTATTCTCTCTCTCTCTCTCTCTCTCTCTCTCTCTCTCTCTCTCTCTCTCTCTCTCTCTCTCTCTCTCTGAAATACAGCTGTTGTCCTGCTATTGGGCCTTAGTGGACCACTCAGTTATCATGAGGCCAAGTTACCCATCATGAGCTGGGTATTATCAGAACTTCATAAAATTGGACATTCAGAGCTGCAATCTATTATCCAAAAGAATGGTATATACATGATTGGGTCTGAGTAGGTCCTAATGGCACAAGCAAATTATATGAAGTTGTCCAAATGCCTATGGTTTCAACTGTTACAAAGCTGCCTGCTATTGTGGTAAGCTCTAAAAAATGAATCCGAAATTTCATTGGAGACTCCAGATGTTAGAGTTGCCAGAGTGAGGAATGCCTACCACGGAGGCTATCTCAAAGCATTTGGAAACTGTCTAACACAGAAGTAGGGTGCAGTCAACAAAACTAAAAGGAGTTAGAGATCTGAAGAGTGTTTTGACATCAGACCTCCTAGGTTTTCTGTATTGCTTAGGCACAGTATTTCATCAATATCTCCCCTCCCTCCCTGCTTTTTGAAGCAATGTATACTCCAAGACATTTTATGTTGGAAGTATGTTACATGTTTTTTGATTTTTAATTTTTTTTATTTTACAGTTGATTGCTGTTGAGAGATTGCCATCATTCTCAGAGGAGACCATAACCTTTGGACTAACACAGGACTGTTATGCGGGCTTTTGAATTGAACTGAATGCATCTTTGCATTATGATATAGTTATAACTCTACAGGGGATTCGGGCGGGAGATGAGATGGGGGAATATGATGTGGTGGTTTGAACAAAAATGGCCTCCATAATTAATGTTTGAATGTTCAGAGAGTGGAACTATTTGAAAGGATTAAGAGGTATGGCTTTGTTGGAGGAAATATGTTACTGGGGATGGGCTAGAAGGTTTTAAATGCCTAAGCCACGCCCAGTGACTCTCCCCCTTCCTCCTGCTTGTGTCTCCAGATGTAGAACTTTCAGGGCTTTCTCCAGCACCATATCTGGCTGTATATCATCAGGCTTTTTACCTTTCTGACAAACTTCTGAAACTGTACACAATCCCCAAATAAATACTTTCTTTTATAAGAGCTTCTATGGTATTAGTGTCTCTTAATAGACCACTAACTAGGACACCATCCTATATTTTGTCAGCAAGCATGTCAGCAAATTTTTGGGTTCTTTACCTGTAGGGTGTCCCATATCTTCAGCCCTAAAGTATCTCTTGTCATTTGTTACCATGCCTGGATTGGACTTTTGTAATTTTCCAACAATCTTTGTAACTGGACATTATAACCCTAAGATATGACCTAAAGAATTTCCTGCACTCTGCATATTCTTTCTTCTATCACTCTAGCTATTTTAAGGTAAATAGTTAACTTAATACTTAATTTTAGGATAATAGTTAAAAAAGTATGATTCTTCATGACATTTGAAGACAACCCTTAGCTATTTTTAAAATTTTTTCATTCTTCTATGTATAGCATCCTCTACTTTTACTAGTTTTTTTTCACATCCTCAGTAAGATCGTACTATACCCCATTATTCCTGTCTCTGTTTCTTCCCAACCCTCATCCTCAGAATAGTCCAATTTTGCTTTCCAAGATTTTGCATTTACTCTAAGATACACATTCACATCTGAAGATTTGGGGCTAGAAGACTGTGATGAGAAAGAGTACTGAAAATGTTTCTTTCTGAGTTTGGGTTACCTCATTATGTATATTTGCCCTCTGTACCTGAACTGAAGAACAAAACATATATGTAGTAAATCGTTCTTGGAAATTGGATATCTGTAGGCAAAGAATGAAACTATTGTATCTACCTTTACAAAACTAATTCCAAATGGATCAGATACCTAAATGTGAACCTTCAACACTAAAACTGCTAGAAGAAAACATAGGCAGTGCTTTGTATGGTATTGATGTATGAAAGTATATATATAAATGTTTTCTAGCTATATTTCCTTGAAAGTTACATTTTTTTTCCTTTTTTTTTCGGAGCTGGAACCGAACCCAGGGCCTTGCGATTGCTAGGCAAGCGCTCTACCACTGAGCTAAATCCCCAATCCTGAAAGTTACATTTTTATTTACAACTCTCTCTCTCTCTCTCTATATATATATATATATATATATATATATATATATATATATATATATATATGTGTGTGTGTGTGTGTGTGTGTGTGTGAGTGTGTGTGTGTATGATGTATATATGTGTATATAGGCATGTAGGTATATTGTACATATGTATATATTACTTGCATTATTCACTTGTCAAAAAAAAGAACATTTAAGTTGATTCTATTTCCTGGCTATTATGAATTGAATAGCAAAGAACATGGTTAAGCAAGTATCTGTTAAGTATAAGTCCTTTGAGCATATGCAAGCAAGTAGAATAGATGGATCGCATGATAACTTTATCTCTACTGTTCTACTAAATCTGCACACTGAGTGCCATAGTGGTTGCATCAGTTTGCCATCTCACCAAGAGTTGATGTGAGTTCTGTTAGCCTGCATGTCTTCCAGCCTTGTTTCCTGTTGTTCTATCAACTGTTATCATTGTTATCATTCTCACTAGTGTGATGATGAAAGCTCATACTTGACTTCATTCCTTCTCTAATTACTAGGGACAACGAACTTTTTTTAAAAGATATTTCTTCATATTTCTTAGCCTATTTTCCCCTTCCTGGGAGAACTTACTGTTCAATTCTCATGCCTATATGTTAAAATGGCTTGATTGGTTTGACTTTTTGTCTTCTTCTCTCTCTACTTTAAGTTCTTTATGTATTATGGGAATAATCATCTGCTAGTTGTGTATTTGGCAAAATTGTTACAATTATTTGGTCTTCTTTTTCACTCAGTTGAGTATTTCCTCAGCTATGCAGTAGATTTTATTTTTATGATGTCTAACTGGCCAATTGTTGGCTTTAATCCTAGATCAAATGCAGCCCTAATCAGAAAGGCCTTTTCTATATCTATATCATATAGAGCACTGCCTATGTTTTCTTCATGCAGTTTCAGTGTGTCAGGTTCACATTTAGGTCTCTGATCCATTTGGAGTTAGTATTATAAAAGGACATCCAGGTCTAATTTCATTATTTTGCATATGGATATCAAATTTCCAAGAGCTATTGTTGAATATATTTTTGTTATTTCATTCAAGTTAATGGCATTTTTGGCAAGTAAAAGAAGTTTTAATTATGTGTATTAATGTGTAGATTTTCAGATGTGTTCCATTGATTTACAAATCTGTGCTTGTGCCTCCCTGCCTCCTTTCCTTCCTTCCTTCATAAAGGTTGATGTCATTATGCAGGTGAAGATAGAACGAGGCCTGTCATTGGACAAGAAGGAAGGATGAGCTAGAGAAAAGTTTTAGAGAGGAGGAGACTAGAATGAGAGGAGAGGGAGCAGCTGAGAGAACATGGCAGCAGATGTCAAGATTTCTCTCTGCACATTTACAGGTTATTATGACTATTCTTAAGGGATGGATGTGTACAGGACTTTGTATGTCTAGATGAACAAATATTATCTGGTGGGCAGTTTATATCCTTATCAATTGGTTGTAAGTTAATGGTATGGATGTATTGTACATTGAGTAATTAACATATAAACCTGGTGGTTGGGTTTGTTGAGTTTGTTAAGTCATGTTTTCAAGGAGTTGTTGGGAGTGCAAGCAGAGTCCATGACAGAAAGCTGTGCTAGGCTATAAAATGCTTGGTGCTAACATGGTGAGGACTGGCACAGCCCGCAGAAAGTGATGTGTGTGTCAGGCATGGTAACAGCCAACTTAGGGGACAGGGTGTGAAAGTGGCTGACAGAGAAACAGCCAGAGCTTGCAGATCCATGCAGAGTGGGAATGCTTGGGAACCGGTCTCGCACATTTTAAAAAAAAAATTATCACAACACCTTCCTTTCTTCCTTTTTTCTTTCCTTCCTTCCTTCCTTCCTCCCCCCGCCTCAATAGTTAAGGAAGAATTGTCTTCTTCAAATGTCTGGTAGAATTCTTCTATGAATCCATCTGTCATAGTAGTTAATGTTTTTGAGCTACACATCTTTTTATTACTACACAAATCATGTTATTTCTTATGCCTCAGTTTATGTTGCTGACTTTTTAGTTTTATTTTGGCGTTTTGTCTGACCTAGAAATTCAGCCACTTCTTTTAGGATTTACAGTTTAATGGAGTACAGGTTTTTAAAATATTTCCTTAAAATATTCTGAATTTTCTGGTGTCTACTGTATTGTTTCTCTTTTGATTTCTGATTTTGTTAATTTGGATTCTCAATTTATTTTGGCTAGTTGACCCAAGAATCTCTCAAGTTTGTATATCTTCTCAAAAAATTCAACTCTAAGATTTGCTGGTTCATTGTATTGTTTTCTTTGGTTTTTATTATAAATTTCTGCTCTAATTTTTATAATTTCTTTGACTAGAATGGATATGATTTTAACTGTTTTAAATTTTTTTAAGTTGCATTATTAAGATATTCATTGGTGCTCATTCTGATTTCCTAATATAGACATTGAGCTCTAAATTTTCAGTGTGTCCCTGAGGTTTGGTTGTATTTTCATTTTCATTTATTTCCAGGAACTTCTCTTTTCTTTTTATTGATTTCTTCTTTAACTCATTCATCATTTCATAATAAGTTGTTGAATTTCCATGAGTTTGTATATTTACCAGACTAAAGATACATGGAGTAATTTTAGTCATCTTTAATTTGGATAGATTTGGTTTATGTCCCAGGATGTGGTCTATTTTATAAAAGCTTAAGTATATTGCTTAATTGAAAGTGTATACTTCAGGCTTTTGGATAGAATGTTCTGTTAAGTTTATTTGATGTAAAATGCCAATTAATTCTAATGTTTCTCTGTTTATTTATTATGTATTGGTCCAAAGATATTGTCTACTGAAAAATAGTGACCTATTCTTATTGGATTGATGTCAGTCTATATTTTTTTAATCTGGTAGTAGATTTTCTAGTAGAAATGTGGGGCAGGCTCTGAATGGGTGTTCCTTCTGTGTCTGTTTTAATCTTTGCCTCTCTATTCCCTGCCAAGGGTATTCTTGTTCCCCTTTTAGAGAAGGAGTGAAGCATTCACATTTTGATCATCTGTCTTGAGTTTCATGTGTTCTATGCATCTAGGGTAATTCAAGCATTTGGGCTAATAGCCACTTATCAATGAGTGCATACCATGTGTGTTTTTCTGTGATTGGGTTACCTCACTCAGGATGATATTTTCGAGTTCCAACCATTTGTCTATGAATTTCATAAAGGCATTGTTTTTGATAGCTGAGTAATATTCCATTGTGCAGATGTACCACATTTTCTGTATCCATTCCTCTGTTGAAGGGCATCTGGGTTCTTTCCAGCTTCTGGCTATTATAAATAAGGCTGCTATGAACATAGTGGAGCACGTGTCTTTTTTATATGTTTGGGCATCTTTTGGGTATATGCTCAAGAGAGGTATAGCTGGATCCTCAGGTAGTTCAATGTCCAATTTTCTGAGAAACCTCCAGACTGATTTCCAGAATGGTTTTACCAGTCTGCAATCCCACCAACAATGGAGGAGTGTTCCTCTTTCTCCACATCCTCGACAGCATTTGTTGTCACCTGAGTGTTTGATCTTAGCCATTCTCACTGGTGTGAGGTGAAATCTCAGGGTTGTTTTGATTTCCCTTATGACTAAAGATGTTGTACATTTCTTTAGGTGTTTCTCAGCCATTCGGCATTACTCAGCTGTGAATTCTGTTTAGTTCTGAACCCCATTTTTAATAGGGTTATTTGTCTCCCTGCGGTCTAACTTCTTGAGTTCTTTGTATATTTTGGATATGAGCCCTCTATCTGTTGTAGGATTGGTATAGATGAAATTTCTTACAGTGGAGAGCGGGAACTTGTAGAGCCCACCTCCATCAGAAAGACAAGTTATCGAGTGAGGGAACTGGTTGCCATTCCACAGTCAAAACTCTGACCCATAATAATTTTTCCTGTCTGAAGGAACTGCCAGGAGAGAGATAGAGAAGAGCCTGAGGAAAAGAAGGTCAAGAGACAGGCCCAAAGTGGGATCCAGCTCAAAGGGATGCCCCAAGGACTGACACTTTACTGAGGCTTTGGGAGCACTCACAAAAAGGGGCCCATCATGACTGCCCTCTGAAAAACCCAAGAAGCAGCTGAAAGAATCAAATATTTGCACCAATCAAAGAACAGAAACTGCTGACCCTTGTGGTTGAATTAGGGAAAAGCTAGAAGAAGCTGAGGAGAAGAGTGACCCTGTAAGTGGACCAGCATTCTTAATTAATCTGGGCCCCCAATGTCCTTAGACATTGGATCACCAGTCAGACAGCATATACCAACTGATATGAGGCCTCCAACATATATACAGCAGAGGACTGCTGGGTCTGTTTTCATCCAGAAAAAATGCACCTAACCCTCCAGAGACAGGAGGCCCTAAGGAGTTTAGAGTTATGGTGGAATGGGTGGGGAGGTGACATCCTCCTAGTGGAGACAGGCAAAGGAGGGCTGCAGCGAGGTTGGGAGGCATCTGGGGCCGAAGGAAGGAGGTATGGGATGTGGAACAGTCGGAGGATGGACCAGGAGGGGAATAAAATTTGAAGTGTAAAAAGAAAAAGAAACATAAATTATAGTAATAATTTATGTATTTATTGTAGAAAACAGATAGATATATTTTGATTCTTGATCCATTCAGTTATCCTAAGTCTTCTGATTGGATAAGTGAGTCCATTAATAATTAAATTCACTACTGAAATCTGTATGATACTGCACAGCTACTGCATGAAATCATTATGTTTTTGATTTTTGTAGGTGTTGTTTATATTCTTAGTGGAACTTTTAGTAGTTACAGCTTCATATTTCTTTCCACAGTCTCTTGGATACATTTAATCCTTTTTTAGCCTGAAATACGGCTTCTATTTTATGTTGGTTTTGTTAGATAACATTGTTTTAGGATGTTTATATCCCGGAACATTATTGTCTATATCCTTCAATTATAGTAGATAACATCGCTTCGGTGATTTAGTTGATGTCGGCCATGATGATCCTTTTAGAATTGGAATGCATTGTTTTATACTCTTCTGGATTTTGATATTTCTGCTAAAAACACGCTGCAATTCTGATGGGTTTTCCTTTTTATTCGACTTGTGATTTTGTTTACAGTTTTCGATGAACTTTCTTTATTTTATGCATTTAATGGTTTAACAATACATGATGAGGGGTTTTTCTTTTTGACCTTGTCTTTTAGATGTTGCTTGTATCCATTTGGGTGCATCTTCGTTAGTTTGGGGAAGTTTACTTCCAGGATCTTTTAGAAGATCTGGTCTATGTCGCTGACTTGAAATTCTTCTCTATCCTCTATACTTTTAAGTGGAAGGTTTTATGTTTTCATGGGGTCCCACATTGTTGGCATGTTTCTTTCCTGTGTTGTGTTTTTTAATTATTCTTAATTCTTTTTTTTCCTTAGCAATTTAGCTTGGTTTTTTCATTCTTTTTTTAAATTTTTTATTAGATATATTTCTTTACTTACATTTCAAAGGTCATTCCCCATTCCAGTTTCCTGTCCATAAGCCCCAATTTCCTCCGGTCCCCCTCCCCTGTATGGGTATTCCCTCTAAACATCCCCCTTATTGCCCCCTCCTCCATATTCCCCTGCACTGAGGGTTCAACCTGGGCAGGACCAAAGGCTTCCCCTTCCCCTGGTTCCCCCAACAAGGCTTTTCTCTGCTATATATGCAGTTGGAGCCCTGGGTCAGTCCATGTATAGTCTTTCGTTAGTGGTTTAATCACTGGAAGCTCTGGTTGGTTGGCATTGTTGTTTTTGGGGGGGTTACAAGTTCCTTCAACTCTTTCAATACTTCCTCTAAATGCCCCCAAGGGGGTCCTCTTCTCAGTTCAGTGGTTTGCATTGAACTCTGTATTGGACATGCTCAGGATGTGTCTCTAAGGAGAGATCTATATCCGGTCCCTTTTCAGCATGCATTTTCTAGCTTCATCAATTTTATCCAGTTTTGGTGGCTGTATATATATATATGGGCCACATGTGGTTCAGGCTCTGAATGACCATTCCTTGAATTGCTGCTCTAAAGTTTGTTTCCATATCCCATCTTATGGATATTTTTCCCCTTTAAAGAAGGAGTGGGAGCATCCACATTTTGGTCATCCTTCTTCTTGAGCTTCCTGTGGTCTGTGGATTGCATCTTGGGTAATTTGAGCTTTTCGGCTAATATCCACTTCGATCTACTACTTCATCCTTTATTCCGGATATTCTGTCTTTTGCTTCATCTGTTGTGCTTGAAAGGCTTTCCTTTATGTTTTCCAGTTAGAATGTTGTATTTCTTTTTCATCTCAACTTCAATTAATCTCGAATCCTTTCAATATTCTATGTCTACTTTATTTTCATATCCTGTATTGTCTTTGCCATCTCTAGCCTTCTTATGTTTCAGTTTTTGGGACATCACTCAGACATTTCTTTGCTGTCTTCCTCTTTCATTTTATTGAGATGTTCCCTATTTGTCTTCTTATACTGTTGAATTCTTTGATAGCATTTATTACTGCTCTTTTAAATTCTGTGTCTCAGCAAACATTTCTCCAGGTTTGGTGACTTTTGGAGTAGTGATATCGTCTTGATCTTTCATATGGTTGCTATGTTTGGAGTGAGACCCTGGGCACATAAACTGCTTTTGCTAATTCTGTGTCTGTTGTGAACACAGAAGGTTGGACAGGAGAAGAAATATGTTGATGTTGGGGCTATATATTCAGAATGACTTATCTAGAATGAAGTCAGATGGACACAGAGCATTGGGCTGGTATATAGGATGCAATTGCTGGCTCAAACCTGGAGTTTAAAAATAGATCTGGGAATGGTGAATGGCATAGAGAGAGCTTGATCAGATCCATTCACGGGACTAGACCCTTGAGAAAGATGTGTAGAATCTGGCTATGTAGACATATTAGATGTGGTGTGAGAGGGTCTTACATATAAGTAGAAGGCAGGAAGACTCCAGGTGGAAGAAAGAAAGCCTTGCCATTGGTTAAACCACAGGGAGAGCTCTACAAACTAAGCTTGGGTACTGTATGTCAAACCACGGTTAGATCTGGGGGTTTAAGAACAGTCAGTGAAGAGAATTAGGAAAAAAAAATCTCTAGCTAAACTTAGAAAAAATCTCGCATCTCTATCTATTAAAAGGAGGAAGGCCAACAAATGTAAGTTTTGTTTTTCAAACATGGTAACTGTTGACAAAATTTTAATGACATGTATTTAAATCACTCATGTCATAAAACTAATAAATGTTCTTTGAATATTTTTGAAGTATTATAGTACAAATTACTGTAAGTATTATAGTAAATAGCCACATTCCATGTTAAGGTAATCTATATTTCACTATGGGTAAAGTGTAATAACCATGTAAGTGAAATCTGTAAGCATGGTAGTTTTAGAGAATAACTAATGGTACAGTAAGGAGAGGTTGTAATGGGACCTCCCTTTGTTAAGTTGAACTTTGCCACATTAACAATATTTTAGCTGAAATAATCAGAAATAGTTGCTAAATACAGCAGGTGCAAAGACAAAAATAAGAGCTTATTTTAATAAAATTAAAGTTCTTTGAAAGTTGAAAGACAATCACTGCTATTGCAAAACATAGTTGTAGTTTTGGCGAACATGTCAAGAGATGAGTAAAATATAATTTAAATAAAAATTTTAAAGCAGAGACAAAGAGATTTAACATGCCTGCCACATATTATGTTGATGGTACAAATAAGAGAGCATGCTCAATTATCTCTTGAAATTCAGTCTGGCATAGTTTTGTCTTCTTCTGGGATTGGTGACTACAAATTTGACTTTTCATTTTTAAGGGCTTTTCTTACCCAGTACTCCATGTCCACAAAAATACTTTTGGTAGCAATAGAAGTTCCTAAAAAATTTTCTTCACTACTGATGTGTGACTCAGTTTGACTAATATCATAACCCTGACTTTGATTTCTTGCAAATAAAGGCTGCTGTCATGGTTGCCTCAATAAAAAATGGAACAAATTTAGAGTCTAGTGTTCCAAAGTGGCTGTCAGCAGCATTTGTGGTACCATGTGACTTTCAGTGGGATGACTGAAAATCCAGATATGTTTAAAGTTTTTATCTATAAATACTATTAATAAAATGGACTACTTTAGCTATAGCTCATGTTAATCACCCAGAATATTAAAAAAGGGAGCAATCAATATGGCTTCTTGAATGTTGCTAGAGTCTAAGAATGTCATTTTTCTGGGATAAAAGAAGCAGCAGCAACATTGGCTTGGCCACATCTGTAGAAAGTACAGTAAAAATGGGAACTGTCACTTGACTTTGCCATGTTTGAGGAATTGCTACATCTCAAAGTTGCTAACAGTTAAGTAAGGAATAATCAATGTAGTATCAGTGGTCAAGTGTCGTCTGAATTATAATGGAATTGAGTTGCTAGAACAAAAAGCCCAATCATGGACTGGAACATCTCTAATGCTCTCTGATCTTTAGGCGGTCCCACCTGACTGGGAGAAAAGCACAGTTCCACCAATTTCATTTGAAGAGTAGGAATCTTGTAAAGCACTTTACTATTATCACCACTGTGACATGACCAGCCCCAAACTAACACATATTACTGGGATTCAAACTCTCAGAAGCCCCTATTCAACACAACAGGAGAGAAATAATGCCTCTGTTGGGTGCTTTCTCCTTCCTCATTTTATTCTCTCTTGGACCAGATTATGGGTTGGCAATGCTGATGATGAGAATGATTCCCTTGTCCTGTCCTTAACCTTAATTTTTGGGAACACAGACCCAGACACACACACACACACACACACACACACACACACACAGAGAGAGAGAGAGAGAGAGAGAGAGAGAGAATAAAATGTAAAATGTTAAAAAACAAAAGTCTTAATTAAGCAGCATATAATATTTAAAAATACAACATGCTCAAGCACTAAAGAATATACAGAAAATTCTTACAAGTGCTTTTAGAATGGTGGCAAGTAAACTAATTGAGGACTCAAGGGGGAATTATAGAAATAGCAAAAGCTGTTTCCAATCATCTTGTTTTGTTTTCTCAGCCTAGTGGAGGTAAAAAGCCCTTACCTCCTGCAGTGGCTGCACAGTTGGCAAAGATAGACCAGAAGTACTAAAAATATTCCTAACTGAGAGTTAAGTCAAGCAAGTAAAATGGGTGTATGCAGCTGATTTTTATGGTACCTTTCTATTCACACTTTATTCAATCATTGTACTAAAAACAGGGACCCCAATGGAGTAGTTAAAGAAAGAACTGAAGGAGATAAAGAGGTTTGCAACGCCATAGGAAGAGCAACAATATTAACCAACCAGACCTCTCACAGCTCCCAGGGAATAAACCACCAATCAAAGAGTACACATGGAGTGACCCAGAGCTCCAGCTGCATATGTAGCTGAGGATGGCCTTGTTGGGCATCAATGGGAGGAGAAGTTCTTGGTCCTTTGAGGGTTCAATGCCCCAGTATATGGGAATTCCAGGAAGGGAAGGAGGGAGAGAGTGGGTGAATGGGTTGGGGAGCACCCTCATAGAAGCAGGGATAGGGGGTTTCCAGAGGGGAAACTGGGAAAGGCGCTAACAGAAATGTAAATAAAGAAAATATACAATGAAAGAAAAATATCTCTGGGAGTACCTCTGGGTTCCCATGTTCACTCAGGAATGAATTCTTACAAAATACTACAGAATACCATGTGGACTTAGACATAAGCGCTCTTGACTGAGAGTTTTTTTCTGTTAAGAAAGAACTATCTTGCTGGGACATAGCTCAGTTTGAACAGTCAGGCCTAAGAGGCAGAAAGAGTATTCTAGTAATCCTAGAACTAGGGAGGTAGAGGAAAAAGGATCCAAAGTTGAAGATCATCCTCACCAATTCAAAAGTTTTCAGACTAGCCTGAGCTACATGAAACCTTGTATCAAAAGAGAGGGGAAAGACGATAACTTTGTCGTCCCAAGCTAAATGGGAGCACCATATTGAGCAAAAGAATACTCTCCAAAGAAGAAGAAATAAGATGCGGTATAATCAAATATGATACATGATCTTCATCGATATACTATGAGATCAAAATGAGTTCATCATGGACAAGGTTCATCATCTCCAAGCCCATCATACTTATGTGGTTGTCCTGTCACTTCTGCCTTAGATTTGCTGACGTGCTTATCTTCTAGTAACTTTCTGCCCCATCCCCCCACCGTTTGTGTGCCTGTGTTTGTGTGTGTGTGTGTGTGTGTGTGTGTGCGCGTGTGTGTGTAACTCTTTGGTATATACATGTGTACACATGTACGTAAGGGAGTATATTTGTGAATGTGAGTATGTGTAGGTAGCAGAATCTGACAAGGAGCTATCTTCCTCAGTGTCTATGATGAATAAGGAGCTGGTATTTTGGCTACATTGGCTGGCCACTGAGCCCCTGGGGTCTGCATGTCCCTGCTTACAAGCACAGGCCACCCAATTCTTTCACTCAGGTCCTCATTCACAACAAATATTTTACTTATTTAACTGTCTCTCCAGCCCTGAGGTCTTTATTTCTTGACAATCAAACAGCATTGATATATTATTCCATGTTCCAGCCTGAGGGAACTAATTCCTCTATTCTGTTGCAAAATCACCATAAAGGTCCTTGAATGAAGCTTCAAACTAAAAGGCAATGCTTAAGACAAGAGTTTTCACCACAGAAGCAGCTTATGCATGCTGGGTCCAGCTTTGTGTTCTAAACACGAACACAGTAGATGCTAAAATAGTGTATGTGGAGCTTTGTTCTGAGTGCACTGTGACATTTCAAGCATCTTTCTGCTTCAAGACATAATGCCAAGTTTTGAGGGTGAACAGAGATAGCAGTAAGGGTGAACAGAGATGCCAGCTGGCTTGCTTAGCTTTTAGTCTCTACACTTGCTGAAATGCTGCTAAATGAGATTTAGGAAGACACAGTACATCCAGCCTTGTGGAAAAGACTTCAAACCGAACAGTGTTGATGTGTGACCCAGCTGCCAGTCGGTGCCTTCCAAAGTCTACTTCACTCTTTTCTTAATAGAAAAGAGGAGAGTTCATCTCACCTAATCCATACATTCTCAGCCTTACTCTGAGAACTCCAAGTCTCTGGACAAGAATGAAAATGCTTTTGGGCCTTCTGCCAGGACCTGTAAGAGAGCATAAATAATCCTGGGCAGATGGCTTTCAATAGCTCAGGTGTACAAAATGGCATGCATTATATATAAGTGGCATAGCTGCTGGGGCATGTTTTATGATATCAGATAAACTAAAAATGAACTATCCAACGTTTTTAAAGCCTTTGGTCCTGCTAAGACTGAACCCCCAGTGAATGTGATTGTTGGGGGGAGGGCGGTAATGGGAGGAGGATGGGGAGGGGAACACCGATATAGAAGGGGAGGGGGAGAGGTTAGGGGGATGTTGGCCTGGAAACCGGGAAAGGGAATAACAATCGAAATGTAAATAAGAAATACTCATTAATAAAGGAAAAAATAAAGTTTTGCATACTCATGTTGTTATTGCTTTGTAATTCTATGTTTCTTTTACAACATAGTTTGTTATTTCATATATTTGACCAAATATTTTGTTAAATTGCTTTTATTTAAGAAGTAATTTACATTCTCTGTGCCACCAGTGTGTGAATATTGGGCTTAGGTCTGCAGGATTGAAAGAAAACATGTACACGGGCCACCCATTCTCAGAGAGTGCAACCAAAGATTTACTGAGATCTCCTTATATACCTGAGGCAAAAGCCATGGATAAACAACAAGGCATGTGAAAATTCCCAAATAGGAAAACAGGAAAAGTCTGTGTGGTGGAAAGTCCAGGGCCAATCAGGGGCATAAACAACTTCTTAACAACAACAAGTTGGAAGGCTCAGTGGGGAGGAAGGGTGCCATGAAAAATCCCAGCCCCAAATCAGGGGCTAAGAGCAACTGCTAAGGGTGTAAACAACTTCTTGCTATAGCAGGCTAAAAGGCTCAGCGAGAGGGAAGGGAAACACTCCAAGGTAGGGCCCAGCAATTCTCCCTCTTTTATTTTTTTAAGTAGCGCCTGTCTTAGGATCAATCTTGGGTTCCAAAACTCTTTTCCATCTCTGAAAACCCTGCCAGCCTCAGAGTATCTGTTTTAGGCGAGTACGGTCCTAGAAGGTTGCCTGTCTTCGACTAACTACTTATACAAACTGAGCCTAATTTGGGCTGATGGATTATTTCCAACCAATGAAAACCAAACCTGTTTGGTTTTAGCCTGAGACTGGACTGGTTGGTACTTTAAAACAGCCCAAGGGCAGCTGCTAAGAGCAAGCACTCAAGAGAAGCATTTAAGTCACCAACAGCCTTGTTGCTATTAAGGACCTTAATAGGGTTACACACATAGAATGATAAAAGGTAAAACAAGATATAACATGGGGTTTCCAGAGAAAGTCCAATTGAGAGCAGTTTGTTGGTTGAGATTAAGAATGACCAACTGAATCTGAATATTAATGCTATTCTGAACAGTCAATGCCGTGGTGACTTCTCCAGAACATATCCATAGTCCCACAGTCCCAATGATCACTGCCGACTGAGATATGGCCACACTGGCCTCTGCAGCAGCAGTGGCTGAAATGGCGATGGCAGCAGTGACTGTCGCAGTAATGCCAAAGTCTCTTTTATGCCTGTAGAGTACCACTGGTAATCAGCCTTCATCCACAGGTATGGGGATCACACCAGGAACTCGAATGATCCTTGTAGAAGCTTCCTGTTCCTAGCAACTGGTCGATAGGGTAGGACCTAGAAGAACAATAGAGAATCTCCTCCCTTGACACTGCCTTAGTCCCATCCCATTCCAAACCAAAAGAAAGGGGTGCTAACAGGCATGGCACAGATTTCAGAAAATTTTCTTCTCTTCTTAATTGACCAATGTCTCAAATATTAAAAAGAAATAGTGAATCTTTTCTGAAGCAGCAGCTACTCTCCAAAATTTAAACATGTTGTAAGAATAAAAGCTTGTAGTAAAATTAAAATGTCTATATAAGAATAATATACACTGAAAGATTCAAAGTCTTAGCTTCTTCTATTGAAGCAATGCAAAAATTTTTTTTTTTACATAATGTAGGGCCGAGAGTGATTCCTTGAAGCAAAACTCCACTGGTATCACTTCTTGGGCTCTCTGAAATTATAAGCAAGCTCACTAAATGAAAATCTTCCACAATCGCCAGGATGTAAAGAAAGAGCATAAAAACAATCTTTTAATTCTATAATAAGTGTATATATATTTCTTGAAATAGCAGTTGGAGTGAGCAAACAGGCTGCAATGCTCTTATAAGTTCCATAGCCTCATCAACCCTTCAAAAACCCAACAATTTCCACCTGTTTGATTTTTTTCTTAATTACAAATATATGTGAGTTAGAATCTTGAGCCTGTCTGTGATCAAACTGTAAACTGTAGCCAATGTAACACTAGCAATTTTTAACCACAATCTTTAAGTTTCCCTTTAACACCAGAGCACAACCATAACTTTGGAAAGCAAAACTCAACCTCTAACAAACCATCTATTCTCCAAAATCTAGTCTCTCCAAAACACCAAATCCATTCCCCATGCTCCAAAGTTTGACTGCCACTTCTTACATATGAATGAATGATGGTGCGGGCTCTAATACCTCAACAGAGAGACATTGCCCTAAATTCTTTTATAAGTTTGGTTTCTAGGATAAGAATTATATAAAATATTATTCCAATTTAGACCTGTTTCCCTGGGTTGGTTCATGCCACGGGTTGTCTAGAATGACTCCAGTTTTAAGCCAACTTTCTATTACCAGTGTTACAAATTTTTAACCATAACCAATAACTTAAAAGTCAGTAAACTATAACCAAGACATGTAGAGTGTATTATACATTTAAAACTAATCAGAAACAAAATAATGAATTGACTACACATGTCTTTAATATTTAGATCAAACACCATTTTACATTTTCTGTGATTTTAAGAGAAGCAACTTGTCACCTGTTGAATACAATAATCACAGTCAAAGATTTTTCTAAGAGAAACAGTCATCAGTTCTATTACCATAGAAGCTGTGAAGCTCCTGGCGCCTTTAGGATCTGCTAGTGTACACATTTGGCCAACTCCCCTGGGGAGCTTCCCTAGTGAACCTAGGCTCCTAGCTACAGATGCATGGTTCCAAAAGTCAAGTGAAACTGCTTTTTATTTATTTGTTCCGTTTTTTGAAAGGATTTAAAACTACCTCAAGGTGTGAATCAACCAGGATTTAAAGTTTTAACCTTTTTTTTCTTTTAAACAGGAAAAACAAAACATTCAAGCAACAAGAAGCAAAACGCAGACATAAATTGACATACATGGACAGCTTGGTGTACCAAGGACAGACAATAGACATAGAGGGAAAGAACTAGATGGTGTCCCACCAAAGGGACCCAGATATCCTACCTAAAGGACCCAGAACAGAAATAAGCATTTTTCCAATACAGCAAGGAGGCAGGACCCTCTCCTGCCTTCCTTCTGTCCCTTGGAGAGCTCTTAAACCGCTTAAGAAGCTTAAAAAGCTTTCCTTCTTTTGCCAAAGCATCTGTGGAGAGTCCAGGAGGACTGTTTTCCTCAACCCCATTCTCTCTCTTGTCTAGGGTGTAAACTCTCTAGTCAGGGTCCAAAGACTAAAAGCATCTATGAGAATTGACTTTGCTTCTCTAGATTTTAGCATAACTCTAAAAGAACACATACACAAAAACATTTTATCATTATTACCTTGTCCCTTTTTACAAGGTTTACTCACCACTATGCCAAGTCTTTATTTTTCTTTGCACATGCTTTTAATTCCTACAGTCCTTCTGAATTCTGCTTACTGAGGCCTTCCCTGTCCCATTTTCTCCCAATTTGTCAATCTCCCTTTTCAATGTTATCTCCTCATCTGCATCAGACTCATAGCAAGTTGAGTCAGAGTCACTGCTGTCCCTACAAATTGGCTCTTTAGTATGTTAATCCTGTGCAGTCCAAATGTCCTTGCAATTTCCATCATCTGTTCTTTGACCCTTGCATTTTCACTAAGTAAAGCATCCTTCACTAACCTCCATAAGGGAAAGGTAGCAAGTGGAATGCTTTCTGATCCCCCATCTTGGAGGGCCTTCTGTAAATCCCATTTAACCTGTTTCCAATCTGGAATATTCAAACCATTAGCTATAAACCAAGAACTGACTTGTTCTAAAGTTTTAACAAAATCTTTGGTTGTCTTTACCTTAATACCAGCACCTTGTTGTTTGAGTAAACTTACAAGCTTATTATGACCAATAATGAGGAACTTTTAGTTCCCATCACTAAGACAAAACCTTTGTAGCACTACTTACTTCCAGTTTTGTCCCATGGTCGCCACTTGTCCCCAATATGTTCCACTTCCTTTGCTGGCCTGCCTTTTGGAACAATCCCGTCAGATTGTCCTCTCTTTCCCGATCTTGGTGAGACCTCCAGATGACGGCGCCTGTGCCACCATTGTGTGAATATGGGGCTTAGGTCTGCAGGATTGAAAGAAAACATGTACACGGGTCACCTGTTTTCAGCGGGTGCCACCAAAGCTATACTGAGATCTCCTTATATACCTGAGTCATGGAAAAACAACAAGGCATGTGAAAATTCCCAACCAGGAAAACAGGAAAAGTCTGTGTGGTGGAAAATCCCAGCCTAATCAGGAGCTTAAACAACTTCTTAACAACAACAAGCTGGAAGGCTTGGTGGGGAGGAAGGGTGCCATGGAAAATCCCGGCCCCAAATCAGGGGCTAAGAGCCGCTGCTAAGGGTGTAAACAAATTCTTGGTATAGCAGGCTAAAAGGCTCAGCGAGGGAAGGGAAACACCCCAAGGTAGGGCCCAACAATTTTCTTCCTTATATTTATATTTCCTTCTACTTAATTTCTGAGCATAACAATTTTCCATTAAAAATAGGAACTATCCAGGTACAGTGATGCACTCTAAATATCGCTACCAAAGAGACTGACAGAGGCATAATTATATGTGTTAGAGGCCAGCCTGATTTACAGAGTGAGCCCAGGCCAGCCAAGGCTACACAGTGAGATGACTTTTTAAAAAAATCAAGCAAAAAACCTCAAAATCAAACCAAACTAAACCAACCAAACAAAAAACAAAAATAGAAACAATTCACAATTGGAACGTGGCATGGAAAACAAGCATACATGTAAGATCTCACTGCGGTTATGTGTTGGTTTCATATTGTGACAAAATGCTCACACCTAATCAACTTAATAAAGAAAAATGCCTGTTTTGCTATGTGGTTTCACAGGGTTTAGTCCATGATTGCTTATACCCAATGCTCTAGGCCTATAACAGTACCTCATGGTGAGAGTCCAGGGTTGCTGAAGCCTAATTACCTCTTGGCTGCCCAAAAACAACGAGAGATACAGAAAGAGTCCCGGTCTCACTATTGCCTCCCAGAGCATACTAACCTGCTTCCATTAGCTCCCACTTCCTAATTCCTACATTTTAATAATCCCACAAAAGCACAGGAAGCCTTAAATATCTGAATTTCTGAGCCTCTAAAGGACATTCAAAATCCAGACCATAGCTGGTCATATATATAAAATTATATATTGCATAGATTATACTACAAAAGACTATTTGTTTTCATTCCAGATAATAGGAAAAAAAACTACCTTAATTTTTTTCTTTCTTTTCTCCACAACACTCACTTCATTTAGGAATGAAGGAATGATTTCTCTATTTTCTCAACTAGACTAAAGGAATAGAGCATGCTCAGGGCTTTTGACTGTTCCCTAATATGATAATCAGAGCAGGTATACTATTATCCTTTCTCTGTTTCCCTAGCTCTATACTTACAGACACTGAGTCATTAGGGCCAAAGAAGCAGAATATGCATGGACCTAACTCATATGAGTCCTTCTTAGCTACTGAATAAAGGTGAGAATCTCTTAAGAACCTTAAGGTCTCTCCTGACCTCTTGTCCTTTCACACTGTTCACATCTTAGAAAGGCACTAGAGTTGGCGATTTATTCATTCTAAACGTGGAATGAAATGTAGACGAAGAAGCTGCTATGTGGCCTTCAAAAGAGAAATAAGAATAGAAGAGAAATTGCTGTGCTTAAATCAGTGAAACAAGCTCAGAATCAACTATAGAGGGGAACTAGTAGCTAATATGCAATATAGTTGTACATTTAACACTCTCTCAATCAGTTAGATCTGGGCATTTAGCCATAGAGAAAACCTCCCAACAGGAATAATAGCCTATAGCAACAAGAAGACACTTGAATTTAAAGCCTCTTTTTCTTAAAAGGAAAAGAGATTGTACTTAGGAGCAATTTCATATTTTCCCTCATCTAGAAATATTTACAATCTTTAGACCCGACTCAGCACGGAGAGAGTATAGTGTCAATACATAGATACACACTATAATGATCTGAGCTACTTGATATACTGAGTGACAGATTTTGACAAGGCAGCTCGAATGAAGACAACTGGGAATTTGGAACTTCTAAGCAATGGTCAGTGAAGACAGTCACTGAATAGGAGACAGATGTGTGATGTCTCCGATACAGGGTGTGATAAACTAGCTTCACACTGTCATCATTTTCCACTGACAAGGACAGAGTTGCTCACCTTATCTTCAAATAAAAGCCATGCCACGTAGAATCCCCACTGAATCATGTAAGCAAGATATTACATGGCGAGAGCAAGGCTGAGCTAAGGTTTTCTCAGAGTCCCTGATGGAAGGGCAAAAGAAACCTAGTCCTGGGTCATCATTTAGGAGTAGGTTTGGCGAAGCTTGGCCTGAGATTGGTCCCCAGAGCCTCAAAAAGTGAAGCTTTTAGTTCCAGTTGACTTGACTTTTTCCCTGAGGAGACTGGAGTTAACAGTCTAAAGGCTCAGTCTACAACACTGTCAAGAAATCCTGAGTTTCCCTTGTTTGCCTTGTGCAATATTTCTTGAGCTTACTTGACTTCATCCCATTGTATGATGGCTTTTTAATCATTGTGGCCCATGATTCTACAATGGATAGTATTTATGATGCTTTACTTCTTAGTAAGCCTGTTTGATATGAAAGAGTTTATAGTTTGAATGTCTTCCCCTTTGTTGGACTTTGAATCTCAAGGTGATGGCAGGATAAAGCAGGTCTTTTGAAGAGATCAGAGATAATGCACAGTATATGTTACATGAGAGATTGATGTCCTTACAGATAGTGTTGCAGTGAATGCCCGTATCCATTTAATACCTTCCATCTCTTCTGCTGGGTGAAAGAACAGCATGCAACAATTTTATGCCTTGTCCCAGTGTCATGGGTACATTGAGACTATTACAGAAAAGTACTCTTACAGAATATATAATATACTGATACCCTAATCTTGAGTTTAACAATTGCCAGAACCATGAAAAGTACATTTCTGTTCTTTCCAAATTACTCACTCACACATACTTTGTTATAGTGACAGTAATGGGCTCAGACAAATACATAACCTGAATACAAGTTTACCAGCTACTAAAATAGATCTTGATACTAAGGAAAAAGTTAGAGGTCTAAGGCAGATCTTTTAAAATATGTTCTTAAAGGGTAGAGAGATGGCTCATCAGTTAAGAGCACTTGCTACTCTTTCAGAGGATGAGAGTTTGATTCCTAGCACGCATGTCAGACAGCTAACAATCTCCTGTAACTATAGTTTCAGGAGATCCTATGCCCTTCTGGTCTCCACAGATGTCAGGCATGCATATGTTCATATGTACCCATGCAGAGAAATATACATTTACACATACATATACAATAAATAAATCTTTCAAAAGTAAATATGTTTATAGAAGACATACTCATGCTTCTTACCTACTGTGAAGGAGCCTACTGTAAATTCCTATTTTAGACCCATTAATAGAAACTTAAGAATATCTCTTGGAGTTACAGATGCTATGTCTAAAGTTAGCAGTATAAGGACAGAGTAACTCCTACTTGAAAAATGATAAAGTCTGAGTGATGACGTAATTCCAAAAAGCCCAAGGCAAGGACAGAGAGCAGTTAGTGTTTAAAAAACAACAAGTGAGATAATCTAAGTTACTGGTATCGGTAAAGAATCTAACAAAGGTTTCCATCAATGAAAGTGACCTAGAATCAGTGTAATCAAAACAAACCTATGACATGGATGTTAGAATAATATGTTCCCTGAGCTTTGCTACATCCCTTGGTTTCCTCTATAAGGTTTAGAATTCTAAGCTTGAGAGTCAAGATTTCAGGGTAGGAAAGAACACATCTGCCCTTTGCTCCTCCAGGATTCCTGCTGCTATTAGCTGGCTCAAACTAATAAAAGGAAAAATTCCTGATTGAGATTCTGAGTATTGATTAAATTGTACCAGACATAATCATTATTGATTTATGGTAAAAAAAAAACAAAAAAACAAACAAACAAACAAACAAAACGCTTGAATGACCATTTATGGCCTGACAGTGTTCAATGACCATCTTCAACTTAAACCAGGGGATTGGTAAATGTAGCCCACAAATAAGAATGTAAAATAGTCTTAAGACTTTCCAGAGCTGCTCAGGTCAGAGCATGAAGACATAAGTATGAAATCCAGGGTACACATAAAAATTTGGGGTTCATAAACACATAAGTCTAATCTTGATATTGGGAAGATGGAGACTGGTATTTCCCTGGAATTTTAGGTCCTCAGTCTCCCCTTCCTACAGAGCTTCAGGCCAGAAAAGATCTTGTCTCAAAGAACCAGAGTGCAAGTTCTGAAAAATACTTGAAGTTAACCTTTGGAATATACTCACAGAGACATACATGCATGGATATATACATACAATGTGGTGGCTTGAATATGCTTTGCCCACAGGGAGTGGTATTGTTAGGAAGTATGGCTACTTGTTGGATGAAGTGTGTCACTGTCAGGGTTGGGCTTTGAAGCTCTGCCCAGTGCAGTAGAGCCGGTCTTCTTTTGGCTGTCTTTCAATAAAGATGCCAGACCTCTCAGCTCCTTCTCCAGTACCATGTCTGCCTGGATGTTGCCGTGCTCCTGCCATGATGATAATGGATTGAACCTCTGAACCTGTAAGCCATCCCCAATTAAATGTTGTGTCTTATAAGAGTTGTCTTGGTCATGGTGTCTCTCCACAACAATGACACCCTAACTAAAGACATACATAGATTCATACATACACACACACACACACACACACACACACACACACACACACACACACACGCATGCACAAATACATACATACAAACATACATAATCATGCATGTAGATGCACACACACACACAACATATAAAAATACTCTTATGAGAAAAGTGCAGTTATGATTTACCTTACATTCTAGGTCTCTTATTTTTGTCAGAAGTCAAAGATGATTCTTTCTTCGGCTTTGATTTTAGGAATTCACTGTACTAAAACAGTGGGGTAGAGCCCATTTTCAGGATAGGATTTACATGAGATTTCTCTAAGTATATATGCTGGTCAAAGTATGCATGACTTAGTTCTGAGGGACAAAGCAATATTAAAGTAGTGATTGTCTCACTTAGTAGGCTTTGGATAGTAAGAATGCGTAAAATATAATACATCAACCTGAATGACTAGAGGGCAGAGTGAGGAAGGCTGGTAAGATTTACTCCAGGGCCTAAGGAAAGAATCTACAACCTGAAAGAAGCTAGATGAGAAAAATGTCATCTCATCACACTATTTGAATTAACAAGGTCATGGTTATACTAACTTCAGATCCAGTGTTATCCTGACTTTTTTTATGGTCCATCCCACTCAGAGGGTGCACATTAGGCTTATCACCAGCCTGTCTTTCAACATGCCCACTCTGCATTAACCATGATGAGACTGAGTCCTGTGTCCCCCAGATCCATACTTTTCCAATTCCACATCTTTTTTCTGACCCATTCATGTCACCTCATTTTCTTTGACTAGCTCTTCATGATCTGTCTACTCCCTGCTAATTGCAGGATCTACTTCCAAGCAATATGAACTCTCATTCCACTCGGACAGTTTCTTTCCTAGCCATGCCCATGAATAGACAAGCATGCCTAGGGCTGTGGAGACTCTTAGATTTGTATATGTCTCCTATAAAGGCCAAATTGCTGAAGTTCAATCCTGTGTGATTTCTAGAGGGACAGAATCTAATCACATTTTTTCTTGAACCAATTATCTTCTCTCACCAAGGCGGGAATCAGATTCATTGCCAGTGGGCCTAACATTTACTGCCAAAAAGTTTCTCTTTCTTTTTTTCCCCTCCCCATAAATCTTAAAAGAAAACCTCAATTTTTCTTCTTAGCCTCAAACTCACTGACCATCATGCTGTGTGTGGTACTGACAAGGCACAGTGACTGACAAACTAACATGGAATGCTTCCTGGGAGCTGATAGGAGGACAAAGCTGGAACCAACCCAGGGTAGAACACTACATCTTCTTTTGCTTATGAGTGATTGTTAATGCATTACCCATAATAATACAGCTACGGAGTTAGGTAATGGCCTGTGATAGGTTGATCTATTTAAGCTCTAAACTAGCATTAGGTTTTACTACAGTATTTTCATATATAATTTGTTTTTGTTAATGTTCCTCTCTTCTCTTCATCCCCCTCCTCATACATATGTCCATGTCTAGCACCTCCCTTCCACTTTCTTGACATGGAATATTTTTAAATGTTTAAAGAACATTGTCTGTTCACAAGTCATTTTTTCAAACAGATAAGTATTAATTCTCCATTTATTGGCACAAACATATTGACATATTTAAGACAGTAAATGCTTTTCCTGAACTGGGGCCAACTCTTGAGTTAATGCAACTTGATTATGATGACAACAAAGATGAGCCCACATTAGTCTTTTCACCTATTTAAACCCTGGGAATTTTCCTGCAGCCTTTCATTGCACTGATTCCCTGTACTCACACACATCCCAAAAAAAATCATTGTTCCTAAAATTTCTTAAGATATTTTAAGATATCAAAACTGAAAACATATTTTAGGTACCGTAATTCTCCAAACAAATACAGAGAGAAAATAACATTTTAGTTTTATAAAACCCAGATCCTGCATCAAGTAGAAGTGAAATAAATTAAAGTATCGGGAAGCGTGTTTTTATGTTTTTTTAAAGTCAAATCTTTGGTTGGCTTCTGTTTCCTAAAGAATATGGAATTGTGTGAGTCTCTGCTAATTTGCATGCCTACCAGAATATTTTTCTGTGAAATTTTAAAGAAAGAACAATTATGTCATCATAGTTATGATGATAAAAGGCATGGAATGGAACAAAGAGGATGTTTCCCATCGAGGAGTGTTAAAGGGCCTCAGCATAGATTGCAGTATAGTACTCAATTCAGGGAGTCCTTGCCTTATAAAGAATTTCACAGACGTAAATATCTTTCTGTCACAATAAAAGGTTTAGGGGGAAAAACCTTTGAGGTTATTAAGATTAAATAATGTACATTAACATTTATTTTTAATATCTTTTTTGAAAAAAAATTTCTGAAAGAGCTGAACCCTTATTGTCCCTTGTACTGTAGAGAAAAATGAGTTCATTGTACATTGTTCATCAGTTCCTGAGAAGCATCTGGCAGCATGAGACAGTTAGCTAGCTGTCACAGGAGTGCAAGTACATTAAACAATGAAAGGCAGGACAATAGATGACTGTACACCTTGCTTGCTTCACAGTTGGACACACTGAAGTTCTATTTAGCGGAATATGTCTCTAAGGAAAGATCACACACTATAACTTGTCTTGCCCTACTTTTCTTTCTGATAGCTATGCTCTGCCTTAGCTTAGGGTAACCTCATCTATGATTTTTCAAACTTCACGGAGTTGTAAATTAAACTCTGATTTCTGGTCAGAACAAAAGCATTTGAATTCCAGTTCCACCTGAAGTCTGTTTTTTAAGCAAGGTTGGAAGCATTGTTGAACTCCAGTTTCCTCAGAAAGAGGAGTATCAATCCTTCTAGACTGTTGGCAGGATTCAATAAAACTATCCCTCTAAAGGGCTCAGTATTGGACCTACATCAAAGCTAATGCTCAGAGTAATATCTAGATTTAGGCAGAGTTATGGCAGGACAAAAACAAGGTTAGGATATTGACCCATTAAATAGAGGAAAAAGTTGACAGAGGATGCCTCAGAAAGAGGTCAAGAAATACAAGCCACCTTACATCATGTTGTCTGTGTTGTCCATAGTTCAGCATCAGAATGGAAAGGTGACTTTCTTTCCATGTTCCAGTACAACTCTAAATGTTCCTGACAATAGAGAAGACAGTGTGTGATCTCAGCCTGGTACTTAAGGCAAGAGATCACCTGGAAATGATTCTAACATTGAACTGTCTATAGATAGTGAGATTTGGCATTTCCTTTCCCATTAATGTCTTTTCATCACGGAGACTATTGTTTGTGAACAATAGATGTTCAACCCTTGGCCTTTGCCTCACTACCATGAGTAAATACCTGTTCACACCATGTCTTTGTCTAATCATAGGGAAGCAATGAAGAGTAATTATGACAGAAGTAAAAATCACCAAGTCATACTAGAGTTCCCCTTATGAGATTAGAAAATCAATCCATTCAAATTTTGAGAATCCAGACTTAAAGAGAGCATGGTTAATCCTTGAATTTAAAATTCTACAAAGATATTGAATAAACATATCACCAAAGTGAAAATTCCAAGGTGATATCAACTCGAATTATGTTCATATGTCAGTTTGCATTGAATCTTAGTGTTTATGAAAAATATCTAATAGTTTCTAAAATTATCACCCCTTATAGCAGGATTACTATGTTGATGGCATAAAGGGGATATATAATATATGTATTATATATTTCTGAGTTATCAGGTCCTATTTCAAGGTCCAAACCAATCTGAATACAACAACAGCAACAATGATGACAGCAAGAATAATTATAATAATAAAGTTTCTTTCTCAGGAAACCTGGTGTAATGACCATGTATAAATTGAGGCTCGATGAAATTATAGTTGGTTTTTTCCTTGCCTGTGTCCTAAGTTCCCATCCTTCCTCTTTGTCCTATAGTGTTATTCCCAGCACCTAAGCAGGACCACTTAACTTTTCCAACAGATATGTCTTTGTTCCCTTGAGGACACTTAGGAAATATGTCCCAAATCTTGGTTTCTAACAATCAGTATAGTCAAGCATCAACCCAAATCAAATGGCATTTATTCATTGTGTGTCAACCACACTCTAGGCATCCTTCTTTGCTTCCACTGCCAAAAAAGTTATAATGAAAGGCAATATTACACAAACTAGATAAAAAGAATGTTCTGCATGGTTGTGATATTTTCATATAGGCAAAATTATACAAAAGACCCTAGAGATTCCTACCAACCTTTATTTTGGTAGGTTAATATCATCATGATTATGTATCTAAAATTAAACTGACACAATAAGACTATAGAGGTGGTTATGAGCTATTAACATATAAAGCGTTTAAGTCAGTGCCTGATACACCAGAAGTCTTCTATAGATGCATCAATAGTACTTTATTGTGATCACTCTTAATTTTAAATGAACATAATATTGTCTTTATTCATGACACAACTTTTCTCTGAGTAATTGTACATATATATGTTCAGAGGTAGACACAGATGTGCAGCTAGAAGCTTGAAGATTTTATACTTTATTTTATGGTGAATGATTCAGACTTGAAGGAAGAGAAGATCCAATACTTATTGTTTAAGGAAATTGAGTTCAAGAGTGTTTAAACTTTCAAATCAGATAAAAATGTAGGAATATCAATTATTTATTTAGAAAACTGTAGGTGAACAACAATAAGACAGATGACACTTTGGAAGGCACTGAATAGACTGTTGAGGAAAACAAAGAACATTGTGATTCCTGTAATGTAGGCTTAAATAAAAAATAAAATATTGATAGGTAAATAATAGATTTTAGGAGCCTAATATCATCAATAGTAAAGGTACATAGCCAGCACTTGGAAACATGTTTTCTCATCATGTTCATGATATTTGAAGCATGAAATTACATAACTTTTAAGTAGCCCTATTGACATAAAATATAATATGTATTAGTTAATCATCCATTATGGTTTTGAGAGAGAATAAAAACAAACCAAACAAAGACATAAAAGTATCATGAATACCAAGGGGCAAACAGCTTTTCAAGAGATTCGAGAGACCTCATAATTCTTTTTCTGAACTTCTGTTTCTTCTTCTTCTTTTTTTCTTCTTTTTCTTCTTTTTCTTCTTTTTTTTTCGGAGCTGGGGACCGAACCCAGGGCCTTGTGCTTGCTAGGCAAGCACTCTACCACTGAGCTAAATCCCCAACCCCTCTGTTTCTTATTCTTGAATGAACTGCTGGAACATATGCCCAGCCCTACTTAAACAAACCAGAAAAAATAAGTTCTAGATAACCAAATGTGAGCAAAATGATATGGCACTTACACCTGAAAAACACAGTCTGTGGTTCTCTATGGTTGTCCTATTGAATGAAGCTTTAAGATGTGGTGACTATTTGTTGAAGAAAGCAATTATTAAAGATAGCAGAATTGCTCACATCCTGAGCTCCAGCATGACTCTGAGGCTAATATAGCAATATTTATCATGCCAAATCCCCATTCGGCTATCGTGGGTACATTATAGCAGTGAGAATTCAAATCCCAATATTTACTCAATTTGATCTTGGCTAATAGTGAAAGTCCACTTACCAATCCATACCAAGGAAAATGAAGCAGAGAAGTGTTGAGATATAATGTTCTTCGCAAGGCACTTTCATGATGAAAACAAACCCATGTATGTACAGGTTAAAGAATGATAGGAGCATATAGAAATGGGATGTTGAACACAGCTGGAACAGGAGGAAGGTAAAGAACAAGGAGATGGTAGCAAGGTAGAAACTGAGAAATAAAAAATGGTGGGTGATAACTTGATGAGAACATAAGATCGGTAAGGACTGTTACCAATGCTTGCAGAAAGAAACACTATCTAAATTTGGTGGAAATGAGAAAATCAATGAAAATGGAAAAATGGAAGAACCAAAGAGAGCAACTGGAAATTAAAAATTGGAAAGAGATGGGGCAGATATGGTGGCTCAGTTAACCTTTACAATGAAGTCTTGTATTTTTTCCCTGTTTTAAAAAAATTTTTCAAGAATATAATATAATTATACAATTACAATGTTTCTTCTTTCTTTTTTGTTCCTCTAAACCAACCCATATACCCCTCCCCAGTCTCCTTCAAATTAACGGCCCCTTTTGTCACTATAATTTCATTATACACACACACACACACACACACACACACACACATACACACACATTGCACACACACCAAAGTGTAACATATTCACTCTGCTGTATAATGTCACTAGAATGCACATTGTCAGAGCTGTCATTTTGCAATAGACAACCAATTTGTGTACTCTTCCCTGGAGAATTCCACTTTCTGACTCGTGAGTTTTTCCTAGTTGCATATGGTTCACTGTGTAGGGTTCAGGCCTTATCAACATTTCCTATTCAAGTCTGGTGTGCCCATTGGCATATCATCTTTTTTCAGCTTACATGTCATTTTGGTGAAACTTTATAGATGAAGTTAGAAGAAAACTCCATGATCCTCTGTCTCCTGCAATCTTTCTGCAAATTTTTCTACAATCTTCTCTGAGCTCGTAGGCACGAGGGTTTTGTAGATTTATCCATTAGGACAAGACTCCACAAATTTCCATTATAATTGGTTGTTGTTATCTGAAATAGTCTCTATTTTTGAATAGTGAATACTAGACTTATTTGTAGATATAAGGAACGATGCTTATAGATGGTTGTGAAGGATTCTTCTGCTCAGGAAATTTAGATTGTAGATACTCCTCTAATAACCACAACTATAATAGCATTGAGTGAGTAGCAAGGTTAGCAGGACCAGGCATGGTTTCCGTCATTTTGAGCATGTCTAGCGTACCAAAACAGTCAGCCTATTGCTACTTCTCTTGGTTACTCCAAGAGGTGACAAGCCTTTTCTCTTGTCATAGGCTTTATGCAATTCAGAAACAGAAGGCTAGAGATCCCTGAGATGGAACCAATCTGAATGTCCTTTCCCTGAGGACTGGCTTTTATTTTATCATAAAGCACCATATGAGCTTCCTAACAAAGGAGGCAACCAACAGACCTGTTCAACTGTGATTCTTATGAATCATATCAAAATCCAGTATGTTAGGATAACCTTAAAGATTCAATAATAACATGCATACATTAGTGGTAACCATTCCTATTTTTATAGACAGGAAAATGATGCCTTAATGAGAAAGAATGGATGAACTAAAAAATTACTGGGCTTCATTCCATGTGTGAGAACTATTAATGCCATGTGAAAATGTGGAGATGTTTTCTACCATCTGAAGGTCTGAAGAAGTAAGTTTTGCCCAAACATAAAGTCCTTGATTGTGCCTATGTTTAGGAACAACTACTGAGCCACACTGAAGAGATATGACATGTATATGACACATTTGACAAGATTTTTCTTTGAAAAGTCTCCATCCGTCCTAGAGTGTTTTTGTCTCTGTTGGTAGTGGTGGTTTCGAGTTTATACCACATGTTTTGATTAGAACTACACAGAGAGAAGAGAAATAAGAAACAAGAAAATAAATGTCACTGGTTGTCATTGTTAGACAGGACAATATGTAATGATAACAGGATACTGGGAGAGACTCTGTATGGAGAAGAATCTTTGAGTATACTCATTATCCTGAAAGAGAATGATTCTGTTTACCTAGGTTTGATGATGTGCTTTGTAGTCCAGGTGTCATGAAGCTGTGGTGGAAAGACTAGGGGTTCAAGGTCAGCCTGGGATATATAAAAGCCTTCTGCCAAATTTTGCTATTCCTAAGTTAACAGATCATAAAAATTGTGTGTAAAGCTAAAATTATTTCAAGGATTTATCCAAATATATTCTGTTTTTGTTATCTACAATAGTTTCTGCCATCATCTTTAATTTAAATTTAATTTCAGAAATACTATGTATATGTAAATTTATGTAATCATATTATATAATGCAATTATGAAAGTAATAAGCCTATAAAAATTTATAATATAAATCCTAATAAAATTTATATTTCCTTTTTAAAAAATAATATATTGTTGAGGGATAATTGGTATGTAAGAAGGACATATATTGAATAGACAGATAAATTTCATGTTTGGGATGCATATTCCAGTCAAGCAGTCAGCATCAGTAGGCCATGAACAAATGCACACATCTCCTGTAAAGTTGATATGCATCCTCTTTGCTATGATTGCTCATATTTATCTTTTTTCCCATTTGTTCCTTTTGCTTTTTACATTGGGTTCACTCTGTTCTTCTCTTCCACTCATTGAGTAGCCCACGTCATAGTAATCCTTCTGCTTCAGCTCACAAGTGCTGAAATGACAGGCATAAGCTTACATACCTGGTGTACTCGTGTGTGTGTGCGTGTGTGTGTGTGTGTGTGTGTGTGTGTGTGTGTGTTAAGAGTACTATAAAAGTAAACTAATACTATTTTATTTTTATGGAAAAAGATAACTTTAGCTTAATAATTTTGTTAACATAATATGCTAAATTACATGCACATATTTCTGCAATATTGTTATGAGCATATATTAATATTTAATAAGGAATATAAACATTAGGTAATAAAGGAATTGTTTAGGATTTGGATTAGCATCCATATGTGATTGTTGTGAAGATGTTCTTCCAGGGCTGAATCATTATAATAATTCATTTTCAAATGCCCTACTCTCACGGACTAAGAGTTCGTGAGAGAAGTTTTTCCAAAGCCAGAATCACAATATATTATTTATACTTCACTAAATTATAAAAGATGCATTCCAATGAAGACAGAAACCAGGAAATAAATACTGATCTATGTGTGATTGATTTACTTTTTAGCTTTAGAAGCACCAGTTTTCCTTTAGTGCTGCTAAAGCTTCACTCAAACGCCCATAATGCAGCGAGCTCATTACTGTAGGGTCTTCTCTACTTGAATTACAATTTCTTGGCCTATCTGATTGAGGCTAGATTGTTTTCATGTTTGTTTCATTTTAATAAATAGAGGAAAGCTGTGAAGATGCCTAGATTTTGATTTCCCTTTTACAGTGGAGCCTTAGAGAGTTTGTTTTTAAAAAAATGAAGACCAAAGAAAGGCAGCACTTCTCACCTAAACATAGCCACAATTTCAGAGATGGCATTTATTTACATACAAATACAGAGTACATTTCATTTTTCCCCTGTTATTTATTTTATTAGATTTTTTTATTTACATCTCTAAAGTTTTTCCCTTTCCCCGTTTCCTGTCCATAAGCCCCCTATCCCATCCCTCAACCTTTCCTCTATAAGGATGATCCCCCTTCCCAACCACTCCCCATTCCTGCCTCCCTACACTGACATTCCTCTACACTGGGGGATCCAGCCTTGGCAGAAACAATGACTTCTCCTCCCATTGGTGCCCAAAAAGGCCATCCTCTGCTACATGTGCAGCTGGAGCCCTGGGTCTGTCCATGTGTAGTCTTTGGGTAGTGGTTTAGTCCCTGGGAGCTCTGGTTGTTTGGTATTGTTGTTGTTATGGGGTTGCAAGCCCCTTCGGTTCCTTCAATTCTTTCTCTAATTCCTCCAACTGGGACCCCTTCTAAGTTCAGTGGTTTGCTGCCAGCATTTGCCTCTGTATTTGTTGTGCTCTGGCTTAGCCTCTCAGGAGACAGCCATATCAGGCTCCTGTCATCATACACTTCTTGGCAGCAGCAATATTGTCTTTATTCAGTGCCATTTTGTCCTTATGACAATGTCCTTTGCCTTACAGAAGCTTTGCAGTTTTATGAGGTCCCATATATTAATTCTTGATCTTAGAGCATAAGCCATTGGTGTTTTGTTCAGGAAATTTTCTCCAATGCCCATGTGTTCAAGGATCTTCCCCAATTTTCCTTATATTAGTTTGAGTGTATCTGGTTTTCCGAGGAGGTCCTTGATCCACTTAGACTTAAGCTTTATACAAAGTGATAAGAATGGGTCTATTTGCATTCTTCTACATGCTGACCTCCAGTTGAACCAGCACCATTTGTTAAAAATGCTATCGTTTTTTCACTGGATGGTTTTAGCTCCTTTGTCAAAAATCAAGTGACCATAGGTGTGTGGGTTCATTTCTGGATCTTCAATTCTATTCCATTGATCTACATTTCTGTCTCTGTAACAATACTATACAGTTTTATCACTGTTGCTAGGTAATACAGCTTGAGGTCAGGGATGATCAATCCCCCAGAAGTTCTTTTATTCTTGAGGATAGTTTTCGCTATCCTGGGTTTTTTGTTATTCCAAATGAATTTGATCTTTCTAACTCTATGAAGAATTGAGCTGGAAATTTAATGGGGATTGCATTGAATCTGTAGACTGCTTTTGGCAAAAATGGCCATTTTTAATATATTAATCCTGCCAATCCATGAGCATGGGAGGTCTTCCCATCTTCTGAGATCTCTTCAATTTCTTTCTTCAGAGACTTGAACCAGTACCATTTGTTGAAAATGCTATCTTTCTTCCATTGGATGGTTTAAGCTCCTTTGTGAAAGATCAAGTGACTACAGGTGTGTGGGTTCATTTCTGGGTCTTCAATTCTGTTCCACTGATCTACCTGCCTGTCTCTCTACCAATACCATACAGTTTTTATGACTATTGCTCTGTAATACTGTTTGAAGTCAGGGATGGGGATTCCTCCAGAAGTTCTTCTATTGTTGAGGATAGTGTTCACTATCTGGGTTTTTTGTTATTTCAAATGAATTTGCAAATTGCTCTTTCTATCTCTATAAAGAAATGAGTAGGAATTTTGATGGGGATTGCATTGAATCTGTAGATTGCTTTTGGCAAAATGGCCATCTTTACTATATTAATCCTGCCAATCCATGAGCATGGAAGATCTTTCTATCTTCTGAGATCTTCCTCAATTTCTTTCTTCAGAGACTTGAAGTTCTTGTCAGACATCTTTCACTTGCTTGGTTAAAGTCACACTGAGATATTTTATGTTATTTGGGACTATTGTGAAGGGGGTAATTTCCCTAATTTCTTTCTCAGCCTGTTTATCCTTTGAGAAGAGGAAGGCTACTGATTTGTTTGATTTAATTTTATACCCAGCCACTTTGCTGAAGTTGTTTATTGGGCTTAGTAGTTCATTGGTGGACTACTTTTGTGGTCACTTAAGTATACTATCATATCATCTTAAAATAATGACATTTTGACTTCTTCCTTTCCAATTTGTATCCCTTTGACCTCCTTTTGTTGTCTGATTGTTCAGGCTAGGAATTGAAGTACTAGATTACATAAGTAGGGAGAGAGTGGGCAGACTTATTTAGTCCTTAATTTTAGTGGGATTGCTTCCAGTTTCTCTCCACTTAGTTTGATATTGGCTACTGATTTGCTATACATTACTTTTACTACGTTTACATATGGGCCTTGAATTTCTGATATTTAAACATGAAGACTGTAAAAATGAAGGGGTATTGAATTTTGTCAAATGCTTTCTCCATATCTGAGATGATCATGGGTTTTTTTTTGAGTTTAAAATGGATTACGTTGATGGATTTCCATATATTGAACCATCCCTACATCCATGGGATGAAGCCTATTTGACCATGACAGATGATTATTTTCATGTGTTCTTGGATTTGGTTTGTGAGAATTTTATTGAGTAATTTTGCATTGATAGTCATAAGAGAAATTGGTCTGAAGTATTATTTCTGTGTTAGGTCTGAGTGTGGTTTAGGCATAAGAGTAATTGTGGCTTCATAGAAAGAATTGTGTAGTGCTCCTTCTCTTTATATTTTCTGGAATAGTTAGGACAATATTGGTATGGGTTCTTCTTTGTAGGTCTGATAGAATGAATGATGCAATAAACTCATATGGTCTTGGATTTTTTGGTTGGGAGAATTTTAATAACTGCTTCTATTTCTTTAAGAGTTATGGGGCTGTTAAGATGTTTTATCTGATCCTGATTTAACTTTGGTATCAGGTATATGTGTAGAAAATTGTTCATTTCATCCAGGTTTTTCAGTTTTGTTGAATATAGGCTTTTGTTGTAGGATCTGATGATTTTTTTTAATTTCCTCAGATTCTGTTGTTATGTCTCCCTTTTTATTTCTGATTTTGTTAATTTGGATACATTCTCTGTGCCCTCTGATTAGTCTGGCTAAGAATTTATCTATCTTGTTGATTTTCTCAAAGAACCAATTCCTGATTTTGTTGATTCTTTGTATCGTTCTTTTTGTTTCTACTTGGTTGATTTCAGCCCTGTGTTTGATTATTTCCTGCCTTCTACTCTTCTTGGGTGTATTTGCTTCTTTTTGTTCTAGAGCTTTTAGGTGTGCTGTCAAGCTGCTTATGTATGCTCTCTCCAATTTCTTTTTGGAAGCACTCAGAGATATGAGTTTTCCTTATCACTGTGCACTCAGAGCTATGGGTTTTCCTTATCACTGCTTTCATTGTGCCCCATAAGTTTGATTCATAACTTCTGTTAGTTTCTCTATGTCTCTGTCTAGATTCTCTCTCCATGATCTGTCCATTGATGAAAGTAGCAT
Organism: Rattus norvegicus; assembly: GCF_021556685.1. NCBI lineage: Eukaryota > Metazoa > Chordata > Mammalia > Rodentia > Muridae > Rattus > Rattus norvegicus. Next base: position 8,779,933 of record NC_141551.1, on the reverse strand, counting down.
GTTGAGATTTCCCACTATTATTGTGTGACGTGCAATGCGTGATTTGAGCTTTTGTAAGGTTTCTTTTATGAGTGTAGGTACCATTGCATTTGGAGCATAGATATTCAGGATTGAGAGTTCATCCTGGTTGATTTGTCCTTTGATGAATATGAAGTATTCTTCCTTATCTTTTTTGATAACTTATGGTTGAAAAGCGATTTTATTTGATATTAGAGTGCAACTCCAGCTTGTTTCTTGACACCCTTTGTTGGAAATTCTTTTCCAGCCCTTTACTCTGAGGTATATCTTTGTCACTGAGGTGTCTTTCCTTTATGCAGAAAAATGCTGGGTTCTCTTTATTTATGCAATATGTTAGTCGATGTCTTTTTATTGGGGAATCGACTCCATTGATGTTAAAAGATATTGAGGAACAGTGATTGTTGCTTCCTGTTATTTTTGTTGTTAGAGGTAGAATTATGTGTATGTGGCTCTCCTCTTTTAGTTTTGTTGCAAGGAGATTACTTTCTTGCTTTTTCTAGGGTATATTTTCCCTCTTTGTATTGAGTTTTCCATCTATTATATTTTGTAGGACTGGATTTGTGAAAAGATATTTTGGTTTTATCATGGAATATCCTGGTTTCTCCATTTATGTTAATTGAGAGTTTTGCTGGATAACCTGGGCTGCCATTTGTGTTCTCTTAGGTTCTCTGTGACATCTCCCCAGGATCTTCTTGCTTTTATACTCTCTGTTGAGAAGTCTGGTGTAATTCTGATAGGTCTGCCTTTATATGTTACTTGACAATTTTCCCTTATTGCTTTTAATATTCTTTCTTTGTTTTGTTCATTCGGTGTTTTGACTATTATGTGATGGGAGGAATTTCTTTTCTGGTCCAATCTATTCGGAGTTCTGTGGGCTTTTTCTATCTTTATGAACATCTCTTTCTTTAGGATAAGAAAATTTTCTTCTATAATTTTGTTGAAGATATTTACTGCCCCTTTACGTTGGGAGTCTTTACTCTCTTCTATACCTATTATCCTTAGGTTCGATCTTCTTATTATGTTCTGGATTTCCTGGATGCTTTGCATTAGGAGTTTTTTGCATTTTACATTATCTTTCATGGTTGTGTCAATGTTTTCTATGGTATATTCTGCCCTGAGATTCTCTCTTCAATCTCTTGTATTCTCTTGTTGATGCTTGCATGTATGACTCCTGATCGCTTCCCTAGGTTTTCTATCTCCAGGGTTGTCTCCCTTTGTGGTTTCTTTATTGTTTCTATTTCCATATTTCAATCCTGGATGGCTCAGCTCCTTCCCCCCATTCAGTTGCATTTTCCTGTAATTCTTTAAGGGATTTTTGTGTTCCTATTTAAGGGCTTTTACTGGTTTACCTGTGTTGTCCTATATTTTTTAAGGAGTTATTTATGTCCTTCTTAAAGTCCTCTATCATCATCGTGAGATGTGATTTTAAGTCCCAATCTTGCTTTTCCAGTGTGTTTGGATATCCAGTATTTGCTTTGGTGGAAGAATTGTGCTCTGATGAGGCCAAGTAGTTTTTTGTTTTTGTTTCTTAGGTTCTAGGGCTTGCCTCTCACCATCAGGTTGTCTCTGGCGTTAGCTTGTCTTGTTGTCTCTGAAAGTGGCTTGACCCTCCTATAAGCCTGTGTGTCAGCACCCCTGTAGATCTGATTTCTTTCACCTGGATCTGAGAACAGAGTGTTGCTCCTGGGTTTTTGTGTCCCGAAGCCTCCAGGTGGGTTGCTTGGAGCAGAAGAGTTGGTCTTACCTCTGTTCTCAGGTGTGTTGGCGCTCCAGGCAACTGGATTTTAGCTCTGGGTTCAGGCAGAAACCTGAGGGTTCCTGCTCCTGACTGCTCCTAGATTCCTGGATCCAGGGGGCATTAGGCAGGTTCCTCATAGCACAGGAATGTGAAGAGTAGTGGCAGTCTTCACTGAGCTCTCAGGATTGTCTGCACTTCTGAGAGATCAGTTCTCTCCCCCATGGGATTTGGGAACAGAGAGCTGAGGGAGCATTTCAGTTCCTGGCACAGGCAGAAACCTGAACGTTCCTGCCGCTGATTCCTCCAATGTTCCTGCATTCAGAGGGCACTAGGCAGGTTCCTCCTGGTCCAGGAATATAAGCAGAAGTGATAGTCTCCCCTGAGCTCTCCGGATTTTCCACACTTCTGAGAGTCCAGCTTTCTCCGTCATGGGATTTGGATACAGAGAGCCCCAGAGTACATTTCAAAGTAGTACTAGTACTTTCCAATGGAATAATATAATGAGTTCTATGACATTTAAATCCAATCTTAATAATATCAACTTTAGCTTCTTCTCTCCATACCCCCATGTAATACATATAGAACTGAATATATAAACAAATTCATTCATTGTTTTCTTTTTCCTAAGAGAATCTTTTGGGGATTTTTGAAATAAGTTATTTGGAGTAAATAAATTATAGAAGAATTTATTCTCAGGTTTATTGTTTTTATTTTAAATATGTCCTAAAAAATAAGTCATCTCATTTTGCTATTTTACTTGTTTTAATTCTAGACTCTTATAGGACTACTATTTTACAAAATGACAAAATATAAAAAATAATTTAAATAAAGATTTTTGTCAAGTCTTAAATCATAATATGACTGTAATTCTCAACACATTTCCCTTTAATATTCCCAAATACTACTTTCCAAAAAATAATTTTAATCAGAACATCTATGATTAATGTTAGAAGCTGAAAGTGCATCTTAAATCTCATAACATCTTTTGCAGTGTTAACTTAAACCATTTAGTTGGGACTAGAAAGATGGCTTAGCAGTTAAGAGTACAGCTATTGCATAAGATCATAGTTATTCTAAACTCTATGATGGACGGCCAACAACTGACTCTAAATTCACCTCCACAGGATCTTACCGATTCCTCTGACCTATAACAGCCCCTGAAATCATATGTAAGTAGCCCCCCACCCCGTACACATACATACACAATTTAAATGGATGAAAAACTTCTCTGTTCTAATTTTATTATTCAGACTGGAAAATACATATATATAATCTGACAATTATAATTTATTTATTATAGTGATAATAAGAACATGTCCAAAATTGAGGGAAGTGTTGTCAAAATTTACAATTTGTTAGTCAAACAGTATAACTATAAACTTTCCTGAGAAAAAGGAACCAATACACAGTTTTACAAAGATAGTAATTGTCATAGCTGTTAGCATTTCTTCTAGGTAACTAGAAGCCAGGTTTGCCTGACTTCACTCTAAAATGGGCTGTTTGTCTCCTCCTCACTCTCTTACTCTCTTGCTCTCTTATCCTCATCCTCCTCTGTCCCTTCTCTCCCCATTCCCTCTCCCCTTCTCTCTCCTCATGTTTGTGGCTAGCCTTTTTTTACTCCTCTGCCTCTAATCTATACTATACTTTGTGACTGGTACCTCAGGGGGAAGAGATGCCTCAGCATGAGCCAACAGAAGCACTCTCTTCCCCCATATCATCCCACTCTTCCACCAAACATATCCCTGGCTTCTTTTCTTTTTTATGAAACACAACAATAATGTAATTTATAATTTACAGCCCAGTAAGATTTTGAAGTGTGTCAGATAAAATACACTGGAATTTCTTTTTCTCAATTGTCTGTCTTTACTGCTATGTTACACTCAATGGTGTCTGTACTTGGGTTAAACACATTTTCTTTCTTAATTTCTTTTTTATTGATAAGTTTTATTTACATTTCAAATGTTATTCGCTTTCCCGGTTTCCTGTCCATAAGCCCAGTTTCCCAACCCCCTCCCCTTCTTCTGTAAGAGCTTTTCCTCTTCCCAACCACTCACCCTTTCCACCTCCCCACCCTGACATTTCCCTACACTGGGGGGTCCAGCCTTGGCAGGACCAAGGGCTTCTACTCCCATTGGTGCCCAACAAGACCATCCTCTGCTACATATGCGGCTGCAGCCATGGGTCTGCGCATGTGTAGTCTTTGGGTAGTGGTTTAGTCCCTGGAAGCTCTGGTTGGTTGGTATTGTTGTTCTTATGGGTTGGCAAACCCCTTCAGCTCCTTCAATCCTTTCTCTAATTCCTCCAACTGGGACCCCAATGGTTTGCTGCTAGCATTCACCTCTGTATTTGACATGCTCTGGCCGAGCCTCTCAGGAGACAGCTATATCAGGGTCCTGTCAGCATGCACTTCTTGACTTCATCAATATTATCTAGTTTTAGTGGCTGTATATATACGGGCTATATACCCAGGTGGGGCAGGTCCTGAATGGCCATTTCTTCAGTCTCTGCTCCAAACTCTGGCTCCATATCCCCTCCTATGACTACTTTGTTCCCCTTTTTAAGAAGGACTAAAGCATCCGCACTTTGGTCGTCCTTCTTCTTGAGCTTCATGTTGTCTGTGGATTGTATCTTGGGTACCAAATTTTCTGAATTCATTTCTCTGTTGAAGGGCTTCTGGCTTCTTTCCAGCTTCTGGCTATTATAAATAAGGCTGCTATGAACATAGTTTAGCATGTGTCCTTGTTGTATGTTGGAGCATCATTTGGGTACATGCCCAGGAGGAACACATATTATTAACCACTAACTATGTATGTTATACAGCTTAAAAGCAGTTTTTAGCGAAGAACATTGGGATCATGCTAAATTACTGCATACTGTTGGATGACAAAGAGAAATTTATCCTAGGTCACCAGAAGAAGCATGTACCTACACTACACACACAGACACAGACACAGACACACACACACACACACACACACACACACACACACACACACCTCTATACTTCCTTTCAATTTTTAGCACTTTTAGTCATACATAGGACATAGTCACACATTTCCATTATGCTATAAAATATTGTCAAAATTTAAATAAGTCATCATGGTTGAAGTTATTTCATTTGCTATCTCTAAGATTAGAGCATGCTCTAATATCTTCCTGGTTCCAGAAAATTCAGACCTGTTTTTATCTTATTAAATACCCTCAAGCTCAGCTCATTCTTGAACTGTTGAACTGCAGCCAAGGTGAAGACATTCACATACAAATTAAACATTTTATTTTGCTAATGTTTTTGTGACTGCTTACTACTCAGCAGTAGCTCCTCAAACCAAAAACATTTGATGAGCCATGACTTTGTCATAAATAAGAAAACCGCATTATTTCTGATCTCCTAAGATGAATAGTTTTGTTTCTGTTATGCACTATAGTTTCTGTACAGAAGTGTTTCTCAGGTCCTCTCTAATACTGACATATTTATCTCCCAAGATATGATGTGACTTCCACTCCATAGGGGAGAAAAATGTCTGAGAAATCTAAGCAGACTGTCTATGCACAATAGTGATCTGACCCAGAATCTCTACCTCAAGATTCCTCTGGACATGTATATCAAGAAATTACAGAATAAACCGAAATAATGAGAAGAAGTGAATGTTTCCCAGTAAATTGTAGAGATCTGATAGGCATTTGTAACCTGACACTTATCTTCTACTCTAAGATGGGAATGAGAGTATTTGGATAAATTATGCCAGGGTTTATTGTCTGTAATGATTTCTGTATACTTTTTCTAGAGACATGAGATTTGCATATATTAAGAAAAATGTCTTAATTATAAAAATATTGAGGGAAAGATCAAAGGTCAGTTCTTGTACCGGTAGCCCCCAGTGTCTCTCACTGATTGTCTTCTGTTTTATGAAGTACTGTTCACCATTGTCTTCTAGATGATCTAAATTACAGAGAGCTAAGTTCTGTCTGTGTTCTAAAAAGTAACTATTATTTTAGAGATCAGCATCATTACCCTAAGGTGTTTTCAATTTATGTTTCAATGCCTTCAAGGCTATCTGCTCATAGCTACAGTAGGTAGTTCTGTGAATCAGTGTGCGGCTAGGGCTATCTGTGGAAAACACAGATAGTGATCAGTACCTGTAGCATGGCTCACTACATTGTCAGTGACCAACATTTCTTGCTGGGGAATCAGTGTCATTTATTTTCTTACACCTAAATGTATTCATACTTAAAAGCTCTCTTTTCAAATAATTTACACTAATTATTCTTTGATGATATCCTATGTGTATGTAATGCTCTCACTCACCAACACTCACCAACCCATCCTCTTATCTCCCTTCTGTGTGGAGTTAAACCTGCCTCCTCCTACAAAACTCACTCCTACTATCAAATCATTTGCTTAGTTTTTGTTTTTGTTTAGTTATTAACTGATTTAACCAGGGAAGCCCAAATGAATGTGGGTACGGATCTATTCTTAAGAACATGGATGGTGACTCAATGCACCAGTAAGTATCAACTGCAAATGGAATTCCAGGAAGTAGCTAGACGTCATGTGCCTGTTTAGTACCTTCTAGATACACTCAATTTTCTAAAAACAATTGAAGGACCAATGAGTGTCTCCAATTGCACAGGTGCTGTGTATAATTCCTAGCTTTAATGAAACTGAGATTTTAAAAAAAATGTATATTTGGTACTCTTTTTAGATATCAGTGTACAGTGAAAACATCAGTTTTTTTTTTTTTTTTTTTTGTGGATTGAGGAATCTGCATAGTGAATCCCAAAATAAGTGGCTTACTTTACATTCCACCTGACATAAAAATAATCCTATTACCCTGTGAATTGTTGTCTATATGGAGGTGAGGGCAGGGAGAAGATAAGGCAAGGGCTGTGGTTGGGCAGTGAAAAAGTAAGGAGGGCCAGTTTTAGAGAGAAAAGAGAGAGTAAGAGGGAGAAAGAAGAACCAAGATAGAGGAGGAAAAGGATGACTCAGAATTGTGTGGCCTTAAAGCTCTACAGATAGTTATGAATTTTTCATAAGGGATGGATCTTTATAGGACTATTTATCTTATCTAGGTGGGCAGATTATATCATTATCAATTGGTTCAGAGTTTATTGTGTGGATGTTTTGTGAAGTGAGGATTTACTGATAGAAATCTGATTGATAAATTACAAGCTTATTGAGGTTTGATTTTAATGGGTTACTGGAAGTTGTGACTGTAACCACAGGGGGCAGATCCTGGGAATGTGAGCAGGGTCCACAGCAGGAAAGTTTCAAGAGGGCAAGGGTGGCTGCTGCTAGGGCCAGAGAGTAGCTGGAAGAAATGTGGGGCTAGTCATGTGGTGAGATCACTGCAGAGCCCAGAGAGGAGGCAGTAACAGCATGAAAAGGAAATTGGAAGCTCAGTGAGTTGGGTTGAAATGTTTTGCTAATTGAGATGAAAATTTCTCACATATGCCATGTGGCCTGACAAAGCCGGCAATAGCGTGGGATGATTAGTTCTTTTTTTAATATTTACTGCTACAGGTGGTGAACCAACATGTTAGGCAAGAATCCACTAAAAATGTAAGATTATCAGCCTTAGAGTTAGACTTAGTGTTTATTTTCTAAGTGAAAGAGGGGTGGTGTCACGTGGTGGCTCAAGCATGGGAACCTTAGGCTACCAGACTCTGTGGTCCCGTGCTGTGAGAAGAGACAAGAGGACTGCTCTAGGCAGAAAGCCAAACCTGTCTGTTTCTACAAACAGGTAATCATAGGACAGAATTTTAAAGTTTGGTTTATTTTAAAGATGGTATAAAGATATAAACCTCAATTAAGTCTTATAGGCTACTCATATTCGTTCTAATGTGGGCTCCATGGGAATTTTGGGTTAAAATCCTGATTTGACAAACTGCCTGCTTCTTATTGACAGGTACTCATAGAAGTGTGATTAAATTGTTTTTATAATTAAAACGAGAGAGTGCAGATTTTTTCCCGAGTCACACAGGAAATTCTGCCCAAAATTCACGAGTAGTAGAGGAAAAAACAGAAATCTGTAGTTTATGAGTGCATAACAGACGTATACTATAGAAGTGGCTAGTGAGTGGAGGTCTGACGCTCCAGGTAGAGGGCTTAACAGATCGATGGTATTGTATGGTCTTCAGCAGGCTCATGTTCGTTCTAACTGGGCTCCACAGGAATTTTGGGTTGATTTCCTGACATGACAGACTACAAAGGCCTCAGAATAGGCTCATACAGCGTTTTAGTTTACTTCATTTGTTTTAGATTGTTTTAATTTTCAAAATGGGGGTGATTTTTGAGTTTTGTGTTTATATTATTTCTCTGGGAAAGAATGCAAGATACAGATTTTCTGGTTGCTGACTAAAGAGCATGCTATTTTGGGAGAAAAGTTTTATGTTTTTTTTTTTTTTTTTCGGAGCTGGGGACCGAACCCAGGGCCTTGCGCTTCCTAGGTAAGCGCTCTACCACTGAGCTAAATCCCCAGCCCCAAGTTTTATGTTTTAAAACGGGTGATTAGAGCCTTCTTCTAGAGTTATATGGATCAGATTTGAAAGAGAAAGAACTCCTGAAGTACCAGATTCAAGAGTATATAACAAAAAAAAAAAAAACTTTTTTCATCCTAACCGTCTGTCCATCCTGCACAGACTAAAGCAATCCATACAGATATCTTGATGACACTAACATTTTGTTTTGAGATTTATCTATGAGAGAATGTATACTTGTGGTGAGTCTCACCATCAAATATGCTGAACTGTCCTGCTTGAATTCCTGATCCTCAGAGAATTTCAGCCAGATTCTATCAAGACAGATATCAGAGACAACAACAATCATTGATGTGGCCTTCTTAAGGCCTCGCTGACTCCCTCTTTTTCCCTCCCCAACCCTCAAAGACATCTCAATGCCCATGTACAGTTTGTCAAAGTTATTGAAGAGCTATCACCCAAGTTTCCTGAACTTTGGTAGATTGAGGGTGGTTGTTCTGAAGTTGTCTTTCTGGGGAATTTAGAAATGGTCATAATTTAACAGGGAGAAATTAGCTGAAATTGTACACCAATAATCTCAAGTGGTAGAAATCTTTATATTTGTTACTAAGTTGAAGTTATAAACTATTACATTAATACAGAATTTCTTTGATACAAATTTAAAGTTTTCATTGGTACAAATTTCTTATTGATATAAAATTGAAATTAATATTGCTACTCTCATGTAATCATTGTGCCCATACAACACATTTAAGAATACAAGGCTTACACCCAGTCTTATAACTGATATTATAAACTGATCTGAGATCATTAAACATGAATTAAGAGCCAAATAGCAAATTCATGGCTCTCAGTTTACTGTTAGAGTGTTTTCAAGGTAATTTATTAGAAATAGCTAAGAGTCCAGACAACAATAGCCTTGAGAACAGACAACAGTCCAGATTACTTTATATAGATGTTTTTCAAAAACATCAGAAATCCACAAAATGTGACATTTAATGTTATTTATTTAATGTTAATGTTATTTTTGTTATCGAGACTTACGTGCTCCTAGCCCTTTTGTGGATTCAAAGAAGAAATTGAGCATCTCTACTTCCAGATGAGGTAATATGTTGTGGCTAGATAGCCACTGGGCAAAAATTACCTATTTCATCTACAGACAAAATACTGTCCAGAAAAGGACACACTTAGAAGGAGAAGGTTAACCCATATCTTAAAGGGCCACAGGTAGTTATGAATATTTCATAAGAGATGGATTTTTATAGAACAATTTATCTTATCTGGGTGGGCAGATTATATCAATATTAATTGGTTCATAGTTTATTGTGTAGATGTTTTTGTGGAGTAAGAATTTACTGATATGAATCTGTCTACGAGCTTATTGAGTTTTGATATTCACAGGTTCCTGGGAGTTGTGAGTATAATCACAGGGGGCAGGTGCTGGGAATGTGTGCAGAGTCCGCAGCAAGAGCATCTCAAGAGGCTGGCTGCTACGGGCTGAGAGAGTAGCCAGTGGCAGAGAGGTATGGAGATTGGGAGCTTGAGCTTGGCAAGTTGGGTAGAGACATTTTGAGGGCTCTGGGCCAGAGAGTCTGCCCAGTCCGGCTGAGATGAAAATACCCCGCAGATGCCGTGTGGCCCTATGGTGCTGACAATAGCGTGCCATGCTGAATCTACTATTTAATATTTACTACTACATAACCCCCTAAGCATACTATTTAAAGTTTCTTTCATTTATTTTATGAATGGCAGCCATCTTGAAATGACTCACAACATAATTGTTGAGTTGCATTTTCTTAAAGACTAAAACCTCTCTGTAAATTTATGTACTATTAGTTCTTCATTTGAGAAATATCAATTCATTTCCACTACCTACTTCCTGGATGTATCTTTTGCTATGTCATTGTTTTAGTTCTTTACATTATCTAAATATTAATGACCTATCAGATGAATACCTGGCACATTCTTTTCCCATGTGTAGGCTGCTTTTCTTTCACTACAAATTATTTATTTTGCATGCATTTTTCATTTGACAAAATGATGAATAAAAACGTTGATGTTATCCAGCCACATACCTTTGTGGAAATATACAAAGTAATTAAAATCAGGTTACCATAAAAATTACTGCATACCATGATAATTGTGGCACACAATATAATTGCGATTCACAATATTCAATTTATAAAGTCTTCCTAGATGTTCTTCAATAGATTGGAAAGTAATGCTTATACATAAAAATCTGAGATTTGTCATTTCCAAGAAAATGGATAAAACTATAGATAAACATGATAACAGAAATAAGCTATACATGCAAAGACAACTGTGATAGATTTGCCTCATATGTGAAACCTAGGAATCATAAAAGAAATAACTTGAAAATAAGTGTGAGCATTAACAAGGTATTTAAGGGGGTTTGAGAAATTAGATGAGTAAGGGAATAGTAGAAAGAAGAATAGTAGTGGAGTGAACTTGAAGAAAGTTCACCATATGTAACATGGTAAATCTGGCATGAAATTACATACTTTGTACTATTAATTACTTTATACTACTTTTTAAAGGTATATGTTATCATTACAATCAGGGCATCTTCTACTTTTATTCCAAGCAGTACAATTATGTGGACAAAGTCATCCCTAGAGATCAGAGAAGATGCTTTGGCTGCCATGTGCTGTAACACTATGATGTTTGAAGATTAATCTGCATCATTGGTACTGACAAGCAATCATTTACTGAATAATGATTTCCTAAATTCATAATTTATCATGTTATACCTATCATTAATTAGTTAAAACTATAACTTGCTATGGTGGAAATTCATCTAGTTTGGCACTGATGTTGATCTGAAATATAAGGAATATTTCCTTATCAGAGTTTGGAGACTGGAGAGAAATGAAGAGACATCATCATATAAACTGCACTATAAAGTTTTTATCTACACATATGAAGCCACAGGCGTCAATAATTCAAATACAAAAATGTCATGTATGATGTTGGGAAATACGTACATAAATGTGGTAAAATATGTATAGGAGGGCAAGATATGATATAACAAAAATAATAAGGTAAAGGATGCTACTAAGGTCGGTTCTGAGAAGGAATTAAAGTGGCATTTGGCCTAAAAGAGTTTTAATATGTCCTCAGCCTATGGTTCATTATATTCACAGTGAACCTCTTCAAACCAGAAAGAAAATGCAGTGTGCTAAGAAATCTAATGACCAGTGGTATCATGAAAATGAATCTCAACCAAAATTGAGAGTGCCCTTTGCAGAGAGAATTTTTTTCTGAATTTTAGGATTGGTTTTTATAAATGTTAATATACTAATATTCTTGGAGGAAAGTCACAAGCTGTCACCTCTAAGGATCACACAAAAAGCTCATGTTCTGGTCACTATGGAGGAAAAGGTGTTTGGGATTCCTATGGTTCTTCTGCTCCCATAGAGAAACAATACTGGAAAGGATGTGGACTCTCCCCAAGACCAAGACAAAGGTTGTGATCAGTGAGTCAACAAAGCTTCTGTCTAGCCTCACTGACATATACCACTTCCTCCTGAGAGGAAGGCAGAGACAAAACTTTACTAAAAATTAGACATGTTTTAGCTGCTGTGTTAAAATTTGTGTCTGTAGACATATTACCCACTTTGGAATTCTAAATCCATATTAAGTATATAAGACCAATGCAAAGGGGAATTATAATTCTGATCAAAGCCTTTCACTTTGTTATTAGAGCTAAGGGTTTCTAAACTCATTTTATGTATGCATGAGAAACCCAGTTTGATTCCTAGCACTCAAGTAGATTTTTTTCCCATTATGCTTTGATCAGACAATTTTTCTCATACTGTTCTTTTGCTTGTACATTATGATTTCTGTTTATATAGTTTTATTTGTATGTATTTCTTGTATTTTTCTTTTAAATATTCTTTGTTTTGGATTTTCGTTTGCCTAGTTGTTTCTTTCTTTCTTAGTTTTGTTTTTCTAGAGGGTAAGAGGAAATAAGTGTGAGAACTTGGGGAGTTGGGGATATGTAGAAGGGCAGTGGTGGGAAGGGTATAGGAAAAGTTGCAATAGAGGAAGAGGAATCAGAATATATTGTTTAATATTTTTTTTCAAGAAAAGCTGGTAATAGTGGTACACCCATATAATTCCAGCCCTGGGGATGTGAAGTTGTCAGGATATCTGGAGCTGTTCAGTAGCCCTGACCTAATCAGCAAATCTTAGGTCCCAGTAAGAGTCTCAGGCTCCAAAAGTAAGGTGAATTATTCCTGAGGAAATAGAGCTGAGCTTGACTTCTGCCCTCGACACACATATGCAGACTAAACAATTCGGCAGGAAAATATACATGTCCATATAGGCATCATTCTCTCAAACTAATATGATTCCCAAGGAATCAATGCATTATCAACTTGAGGACATTTCTTAAATGGAATATTTGGTAATTTTAATTATATTTTACCTATAGGGTGTTATTGTATAGATGAAACGAACTTTGAAATTATAATTTATTTTTTAATTTTTAATAATTTTAAGTGAAAATATGATTACATAATTTCTGTCTTCCCTTTACTTACTCCTATCCCTCACATATACTCCTCACTCTTTCTTGAAATCACAGCATTTTAATTTGTGTGTGTGTGTGTGTATAAATATAAATTGTTCAATCATTTCAGTCATATTTACATGTATACAGTTTCAGAGGCTGACCACTGATATTGAATAACAAGTTGGGGCTCTCATCCTTGAGAAATACTATTTCTCCATCTCTCAGAATTCCTTAGCTCTTTACGTGTCTTTGTTTAGAGACAGCACTCTCTGAGATTTCCCCCTTCCATTTTAGCCTGTCTGTTGGTATTGTACATCTTCAGCTCTTACTTAGATAGTTATAGTGTTAAGATGTCATGATTGAAGCTTCTCTGTTACTTCTAATACATACAGTCCCACAGCTGATTTCCTGGTTGTATGACTCTTAAAATCTGTACAAATTTCCTCGAGCCTAAGGTGCTGGAATAATTTTATAGATGTATCAACTGGGGTTAGGTCAATTCACAGGATGAAAATAATGTTTGTAGTAAAGTCCTAGCAAAGGAGTAGTGAGGTTGTGAGTCTTAGAAAAGAATCTACTTCCACCACTCTACTAAACTGTAATAATTTCTAGATGTGTTCTAAATATTTATACTCATATCCACAGAGAAGTAAAGCTCTCACCCTTCAGCAAAGAAACTTTTCAAGTGACAGAGACCAACTGGTCAACACAGCTGGTCAAAATACAGAGAAGATGTGATCATAAGTTGTAAGATGTCATACAGATGAAGGCAGGTACGAGATAGAACGGGGCCTGTCATTAGATGAGAAGGAAGGATGGGAGAAATGTTTGAGGGAAGAGGAGGAGGAGGAGGAGGAGGAGGAGGAGGAGGAGGAGGAGGAGGAGGAGGAGGAGGAGGAGGAGGAGGAGGAGGAGACTGGAATGGAAGGAAACGGGAGAAGAAGCTGCCAAGAGAACATGGAGGCTGATGTTAAGATTCCGCTCTACACCTTTACAGGTTGTTTTGAATGTTCTTAAGGGATGAATGTGTACAGGGCTTTGTATGTTTAGGTGGGCAATTATGTCTTATCAATTGGATCAGAGATTGTTGTGTTGTGTGTTCATTCATGTGGCAATCTAAGTTTAAGGGAGTATGTGGTGGCTGGAGCACTAAGCTGTCACAGAACTGGAATATATATTTCTGAATATATATGCTGGCAGCTTGGAAACTGGATGGGTAGAGAAATTGTTGCCAGGCTCAGAGAGAGGTCATCGGCAGTGTGAGATGGGATGGAGCAAAGTGGGTGAGAGACTTTGCTGACTGAGATGAAGATGTCTACCAGATATCTTGGGGCACTGCAATGCTAGACCTAGTGCTGGGTAACACTACAACACAGCAACAATAAATTGCCTATCCCTGATTCCTATACCTCTTATAATCTTGTATGCTTTTATATCTGTGATCCTTTTCAGTATTTTCAGAAAATGTATATGTGTTTAGAATTATTATACAAGGACATTAGTCATATAGACTCAGAACTTGAAGCTTTAAAGCAGGAGGGTTCGTGTCTGTTCCAGGATAGGTTGGATTATATAGTAACAGTCTGTCAATAAGTTAAGTTTAATTATATTACATTCAAACACATCATAGACCTTTCCTAAGTTAAAATTATGAGTTCACCTTTTAGATTCTCCAACATTCCCCAAACAGCATTCTCCAGTTACTAATGCCCTAACATGGTGAGAAGGTAGAACACCTCAGCTGGAAAGCACTCTTTGCTGCAAAGTACAATCTTGAATTCTCATCAGAACAGAACAATCTTATTCTCCAAAACGTGGCACCAGCTCAAGATCTCCACAGGATTGGCTCTGTTGTCATCTTGTCATGGAGGAAGAAGGAAAAACGCCTTCCTAAAAATCTATATAATAAAAAATAAAATAATTTAAAGGCTGCTTGAAGATGAAGAGGGATGTTTATGTAGTGGTGTAGCCAAAAAAGTCATTATCCAGTGAACAACACTTCACTCATGCCTTCAAGAGAAACTCTAAATGTATTGGACCATCATATAAATGGAAAAAGAAAGGGATCTTTGGGGACCATTAAAGAAAAGAAAGAAATTGGTGGGAATAGAAAAGTGACCAAAATGGCAATGAGGGATAAATATGATTGAAATGCATCATAGTATGTAGGATTGCACAGTGAATCCAATATAGTATAGAGTAAGGACCATCTCAGAGAGAAACATTTCATAAATAGTTTAATCTGAACAAAGATTGCATGACACTCACTTCCAGGGTCTTGGGTATTGTCCAATAAAGTGAATATAATGAAATGGGATAGAGATGATACCACTGCTCAAGTGCTTGCCTAGCCTTTCAGGCACTTCTGTTTGATTTCCCCATTGACCTTTCAATCCTACTACTCAAAGATGGAGACATGAGGATCAGAAGTTCAAAGTCATCCTCAGCTACATAACAAATAAAAGGCCATTCTAGGAGACATGAGACTCTGCCTCAGAGAATATTACAATACATATTCTTGGGCTCACTTTAGTCAAATTATGTAACAACCATGAGTCAATTGCCAGCAGACTACTTTTGGGCACAGGCACCATAAGAGAGTCTATTTAGAAAATACAAGGGAGTACATCATATCATAATTCTTGTGAGAAAGCCCAGATGGCTAAATAATTCTACCACACAGAATACCTAGACTTGTTCCTTTAAGTTCCAGAGCTGAATGATCCTGCCTAGCATATTATGGTTTATTAGGATGAAAAGGGAGAAGAACTCTTGGGGAAAAACTTCACCAAAGCATAGGCACATTACAAAAAAAGAACAGCAGTTTACTGCTTAGAAACACGAATAGAGACAGAAATTTAGGTTTCCAAGGCATGAGGGATGAAAAATACAGCCTTTAGTTGGCAATTCCATTCTTATGGTATGCACTTACTTTCAGGACACTGAAGGAATTATGTCCTCTTATAAACTCCAGTTTAAAGAACAGGAATAATGATTATGCTTCCATTGTTAATATGGAACAAAGATAGGTGAAACAAAAAAATATAGTAGTAAATAAATAAATTCTGGCCTGGAGTTTCTACCCTACCTTTGGTTATTGAGTTCTCGGATGAAAGACACACCCAAAACCTTTGTATTTTCAACATACTTTAAGTAATACAGTAACTAGGCAACTGCCTTTCTTCCAGGCTGCTAGGATCTACTTTCTTATTGAGAACCCCAAGTTATTACCTACTATTTACTATGTTCTGCCTGGGCTGCTTTTAGCTTCAATTGGGCAGCCCTTGTACTCACATTGTTATGGCTGAGCTAACCTATAGCAGTTTCTCCTTTATCCACTCCTCTACTTTCTTCTTCCTTGTGGTCCTAAGCACCAGAAACCTAAACCCTATCTATGTCTCTTCTGCTCCGCTATTGGCTGTTGGCATTTTTATTTACCAATCACAATTAACTGGGGGTGGGGGTCACTTAACTCGTGTCTAAGTATGGACTCTTTATCTCTGATGCAACCAGTTTTGGGGCCCCAAGTCAGCATTAGAATACCAGCAGCACCAGGCCAACCAACTACAAAAATGCAGAAATTATGACTCACACCCATATCTAAATTTTCCTCTTCATTCCCTTGGAGGTACTGAAACACCTGATGGAATTATGAAATGACAGGGCCTCTGAGTGTGCTTTCTCTAGAATATTCACGGAATGATTGCATACCCTTGGATATTTTTAGGAACAGAGGGCATCTATTAAAGCCTCCAGCAGAAGAGAGATTTGGTCAGATTTCTGCTCTGGAATTCTCACTTTATTGGCAGATTTGAAAAGAAAAACTGAGAAGGGTAAGAAAAAGAAAGATAAGAAATACACATCTGGTGGACTGAATCTACTTGGCCCATAGGGAGTGGTATTGTTAGGAGATGTGGCCTTGTTGGAGGAAATGTGTCACTGTAGGGGTAGGCTATGAATCTCTGCCCAGTGGAGAGTCAGTCTTCTGTTTGCCATTGAAACAAGATGTAGAACTCTCAGCTCCTATGGTGACATGCCTGCCCGGAAACTGCCATGCTTCCTGTCTTGAAGGTAATGAACTGAACCTCTGAACCTGAAAGTCAGTAAGCAGCACCCCACCATGGCCTTTGTATCAACTCCTGCCTCCAGGTTTCTGCTCTGTTTAAATTCCTGTCCTGACTTTCTAACGTGATAGACCATGATCTGAAGTATGAGTTTCCAACTGGTTGTCTGGATTGGATTGACCAGCTTGATTTGTTCTGTATTTGGCCCAGCAGATATTCTAAAGCAGATGCCAAATCTTATGGAGAATGTATACAAGCAGGGCCAAGTTGTGGGTGGTGTATAAATATATTTTTATAAGAAGAAATGCCTACTTCTACATAATATGATGATTTAGAAGCTTTAAAAAAGAAGGGTTGCCAGCCAAGTGACATAGAAAATCCCAGAAGCTACCAAATGATAAAGAAAATTAAAAATTTCAACATTGCAGACAAGGGATAGCAGAAAAGCTTCAGCCAGAAGACATTCCTCAGATCCAAACATAATAGCTGCATCTAAAGTTGAGATCAGGAGAACCAAGAAAGTTTCCATTATCATTCAAGAGAGCTGAAGACTACCCCCTTGATATCTCCTACTCTATGAAAGATGATCTGGAGAATGTGAAGGGTCTTGGGACAGATCTGGTGAATGAATTTTTAAGGGTCCACGATTCTCTGAAGAATGATATCCCAGACTCGAATAATCCCAAAGAATGTTTTATTCTGTAATGTTCCAGCATGTTCTCCCCATTACCAAGATAGAGAGACTATGTTAGTACAGCCGCAGTAGAGCTACGAAACCCTTGTAAGAGTGAAAAAAACCACACTAGTCCATTTAGCTACAAAAATGTGCTCAGTTTTACTGACAAAGTAGAGTTTTTCAATGAACTTGTTGGCTAGAAGTCCATATCTAGAAATCTGGACTCTCCAGAAGGTGACTTTGATGCAATTATCCAGGTTTCAGTTTGTGTAGTGATGACTAGCTGGAGGAGCTGAGTGTTCTACTTCTTGCTCTAAGGCAAACAGGAGAAGACTGACTCTTCCACAGTGGACAGAGACTCATAGTCCGCCCCCACTGTCACACAAGAAGGCCACACTTCCTAACAGTACCACTTCCTATGGGCTACACATGTTCAAATCACCACAACACATTAGAGAAAAATCATCCTCAGTGAGCTGACAAAGACAGAGTCTTCACAGAAGGCAAGCAGCAGAGACTGTTGAATACATACTCCTGATGCAGGTAAACATATATCAAGCATCTTCACAATAGCTAAAGAATGACTGCGGGAGTGATAGAAAAGGAGAGAATATAGCAAGGGAAAGAAGCACACCTGAGATACCAGTGTGTACTTATAGCATCGTAGTCAAGGTAAGAGTAAGTACAGATGCTGCAGGACCTATAGCGACAGTGATGTTCTGGAAAAAAAGTATCATAAACAGGATGAAGTCCCAACAGTCGTTTCTGATTGAGAGTCACACTGATAAAATGAACATTGCTAAACCAAGAGAAGGACATGGTAAGGCAAACACACAACATGAATCCTAAGATGAATCAACACAGCTAATCAATAGGATATGGCACCATGCAAATATTTAATGTGTTGAATAGATACTTATTTACCTATATTTATCGTATCACTAGATTCCAAAGAGAACCGAGTACAGCTTGTAGCTTTTGTAGATTTACATCAGACTGTAAAAGTTTAAAAATAGAAGAATTCTGTACTGAAAGAAACATAAATTCAAACACGAATCAAATACACAGAAGACTTCAGCATTGCTTCTGCAATAGGAAAACACACATTCTTTTTCTGATTTATCACTTTGCCACTCAAAGAATATCACTTTTAAACAGGGGTACTTTCTTCTGCAAATTAACTTCATTGTTTGAGATAAAGGTGTATACTAAGAGCATATGTATGTTCCAGCCAAAGGAATTAAAGTTGTGTGCCAAGGACTGAACAACACCATGACCCTAATTATTTTTTCTTCAGCAAATAACAAAAATCTTAGGGTTCATAGTGTGATCAAATATTCTGTGACATATTTTTAAAGCACTGAAAAGGAAGCAACTTAAGAGAGAGCAATGAAGGATAAGAAGGCAGTTTTACACGGACAGTGACAGAGAGAAAGGTTGCAGAGAGAGAACAAACTAGACAGAGGTAGAGATAGAACAAGCCAGAAAATTAGAACAGATTGCCAAAGGTAGTATGAGGCTAAGCAGAGTAAATCAGGAGAAGCAGAGAGAACTTAGATTGAATCCGTCTGTTTTGGGAGGAGTTTCAGTCAATACAGTTGGGTTTGATCAGTCAGCCAGGGATCAGAAAGAACTGGGAAGGGCAAGTCTAAGAGGCTGAAAAAATTCTAGGCCTATATTAGATTGTGTGAAGGCCGAGAGACCAGATCTTGGGTTCCGACTCTATCTTAGAGAACCTGACCTAAGGTTAAACTTGAGTTAACGAACAAGCTGACACCTAGCACCAGTTTCCAGGTTACTCCTCAATAAAGCTTTGCCTAGCACTAGTTTGCAGATTACTCTCTAACAAGCCTGCCCCTGACACTTCACTTCCTAACAACCACCAAATCAGAAGGAAAACAGAAGTTTATGGTTTGGCTCCCAGCAACAGCCAATTATTTTAAAGGGCACTGAAATTCCATAATAGCCCCCAAATCAGATGTGTGTCAGGCTAGGAAACCCCCTTGCTTGTTTGCTCACCTCTATAAATGTTTGCTTGAAACTAGGCTCAGGGTTTCACCTTTCTGTCCTACTGTGTCAGGGTCAGCATGGTGAGCCCAAGCTTGAGCTTGAATAAAAAGACCTAGTGCAATTGCATTGGAATCAGCTCCTTGGTGGTCTTTTGAGGCTCAAGATCAGGCAATACAGGCTAATAGCCCCAAGGTGTAGGCCTAGGTTAGCAGAAGGAGGCAGTAAGCCTCCTAGACAACAGATACTACAGGAGAATAAAACTTACTTTTACAAGAAATTCTCAGAATTCCATATCATAAAGTGTGTCCAAGTATTTTCCTCTGAAAAGATATTTGAAACAGAATACATGCTGAGTATGAAAGAAAAAGCACCCAAGTTCGTTAAATGTTTAAAAATCTAATTACTTGTTATAGTGACCAAGACATACTATCTCTACACACAACACCCCCTCCCCTTTTGGAAATGAAGCTAGCTGACTTGTTTCACTCTGGAATTCAGTATTAATTATTTGGGGATCAGAACATTTTTCTGTCAAATACAGTTCTCTTAACTTTAGCAAAATAATCCATCCCCCATGGCTCAGCAGCTTTAAGAAATTAGGTAGAAATATTTATATATAATCTGTTCTTTCTTTAGAACTCATGTAGCATACCTTTCAAAACACCCTTCTTATAAATTGGGTTAGAGAAGAAATTACTGCTAGATCAAAAAGAGATGTCCTACGAACTACATTGAGATGAACAGAGGAAGGGAAACATGGGGTCCCAAAAGAGGTAAATATTTAATCTCTATAGTGGAAAGGTGTTAAATAGTGCTTGATGCAAACAGCAAATAATGATTTATAACTAGGTAGTCATTTAAGAGAAGAAACAATGTAAAGTTCTTAAGGTATGGCCCCAACGGATTGGGAAGTAAAACAAGATGATATTAACTCCTAGTTTGTACAAAATAATTTGTGGAATCGTAGCACAAATTTCAATTTTCAAATTACATGCATGTGCAATTTTGTTTTATGTTTAAAAAAATGTCTCATGCTTCCAAGAAGAAAATAAGAACTGACTGGTAGAAAAAGGACTGAAATCTGCAAAAGATTAAGGACTGAAATTATGATTTGAGATTGTTAAACAGCCAATTCCTGGTTCTTTTAAGTAAGCAACCAGACATTCTAAAATAATTTAAACCTTCAAGGAATTTACCATATATGGAATGTCTTTGAAAAATAGTTAAATAAACATAGTCACATTTTGAACATGAAAATGAAACTAATCCAAAAAAATGGAAACAAAACAAGAGATTATTCTTAAGGGTTATATACAAATGTTATAAAATTCGACAGTTAAAAATATATTGTAAGTTTGAAAATGAAACTTATGGGGGTGCAAAACAAGATATGTAACTATGTTAAATGTCATTCAAAGTCTGTTTAATATTAAAGTGGACATTCTGAAAAAATAAAGTATGTAGTGATTTCAAGCATTCTGTATTTTTCATAGTTTTTTCATCATACCAGAGAGAAAATATTTGTCAGAACACTTAGTTTTTTCATATTCTTTGTTCTTACAATAGTAACAGACTAAATTTAGTAATCTAATTAAATCATAGCTCACAGCACAATCTTATACTATGACATTTACCTCCATATCAACCACCTTTGTAAAATCTACATTATATTCTACCTGTAAACATATTTGACAGTTATATGAATATTAATCTTATATTAATAATGATTACTTGGGAGTTATTTATTTCCTTTTCATATTAACACTACCTAAATGCATTCTTACTTTTAAAAATACTTAACCCAAAGGCCCACTGATGTCACTAGAGAGTACAGTCTGAAGTTTTCCAGTATCGCTGCACTCCATCAGACTTGGTCAGTCTGAAGAAAGCTCAGCTTTTTCTCTGTCTTCAGTTTTATTGCCCTTCATCCATGAGTTTGTCCTTGGCCCGACAGGTACTAGGATTACATGATGGCATTGTCTAGATAACTTGAAGTTGATTTCTTGTTTTTTAAATTTAATCTTTTTTTTACACTCCAGATTTTTATCTCCCTTCCAGTCCACCCTCTGACTGTTCCACATCCCATACCTCTTCCTCACCCTCATCTCCACAGGATGTCCCACCCCAGAGCCCAGCACCTAACCCTACCCCACCAGACCTCTTTACTCCCTGGGACCTCCAGTCTGTTTAGGGTTAGGTGCATCTTCTCTGACTGACCCAGACCCAGCAGTCCTCTGCTGTATATGCGTTGGAGGCCTCACATGAGCTGGTGTATGCTGCCTGATTGGTGGTCTAGCGTCTGAAAGATCTCTTGGGTCCAGGTTGAGACTGCTGGTCCTCCTACAGGGTCTCCCTTTTCCTCAGCTTCTTCCACCTTTTCCCTAATTCCACGACAGGGGTCAACAACTTCTGTCCATTGGTTGGGTGTAAATATCTGAATGTGACTCTTTCAGCTGCTTGTTGGGTCTTTTGGAGGTCAGTCATGATAGGTCCCTTTTTGTGAGCACTCCATAGCCTCAGTAATAGTATCAGGCCTTGAGGCCTCCCCTTGAGCTAGATCCCACTTTGGACATATCACTGGGCTCCTTTTCCTCAGGCTCTTCTCAATTTTTGTCCCTAAAGTTCTTTCAGAAAGAAACAATTATGGGTCAGAGTTCTTTCCTGTGGGATGGCAACCCCCTCTGTCACTTGATGCTCTGTCTTTCTGCTGAAAGTGGGCTCTACAAGTTTCCTCTTCCCACTGTAAGGCATTTCATCGAAGGTCTTTCCTTTTGAGTCCCATAATCTCTCAACTCCCAGGTCTCTGGTACAGTCTAGAGGGTGCCCCCACCTCCTACCTTCTGAGGTTGCCTGTTTCCATTCTTTCTGCTGGCCTTCAGAGCCTCATTTTTTATCCCCACCCAGTACCTGATCATATTTCCCCTTTCCTCTCCCTGTCCCCTTTCTCACCAAGTCCTCCCTCCCTCTCCTTCCATTCCTCCTCTTGTGATTGTTTTCTTTTCCCTCCCAAGTGGAACTGAGGTATTCTTTCATGGGCACTTTCACTTGTTAAACATTTTAGGTTCTGTGGACTGTATGCTAGGTATTCTATACATTTTTTGACCAATATCCACTTATTAGTCAGTATATACCTGCATGTCCTTCTGGGTCCGAGTTACCTCACTCAGGATGATATTTTCTAGTTCCATCTATTTTCCTGCAAAACTCAGGGTGTTCTCATTCTTAATAGCTGAGTAGTATTCCATTATGTAAATGAACCACATTTTCTGCATCCATTCTTCTGTCTAGAGACATCTGGATTGTTTCTAGCATTTGGCTATCAAGAACATGACCACTATGAACATACTGAAGCATATGGCCCCTGTGGCATGGTGGGGTATCTTTTGGGTATGTTTCCAAGAATGGTATAGCTGGATCTTCAGGTAGATCTATTTCTAATTTTCTGAGGAACCTCCAGATTGATTTCCAGAGTGGGAACACCAATTTGCAATCCCAGCAGCAATGGAGAAATGCTCTTCTTTCTCCACATGCTCACCAACTTGTACTGTCACCTGAGGTTTTGATCTTAGGCATTCTGATTGCTGTAAGGTAAAATCTCAGGGTCATTTTGATTTGAATTTCCCTGATCACTAAGGACTAGGGAATTTTCTTTAGGTGATTCTCAGCCATTCATGATTCCTTCGTTTAGTTCTATACCCTATTTTTTGATTGGGTTGTTTGGTTTTCTGCTGGTTAGTTTCTTGAGTTCTTCATATATATTGAGTATTAGCCTTCTATCGAATGTGAGGTTAGTGAAGACTTTTTCCCAATTTGTAGGTTGCTAATTTGTCCTATTGACTATGTGCTTTGTCTTACAGAAACTTTCCTGTTTCCCATTTATGAGCTCTTGACCTTAGAGCCTGAGCCACTGGAGTTCTGTTTACATAATTTTTCCATGTGCCAATGAATTCAAGGCTCTTTCCCACTTCCTCTTCTATTAGATTCAATGTATCTAGTTTTATGTGGAGGTCCTTGATCCACTTGGACTTGAGCTTTGTACAAGGTGAAAAATATAGATCTATTTTCATTTTTCTACATACAGACAGCTGGTTAGACAAGCGCCATTTATTGAAGACTTTTTTCCTCCATTGTATATTTTTGTCCTCTTTATCAAAGATCAAGTGTGCATAAATGTATGGTTTTATTTCTAAACCCTTAATTTCTATTCCATTGATCAACATGCCTGTTTCTGCACCAATACTGTGCGGTTTTTTTTTATCACTATTGCTCTATAGTAGAGCTTGATTTCTTTAAGATATTGCAGCTTCATTTTCTTATTCACTGACTCCTAGTTTTTACTTCGGAAAGCCAGTTGTTATTGACTGACTAGAATCTTCCAGGCACAGTAAACTATGAGTGACTGTCTTTGATCTCTCTCAGAGAAGTTTAGTTTGTCTGCTTCATCCTATCTTAACTTTTCTCTCTTCTTTATTTTGTGACCTCAGGCTGCTTTGTAATTTGATCTGCTCTTCGGGTGTTCTATACTTGATACCAGTGTTTAGCCCTTTATTTGAAGTGGTGACCACATACCTCTGCTTCATCTCAACATAAATTGTACACTGGTGTGAGACACAGATGGACTGTTTCTGAGATGAATGACAGAAAGTTTATGACAGAAAAAAATTGAACAATATGGTATCTGGGATGACTAATGTTATCATCTTAGCATGATCTTGAACCATCCAAGAAAAACAAACTTTGAGTGAAGTCTATGAGGGAGTTCTTTCAGATGAGGTGGTTAGTCCCATCCTCAGTGCAGATGATATCACCCCTTAGGCTATGTTCCTGAAGTTAATCAACAAGAAAAAGTCAGTTGAGCACCACAGTATCCATTGTTCTCTGTGACCAGCAATGTGACCAGCTTCCTCCAGCCCCATAACTATAGATGCAATGTGACCAGCCCTGTCCAGCTCCTATCACTCTGACTACCCTGCCATAGTGGACAATGCCTAGAACTGTAAGACAAAATGTACCCTCTGTCCTTTCATGTCAAAGCAATAAGAAAGGAAACTTATTGCATCTAATAGACTGTAAAACAGATAATGGAAGAACAAAACAGTCTTAAAAGTAAGGAGACTGGAACCAAAAGGTCAGGGGTAGAAACAGAAAACAATCAGAATGAGAAAGCATACATTAGAAAACAAACATAGGAAAGAGTAACTTTAGTTTTTCAAAATTTAACTTACTCCTAAGGGAGCTAACCTACGCTCTTCAGGAAGATGCTATCCATTCATAACTGTTTGATCCTATATCAGATTATACAATGCTTGGCCCCTAATCTCTTAAAACAGTTACCAATTGTCTTAGGAAACAAGTTTCCATGTACCTGTATAAACTGTTTCATATTTCATATTCATTTATCTCAATATTGAGTATTTTTGCTACTGAAGACATTTTATTAATTATAGTATTTTTATTGGTTTTGTATTAAACTCATTTCTAAATTGCTAATAAATATTCTTGTATATTTCTGTTAGAATCTATATGCAGTATTTTCTCTTGAGTGTATCTAAGGAAGAAAATTCTATAGTCATACAACAAGTGAATGCTCATATTAAAAGGTAATGCCAAAGTATTTTACAAAAACAGCAGTTTACTCTTTACATTTGCATTTCTAATATTCCACAACAAAATAATAATTAATTGTTTTAAAGAATATACATACAAAGTCTATTAGCTTTCAGTTTGATTGGTATGTCTAAAATTTCAGGTAAAATAGAACATCTGTTTCCATTGCTGCTTTGAAACATTTTATATCCTTCAAATGGACAACATTCTTTGATGTCTTTCAGTGAAATATTGGTGCTTCCTTTGCCATTAATTTAAAGCCATTATATGCTATTGACTTAATGTTTCTTCAAGGATATTAATTACAAATATGTTATCTCAATTTGTAAATTACTTTCCCTCTCTAACGTGACTTAGGAGCCAAAATTCAGTATAGAGAAGCAAAAGTGTCTGTAGTGTATGTTTCAGCATCACCTAGGAGGACCAACCAACCAGTATCTAGGAAAATATATCCATTTAAGTTCCTGTACAGTATAATTTAAAAAGTTTAAGTTGTGAGAAGTTTCACATTAACCCATAGATACTGGTATGACACATAAAATAATTTTACCATAGAGAAGACACAAATTGTAAAGGTAAATTTTAAAGCTCATTTTTCTGTGGAGATCTTTTAGCTCTTTGTATGATAGCTCAATACTACCCTAGCATGTATTTATTGAAATGAAGATTATTTTGGTAAGGGTAAACCCAAGAAGAGCAGTATACCATTGTATCTGGGGAGACATGGCATAGCAGGAGCAAGAAGCTAGATGGTCCTCTCACAGGACACAAAGAGATCAGGGAACTAGATCAAGGGTGTACATCTTCAAATTCTAGCCTAGTGATGAACTCCTTCACCCATGCACATCCCATAGCTTCTCTGAATAGTGCAACCATCTAGGAATCAGGTGTTTAACTAAGTCAGCTTATAAAGGACATGCCTTATTAGAACTACCATCCAAAGAATGCTTGACTTCTATCCTCCTTGAGGCTCAGTTGCTCTGTTTGTAACACCCTTCTGTGGACTCTTTTGCACACTGTTTCATTCTCTTCTTCAGCTTACAGCAGTTGATGCTGCTTTGTTATCTTTGAGGTCAGTGCTCAGTATTCAGAGTTCACACTACTCTGTAGCTTCTGGTATTTCTATCTGTTATTAGCTCAGCCAACACTACTAACTATAGACACTAAAGAGAGTACTTTTAGTACATTGCCTCTCTTGTGAACAATGTACCCACCCTCTTTATACATCTAGAGGAGAGATGTTTGCACCAATCACCATACAGATTACACATAGACAAAATTTGGTTTAGCATCAATTATAGCATTATCTCTAGTCTACATCATCTCATATAGTCTGCATATTAACAAAGGAATTGCTGCCCCTATGGCCTAGGTAAAAATGATTGTAAGGTCATTAGGTAATCACTGAGAATTGGGATAGAAGAAAAAGTCTGCTATGAACTGTTTGAAATGACTATTGTTTGAAGCTGTTCATGCAGGAGTCTGAGAGATCAGCTGTGATAGTTGTGTCTTTTATCTTAGTGTGCACATAGGCAGCTGCTTAATAACCCTAGTGTTCAAAGCAGTCAGGCCAGTAACAGAGAATCCAACAGTTGCCTACTAGGAGTTCACATTTCCTTAGCCACCAATGCATTCATACATGTATGTATAGGAGTACAAACACCAAAAAGAAGGCTTACAATAAGGGTTAATGAATTTATCATTTATTCCAACAACTACTTTTAACAGATTATATTTAACATATACCCAGTGGAAATGAAAGTCCCCCTCACAACTCTCATTTCTACTAGACAAAAAGAATCTATTCTTATACTACAATGTCACAGTTTATTTCCAAATGTTACTGACTCTTCTAAAAGAGGAAAATCTAAGAATAGTTAGAAAAGCTAAGAACTTGCGCAAATTTTAGAAGATCTGAGTAAAGGGAATTCTACATGCTTCAGCTTCTATTTGCTGACTCTAAATAGAAGCAATAACAGATAATTAAAAAACTCAGCAAAAATCTTTCTATATTACAGCTTCACTTATGAGATAATTTTCAAATGGAAACTCATAAACCCGAAATGGCAAATATTAAAGGCACACAGAACTAAAATTTGACTTTTTCTTTGTTAAAAGAATAAATTGGATTTAGTGTTCTTAATGAGCTATGGTAAAAGGTTATTTTTTAACCTTCTATGTAATCAACTCAGAAAGTTGAGGGTCCATATTTTTCCAGAATAATCTTTGTTGGTTTTCACTGACTTTATCATGCATTTGGTTAATTAAAATGAAATAGTTCCTTGTTTAAGTAGGCACTAAAATTCTTCACAACTGTGCTTTCTTCTGTGTTTAATTTTAGAATTTAGTGCACATTCATTAATCACTATCTATAGTCCTACTTCTCTGTCATTCATAAATTCAATCCAATCAAGTGACCAAATGTAGTTGAACCATTTAAATGTATCCTGATCTAATTTAAGAATGTATGAGACTCAGACTATGGTTAGTGTTTTTGGCCTTGACAATTATGAGGGGAAGGGGGCGCAACCCCTAAGCTACTTTTCTAACTGTCGCCCTGGCTACTTCCTCAGTGGTATAGTCAAGTACTTGCTGGATTTCCTAGTCATGCACTCACAGTCCATCTCCTCTCTTGGTGGTTTACTCCTCTCAAGAACTCCTCTCTTCTTTCCTTTTTTTTTTTTTTGCAACCCCCAACAAAGTAACTCAAAACCCATCTGCCTCTAATCCCTCATGTAATTGGCTCTAGCCATTTTTATTTAAACAATAGTTTTAAATTAAGGAACAAGATTTGCACTACAAAAGCTGGTAAGGGTTAGAATTCACTCTTAGGCTGGAGACCTAAAGACAGAATTTAGCATTACAATACATAGCAACAGACTAAAGGTCAACAAACAGTAGACAACTTGGACAAGTGGGGTTTTCCCTTCCCAAGACCAAATGGAGAGGAAAAAGAACACTTAGAACTTCCTTTAGGATTTTAAATCGTTAGGTCAGCCATCACAAACTACTCTAATGATTTGCTGTAAGTAGAAAACGTGTGATATGACTGGAATGCTTTGTCCGTACATCTTAATCAGCTTTATGCAATTGTTGCGTAAGTGTCATGGGAAGATTCCCCAAACAAAGGGCACACTCATGTTTCTCCAGTTGCATTTGCATCCACCACAATCCTTAAACCTCTTAATAAACAATGATCACACTCATATGAAATACAAAATGTTACTTTCTTTAATCACAATATTATTGATTATTGTAAGAAATTAATCAATCTTTTGTTTTCATTATACACTATTATATGAAGGATCTACAAAGAGCTGTGGGCTAGAAATATATGTTGACTCTCTTGAAACTGACTATAACAAGTAATATAAATTAGAAGACTTAAAATATTTTTGTCAAATATTTAAATGTCTAGATCAAACTCATGGAATTATTAAAGTCTTCAGAATTCTTTGCAGTCCATAGAAGATTCATGAGTGCCTATATTGACTCAAAGTCCAGCAGGATGAAATTAATTCTGCCAGTGTCAATATGCTGATGGAATAGACTCACTTATTTGAAGTAATTCTGATGTATAATGTTTATGTTTATTTTAATTATAGCTTAGTGGAAGTAGAAGCAATGCATTACAAACCACAATATTTAAAGTGTGCAATACAGTAAGTTCTAACATACCTCTACAATATAGTCAATGCCGTAAACACATACATCACCTTCAAAAGTCTCTCTGCCATCCTTCATTATTGTTCCTGTTTCACTCATCCCACCTGCCACTGTCCAAGACGCTATTGATCTGCTTTTCATTGTCACAGATTGATCTGTATTTTCTAGATTTTTTTTCATAAAATTGGAATCTGAACGTGTCTCTTCTTTGTTTTTCTCACTTTCTGAAGCACACAAATGTGTGATGAATGGAGCTCTGCTCACTAATAATGTAAGACAGTTGTGTGCAAGAGTAGTTGGAAAGAAGTATTTGCACTCTAATGCGATTAGCTCCCATTCTCCGCTGGTCTTTGTCAGCACCTTCTTCAACACACACATGCACTCGTGCATGTGCACACTAAAAGATTTTTTCTAGCATCTACTGTGAAGGTCTGCTTCAGTTTTTGGAGATAGGAATCACAGAACTCTGGGAGCCTCCCTGTGACTAAGTCCCCTCAGAGTTTCATCAGAGGTACAGAGTACAGAACCCACAGAAGTTTCTTATTTCATATTTTTCTACCTAAATACTGGAAGCTACAGTGTTCTCTTCCCAAGGATTTCTTATTTGCTAAGCAGTTGTTGTCCAGGTTATCGATAATTTGGGGGCAGTGATCTCCCCACTGATTTTTCTTTCCTTTGTCATCTAAGAAGAATTACTGATTCTCTTGTTTGTTGGGTTTTTTATTTGTTTTCAGAAAGTAATGACAGTTTCAAATTCCTACACACAGAGAGTGCATCCTAACCCAGAGGCTCACATTTTTGTTGAACAACTGTTTTACCTGCACCAGCACCCTGCCCTCATACCTCTCCTTCCTTTCTGGTGCTGCAAATATTTGTTTACCCTTAAGTCCTATATCTGGTTAGAAATTTTGTCTGTTTTACTAATCTTGTAAAATGATATTTTGCTTTGAACAATTCTTTGGTGTTGGTTTTTGTTTGTTTTGTTTTGTTTTAATTTTATGTGAGTACACTGTCATTCTCTTCAGACAAAACAAAGAGAGCATCACATTTCACTGAGGTTGCCGGGAATTGAACTCAGGAAGAAGAGTCCGTGCTCTTTTTTATCTTTAATTTTTTTGACTTTTTTTCTTTTATTGGATTTTTTTTTCTTGCTTACATTTCAAATGTTATTCCCTTTTCCCGGTTTCCCCTCCAGAAACTCAGCTATATCCCTCTGCTTCTGAGGGTGCTCACTCACCCACCTCAACTAACTCCCACTTCCCCGCCCTGACATTCCCCTACACTGGGGCATAAAAGTTTGACAGGACCAAGGGCCTCTCCTCCCATTGATACCCAACAAGGCATCCTCTGCTACATACGTGACTGGAGCCATAGGTCCAACCTTCTGTACTTGTGGAATGGTGGTTTAGTCCCTGGAAGCTCTTAGAAGGTCTGCTTGGTTGATATTCTTGTCCTGGGGTAAATTTTTTTTTAATAAAAAAGTTTCTTTTATCTGCACTAGTGCTGGCAACATAGGGCCTACATGGCATCTGTGGGATATTTTCATCTCACCCACTAAGCTCCATTCTGTATCACATCGCCAATGGCTACTCTCTGAGCCTGGCAACAATCTCTCTACCCATCTACTTCCCAAGGCAGTTTGCCACCATGCCAAACATACACATCCCAATTCCGTGGTGGTCCAGTGTATCCAGCCACCACACCCTCTCTTGAACTCAATTAAATTGCCACATGAAAGAACACACCTCTGAACCAATAAATGATAAGATATAATTGGCAACCAATATAAGATATAGTTTGCTTATCTAGACACATCCATACTAAGTATAGTCATAACCTGTGGATGAGCAGAGAGAAATCTTAGCATCCGCTGCCATGTTTTCTCTTGGCTGCTCCTTCTATTCTAGCTCCAGTCTCCTCTTCCTCTAAAATCTTTCTCCTGCCTATCCTTCCTTCCCTTCCAATGACAGGCCTCATTCTTTCTTGTGCCTGCCTTTACCTATATCAACTTACACTCTTGTTCTTCTAATGGGGCTGCACACCCCTTTAGTTCCTTCAGTCCTTTCTCTAACTCCTCTATTGGGGATCCTGTTCTCAGCTCAATGGTTGGTTACCAGCATTCTTCTCTGTATTTGTCAAGCTGTGGCATAGCCTCTCAGGAGAAAGCTATATCAGGCTCCTTTCAGCATGCACTTTTTAGCATCGGCAATATTGTCAGGATTTGGTGGCTGTATATGGGATCCCCAGGTGGGGCAGGCTCTGAATGACCTTTCCTTCAGTTTCTGTACCACATTTTGTCCCCATATGTCCTCCTGTGAGTATTTTTGTTCTCCGTTCTAAGAAGGACTGAGCATACACATTTTGGTCTTCCTTTTTCTTGATCTTCATGTGGTCTGTGAATTGTATCTTGGGTATTCTGAGCTTTTGGGCTAATATCCACTTCTTAATGAGAGCATCCTATGTGTGCTTACTTGTGATTGGGTTACCTCACTCAGGATGATATTTTCTAATTTCATCACAAGAATTTCATGAAGTCATTGTTTTTAATAGCTGAGTAGTACTCCATTGTATAAATGTACCATTTTTTTCTGTATCCATTCTTCTGTTGAAAGACATCTGGGTTCTTTCCAGCTTCTGGCTATTGTAAATAAAACTGCTATGAACATATTGGAGCATGTTTCCTTGTTAGATGTTGGAGCATCTTTTGGATATATGTCCAGGAGAGATATAGCTGGGTTCTCAAGTCATACTATGTCCAATTTTTTGAGGAACGGCCAGACTGATTTCCAGAGTGGTTGAACCATGTTGCAATCCCACCAACAATGGAGGAGTGTTCCTCTTTCTCTACATTTTTGCCAGCATCTGCTGTCACTTGAGTTTTTGATCTTAGCCATACTATTTGCAGTGAGGTGGAATCTCAGGGTGGTTTTGGTTTGTATTTCCCTGATGACTAAGAAGTTGAGTATTTCTTTAAGTGCTTCTTGGCCATTCGATATTCCTCACTGAGAATTTGTTTAGCTCTGTACCCCATTTTTAATGGAATTATTTGATTCTCTGGAGTCTAACTTCTTGATTTCTTTGTATATGTTACATATATTACATCCTCTATTGGATGTAGGATTTGTAAAGTTCTTTTATCCATCTGTTGGTTGCTGTTTTGTCCTAATGGCAGTATCCTTTGCCTTACACAGGGTCTCATTTGTCAAATTTTGATCTTAAAGCATAAGCCATTGGAGTTTGGTTCAGGAAATTTTCCCCTGTGTCCAGGTGTTCAAGGCTCTTCCTCACTTTCTCCTGTATTAGTTTCAGTGTATCTAGTTTAATGTGGAAGTTCTTGATCCAACTGGACTTGAGCTTTCTTAAGGAGATAAGAATGGACTGGCTTACATTCTTCTGCATGGTGATCACCAGTTAAACAGCACGATTTGTTGAAAATGCTGTCTCTTTTCCTTTGGATGATTTTAGCTCCTTTGTCAAAGATCAAGTGAACATAGGCGTGTGGGTTTATTTCTTGGTTTTCAATTTTATTCTATTGATCTACCTGTCTGTTTCTCTACTAATACATACAGTTTTTATCACTATTGCTTTATAGCACAGCAAGAGGTTAGGGACGGTGGTTCCTCCAGAAGTTCTTTTATTATTGAAAATAGTTTTTGCTATCCTGGGTTTTTTGTTATTCCAAATGAATTTGCAAATTTCTCTTTTTAACTCTATGAAGTTTTGATTTGGAATTTTGATAGGGATTGCATTGAATCTCAGGATTGCTTTTGCCAAGATGTCCATTTTTACTATATTAATCCTGCAAATCCATGAACATGGGAGATCTTTCCATCTTCTGTGATCTTCAATTTCTATCTCCAGATACTTGAAGTTCTTGTCATAAAGATCTTTCACTTGCTTGGTTAGAGTCACACCAATGTATTTTATACTATTTGGGACTATTGTGAAGGGTGTCCTTCTTCTAATTTCTTTCTCAGCCTGTTTATCCTTTGAGTAGAGGAGGGGTACTGATTTGTCTGAGTTGATTTAATATCCAGGCACTTGCTGAAGTTGTTTATCAGGTTTAGGAGTTCTCTGGTTGAATTTTTGGGGTATTAAGTATACTATCATATCCTCTGCAAATAGTGATATTTTGTCTTCTTCCTTCCAATTTGTATCCCTTTGAACTCTTTTTGTTGTTTAATTCCTCTTTCTAGGATTTCAAGTACCATATTGAATAGGTAGGAAGAGAGTGGGAAACCTTGTCTAGTCCCTGATTTTACTGGGATTGCTTTAAATTTTTCTTCATTTAGCTTGATGTTGGCTACTTGTTTACTTTAATGCTGTTTTTACTATATTCAGGTATGGGACTTAAAGTCCTGATCTTTCCAAGTCTTTTACTAAAAAAGGGTGTTAAATTTTGTTAAATGCTTTCTCAGCATCTAAGATTGTCATGTGTTTTTTCATTAAATTTGTTATCATAATGGATTACATTGACTGATTTTTTATATACTGAGCCATTCCTGCATCCCTGGGAGGAAGCCTACTTGATCATGATGGAGGATCGTTTTGAAGTGTTTTTGAATTCTGTTTGTGAGAAATTTACTGAGTATTTTGGCATCAATATTTATAAAGGAAATTGATCTGAAGTTCTATTTCTTTGTAGGGTATTTTTTGTGGTTTAAGTATAAGCATAATTGTGGCTTCATAGAATGAATTAGAATTAGAATGTTCCTCCTGTTTATATTTTGTGGAATTGTTTGGGCAGTATTGGTATGAGGTCTTCTATGAAGGCCTGATAGAATTCTGCACTAAACCCATATGAACATGGCATTCTTGAGTTGGGAGACTTTTAATAACTGGTTCTATTTCTTTAGGAGTTATGGGACTTTTCAGATGGTTTACCTGATCCTGATTTAAATTTGATACCTGATATCTGTCTAGAAAATTGTCCATTTACTCCAGATTTTCCACGTTTGTTGAGTATAGGTTTTTGTAGTAGGATTTAATAATTTTTTTCATTTCTTCAGTTACTGCAGTTGTCTCCATTTCATTTCTGATTTTGTTCATTTGGATACTCTATTTTTGCCCTCTGGTTAGTCTGGCTAATGATTTAACTATCCTCTTGATTTTCTCAAAGAACTGTTCCTGATATGGTGATTGTCTGTATAGTATTTTCTTGTTTCTAGTAGGTTGATTTCAGCCCTGAATTTGATTATTTCCTGCCATCTACTCCTCTTGGGTGTATTTGTTTCTTTTAGTTATAGAGCTTTCAGGTATGCTGTCCGGCTGCTAGTGTATGCTCTCTCCAGTGTCTTTTTGGAGGCACTCAAAGCTATGAGTTTTCTTCTTAGCATTGCTTTCATTGTACCCCATAAGATAGGGTAGGTTGCATCTTCCTTTTCATTAAATTCTAAAAAATGTGCATGGTGATCTGATAGGATGCAGGGGATAATGTCTATCTTCTTGTATATGTTGAGGCATATTATATGACATAGTCAGTTTTGGAGAAGGTGCTGAGAAGAAGGTGTAATCTTTTGTTTTAGGATGAAATGTTCTATAGGTATGTGTTAAATCCATTTAGTTCATAACTTGTGTTAGTTTCATGTGTCTCATTTTCATTTGATTCCATGATCTGTTCATTTGATGAGAGTGGGGTGTTGAAGTATCCCACTATTATTGTGTGAGTTGCAATGTGTGCTTTGAGCTTTAGTAAAGTTTCTTTTATGAATGTAGGTGCCCTTACATTTGGATCTTAGGTATTCACAATTAAGAGTTCATCTTGGTGAATTTTTCCTTTGATATGTATGAAGTGTCCTTCCTTATATTTTTTGATAACTTTTGGTTGAAAGTCTATTTTTTTTTCAATATTAGAATGGGACTCCAGCTTGTTACTTGGGACTCTTTATTTGGTAAATTTTTTCCCCAGCCCTTTACTCTTAGATAGTGTCTGTCTTTGTCACTAAGGTGCATTTCCAGTATTCAGCAAAATGCGAGGTCCTATCTAAGTATCCAGTCTGTTAGTCTATGTCTTTTTATTGGGTAACTGAGTCCATTGATGTTAAGAGATATCAAGAAATAGTGATTGTTTCCTGTTATTTTTTGTTGTTGTGGTTAGAGATAGAATTACGTTTGTGTGGCTATCTCTTTTGGTTTTATTGCAAGAAGACTACTTTCTTGTCTTATCTAGGTATAGTTTCCCTCCTTCTGCTGGAGTTTTCCACCTATTATCCTTTGTAGGACTGGATTTGTGTAAAGATATTGTATAAATTTGGTTTTGTCATGGACTACCTTGGTTTCTCCATCTACGTTAATTGAAAACTTTGCTGGATATAGTACCCTAGGCTACCTTTTGAGTTCTCTTAGGGTCTTTAGGACACCTGCCCTGGATCTTCTAGCTTTCATAGTCTCTGTTGAGAAATTTGGCGTAATTCTAATAGGTCTGCCTTTATATATTACTTGACTTTTCCCTTACTGCTTTTAATATTGTTTTTCGGTTTTGTGCACTTGGTGTTTTGACTATTACGTGATGGAAAGAATTCCGTTTCTGGTCCAATTATTTGGAGTTCTGTAGACTTCTTCTATGCTTATGGGCATCTCTTCCTTTAGGTTAGGGAATTTTTCTTCTATACTTTTGTTGAAGATATTTACTGGCCTTTTAAATTGGGAGTCTTTGCTCTCGTCTATCCTATTATCCTTAGATTTGATTTTCCCATTGTATCCTTGATTTCCTGGGTGTTTTGAGTTTGAAACTTTTTGCATTTAGCGTTTTCTTTGACTATTCTGCCATTATTTTCTATGGTACCTTCTGCCCCTGAAATTTTTCTCTTCTATCTCTTTTATTCTGTTGTAGATGCTTGCCTTTAGGACTCCTGATCTCTTTCCTAGGTTTTCTATCTCTATGATTGTTTCCCTTTGTGTTTTTTTTTTATTGTTCCTATTTCCATTTCTAGATCCTGGATGGTTTTGATCAATTCATTTACCAGTTGGGTTGTGTTTTCCTGTAGTTCTTTAGGGTTTTTTTTTTTTTTTGTGTGTGTGTGTGTGTGTGTGTGTGTTTCCTTTTTACGGGCTTCTACCTGTTTACCTGTGTTGTCTTGCATTTCTTTTTGCAAGTTATTTGTGTTCTTCTTAAAGTCCTCTAACATCCTCATGAGATGTTATTTTAAATCTGAATCTTGCATTTCTGGTGTTTCAGGGTATCCAGGACTTGCTGTGGTGGGAGAACTGGGTTTTGATGATGCCAAGTGGCCATGGTTTCTGTTGCTTATATTCTTGCACTTGCTTCTCACCACCTGGTTATCTCTGGTGTTAGCTGGTCTTTCTCTGACAGTGGCTTGACCCTCCTATAAACCTCTGTGTCAGCACTTCTGGGAGACAAGCTCTCTCCTGGCAGAATTTGGGTACACAGGGCAGTCAGTGCTCTTAAGTGCTGAGCAATTCTTTTCTTTTTCTACTTCATTTGTTTTATTTCTATTCTGAACTCTACTATGTCTATTTTTTCCACAAAGTATTTCATTGCTAATTCTCTCTCTGTCCCTCCCACACCCTCTCTCCCTCTTGTGTGTGTGTGTGTGTGTGTGTGTGTGTATGTAATACAAGTGAAAAAATGTATGTCCAACTTCCTTGTGTATGACACAGGATTTGTGCATATACTTGCTACTTGGCTAGTTTTTTTCAGTTACCCAATCCCTTGAAGCTGTATTTACAAGAGGTTTTATACTTTAAAATTTATGTATATGATTTTTAAGTAATTTGCTTTGTTAATATTGTTAATACAGATTGATAATTCTTTTCATTTTAAAAAAATACTTCTGTAGTATATTACGTCCCAACTACAGTTTCTCATCCCAGCTGCCCAACTCCAGCTTATTCCCCTGACCTTCCCTCTGCCCCAGGATCAAGCCCTATCTCTCCTCAGCAAAGAGCAAGCCTCATAGAAACCTCACCCAAACACTGCACAAAACTACAATTACACCAGACAAGTACCGTCACATCAAGGCTAGAGTAGGAAAACCAGCAGGAAGAAAAGGGTCTCCCAACCAGGCAAGAGAATCAGAGACAGCCCCAACTCCCCCCCCCTTAGGATTCCTATAAGAACACCAAGCTAATCAGTCATAACCTATATGCAGAGGGGGGTCAGATGCCTACAAGTTCCCTGATTACTATGAGCTCTCATGAGTCCCAATCTGTTTATTCTATGGGCCATTGTTTTGTTGTGTCCTTGCCCCCTCTGGTTCCTCCAATCTGTGTTCCCCTATATCTCCAGCACTCCCCAGGTACTGGCTATTGTCTTTGCTAATACCATACTCAAAGATGCCATGGAATTCCCATTACACTAGATTTCTATCTCACCCCTGAACTGCCTGCCTCCTCCCAAACCCAGTTAACTTTCTGGGCATGCTCTGCCTTCATCGCTTCCCACCTTCTTCTTGTTCCCATCCCCCTTTGTGAAATCTATTCTATTTCCCTTCCCAGAGAGACCCTTGCATTCCCATTTAAGACCTCGTTATTTAACACCTTGTGGCTGTGGATGGTAGCATGATTATCCCTTGCTTTAGAGCTAATATACTCTTGCAAGTAAATACATACCATTTTGGTCATTCTAGGTCTGGGTTACTTCACCCAAGATGATTTTTTCTAGTTCTATCCATTTGATAACAAATTCCTTGTTTCATTGTTTTTGATATCTAATAATTTTATCCATGCTTTGGTTTGGATATATCTAGTTTGTTTCCAGTTTCTGGCTATTGTTAATAAACCTGCTCTCAACATAGCTGAGCAAGCGTCCTTGTGGTAAAATGGAGTATCCTTTGGCTGTGTATCCATCGGTAGTAAAGCTGAGTCTGGAGGTAGATTGATTCCTAGATCAACAAACAAACACTTCACATTGATTTCCAAAGTGGAAATATAGGTTTGTACTCCCACCAGCAAAGGAGGATTTTCCTATTGCTCCACATCCTGGCCAGCATGAGTTGTAATTTGTGATTTTAATCTTAATCATTCTGACAGGTATAAGATGCAATCCAAAAATTATTTTGATTTTGATTTCCCTGATGGCTAAAGATCTTCAATATTTTAAGTGCTTCTCAGCTATTTGATATTCCTCTGTTGAAAATGCTCTGTTTATTTCTGTACCCCATTTTTTCTTGGACTATGTAGTTTGCTGATGTCTTGTTTATTGAGTTCTTTATATATTTTAGTTATTAGTCTTCTGTCAAGTTTGGAATTAGAGAAAATTTTTTCCATCTGTGGGCTACCATTTTGTCCTATTGACAGTGTCCTTTGCCTTACAGAACCTTCTCAGTTTCATGTGTTCAAGGCTATTTTCTACTTTCTGTTCTATCAGGTTCAGTGTATTTAGTTTTTTTTTTTTTCTGGTTCTTTTTTTTCAGAGCTGGGGACCGAACCCAGGGCCTTGCGCTTCCTAGGCAAGCGCTCTACCACTGAGCTAAATCCCCAACCCCAGTGTATTTAGTTTTATGTTGCAGTCTTTGATCTACTTGGATTTGAAGTTTTGTGCAAGGTGATAAATATAGATCTATTTGCATTCTTCTACATACTAACATCAAGTTAGACCCGCAGTATGTATTGAAGATGTTTTCTTTTAGCCATTGTGTATTTATAGCTTCTCCATCAAATATCAGGTGTCTATAGATGTATAGATTTACACCTGTGTCTTTGATTCAATAACATTGATCATTGTGTAATGTTTGTTTTTATGTTGATGCCTTGTACCATGCTCTCTCTCTCTCTCTCTCTCTCTCTCTCTCTCTCTCTCTCTCTCTCTCTCTCTCTTCCTGCCCCCACCACTGAACAACTTGAAATCAGGAAAATTAATACCTCTAGAAGTTCTTTTATTGTATAGGAATGTTTTAACTATCTTGGTTTATTTCCATAGGAAGTCGAGAATTGTTCTTCCAAGGTCTGTAAAGAATTGTGTTGGAATTTTGATGGGCATTGCATTGAATCTGTAGATTGCTTTTGATAGAATGATCATTTTTACTATGTTAATTAACCCATCCATGACCCTGTTAGGTATTTTCCTATTCTGATATCCTAATCAATTCCCCTCTTTAAAGACCTGAAATGTTTATCATATACATCTTTCACTGACTTAGTTAGAGTTACCACAAGAAATATTTTTTGCATCAACATTCATGATAAAAATTGGTCTGTAATTTTGTTTTTTGCTAAATCCTTCTGTAGATTGGGTATCAGACTAACTGTGGCCTCATAAAATGAATTGGCAATTTTCCTTCTGTTTCTATTTTGGGAAATAATTAGAGTATGAACTTAGCTTGACTTTGAAAGTTTAGTAGATTCCTGCCTAAAAACATCTGGCCTTGGGCATTTGCTGCAGTTGTTGATAACCTTTTAATAACTGTTTCGTTTTCTTGAGGGTTATAGATCTATCTAAGTTGTTTATCCAATCTTGATTTAACTTTGGTAACTTATATCTATTGAGAAAAATTATTCATTTCTTTCAGATTTTCCAATTTTGCAGAGTATAGGTTTTTGAGGCATGATGTGATGATTCCTTGGATTTCCTCAGAATCTGTTGCTATAACCCCCTTTTAATTTCTCATTTGTTAATTTGGATATTCTCTCTCTGTGTCTTTTAGTTAGTTTGGGTAAGGGTTTGTCTATATTCTTGATTTTCTCCAAGAGCCAACTTTTTGTTTCATTGATTCTTTGCATTCTTTTAATTTTATGGAATTCATCCTCAGTTGATTATTTCTGGGGAACTACTCCTCCTAGGTGTGTTTTCTTCTTTTTGTTGTACAGCGTTTTGGTGTGGTATTAAGTTGCTAGTATAAGATTTCTTCAGTTTTATTAGTAATATGAACTTTTCTCTTAGCACCGCCTTCAGAATATCCCATAAGTTGTGTATGTTATATATCCATTTTCATCGAGTTCTAGGAAGATTTTAATTTCTATATTCATGTATGCTTTGCACTAGTAGTGATTCAGTAGAGCGCTGTTCAATTCCCATGATCTTATAGGTTTTCCATTGTTTCTGTTGCTAATATTCAGTTTTAGTCCATGGTGGTCTGAAAGGGTAAAAGGGGTTATCACAATCTTCATGAATCTGCTGAGACTTGCTTTGTGACAAAATATATTGTCAGTTTTTGAAAGTGAATCATGAGGTGCTGAGAAAAGGGTGTGTGTGTGTGTGTGTGTGTGTGTGTGTGTGTGTGTGTGTGATGTTCTTTAGATATCTGTCAGATTTTTGATTCATAATGCCTGTTAGCTTTATTATTTCTCTGTTTAATTTCTTTCAGGATGACCTTTCAATTGGTGAGAGTGGAGTATTGACGTCTCCCACTATTAATCTTTGATATGTATGATTTAAGCTTTAGTAATGTTTGTTTTTATGAATATAGGTGCTCCTCCATTTGGGGCATAGGTGTTAAGAACAGAAAGATCATCTTGGTGGATTTTTCTTTTGATGAATATGAGTATCCTTTCCTATTTCTTTTTTTAATAATTTTGCTTTGAAATCTGTTTTGTTGGATATTAAAACAGTATACCAACTTGTTTCTTGGATCTATTTGCTTGAAAATATTGTTTTTTTAAAATTTCTTTACCCATAGTTAACATTTATTTTTAATGGTGTGATGTGTTTCTTACATGCAGCAAAAGGATGAGTCCTATTTTTATAACCATTCTGTTTGCTTGTGTCTATTTACTGGGGAATTGAGTCAGTTGTTATTGAGAGATGTTATTGATCAGTGATAGTTAATTTTGTTAGTTTTGGTGGTGGTAGAATATCTCTCTCTCTCTCTCTCTCTCTCTCTCTCTCTCTCTCTCTCTCTCTCTCGCTCCGTGTGTGTGTGTGTGTGTGTGTGTGTGTGTGTGTGTGTGTGTGTGTGTGTTTCTCTTCTTTGGGTTTTGATGGTATATTACTTAGTATCTCTGTTTTCATGGTCATAGTTAACCTCCATGAATTGGAGATTTCCTCTAGTACTGTATGTATAGTTGGATTGTTTAATAAATATTGTTTAAATTTGACTTTGTCTTGAAATGTTGTTTTTTTTTTCATCTGTGGTCTTTAAAAGTTATGCTGGGTTTTATAGTCTGTGCTGGGGCATCAGCATTCTTTTAGAGTCTTCAAGACATTGGCCCAGGACATTCTGGCTTTTAGATTCTTCATTAATAGGTTGAGTATAATTTGAATAAGTCTGCCTTTATATTTTATTTGGCCCTTTTTTTTTCCTGGGCAACCTTTACTATTCTTTTTTGTTCGGTATGTTTATGGCACTGATTATTATGTGAGATAGGGACACTATTTTCTGGTCCTATCTATTTAGTGTCCTATATACTTCTTGTACTTTTATGGGCATGTTTTCCTTGTGGATAGGGAAATTATCTTCTATGATTATGCTAAAAACATTTACTGAGTTTTTGAGCTGCGATTCTTCTCCTTCATCTATTTTTATAATTCTTAGGATTGGTCTTTCATAGCATCCTAGATTTCAGAGATGGATGTTTTCTGGTGAATCCTTCTATTCCTGTTTTTCTCTTTTCTATTTCTTCGATTCTGTTAGTGATACTTGCATCAGTAATTCCTGTTCTCTTTCCTAGGTTTCCTATTTCCAGTATTTCTTCAATTTGTGTTTTCTGTGTTGTTTCCATTTTTAGGTCTTAACACTTTCCTTCACCTCTTTGTTTCCAGCTTTGCTTTCCTGGCATTGTTCAAAGACATTATTGATCTTATTTTCTTGATCATTTTTTTTCTTGATTTCTTTAACAAATTTTTATTTTATTTTCTCTTTAAAGACATCTACCATCTTTTCGTTGTTGTTGTTCTTTTTTTTTTTTTTTTGGAGCACCCAGGGCCTTGTGCTTCCTAGGCAAGCGCTCTACCACTGAGCTAAATCCCCAACCCCAGACACCTACCATCTTAAAATATGTTTTAAAGTCATTTCCTTGTGCTTCAACTGCATTGTAATATTCAGGTCTTGATGTGTGCAGCATAATTGATCGAGGGTATTTTGATCCTTGGTTTCTCTTTCCTCTTTGGTCTACTGGTCTTTGTGGCAGTGATTTCTATCAGCTGGCATATACTATGATCCAGTTCGGAGTCTGTATCCAAGATGGTGGAAACTTAAGGTATCTTGCTTGACCCTTTCAGCATGAGCTCTTTACTGAGAGTGGAATGTGATCAGAAGAGGAGTTGGAATTAGGGACATGAGTGACTATAGGAGGGCCAATGGTGGGCTACCAATCTGTCTTTCATTTCTGGAGGCTGGTGTAGTCTCTTGTTCAGCAGGAAGTCTATGCCTGCATTCATCCGTCTTTTTGCTTCCTTGCATGCCCTGCACTTGTTCTTCAAACTGTTGTGGCCTCAATCAGTTCTTCTGAATGGTGAAGTCTGCACCTGGACAGAGAATCTCAACTTGAGTTGATGGGAGAGGGCAAGGTGAGGGGGAGACAGTGGAATTTATCTTTAGGGACCTAATATTGGGAGTTTGTTAGATCAGTTGACAGAAGAGTCACTCAGCTGTTCTGCTGACTGACGTGGCCTGTACATGAGCAGTAGAAGTCAAACAGAGTTGAGGGCAGGGACATGGCAGCATGCAGCTGGTGAGCCAGTACAGGGTTGGGAGCAGAGGAAAGTGTCTTGCGGAACTGAATCTGGAATCTAGTTCTGTGGGCAGGCAAGACAATCATCTGTTCTCTGACTCCATATTTGCTACTGTGTGGATATATATGGTGGTCAGATGGTAACCTTGGTCTTCATTTCTTACCCTGTTTGGAAACACAAAAATCCTTTCAAGAATTACAGGAAAACATAACCAAACAGGTGAAGGAATTGAAAATAACATCCAGGATCTAGAAATGGAAATAGAAAAATAAAGAAATCAAAAAGAGAGACAACCATGGAAATAGAAAATCTAGGAAAGAGATCAGGAGACATAGGTGCAAGCATCACCAACAGAATACAAGAGATTGAAGAGGGTATTTCAGGGGCAGAAAATGCCGTAGAAAACATTGGCACAACAGTCATGGACAATACAAAATGCAAGAGGCTCCTAACCCAAAACATCCATGATATCCAGGATACAAAGAGAAGACCAAACTTTCAGATAATAGGCATAGAGGAGAGCAAAGAGTCCCAATTTAAAGGGCCAGTAAATATCTTCAACAAAAGAATAGAAGAAAACTTCCCTAACCTAAAGAAAAAGATGCCTATAAGCCTAGAAATAGCCTACAGAACTCCAAATAATTGGACCAGAAAAGAAAATCCTTGGGTTTCATAATAGTCAAAACACACAAGTACACAGAGAAAGAATATTAAAAGAAGTAAGGGAAAAAGTAAGTCAAGTAACATATAAAGGCTGACCTACCAGAATTACACCAGATTTCTCAACAGAGACTATGAAACCTAAAATATCCTGGACAGTTGCCATACAGACCCTAAGGGAACACGAATGTCAGCCGAGGCTACTATATTCAGGAAAACTTTCAATTAACATAGATGGAGAAACCACAATAATCTATGACAAACCAAATGTACACAATATGTTTCCTCAAATCCAGCACTAGAAAGGATAATAAATTGAAAACTCCAACACATAGAGGAAAACTATACCATACAAAAATCAAGAAAGTAATCTTATTGCAACAAACCCAAAAGAAGATAGCCACACAAACATAATCCCACCATTAACAACAAAAATAACATGAAAAAATCACTATTCCTTAATATCTCTTAATATCAATGGACTCAATTCCTCAACAAAAAGACAGACTAACAGACTGGATACATAAAGAGGACCCAGCATTTTCCTACACAAAGGAAGCACATCTTAGTGACAAAGACAGACAGTACCTCAGAGTAAAAGACTAGAAAACAAATATCCAAGCAAATGGTCCCAAGAAGCAAGGTGTTATAGCCATTCTAATAGCAAGTAAAATCTACTTTCATCCAAAAGGTATCAAAAAAGATAAGGAAAGACACTTCATATTCATCAAAGGAAAAATCCACTGAGATGAACTCTCAATCCTGAATGTCTATGTTCCAAATGCAGGGCAACCTCAACCATAAAGGAAACCTTACTAAATCTCAAAGCACACATTGAACCTCACACAATAATAGTGGGAGACTTCAACACCCCACTCTGATCAATGGAGAGATCATGGAAGCAGAAATTAAAAAAAGACATGGAGAAACCAACAGAAGTTAGGAACCAAATGAGTTTAACAGGTAACTATAGAACATTTTATCCTAAAACAAAAGATTATACCTTCTTCTCAGCACCCTATGGTACCTTCTTCAAAACTGACCATATAATCAGTCACA
Organism: Rattus norvegicus; assembly: GCF_021556685.1. NCBI lineage: Eukaryota > Metazoa > Chordata > Mammalia > Rodentia > Muridae > Rattus > Rattus norvegicus. Next base: position 8,735,848 of record NC_141551.1, on the reverse strand, counting down.
AAACAGGCCTTAAGAGTTACAAGGAGATTGAAATAATTCCATGCATCCTATCAGATCACCAAGGACTAAGGTTAGTCATCAATAAGAACAAAAATGACAGAAAGCCCACATACACATGGAAGCTGGACAACATTCTATTCAATGATAAATCGGTAGAGGAAGAAATAAAGGAGAAAATAAAGACATTTTTAGTATTCAATGAAAATGAAGACACAACATACCCAAACTTATGGGGTACAATGAAAGAAGTGCTAAGAGGAAAATTCATAGCTCTAAAATGAAATTGGAGAGCATATAAATGGTTCACCTAAAACCTCTAGACAAGAAGAAGCAAATACACCCAAAAGGAGTAGATGGCAGGAAGTAATCGAACTGGAATGAACCAAGTAGAAACAAAAGAAACCATACACAAAATCAACATATCATGAGCTAGTTCTTTGAGAAAATCAACAAGATATTTAAAACCTTAGCCAGACTTACCAGAGGACACACAGAGAGAGTATCCAAATTAAAAAAATCAGAAAAGAAAATCAAGAAATAACAATAGAATCTGAGGAAATTAAATAACCGGTCAGATCCTACAACAAAAGCCTATATTCTGGAAAATCTGGATAAAATAGATAATTTTCTAGAGAGATTCCAGGTACCAAATTTAAATCAGGATCAGATAAACCATCTAATCAGCCCCATACCTCCTAAAAAATAGAAGCAATTATTAAAAGTCTCCCAATCAATGAAAGACCAGGTGCAGATAGGTTTAGTACAGAATTTGTTCAGATCTTCATAGAAGACCTAATACTAATTTTTCCTAACTATTCCACAAAATAGGAACAGGAGGAATACTACCCAATTCCTTCTATGAAGCCACATTAAGCTTATACCTAAACCAAACAAAAACCCAAGAAGGAAAGAGAACTTCAGATCAATTTCCCTTATGAGTATTGATGCAACAATACTCAATAAAGTTCTCATAAACTGAATCTATGAACACATCAAGATGATCATACATCATGATCAAGTAGGCTTCATACCAGGGAGGCAGAGATGCTTCAATGTATGGAAATTCATCAACATAATCCACTACATAAACTAACTCAAAGAAAAAAAATCTCTTGATCATCTTATTAGATCCTGAGATGTGATTTTTAACCAAGCAAGGGAAGGATCTGTATGACAAGAAATTCAAGTCTCTGAAGAAATAAATTGAACATCTCTGTGATGGTTTGCATGTGGAATCTGGTGGTTTGCATATGCTTGGCTCAGGAAATGTCACTATTAGATGGTGTGGCCTTGTTGAAGGAAGTGTGTCACTGTGGGGGTGGACTTGGAAAACCTCCTAGCTGGCTGAGGATGCTCAGTCTGCTTCTGGCTTCCTTGGGATGAAGATGTAGAACTCTCAGCTGCTCCTGCAACATGCCTGCCTGAATGCTGCCATGCTCCTTCCTTGATAATAATGTACTGAATCTCTGAACCAGTAAGTCAGCCACAATTAACAGTTATCCTTTATAAACTTATGTTGGTCATCGTGTGTGTTCACAGCAATAAGACCCTAACTAAGACAATCTCATAAGATGGAAATATCTCCCACGTTCATTCATTGGCAGTATTAATATAGTAAAAATGGCCATTTTGCCAAAAGCAATCTACAAATTCAATGCAATCCCCATCAAAATTCCAACTCAATTCTTCATTTAGTTAAAAAGATCAATTTGCAAATTCATTTGGAGTAACAAAAAACCCAGGATAGGGATAACTATCCTCAACAATTAATGAACTTCTGGGGGGAGTCACCATCCCTGACTTCAAGCTATATTACAGAGCAATAGTGATCACAACTGTGTGGTGTTGGTGCAGAGACAAGGAGGTAAATCCATGGAAGAGAATTGATGACCTAGAATTGAGCTCACGTGCTAATGGTCACTTGACAAAGGAGCTAAAACCATCCAATGGAAACAAGATAGCATTTTCAACAAATAGTGCTGGTTCAACTGGAGGTCAGCATGTAGATGAATGCAAATTGATCCATTCTTTTCACTCTGTACAAAGGTCAAGCCCATAATGCCAGATAAACTCAAACTAAAAAAAAGAAATAATGGGAAAGAGCCTCGAACACATGGGCACTGGGGAAATTTTCCTGAAAAGAACACCAATGGCTTATGTTCTAAGATCAAGAATCCACACTTCCGAATCTTATCTCCTTGACAAATCTCAATTCCAAGTCGATCAAAGACCTCCACATAAACCCAGATACACTGAAACTAATAGAAGAGAAAGTAGGGAAGTACCTCAAACATATAGGCACAGGGTAAATTTTCCTGATGAGAACACCAATGGCTTATGCTCTAAGGTAAAGAATCAACAAATGTGAACTCATAAATTGCAAAACTTTGTAAGTCAAAGGACACTTTCAATAGGACAAAATGGCATCCTACAGATTGGAGAAAGATCTTTATCAATCCTAGGTATGATAGAGGTATAATATCTAATGTATACAAAGGACTCAAGAAGGTAGACTTATAGAAACAAATAATCAGATTGAAAAATGGGGTACAGAGCTAAACAAAGAATTCACAGCTGAGGAATATTGAGTGGCTGAGAAGAACCTAAAGAAATGTTCAACATCTTTAGTCATCAGGGAAATGCAAATCAAAACAACCGAGATTCCACCTCACTCCAGTCAGAATGGCTAAGATCAAAAACTCAGGTGACAACAGATGCTGGTGAGGATGTGGACAAAGAGGAATACTCTTCCGCTGTTGGTGGGATTGCAAGCTGGTTAAACCACTCTGCAAATCGGTCTGGAGTTTCCTCAGAAAAATTGGACATAGCACTACCTGAGGACCCAGCTATACCACTCCTGGACATTTACCCCAAAATGCTCCAGCATATAACAAGGACACATATTCCACTGTGTTTATAGCAGCCTTACTTACATTAGCCAGAATCGTGAAAGAACCTAGATGTCCTTCAACAGAGGAATGGATACAGAAATTGTGGTACATTTACACAATGGAGTACTACTCAGCTATTAAAAAAATAACTTTCTGAAATTCTTAGGCAAATAGATAGAACTAGAAAGTATCATCCTGCGTGAGGTAACCCAATCACAGAAAATCACACATGGTATGCACTCATTGTTAAGTGGATATTAGATCTAAAGCTCAAAATATCCAAGAAACAACCCACAGACTATATGAATCTTAAGAAGGAAGACCGAAATGTGAATGCTTCATTCCTTCTTATAAGGGGGAATAAAATACTTTTGTGAGGAAATATAGGGACAAATGGTGGAGGAGGGACTGAAGAAAAGGTCATCCAGAGACTGCCCAACCTGGGGATCCATCCCATATTCACCCACCATACCCAGTCACTTTTGCTGACAGGAGCCTGATGTAGCTGTATTCTGAGAAGTTCTGCCAGTTTCTTATTGATACAGATGCTTGCAGCTAACCACTGGGCTGAGCATGGGGACCCCAATGGAGGAGTTAGAGAAAGGACTGAAGGAAGTGAAGGGGTTTCTTACAATACTATCAACCAAACAGACCCTCCAAAACTCTAGGGGACTAAACCACCATCCAATGATTACTCACGGAGAGGCCCATGGTACCAGCAGCATATGTAGCAGAGCATGGCATTATTTAGCATCAATAGGAGGAGATGTTCTTGGTCCTGTGACGGCTCATTTCCCCAGTGTTGGGGTATGCCAGGGTGTTGAGGTGTGAGTGGGTGTGTTTGAGTGGTGGATGGGAGTGGGGATATCTTCATAGAAACAGGGGGAAAGGACATGTGAGAGGAGGGAAAGTGTATAACATTTGAAATGTAAATACATAAAATACCCAGAAAATAATATTGTATCGGCTATTTATTATATATTCTTGCCTAAATACTAATCTTAGCTAAGCTGGATCTCTTCCTTAACAGACTTAAAAAACTAAAAATTGTAATATAGTACTAAGATTACCAACTTAAATAATCGAAAGAAATCCATATGCTAAAGGAATCTCTTGAGAGCATGGCAAGTGTACCACTTTCTTCCATGTAGAATCCTTCTTTCAATAGTCTATCCTTATTATTTGATATCTGGTAAAGGCCCCTGGATTCTGAAGCAGCCTTTGCAATTTACCAGATCACAACCTCCTTCTGCTAGGTCAATGGAGACATGGACTCACTTGGCACTAATCCTTCAACCCTGTGTGCATACTTTCCTAGAGATCACATGGCACAGCTTGATTTCTCCATTCTTGGCTTTGACTTGGTCTTCAAACAGTCTTGGACAAGTAGAATGTGATAAAGGTGATTTGGGGAAAGTACTAAAACCACAGCTTAAGAGGATGCTAGCTGCGTTTTCCACCAACCTTACAGTGGAGCAGCCTCAAGCACATCAGGTGGGAATGTTTTATGGTAGAGAACCGATGTGCTCTGTGAGCCCATTATTCTAAGGATCCATCACAATCTGTAAAGCTCTGTATGTGAGGAATGAGCTTTAACATTTCAATCTCAGCTGATACCTAGAAGGCTCAATGTGGAAGACTTTCTGAATTGAGTTCATCCATCTTGCAAGATTGGCCAACACAAGAAAGTGTGGCTATTTTAAGCTTTAATGTTTATGATGTTATGCAACAGTTATAGTTGTAGTTATGAGATGACAGGATTGTGATATTAATTTTCCTCATCATTAGAGTGACTTAAAAGGGGAAGTCAAATAATATTGTTTTCTCCTAAAATCAACTAAAACAAATTGGTGAACTGCCTGGATTTTTGGTTAAGGAAGAAAATACTTAGATACTCTTTAGAAAGAGATTAAGCATCGTTATGATCACTTGTGCATTGCCAGAGTTAAGGGGCACAGTCTGGGAGAAAGGTAGCAAGAAGTCCAGCTATCTTTGTTAGATAAAATATGAAGTCTATACATAGTGACAAAATATGTTAACAATACTTACTATCATTTCTATTACAATTGAAATGCATGATCAAGGACATATGTTTAAATAAAAAATTATTGTATCATTTTAATTAAGAAATGAGGAAGGAAAACACTAATATATTATAATGTTATTAATTTTAGTTAAAAGGACAAATTACAAATAGAATTATAGTATATAATTTCACCAGTTACTTATTAAATTTCAAATTTATAGAAAGGACATGAGCAAGAATTTTGCTATGCCAAACATGAAAAGGTTTGTGCAATATCTGGATATTATTAGACTCCAGAGAATCAAATAATCCTATTAAAATGGAGTACAGTGCTAAACAAACAATTCTAACTGAGGAATATTGAATGGTTGATAAGTATCTAAAGAAGAATTCAACATCCTTAAACATCAGAAAAAAGCAAATCAAAGCAAACCTGAGATTCCACCTCACACCAGTCAGAATGGCTAAGATCAAAAATTCAGGTGACAACAGATGCTGGCAAGGATGTGGATAAAGAAGAATACTCCTCCATTGTTGGTGAGATTGCAAGTTGGTACAAACACTCTGGAAAGCAGCCTGGAAGCTCCTCACAAAATTGGACATAGTACTACCTGAGGACTCAGCTATATCACTCCTGGGAAAATACCCAAAAGATGCTCCAACATAAACAAGGACACATGCTCCACTATGTTCACAGCAGTCTTACTATAATAGTCAGAAGTTGGAAAGAACCCAGATGTCCCTCAAGAGAGGAATGGATACAGAAAATGTGGTACATATACACAATGGAGTACTACTCAGCTATTAAAAATAATGACTTCATGAAATTCATAGGCAAATGGATGGAACTAGATAACATTATCCTGTGGGAGGTAACCCAAACAAACAAACAAACAACAAACACACATGGTATGCAGTCACTGATAAGTGGATATTAGTCAAAAAGCTCAGATTACTCAAGAAACAATCCACAGACCACATGAAGTTCAAGAAGATGACAACCAAAGTGTGGATGCTTCAGTCCTTCTTAGAAGGGAGAACAAAAATATTCATAGGAGGAAATACGGAGACAAAGTTTGGAGCAGAGACTGAAGGAAAGGCCATCCAGAGACTGCCCCACCTTGGGATCCAGCCCATATACATACAGTCACCAAACCCAGACAATATTGTAGATGCCAAGAAGCACATGGTGATAGGAGCCTGATATAGCTGTCTCCTGAGAGCCTCTGCCAGAGCATGACAAATACACAGACGAATGCTCACAGCAAACCATTGAGTTGAGAACGGGATCCCCACTGGAGGAGTTAGAGAAATGATTGAACAAGATGAAGGGTTTTGGAACCCAATAAGAACAATAATACCAACCAACCAAAGCTCTAAATAACCATCCAAAGAGTACACATGGACAGACCATGGCTCCAGCTGCATATGTAGCAGAGGATGGCCTTGATGGCACCAATGTAAAGGGATGCCCTTGTTCCTTCCAAGGCTGGAGCCCCCAGTGTATGGAAATATCAGGATGAGAAAGCAGGAAGACATGGTTAGATTCGTGGGGGAACACCCTAATAGAAGAAGGAGGAGGGGGTAAGGGATGAGGGGTTTATAGCTGGGAAACCAGGAAAGGGGATAATATTTGAAATATAAATTTAAAAAAGATTTAAGAAACCCTAAAAAATGAGACAAAACCAAAACAAAACAAAACAACAAACAAACAAAAAACCCAAAAACCTTAGAAAACCTTACAATGTAAGCATCCACCTAGTTCTATTCTAGCCTGTATAATAATATGAACTAAATGACTCTGAAGATTCAATTGTGATATTTTCAGAGATGCACTGATTGAATTAATGAATTAGCAGGTGAAGGAAGCAGTCTTGCCTTTGAGTCATGTTTTATGTTTGCTTTGTATTTACTTGAACAATTTCTCCGCCTCATATATAAGTCATTTCTGAGATTGAATAGTAGCACATAACATAGACCTTTCATTCCTAGAATCTTGGGCTCATAGTTCTGAGGGAATGGTCAGTGAAGTTAACACAAAGCAGCAAATTTTCCTTAAGCTAGTGAATGTGTGAGCCAAAAAGTAGGAAGACAGTTCACAGAGAACATACTGAAGTTATGTGCACATAAAGGGTATTATTATCAACCCCCCGCCAAAACAAAAAAAAAAAAAAACCCAAAACAAAAAAAGCTTGTCAGTTCGTCTGGACACTATTTATTTAAAGAGTTATCAAGGAACCTGCAAGCAAAATTGTCAGGCTATTCCAAGTCTCCATGCCACTGGTCAGGCAGTCTAAAGCAACACGTTGTTGTTTGTAACTCTGCTAATCAAAAGTTTTGATCCATACGGACTTTGACCAAGACGCACACATGTATATTCAGTTATGTGTGCACTAAGACTGAGCTCCCACACCAGGATATCCTGCCTTGCTTGGACTGAAAGTGAATCTACTTTCAGCAGAAAGAGTATAAGGCTACTAAGGTAAAACAGGAAACATTCACGGTGGTAGTTTTGGAAAACCTGGGAACATGAGGAGTGGACAGACTTAACACAACAAAATTTTAGATATCTGCTAAAAGATACTAAGACATAGGCAATTGAAACTTAGGATGAATTATTTCATCATGGTTTAGTTGTCTTAATAGTTAGAAAAAAAACTGTTCCACCTTCCATCTTTAAATAATGTCTTTTGAATCATTTAACTTTCCAAAAATGGTAAAATTAGCAAGTCAATTTTCATCAGAGACAGACAGACAGACAGACAGACAGACAGGAAATAGTGGAATTTCTTTGATTCACTTTATTACGGGTACATTCTTCTTTAACTAGATTGGGTATCTTGCCTAAGTATTTGACTATATCTTGGGTTCTTAATTTTTCCCCCCTGTAAAGATCTTAGTAATGCAAATGTTAGGTGTCTCATTATTCTTTTCTCATTAATTACTTCAAAACCTGGAGCTTAATTCAATTATAGTAAAACACAAGCCTATATCTGTGACATCCGAACAATAACTCCCTCTGCACTTGCACAGTTGAATAGTGAGACTTACAAAGCCTGGCTAAATTAGAACAAAGGCCAACAGGATGTAAGTCAACAGTAGCTCACCGTCCATCTCATGAATATTGGTTGAAAAACGCAAGTATATACACATAAATATTACTTATCTCTCATCCCTTTCTTTATCTGTTTTAATATCACAAGAAAAAATATTTGTGAGGGACTAGATCCCCCGGAAACTTAGATTGTTTACTTCTGCTGCTTTACAAAATTCTTCAGGAGCTGTAATGTGGATCAAGGATCCTTCAGGAATCCCCCTCCTCGGTGTAACACCTAATGGGAAAGCTAAGTTCAAAACGTGCTGTGACTTCTTTCTTGAGACCACACATAGAAAAATTAAATATTTATTTTCAGCCTATGGACATGAAAATAAGACATAATGAAAGGAGCACATGGGAAGTTTAGCATCCCAGAGGGCATGGTCCTAAGAAAAGGCAAGATACTGAGTTGGGCAAAATGCTAACAGGCTTCTCTTAGGTAAACAATATCTTCGTTCACAAGATGTCCTCTGGGCCGACAGATCATTTTATGGTTTTAAATTCAGCTTTTGAACATTATATATTATCGGGGAGTGAAAGAAGTTCACATAACCCTAGGTTCGCCTCAGAGCTGATGGGTAATAAAGGATAAGTTTGAACCTGCCTTCAACCTCTGAGGGAGCTATTACAGATGCCTCCAAGGTGTTCATGGGGTGCTAGTGCTCAAATACAGGCCTTCCTGCAATGTAGGCAAGCTCTCTACGAAATGAGCTACACATGCTACTCAATTTAACTCTTTTAAATAAATACATCGATTGTATCGGAGTGTGATATTTTGTACCTGTTTATTACTTCTTTTTGTACCACAAATCTGTTTTGAACATTCTTAAACTTTCCTAAGCATCTTCACTATAAGAATTCACAGCAAGTCACTTGCCAGGCCTGAATGATCTCATTTCTAATTCACATCTTTAAGGTAGAAACTGTTACATTTAGGCTGTATTAATGGAAAGTCTGAGACACAAAGAGTAGAAGTAATTTTCTCAAACCCACTGGTTAAGATGTTGGTATTTAATTAAAGATTTCCCTCATTTCAATATCCAATATTTTAAACATAACAGAAAGATACTGACCATTAAGGAAATGAAGAGGAAAATTTACTTTAAACTTGGTGTTGATATCTCAATGGGTCTTACATCTGCTTAACTCCATCATTTGTTAATAAAATTTATCTACAATTTTTTAATTGTCAATATATTAATAATATAACAGAAAACATTTAGAATCAAAATACCAAAAAAAGTAAGAATTTGGAGGAGAATTCAGAAAGTACATTTTGAATTTCAATCTGTGGGTCTTCTTAGAGAGGTTATATTTTAGCTTCTCAGCAAAGCATCTGAAATACATATATGTTATTATTGGAGGAAATACACAAAGAGATGTTTGTTTCACTATCTTTAGGGCTCCACAGGCCAAGGTCTATTTTTACTTCTGCTTTTCTCATCTACTACCTAGCACATCTGTATCAGATAGCCTTTTGAAAACATTTCCCATGCTATTCGGGCACATAAGTCAGGTTATCCTCACTTCTCACTGAAGAGGTTGTCCAAGAAAGCACAGTAGAGGCCATTATTCATTTGCCTAGTACTAGGCTGCACATCTTTGAGTTTAGCAAAGGCCCTACCCTCTGTGGCACGATGAGAACCCATTACCATTATCTATTATACTTTTATTGTTATTTCTGTCAAGATCCTAATGCTCAGTGTGCTCTCTGCTCCACCCAAGGCCCAGTTTCAGTTCAATAACAATAATCATGAACAGAAACAATAATCATGGGACTGAGAGGTGGTTTAGCATCTAAAACCTGGATTTCTTAGTCTTTGGTCTAAAGGGTAGATGTCCAGTACAAGACACAAATCTATCTAAAAGGAACTTGTTCCTAAGTGAGAGACATTAACTTTAAAGCATTTATGTTTTATTTGCATGTGATTGACTTATTTGCCTTATTATACTATACTCAATTCATAATATTTTTTCATAAAGTTTTACAAACAATATAAGATTTTTTAGGTTGAGCTATTGTTAAGAGGAACAGACCAACCCTGTCATGGGCGTCTTAACTAAAGGCATATATAATATATATATATATATATATATATATATATGTGTGTGTGTGTGTGTGTGTGTGTGTGTGTGTGTGTGTATGATTTATTTACTTTTATGTACATGAATGTTTTTCATGTATATAACTTGTGTTACATACAGAAATGAACTTAGTGCATAGTATTTCATGGAATTAGAATAATAGACAATTGTGAGTCAGCATGTTGGATGCTGGATCTTCTGCAAGAGCAACTAAAGTCTTAGTTGCTAAACCATCTCTAATCCCATGGTTGTCATGGCTATGCTAAGAGCCCTTGTTGTTGGGGACCGCCCCACCAATACTCACATCCCACAAGAAGGCAATTCATAGAAGGTAAAGAATGAAACTGGTCAGGACCATCTTTGCAGGCACTGAGTCAAAATTTCTAGATACTGACCAGATGGTTGACTCTCTTTACACATTTAAGCATAGCTGAACCTTAGAAATAGGCTCCATGTGATAATTACCCCAACAAACCTTTAGGCATAGATACACAGAAACTCCCTAGCATGGTAACAAAGCACCTGTGACCTTTATATAAGAATGAGTTCTATTGGCTGACCAACGGAGGCCAGGGTTAGGGCCTAGAGGAAGGGTCTGTGATAAACACAGGGATAGAGTCTATTGGTGGAGAATGCAAACTACACTGGGAATCTCTCATAGGGATGTGTTTTATTCAACAAGAGAGGAAGTTCAGTATTACATCACAAACAATGCACACTGTGTGTTTAAACAACTGGCTGTATTGTTGTATCATCAAGTTCTTAAATGTCCTAAAACAATTTATCCTTTCAATTACACAAGCCATGATTCCAAATCACTAATTACATCCATGGATTTAAAAAGATACCACTAGTGTGTGTGTGTGTGTGTGTGTGTGTGTGTGTGTGTGTGTGTGTGTGTGTTATTTTCCAAGTTCATAAATCATAAATAATACATGTTTGCACAAGCTCTATTTTTTATATTTCATAGTATACAACTGAAAATCTAATCTACCCAAACATGAAAAATGCATACCTATTTTTGCTTTTGGGTTTTGTTTGTCAGTCAACACACATAAACTCTTAGGACTTACTGGAATAGGCAAGCAAAGACAACTGGAAAAACTAAACAATTGATCCTCCTTGCCTTTACTGGAGTCACTAATTAATTCCTTGAGATAAAGACCAGTTCTAGTTGTCTGGTAAAGAATAGGTGAGCCTGGAGGCTCAGTGTAGTGGGCTATTTAGGTCCTGCTGATTGACTAACTTGTATGTCAAAGATATTTAGAATAAAAACGTTTAAAATAGAATAAAAACCCACACACGGTTTAAAACACAGGATTCTTTAGTGAGCTGAATTTGCCTAGTCTCTCACTGACTACAAAGCTAAGGTCCGTATACATTGTTCAAGCTTACAGACTTTGTCCGTTTGTTTTTATTCAGCCTGTTTGTTTCAGTTACAATTTTGTTAACTAAAGAAAGACAGAAGGAAAACAACAGACAAAGAAAAAACATGAACTAGAAACAGGAGTACTGTGAGTAGAGGATAAACGGAAGGAAAATGAGTTGCGATAGTCTGTGCATTTGAAATTTATATTTTCCTAGTTGCTTTCTCAGTTTCCAACACTGGAGATCATTAGAAATGCATTGCTCTAGTCCATGCTCACACAGGCTGCCCCATCTCAGTCCCTTTCTCTACATTTATCCACAGAAGATGGATCCAAACAAGATAAAGTGACTACGGCACAATCATGCAGCTAATATTGTCTGAGGTCTTAGGGCCGGAAAGATACTGGAAATACTGCAGAGCAATAATGTCTTAGTGATTTCCTGTCTGCTTGTTCTATCAATCACTGAGAGATAGATGCCGGAGTCTCCAACTGGAGAAGAGAACTCACTCGCTCCTCCTTTACCTCTGGCGGTTTCTGCCTCATGTGTCTTGACACCCTGTGGCAAGCCCGTAAGTTAAAGTTTGCTGGATCTTCCTAGAGAACTAAGTCCTTTATCATTTAAGGAAATTCCCTCTCATTATTTCTGATAATTTTATTTGCTGTGAAGTTAGTTTTGCCTGAAACCAATAAAGCTACTCCAGCTTTTTAAATTAAGTGTCAGCATGGTACTTCTGGTTCCATTTTCTGTCTCCACTAATTTAAATTGAGCATTTTATAAGATTCCACTTCTTTCCTCTTCACAGATCAAACATATTTCTCTTTAAATAGCTGCGCTTTTCCTGCATTTCACAGTATGCATTTATACCTCATTTGAGTTTGCTTTGACATGCAAATCAGAGGTGGTGCAAGCTCTAACCTCTCCACACATCTCTTATGACAACGCTGTCAAAGATTCCTGTTATCCATGCACTGTTATTACTCAATACATTTTTGCTATTATTATTCTGGACCAACATTCACTTAATAGATCTCAACTAGGAGAAATACGAATTTTACTTTACTTTTAACATTATTTTTAAAACTCTCCCAATTTCTTTATTCTGACTTGATTTTCTGAATTTTACCAATTTTCTTCTTTCAGATTTTATTTTTATTTTATTATTTTTTACTAAAATACATGCCCCGTTTGACACCCGTTCCTTTTTTCTTACAATCCCTGCCAGGTGCTATTTTAGCTTTCTTTTGAAATCAGGTTGTTGTGATGTTGAAAACCAGGAACTGACACCAAGATATTGCATAAACTTTATGTTTGTGGCCAGGCCAAGCTTACAGTTCCCCTTAGGAGGATGAAGTAGTGTCTAGGTTGAAGCAGAGGAATCTTACACAGGTCTTTAGCAAACAAGCCACGCTTAGCAGAACATCTGGATTAGGCTTTACCATAAACACAGAGTCACGAGTTTGCAGCATCATTGTGCTCAGTTTCAGAAAGACTCACTTTTTCAACTAGTCAACCTTGTTCTCAGAAGGAAGGTCTCTGTGATCTGTTTGAAAACCAGTCTGCACAATAGGATCATAAATCTCTTTTTACCTAAGAAGTACAGGTACAAATAGGAAGACTTTAGAAACAATTCTCGAAGCTGAACAGTGGGGTGAGTGGGGGTCCTGTTGTTATTTAATTCACATTAAAGTCAATAGTGGAGACAGAACTCAGAAGTCACCAAACAACACCTTTTTTTTTCTTTCATTGCTATTGTTATATTTCTTTCAAGGCAGTACAAACAGCAACAGATTCCAGATAAAAAAATGGATAGTTTTTTGTTAAAGTATAATTTCTATGAATAGGTAATTCTAGGTTGGAGGATTTTATCTTTCCTCACTTTGAGTTTTTTGACTTTTGTTTCTTTTGCTTTCTTAGAACCCTAATAGGTCCCTACAGTGAGATGGGGAGCCAAAGAAAACCTTTTTATCCAGAAACCTGTGTAAAAAGCCTAATATAGCCACACTGGTCCATCATCCCAGCACACCCGAAGAAGCTCGAGAAAGATTTGCTAGAAGCACTCACTCCGAGTAGTGAATGGTGTATGAAAACATGAATAGGAGAGTCAACTTTAACCTAGGTATCCTCTGTACCCACACACACAAATAAATATACCATCTTCTCTCTCTCTCTCTCTCTCTCTCTCTCTCTCTCTCTCTCTCTCTCTCTCTCTCTCTCTCTCTCTCTCTCTCACACACACACACACACACACACAAACACATTGACCATTGACACAGTCATACCAAGCATTGCAGAAAGGTAATTTCTTCACCTAACTTCATAAACATTGTTGCTGAATTTCATAAAGCTTGGATGTTAAGTGATTATTCCTTGTATACTCCTATGAACAAAAGTCATATTTAAAAGTCATATTTACTAACAGTCACCTGTTGTCATAACAACTCTAAGATGTGCAGGCTGTACTTCCTGGTCTTCCATTTCAGAGAAACACTTAATGTACTCATGTGTGCACTTCCAGTTTAACCACAGTTGTCAGCTTATGTATATTGGCAAGTTATGTGTATACCTCTGTGCAGATCCTCTTCATACAAACAGCTTATCTCCGGGACACCAGGCCCTAGCATTTCATGACTCCTACAGTAGTGGGTTTGGGGAGGGTTTGTTGGTGGGTGTGGGAATAATTGGATTAAAATAAAGAATCTTTTAAGGACTTCTTTCTAATTTTCAAAAACTTTCGAAGGGCTCATTTTTCTTTTTAGATTTAACTCTTTGCAGTCCACATGGAAACCAAATTATACTCGTGATGAATCTGTTAAACACCCAGAAGAGAGACATAAGACTTTAAGACTGAACGTGGACAGGTAACTGTCACTGCCATTGCAGTCTGGTGTCGTGTCAGATTAGTACTTTGTAGATACTATGTTAAAATTTCTCATTAGTTATTACATGAGCCACCTTCTAATCTGGGCCCCACATAAAAAGAACGTGCAAGCTCTGTTACTGTAAGGGGACAGTGCAGTTGAGTGGAATTTGTTCATTATGTAAATAGCTCCAAAGTAACGCACTTAGAAACTTATTGTAAAAAAATAAAATGTAATATGGCAAACTTGAATTTCCCCCCAAAGAATGCCACAATATTTTCTTTTTGAACATAAAATGTGTATATAACCATTGACTGAGTGGCTTATTAGAACTTCGCAGACATTAAAGAAATTAGGAAGTGCAACAGAAATTTTAGAGTCACACATTTATACAACATTAGCATATAATAATTTAATGGTGCCCATGAGCTGACTATTATATACCTATTTTTAAATTGTGTAATCACAGTTTTACAAAATAGATTCTAATGTCATTAATCAGGAACATGTGCTAGTTGGATTATTTTAAGAACTACTATAAATACATACCTAGCAACAATTTAGGCAAATGAAGTTTGCTCATGTTCAAAGCCCAGAAAAATCTCAAAAAGGTTCATTATTGTGAAGTGAGGCTAAAATTCTGGGCATTGCTCCATTTATAATTGTTCTAATTGTCTTTTTCTTAAGTTGGCCTTAGAATAATGAGAAATAGGAAAATATTTTTTATAAACTTCTTTCATATCTTTGCCATATCACTGAGAATGTGGCGTTCTGTGGCTTTGTATTAAAAACTGCATAGCATCAATTACTGTAGCAAATTCTCCTTGTCT
Organism: Rattus norvegicus; assembly: GCF_021556685.1. Classification (NCBI taxonomy): domain Eukaryota; kingdom Metazoa; phylum Chordata; class Mammalia; order Rodentia; family Muridae; genus Rattus; species Rattus norvegicus. The sequence continues at coordinate 8,720,690 of NC_141551.1, read as the reverse complement.
GAGTGACAAATTAAAACATCTTAGTGATTGACAGGTGTAGATTTTTCAAATATTCTTGTTTCCATTTATGGAGAGATTGAATAAATCAAATGTTTAATTTGATATTTTATAAAATGTGGACAATTCATAATTAGAACTCACAACTCTGTGCATGTATTGAGCCCAAAGAAGTTTTCACAGTAGTAATGTAAGTTACCCATTCAACATCCACAAAGTCCTCAGACATTAACACTTCTGTAAAATGCTCGTGTGGGAGTAGGAAAATAAAGTTTTTCAGCATATTGCTTTCATTCTCTTCATATAATCTGGTTTACAAGAAAATCAAAGGATCAGAAAGATTAACAAAAGAGAAGAAAAATATAGTTTCCAGTCATTATTAGATAGTGTGACCTTGCTCCATATTCAATCATTCTCAGACTCAGATCCTCCTAAGAAAAGTGTAGTTGCCAATTGGATGGGTACTATGTCTTCCATGAAGACTCCTGAGACATATATGCACAACAGTCGTAATGCTCATGCCCAGGGTCTGATCCATATGAAACTCTGTTTTCTGTCTAGTGTGCAATTTTGAGGTTGCTACCTGGAATTACTTTCTAAGGAGCAGGGCAAAGGATGTTTAAGCAATGTAGATACAAAATGCACAAAGGAGTTGTAAGCCAGCATTAACACAATACAAAGTTGATTGAGAGGAAAGCTCCTTAATCGAATCTTCAACCACTTAGCTCCATAAGCCGTTCTGTGGACTTCTTCCTTCCCCTGTGGTGCTACCAGAAAGATGCATGAATGAGGTTCATGGTCTAAAACATGACAGATATGATCTCATTCTGAACTGTAATGCATTCACTTTTGAAGCTTCATGCTGTCTTTTCCTTTTTACATAACTGAAGTTCATGACTGAGGTATGTGGAATTTAAATATGACTTTTGCTAAGCTTTTTGCTCTTGATTTATTAAAAGGAATCCTTTGTCAAGGATCAATTATGGTATCAGAACATATTAAAAGAACAAGATTGATTCTAACTGGCCAGATAAAGAAATGTCGCCTGAAGAAGCGGATGTACATCACACCGTGGAAAGGGGAGGAATTCCTAGCAATGTAGGAAGAGAGAAAAGAAAACTTCAGGAACAGAAAACAGGGTTTTGCACAATGTGGAGAGAACATGAGTGCAACTGAAAACAGGAACCGTGACCCATGGAATTATAAAAGTTTGAAAGATGTGAATACATGTGAGAATTTCTGTATTTGACTGATAATTGGCTACACTGGAAAAATTCCATCAACAATGACAAGTTACAAGATTTCTCCTAATTTCCAGGAGGCTAAAAATCACTCAATATATTATTTTTTCAATTCGGCGAATAAGACAAAGACACAGTGAATATTGCATATTCAAGAAATTGTATTAAATTTGAATTTGTCTTATGGTAAACATCTGCTTTACAAACCATTATTTTATCTATAGGTGAATAAATGAAGGCCAAGAGAGATAATGTAATTTATCCCAGTCTTTGAGACATTAGATCAGAATATCTATCTTTCACGTTTTTACTTACAATAAATTTTTTTTAAATTTTTTTTTATTTTTATTTTTGCTTAAAAATAGAAGTCTTCCATTAGAGATTTGTTTACCTTTTGTTATTCTGGAATTAAAATTTTCCCATGTGAATATAACAGGTGATATTTTATATCTAAATCATATTGTCATGGTTTGGGTTTACATAAAGTACGGTTCTTTAAAAGAAAGAAAATCTTCTCCTATAAAGAATTCCTAAGTCAAGTATTTGTTTGATGTTGAAAATGCAGGTTTTTCCAGTTGAGCAAATAATTACTCTAAAAGTATAAACAATTATATGTCATGAAGAAATTTCAGTTGTTGGAATCTAGGACACACAGCGAGGACTCTGAAGGAGTTCATCACTTGCTTAGGAATAGAAAATTTTCCGTTCCCTCTCAGTGTCTTCCTGGACTTTTCGAGTGCCCATAGCCATGCTAATGGAGGTTCCTCTTTCCAGTTTTTCCTGTGTTCTGACAACTATCACAACTTGTATGCAGGAATGTTATTTCTGTAAAGTTTGGACTCTAATTGTTTATTTCCATGTAAAACTGTTGTTTCTTCAGCTTGACTGTGGCTGCCTGCCCAGAGCCTGCTGTGCTGTTTCCTGTTCCCAACCAAGCACTCCTGAGCAGTTTCCCGTCCCCACCTCTGAAACTCTACTAGATATGAACACATATTTGCAGAAGTTTTGTAAGTAGCTACTCACATTAGAGAGGGAGGAGGATTAAATACCACTACAAAATGAATGATTTAACAAGGACTACCTAATACCAACAAATACACTTCCTTATGGTTTTCCTTAAAATGTATTTTCTCTTACAATTTGCTTGGATATTAAATCCTATACCTGTAGAAAATTTCTTCACATCTTAATGCAAGCTGCGGAATGCACTTCTCCATTATAAAGTATGAAAAATCATTACTTCAAAATGAATTACTAGAGAACAATTCGCCTGACAGAAAAGTCAGCAAAACACCAAACCCCTTGAACAACAGCATACAGGTTCCTTCACTGTGAGTGTACCCCTGTCTTTGCACTATGAGTGTGTCCCTGCACTGTGAGTGTGTTCCTGTCCCAGCAAGGTATGTCCCTGTCCCTGCACTGTGTGTCTTTGTACCTATTCCTGTACTTTGAGTGTTTCCCTGCACTGTGAGTGTGTCCCTGTCCCTGCACTGTGAGTGTGTCCCTATCCCTGTACTGTGAGTGTTTCCCAGCCCCTGCACTGCGAGTGTGTCCCTGGGGTGTGAGTTTGTCCTTGTCAGTGCACTGTGTGTCCCTGTCAGTGCACTGAGAATGTATCCCTGTAGCTCTCTTCCTCTCATTCTCCAAGTCTATTTTTTTGCAAGTGTATGTATTTATTGTTGGATTGGTTAATGAGTGTGTGTGTGTGTGTGTGTGTGTGTGTGTATGTGTGCGCGCGCGTGCGCGCTCGTGTGTGTGAAATGTTATAGTCCTATGTGTATGGAATGTTATTAATGTCATTGCTTTAGAGTTCTCCAAATACTTTAGGATAGATTCTGCCCAAATAGTGAATATGTCTTACAATGGTTTGATCATTTTTGCTCCCATGAATGGTGAGTATAATAGATAGTAATGGTTTTTAAGCAGTAAACTAATTTTACAAGATATATAAAATATTGAACATGTTGAGGAATACAGAAGTAAGTAAAATGATTAGTCTGACATGTGTGACCAAAGTTTCAGGGCATGAAAATGGTAAAGAAATGATGAAAGATACTTAACTTTTAGATACCTCAAAATGTAGGCACTAGAACTTGACAAGGTGGTTCACAGCAACAAGACTGTGTGATGACTTCTTAAAAACAGCCATGGAAACCAGACAGATGCCTTTCCCAGACTAAGAGCAACAAGGGCCAAGCAAGAGTTCAACAGCCATAAAAATATTTTTGAAGCATTAGAGCAAACTTGAATTTTCAATGAAGTAAATTACAAGAGAGTCTGATGCTTCCTGAAGAATGAGCTAGAAATATCTAATACTTATATGAAGAGACAGCATCATTAATAAATATAAAAATGACCAGGAACAAAGCGATACAGAATTACATATGCTTTGGTTTCTGGTAAATATAAAATATCTGAGTATGCATTAGTGAAATATAACACACACACACACACACACACACACACAAGATTCCTGAAAATCTGTTGAAGTATGAAACATACAAAGGCATTGTGGAAAACAGCTCTGTGTTATTTTATCTGTAAAGATGAATGTATTGTAGAATCCCACAGTTGGAGGAACTGACATTCATTCTGTATTTTTTTCTATCAAAAAAATGTTAAATTTCATCATTCCATTTGCAAAAGGCAACAATGTATATCCTGTCGATACAACTTTCACACTGCAATACTAATAATTCCTGAACAGGTGGATAGAGAGTACCAGAAGCCCTGATATGCTAATATTAATTATACTAAATGACAAGCCTTAGTACTATTTTAATTGATCTCATGAAAGTCTAATTTAGGGGACATGATGTCTTTGATTCTGTTGGAGAATAGGAAATTGTTTGAATTAACTTCATTCTGGGACTCCCAATGGGCTTCTCCCTAGCAGTGGTGGCTCGCAGTAAGAGTCACAAAGAAAGTTGACCTCTGAGACCAGTTTCTTCTAGATAACTGATTATTTCACTATTCAACTTTCAATGACTTTCTAGCCTACTGCTTAGATCAATTATTCAAAGCATAATTATATCAAGTTATAGTTAAATAAAGTATATTATATGGAAATTAATGCTTATTCAAGAGTATGACTCTGAATTGTTTTAGAACTTTTTACCTGTTGCCTGTGTTCTGGAGTGTTTGGGCTCATCTACATGTAGTAGAAAGGCTGTATGAGAACTGGTTCTTTTGCCTCCATTCCAGACTTAATGTTTTCCAATCCCACTACGCTTATAAGGAAACTGTTCATATAACATTTGTCATTTGCCATCTATTGGACCTAACAGGCTCTGAACTTCCCAAATTGTACTACTACAAAATGTTATTTATTGGTGATATTTGCCTTATATATTTTTATGGTGTGTTGTTTTATAAATAATGATCAATTATGGTCAAGTCTTTTGTGAGCTTTAACAATAATGTGGCTACAACTCTTTTGATATTTTACTTTTACTTTTAATAATATCAGTATTTCTGCTTGGTATTTTCCTTATATATTATGATTACATATGATAAGCTACATAAAGCTAGATTTAACTTTTATTCAAATGAGAATCTATAGAATGTTTTAAAAAACTGCAGGCATTAAACACCTGAAAAAGCATTCAGTCAATAAGTGTGCTAATGAACTAAATAGACAGTTCTACAGAGAAGAAATATGTATGGCCAGTAAATACCTGAAAATGGTCAACTATCTCAGTTATCTTGGAAATGCAAATTAAAGTTGCTTTGAGATTCTAACTTCAAAGAATAGCTCCTATCAAGCAGACAAGTGGCACAAATATCAGGCAAGAAGCAGAGAAAGGGGTACAAACTGGAATTTTAAGTCAGAGACGTCTTAAGACACTAAAACCAGACCAACCACATAACCTAGCTATGTCATTCGTGAGTGCAGTTCTGAAGAACTATAATTTGACCCACTACAGAGAGTGGCTCATTTACATTCATGGTTGCACTATACAAGATAGCCTGGAATGGAGCCAGGATATGTGTCCATCAAGTAATGAATGAATAAAGAAAATATATATATAGACATCATGGGATTATATTAAGTCATCAAGAAAATGAGACAATAATATTTGGGAAAAGACTGATGACACTGGAAATTGATACTTTAAGCTAAGAAAGTTGGATTAGAGGAGATAAGCATTGAATGTTTTCTCTCATCTATGGAACCAAGATATAATATTATCAGTGTGTGTGTGTGTGTGTGTGTGTGTGTGTGTGTGTGTGTGTGCGCATGTTTACGCGTGGGGGAGTTGTATAATTTGATGGATTCATTTGAAAGGAGGAAGAGATGTGAAAATCCAGGGGGAAAAGAGAAATGGAACAACATAAAAGCAGTTAACAGTCAAAAGGTGACAAAGGGCAGAGCAGAGGAAGGTCACAAAGGGAGACAAATTGAAGTGAAATATAGTGGCATCAGTATACTTCTACCTTTAAATTTTGATAACAATTTTAAGTGAAAATATGTCTTTTCTTTAAAGAAAATCCACATGATTGGGCATATTTCCATTTCTCACATTCTTGATCTATTTCCTGTATTGTAATCCTATTGCAGTATGCTTCAAATAATTATTCTGAAGTCCTTTTCAAGTTCCTCCCCAAGAACATGTTGTCAAACACTGCTAAGTTTCCTCATTATGCATTAGTTATTGTTGTGAACCATCAAGGAGGAAAACAGAGATTTGCGCATCTTGAAAGCACATCTTGAAGCAGAATGACATTTTTAATTAACAGAGGAGACAGACTATCATTAATCCCTGAGAAACCCCTTCAGGCACAGTGGTTGCTAACCTGAGAGTCAAGGCTATTGCTTGGGGTCAATTCTAGTTTCTGGCAGCCATGTTTATCTGAATTCTTTTTGACCAATCTAAACTTCCAACGGCTTCTGGCTACTAATAGTTTTGACATAACCATAGAAGTATTAACGCCCCTATTGTCTGAACTGTAATAGCACATTGCTTTAAGAATACTGACATTACTGGGACGTTTTCCTCAATTGGATATGCAATCTGTCTTCTGCATCTCAATGACATATTCTTTATATAAATACAAAATTAATCCCACTGATTTCTTCAATTCTAATACCTGGCAGTATGAAGTATATATATAATCTGTGACCAATAATATTAATTAATGCTATTTGTTAATTCATACACCAGGAAACTGCTTATTCTTTGGAAAACATTTCTAGAGAAGCAGAAATGTCTGAACCTCATAAAATAAAATTAAAGCTAACTTGATGCTACTATTCTTTTTTTCTAATACTACTCCCAAGTGGTGCTATCCATATAGATTTAGCTGTTGTATTTTCATAGACTCTTTGTGGTATGAGCTCATTGTCAACAGGAAATCGGATGTCAGAAATGCTGAGGCTTAGCCTCCATTTTGAATTGGATAGCAGTATGGTCTAGGAGAAGTACTTAGACTTATCTTGATTGCTCTAGAATCAACCAATGTATGTCATTCTGAGTGGATCCTGGAGGGACTTACAGTATGAATTACCCGAGGAAAGACCACTCTCCTCTAGTGAATGATGTCCAGAAGAAGCTCGACTTGGTCCAAGGAACTAAAAGGGTATGCGTTCGTTTGCACAGCTTCATTGTTTGCCAATGCTGTCCCTGCCTGATTGTTGCTGTTCTTGATTCCACAAAAAATACACTAAATTCACATGACTAAAACATCCTGGTGCTTCAAGCAATGATGAGGGTTGTTGACGATTTCTGTCTCCTCCTAGCTAAAACGATCCCTATACCAGTTTGGATATTTTGTTTGTTTGTCTGTTTGTTTAGTTGTTTGGGGGTGCTTTTGGAGACACAGCATTATACAGCTAATGCTGGCCCAAATTTGATGTTTAGCAGAGGTTGAGCTTGTACTCTCAAGGGGTAGCATGGCATACCTCCCCTGCATTCCTGTTACTGAGCTGAATCACTGCCATCAACCCAGTGAGCCTCTACTGTGGTGTTTACCTTCTCACTCATAGCCTATTTTTGCTCCTCCATGAAAGGCCTGATGCTCACTTGTGTTCATTTGGCAAATTCTTCATCCATTACTGCAGACTCTCACCTTGATATTCCTACTGATTCCCTTGATGCTAAGAACAGAAGGAAAAATTGAAAACCATTTAATTAGTGGAAAGACAGTGAATGCAAGCCTATGCTTCAGTACTCTCCTGAGGGTCATGTGACATGGAAATAACTTAGATTTAATCCAGTTGTCCTATAAACCAGATCAGGCTGCGGGTGATCATTTCACTGTACACCATATAAGTTTAAGAGAACACAGAGTAGTGGTCATTATGTTGCTATTATGGTGCTATTCTGGCACCATCAAACTTGTCCTAAAGGAGTAGGAAACAGACTGTTTTACATTAGAAATATATGAGCAAATGCTCAGAAAAAATCAATAGATTATATTTTGGTCCACACTTTGAGATCTACTCTCTTTCTCTTATAGAGAAAGTAACAAATGGTTTATCTCTTATAAAATGTAAAAATAAAGCTAAATTGTTCAATGACAAGTAATTAGTGTGGCAGTTTCTCCATTTTAGTTAGCAGGTTGATCTAATACTTTCAGTATAGAAATACATGGTATTTCAATAAAGATACAAAGTGATTAAGTTATTATTTTGTTTCTAAAAATTGTTCACAAACACCCAAAATTAAAGATAGAATCTATGTGAATTGGAACAGTTTAGCTTCCAAACTTTATCAAAGATAGTAGAGGAGGTGAAAGATGTTCAATGTTATATTTAATAAATATTAGGTAAAATGGATTTTCTAATGCTATATTATATCAACAATAAACCATTGATGTCTAAAGATGAACTAGTTTACCCAACTAAAAGCTTTTATTTATATAGTTTTATTACTTTATTTTTATTACTTGCATTCTATCTTTTAATGAGTTATATTGTAACTAAACTTCATAATAGATTTTTAAAATTGTTTTGGAAGAAGTTTTTCATTAGAAGTTACCCGTTCAGGTACATTTAACAATTTAAATTAGTACAGGTAGATTCAGCCTATCTGATATTTATAGGACACGTGAAAAGATAGGAATTATGTGTTAAGGGTGCATTTCCTGATCACTTTAAAACATATTTGCATAATAAAGAGGCACATTACATAAGGGCATACCAATAAAGACATTCCTTCAGTTAGAAAAATAAGTTCTGTGAAGGGGCTTGCAACCCCATAAGAACAACAATGCCAAACAACCAGAGCTCCCAGGGACTAAACCACTACCCAAAGACTATACATGGGCTGATCCAGGGCTACAACTGCATAAGTAGCAGAGAATATCCTTGTTGGGGCATCAGGGGAAGGGAACCAAGGTTGGACCCCCAGTGCAGGGGAATGTCAAGGGGTGGTGGTGGTGGGGATGAATGAGGGGGAACACCCTTATGGGAGAGGGGGAGGGGATGGGGACTTATGGACAGGAAACCAGAAAAGGGAATAACATTTGAAATGTAAGTGAAGAAATATATCCAATAAAAAAAGAAAAATAAAATAAGCTCTGTGCAATGAAAATGTGATTATCAATGTTGACAGATCCAACATGGATCATTTTATGTATTGATATATTAATAGTGCCAGTATAGATCGTGATCTGAAACCCCTTAGAGAAAAGGAAATTATACAGACAAGCAATGCCTAATAGGAAGGGCATCGTCATGTTGGTATCATTGCCAATGTCAAATTAAAGTTAGTTCAGGAATTTGTGATGAATACGTTGTTCACCTTTCTGGCAATTCCAATCCCAATTAACTCATGCTAATAATTTAATATTGAAATCACGGACACAATTTACAAACAACAATATGAAAACAAAAATTGGTCAGAAATTTAGAGGCATAGTAAAAAGGGATAATAAATGATATGGTAAACATATAAACTTTGTCTGAAAAGCAGTCCTTATTGTCAATTTTCACCTACTTAAAAACCTCTCCTTAAAAATCTATCATGATATTTGGGCAAGTAAATAAAAAAAAAGAAGAAGAAGAAAAGAAGAAGAACAAACCAGATTCTCATCATTGCAGATCATTCTGTGCTATCTACTTATTTTGATAAGTAACATTACTTTATAATGGTCACTTATCATCTTAACACACAGATAAAGTACAAAATTTTATTTTTAAAAGTATTTTAGAGTAGTCCAGCAATTATGGCTTGCCTGTTCTTCTCTGAGAAGGTTCAAATTCAGTTCTCAAACCGATGTGGGAAGCTTCCTCCCAGGCATTTGACACCCCCTTCTCTGGCCTGTTAGTCACTGGAAAGCACAGATAAACAAGCACACAAAATTAAAAATAAGTCCTTTGTTTGTACTGAGGAAATCTTCTAAGGTTGCTGTTTGTTTCCGCACATCCTCCTTTAGCATTATCATTTCACGGGCAGAGAAGAGGAAGATGTTGTCTTAGGGACCCCGTTACAAAGATAGGGAACACTTCTCGGTGCTGAGCAGGGCTCCTCTGTTCAGAGTCTTTCCACACTGCATTTTAATGCACTTATTTTATATATGCCCCATGTCTGTTTTCTTCATTATTTGCTCAGAGTTCCACTATAAGACATCAAATACCCCTAGACACTTCATCAAGGAGTCTTGCTGTAAGTTAACCACAAAGTGGACCAGCCAAAAAGAGATCCGTGTCCTCTTTTCTGGGTTATGTCTGGCTGGAACTGTACTTTCATAGTCCAGGGTAAGGGAAGTTACTGGGGATCTTCAATTTTATTGCCAGGTTTTCAGAGAACAACTATAGGTCATAGCTAAGAAAAATAAAATTTGCCTTAGAAAGCAAAATAAAGATTTCCCTATTATGTGATCAGGATGAGAAGTTTTAAGTGAGATAGCAGGAAAAGATTTAGGATCAAGGGGAAAGCAAAGAAATGCAATATGCAGCTGTAAGATATGACAAGTTACCTGTTCACCTTGTGCCTGGAGAGAGCAGCCCCTGTCTACAGGCCCAGAATCAGGCAGAAAATAGTGCCACACAAATCCACCTCCATCTCTAGGGTTGCCTAAGATATTTGTACTAATGACTTTTATGCACAGCACTTAATTATGGAGGTTTCCAGACCCCATCAAAATATTTTAATTGATTTTTTTCTACAATCCCATTGCACAGATAAAATGTAATTGCCATCAGGTGTGAACATAAAAAAATGAGACATTGCTAAATCAGTCAGGAGGCACCTATTAAACAAGACATTTCCTTCCCTAAGCTCCAGGCAGGGCCTTTGTAACTTCCAGAGAATTTGTTACATGTTATCAGGTATTAGTTTATGAAAAAAGACTTAGGGGATGACTCAATTAGGGGCTTGCCATGTAAGGAGAATGATTCTGGTTCATTCCCCAGGAACTCATGGTAGAAAAAAGTTGGACAGAGTGGTGCATCCTTATATATCTGCACTGCAGGAGTAGTGTCAGGGAGACCCACGAAGCTTGCTGGCCAGCCAGCCTAACCAAGATAGTGCGCTTCAAGACAATATTCACAAAAGAAAATGTGGAAAGTGATTGAGAAATAAACCTGAGATCCACCCTGGCTTCCACATATAATGTACAAACACGGTTACACATACACACACACACACACACACACACACACACACACACACACACACAAACACAAAGAAAATACTGCAGGTAAGTTTTTAAAGGTAGTAGAGTTGGACTAGTGTATTTATCTGACTCTTCAATGTCAGATAAGAACTACTGTAGATCCTTGACAAGAACTTAGGAACCCAGACGTGCACCTAAAGTGGGACAAAGAGTACCTGGCCCTCCATGTGTTCTGTAATAACTGAGAAAGGAGACACCTGCTTTGCGTTTCATTTTCTTCGTGGTGAATATGGACTTCATTCTGTTCCATGGTAATTACCCTGCCAGTGTCTGTGACTGCCGGTTACAGGGATTATCTACACACAAGTGTATGGGACAAAACGATGCAGGTGTACTGCCTTTGTTTGCTGTGATTTCATTTGTTTAAGGGACAAAATAGAAATGATTAAACTCCTACTTCAAACCTACACTGTATCCCCACAAGGCCAATTTCAGTGAATTTGTCCTAAACTTCAGCATAAATAAAAATAATAAATGTGTAATCTATTTCCATGCCATGTTTTACTAATACAATCACAAGTGAAATAAAAGGCATTGGCATTTCTCACATTGAGATTTTGATAGTTGCTACATACTCAATTAAGAGATAGGGACCAAGGAGGATCAATCTCTGATATTCTTTACCCAGAAGGCTTTTGTTTTCTTCTTCTCATCTTTGTTAATAACCTCTGATTCTATTTCGTAATGGGCTCGACAGAAATCTACAATATGAGCTGAAAGGGAATAATTGCATTATTCTTTAAATGAGCCCATTGGAAAGGCAAGGAAGGGACATTATAAATCTTTTATAGTGGGATACATAATAAGTTTTTATAGGTGTGTGTTTGTGGAGTACTTCATCCTAATACCATTTCAGGTCCCCATCAAGGGCTGTGGCAGTAATAATAATCACAATAATTATAGACGGAGATTGCAACCATCTTCTAATCAGTCAGAGGTTTCTAGGCAACCAGCTTTAACAAAGCTAACAACTGCCACCTCATATATTCCTGTAAAAGAAAAAGTCGCTAAATTTAGTCATGAAACAACTGTCATAAGCCCCCTGACCTTGATTCCATTCCTTATTTATCTCCAAGTGCTTCATCTTACTCTAGCACTTCAATGCATTATGCAGACTCCATGAGTTTTTATGTCAAATGCTTTCTTTTAAATACAATTCTATTTTCATTTTACCAAAATCATAGGTGGGACCTGCTGAACTCATGAAAAGCATTCTTTGCAACCTTTGTGCTTTTATTGGGAGATAAGGGAACACCAACTGTTGTCATATGTTTTTCATATCAGGCAAGTTTACTTTGAACCATAGGGAACCCTTCAGCAGTTAGATTTGCCATGCTGAACCCTGCCTCTCTGTTGGGGGTGCCTGAACAACTCCAGATGGGGCAGGGCACTGTCCAAACCTCAGGTCCATAGTTCTGTCTTCCTTCACAGTTTGGGAAGGGGTAATAGCAGAGTATGGGACTGAGACGATCCTTGTTGGTTCATACTGGCTTATTTGATGATAGGTGTCTTTTATTCGGTGTGAACCAGGGCTTATATATATTTTTTGCAGGAAGGAATATCCAAGAAGGGAAGCTCATTTGGCTGAAGGCTCAAGGTTGTCTAGATAGCTCTTTAGCTTGGAAAACTCCAGGTGTTATGCTATGTGACTCAGGACCCATGCTCCTCAGTGGAGTGGAGTGGCTGGGGGCTACAAGTTCCAGAGCAGGTACACAGACAGACAGGGAATAGCTCCATTCCTCCCTGTCTCAGTTCCTGGAGATTCCTGGGATCTGAGCTCACTCTGCCTTGCCAGTTCTTATGTCTGTCTGGCAACATGGTCCCAAATGCCTTACAAGGAATAAAACAACAAAGCAGTTAACCATAAACCCAAAAAGGATACCATTCTTTCAATATCTGTGAGAAAAAAGTGTTAGCAGATTGCTGATCAAATATTTTCAGTTCCTGAAGGTCAGAAATCAGGGTAATTAACCTAAAACTTACCAGTACATTCTTTAACATTTGCTGCCTGACCTCATGTTTTATAAGTTTATATCCTTTCCAGATTTTCATACGAAGAACATCGTTTGATTGTTACTAAAGTCTGAAATCTCAACAAGGTGAGGTCTTTAATGTGATATTTTGCCACTAGAGATGAAACATTAAAACATCCTATGGTTTATCTAAGATCAATGTGGCAGAAAGTACACAAGTTTCTTTGGCACATATTTTCAGGCCCATTCCTCTTTAGAAAATAATGCACACATGTAACTGTGTAGGATCTGGAACAGGTTGAGAACAGAGACAGTGAAATGTGTACTCTGTGAATTCACTAGAGAGTGTTCATTTTGATCTTCATTGCATTCATATACTGATGCTTAGTCTGAGGTCCCACACTTCCAATGAGTAGACACTTCTGCCAGTTCTGTGCCTGTAAGAGCCCTCCCTTAGGGATACAGGAAGTCTATTTGGTCTTGTATTAGACAGTGTCGATGAATTCTTTCTCTGTTTAGTTAATTTGAACAAGACTGCAGGGACCTTGCTCCTTATTACAAGGCTCAGTCATCGGGAAACCATGTCTGCCTGGCTGTGCTGTGCTGGTCATGGTCTATTTAAGTAATAGTGACATTTGTTTGAAAGAAAAGCAGTCCCGTGAACCACTCTTCTCTCTGCCAATACAACTGCATGTACTCTTGGGAAGCCATACCGTGCCATTTATGTTCTTTCTGTTGTTTTGTGTGAACTATCTCAAGCATGTCTGAAAGTGGTTGGAAAATCAGGAATGTCTCATAGATGTGGAGCATAAATAAATCCGTTAGGACTGTCCAGAAGAACAAGCATCAGATGTAGAGTAGTTAATCTGTAGTAAGCCCCAGGTTAAGTTCAACTGTGGCAGGGAATTTGTTGGTCCGCAGTTCTTTTCTTATCTTGGATATTCAGCAAGGCGTAGGCAGTGCTTCTTGGCAGTGCTCAGAGCTCTTGTATCTCACCTGATCTACAATGGCTGGGAAGACTTCCAATGATTTAGTTGCATCTCAACTAAGGCTCCAAATGGGAGTGACACCTTGTGTAAAACTGAGTTGTGATGGACGTTTGGGAGCTTAACCAATGATGCCTTGTGACATTACTTTTGGTGATTTGTTTGACAGATGTAAAACATGTTAGCATGCACTTGGCATCCAACTCTCACATGATAACAGAAAATAGTACTATTGATATACTTATAATATTAAGATGAAAACTTTCAATAGTTCTAAAATAAAATCTGCTTGTGGATTTCTGCTTATAATAAATATAAGTGCTCTTGATGTAAAATAAAAAAGATAAACTATTATTTTCCCTAATAATGCTTTAATTATATATCTAATTTACTTTAATTATATATCTACTTTCTACCCTACTTTTATAATGTGCATATTCTAAATCTCAACATTTTAAAAAAATTAAGCCACACTCTGTCATTTACCCATCTGTCATTTCTCTTCCATCAACATGTTTCATAGTTAAGGCAAGACTCCTTGGAAAGTAACTGTCGAGGGCTACAGAGATGACTTGGACATTAAGACTGTGTAATGCCCCTGCAGAGGATCTGAGTTCATCAATTCACATACCCTTGTTTGCTGGCTCACAACTGCCTGTAACTCCAGCTCCAGGGAATCTGATCCCTATTTCTATCTTCTGCGGTAACTGCATACATGTTAGCATACATACAAGCAGAATCACAAACATATATACACAATTAAAAATAAATCTTAACTAAAAGGAAAATGGCAGTACAACATTTTTAACATACCACCTGACTGAGAAAACATCATATGTATCCATCTAATAGGGCTCCTGCATCAGGTGTGTAATCTTCTCATGCATACAGTGTTGTTTTACAAATGAATCTGAACATTCATTATTTGAAAATCTTCTCTTGATTGAATGTGCATCCAACATGGTTTCAAATTCCTGGGTAGACCAGAAAAGATGATACCAATAAGGGACTTACATCCTCACAAAAGCGATACTTTTCTAAATGCAATGTGTAAATTCTTTCCTATTAAAGGCCTCCCAACCCTGAGGTCTCATCTGAGGGAAGCTAAATTATAAAGTGATCAAATAACCAATCCAAGGTTACATGATTAGGAGAAGGGGTACCTGGAATCCCTGAATATGATGTGATTCTAGCTATAGCATGCTTGGCTGACAACATAGTTTGCAAGGTCCTACAATAAATTCAGGGATACTCATCTAAAATGTATTTCTTAATCTGGTTATAATTTCTTACATTATACTGACATAGCTCCCTACCCCATACACCTTTAAATTATTAGAGAGAAAGGACCAGAAGAGCAGAAGAAGAGGGAGGAGGAAGAGGAGGAGGAAGCGGAAGAGGAGGAGCGAAGGGAAAGAGGGAAGAAAAGGAAGGAAAGAAGGAAGAGAGAGGAGAAAGAGAGAGAAAGGAAGGAATGAATGAGGAAGGAAGGAAGGAAGGAAGGAAGGAAGGAAGGAAGGAAGGAGAAAGGAAGACAAAAGAAAACATGTGCTGTGTACATTGTTGTCTTTATGCAGGTGAAGGCAGGCACAAGATAAGGCGAGGCCTGTGATTGGGCAGTGAAAAAGTAAGGCAGGGACAGAGTTTTTGTAAGGCAGGAGAGAGACAAAAGAGAGAAGAACCAAGATGGAGGCAGAGAAGGATGACACAGATCTGTGTGGCCTTAAATGGCCCCAGGTAGTTATGAAAATTTTATGGGATGGATTTTTATAGGACAATTTGTCTTATCTAGGTGGGCAGTTTATATCATTATCCATTGGCTGTAGGTTTATTATGTGGACGTTTTGTGGATTGAGCATTTAAGATATAAATCTCATTGCTAAATTACAAGCTTATTGAGTTTTAGAGATGAGGAGCTGAGCGGGTGAGACGCTTTGCTAACTTAGATGAAAATACCCTGCAGATGCCATGTGGCCCACCAGAGCCAGCTATAGCACGTTGGGAGATTCTTTTTTAAATACTTACCTCAACATTGCTGGTTTTTCTTTCCCTGGCCTTCCATGTGGTCTCCTCTTTCTCAGAGAAGGGTGAGAAGAGCAAATATTGTAATTTATATATAATTAACTCTTCTATTTCCTACTATGACCTGGGCAGCTCCCCTCCCCCAATCATGGAGACAGAGTCCTATTGAGTTATTTAATCAGCTTTAGCACAATTACTGGACAATTATCTCTAATCTATTTTCTATATTCTAGACTGGCTAGTTCCTAGATGCACTCTCCAAGTTGCTGTTTGAGTCTTGCCTGAGTAATTTCTGTTTCACCATTCTATCTTCAGTGGACACATCTCCTGGCTAAGTGCTCACTGCCCATCTCCTCTCATGGTGGCCTCACCTTCTCTCAGTCTCCCTTCTTCTCCTCTCTCTCTCCTTGTGGTGCCTACCTACAACTGCCATCCTGGTAACCAAAGCCTACCTCTATTCTTCCTAGTAACTGGTTGTAGCCACTTTTGTTTAACCAATAGCTTTAAATTGGGAGCAAGGTTTATACAACAAAGGCTGCTGTCCATGAGAATTCATTAATCTGGAGGTAACCAGATCTTGGGGTTCAGAATTTGGCATTTGTATACACAGCACAAGACAAACCTCCAGCAGCAGAGGCAGGAACAGGGTTTGGACAGCTGTGAGTACAAAAGAAAGACTTCCACAAACAGCTTCAGTGAGAGAGCTCATATTTATTCATGGTGAACAAGAAGTATATTGACTTCGGGGAGCAAGTAGGGGTTTTCAGGGTAAGTAAACATTATTGTCTGACAACAATGTGCTGGAAATGCTTCATTAACATGAAGTTGGATGACAAGAACCAGCAGCTACCTGCTGAGCTGGTTCTTTTTGGGAGAGAGGAAGTTGAACCTGTAACTTGGCCAAAGACAACAAGACTGTCTTCAGAGGTGGGGAGGTAAATTTTGAATACAAATTCCATGTTGTAATTTTTCATGGGTGAGTAGTACTCCATTGTATACATGTATCACATTTTCTTTATCCATTTATCAGTGGAGAGATTTCGAGGTTCTTGTTATTATGAATAAAGCCACAGTAAACTCATATGAGCAATTGTCCTTGTGGTAAGATGATGTGTTCTCTGAGGGTATGGCTAAGAATGCGATAGCTGGGTTTTGAGTTAGATTGATTTCCAATCTTATAACAAACTGCCTTGTTGGTTTTCATAGCGGCTAAACAAATTCACACTCTCTTATTCAACGGCCTTGCAAGCATGAGCTATAATTGCAAGAAATTAGCCATTCTGACAAGTGATAGAGTCTCAAAGAACTTTTGATTAACATTTTCCTGATGACTAAGAATATTGAACATTTCTTTAATATTTCTCAGCCATTTGAGAATTTGAGAATTTTTCATTTAGATCTGCACCCGGTTTTTAAATTGGACTATTTAGTTTTTCAATATGTTTATTATGTTCTTTATATATTTTGAATATTATATCTCTATTGGATGTGGAGTTGGTAAAAATCTTTTGCCATTCCATGGGCTGCCTATTTAGCCAATAGATAGTTGTCCATTACCTTCCAAAATCTTTTCTGTTTCATGAAGTTCCATTTATTAATTTTTGATCTTAGTGCCTGTGCTGTTGATGTTCTGCTCAGAAAATTGTCTCCTCAAAGTTTGGGACAGAGACTGAAGGAATGGCCATCCAGAGCCTGCCCCACCTGAGGATCCAGCAATATATATATATATTATATATATATTATATATATATATTATATATATATAATCTCAAAACTACACAATATTGATGAAGCTAATAAGTGCATGCTGACAGGAGCCTGATATAGCATCTCCAGAGAGACTCAGCCAGAGTGTGACACATACAGAGGCGAATGCTAGCAGCAAACCATTGAACTGTGAACAGGTCCCCGTTGAAGGAGTTAGAGAAAGGATTGAAGGAGGTGAAAGAGCTTGCAACCCCATAAGAATAACAATACCAACCAACCAGAGCTCCCAGGGACTAAACCACTAACCAAAGAGTACATATGGAAAAACCCATGGCTCCAGCTGCACATGTAGAAGAGGATGTCCTTGTTGGCCACCAACGGGAGGAGTAGTCCTTAGTCTTGTCAAGGTTGGATCCCCCAGTGTAGGGAAATATCAGGTTGGGGAGGCAGGAAATGGGGGTGGTTGGGGAGGAGAAATGGCCTTATAGAAGATGGGGAAGGGATATGGGATAGGGAGGTTTATCGACCGAAAACCAGGAAAGAGAATAACATTTGAAATGGAAAAACAACTATACAATAAAAAAAGAAAGAAAGAAAGAAAGAAAGAAAGAAAGAAAGAAAGAAAGAAAGAAAGAAAGAAAGAAAGCTGTCTCCTGTACCAGCATTTCCCACTTTCCCTTCTATCAGGTTTAGTGTACCTGATTTGATTTTGAGGTCTTTGATCCAATTGGTCTTGCATTTTGTACAAGGTGTTAAGCAGGAATCTGCATTCTTCTACATGTGGCCACCCAGTTTAACAAACACCAGTTTTTAAAGATGCTTTCTTTTTCAATGTGTTTTTCTGGGTTCTTTGTCAAAAATCAGGTGTCCATAGGTGCGTGAATTTATGTTGTTTGGTTCTTGATCAACATGTCCGTTTGCATTCTAGCATTTTTTTTACGTTTATATGTCTCGATGATACAATTTGAAATCAGGGAAGGTGATACCCCCAACAGCTCTTATTGTTTGTGATTGTCTTAGCTATCCTGAGATTTTTGTGTTTCTACATGAAGTTGAGCATTGTTCTTCCAAGAGATGTAAAGAATTCTGTTGGTTTTCTTTTTTTTCTTTTTTCTTTTTTTTTCCTTTTCTATCTTTTTCTTTTCTTTTTTGATGAGGATTGCATTGAATTTATAAGTTGATTTTGTAGAATGGTCCTTTTTATTGTGTTAATCCTATGAATCCATAATCATAGGAGATCTTTCCATATTATATCTTCAACTTGTTTCTTCGAAAATGTCAAGTTTTTATTTATAAGTTTTTTACTTCCTTGGCTAGACTTACTCCGAGGTATTTTATATTATTTGAAGCTATTATGAAGGATGTTGCTTGCCTGACTCTTTCCTCAGAATATTTGTCATTTGTATATAGGCAGGAAGCTTACTCACTAGCTATAAAAGCTGTCAGGTGCAATTGTAGGGTACTCATGTATTCTATCATATCATCTGCAAATAATGATACTTTGACTTTTTCCTTTCCAAATTATATTCCTTGATCTCCTTCAGTTTTCTTAATGTTCTAGCTAGAACCTCAAGTACTGTATTGCATAGATATGAAAGAGCAGACAACCTTGTTTTATCCATGGCTTTAGTGAAATTGTTTTGAGTTTCTCTCCATTTAATTCGAGGTTGGTTGTATACTTTCTGTAAATTCCCTCATTATGTGTAGGTGTGTTCCTTATAACCCTAATCTCTCTGGGACTTTTTATCATGAA
This sequence comes from Rattus norvegicus, assembly GCF_021556685.1. Lineage (NCBI taxonomy): Eukaryota > Metazoa > Chordata > Mammalia > Rodentia > Muridae > Rattus > Rattus norvegicus. The sequence continues at coordinate 8,701,390 of NC_141551.1, read as the reverse complement.
GATGTATTCAACTTTTTAGCATCAAATGAAATGATTATGTAACTTTTCTTTCAGTATGTTTATAGGCTGAATTACCTTTACTGATTTATGTATGTTGAAACCTTACAACTCTGAGATGAAGCCTACTTGATCATGGTGAATGATATTTTTTATGTGTTATAACTTTATATTTGCAAATATTTTGTTGAGTAGTTTTGCATGTATATCCATAAGGTAAATTGGTTTGTAATTATTCTTTATTGAGTCTTTATGTGGTTTGAGTAGCAGAGTAATTGTGGCTTCATAAAATGAATTGTAAAATGTTCCTTCTGTTTCTATTTTGTGGAATAATTTGAGTTTTGGTGTTAACTCTTCTTTAAAATTCTGGTAGAATTCTGTGCTAAAACTATCTAAACCTGGGCTTTTTTCTTTTTGTTGTTGTTGTTGGAGAAGGAATATAAATGACTGTTTCTATTTTCCTAGTTATTGTAATTATTAAGTTGTTACTATGATGTTGACTTAACTTTGGTAAATGGTACCTATTAAGATATTTATCAATTTATTTAGATTTTTCCAGGTGGTAGAGTACATGTGTTTTTCTCTTTTTTAAATTAGATATTTTTTAATTTACATTTCAAATGTTATCCCCTTTTCCGATTTCCCATCCATAAACCTTATATCCCATTTCTCGTCCCCCTTCTTCTATAAGGGTGTTCCCCCACCCACCTCTTCCTGTCCCCCTGTCCTGATATTCCCCTACACTGGGACATCGAGGTTTGTCAGGGAAAAGGGCTTTTCTACCCATTGATGCTCAACAAGGCCATCCTTTGCTACATATGCAGCTGGAACCATGGGCCTGTTCATGTGTACTCTTTAGATGGTAGTTTAGTCCCTGGGACCTCTGTTTGGTTGGTATTATTGTTCTTAAGGGGTTGCAAACCCCTTCAGCTCCTTCAATCCTTTCTCTAACTCCTCCGTTGAGGATGCGGTTCTCAGTTCAATGCTTGGCTGTGAGCATCTGCCTTTGTATTCATCAGCAGGCACTTTCTGGTATCAGCAATATTGTCTGGGTTTGGAAATGGGCTGGATCCCCAGGTGGGGCAGTCTCTGGATGGTCTTTCCTTCAGTCTCTACTCCAAACTTTGTTTCCACATTTCCTTATTTCCCCCTTCTCAGAAGGACTGAAGCATCCACACTTTGGTCATCCTTCTTGTTGAACTTCATGTGGTCTATGGATTGTATCTTGGGTAATTTGAGCTTTTGAGCTATGACCACTTATCAGTGAGTGCATATCATGTGTATTTTTTTTGTAATTGGGTTACCTCATTCAAGATGATATTTTCTAGTTTCATCCATTTGCCTAAAAATTTCATGAAGTCTTTGTTAATAGCTAAGTAGTAATCCATTGTGTAAATGTACTTTTTTGTATCCATTCCTCAGCTGAGGGTCATCTGAGTTTTATCCATTCCAGCTTCTATTATAAATAAGGCTGCGATGGACATAGTGGAGCTCATGTCCTTGTTATATGTTGGAGCATCTTTTGGGTTTCTGTGCAGGAGTAGTATAGCTGAGTCCTCAGGCAGTACTATGTCCAATTTTCTGAGGAACTTCCAGATTGGTTTTCAGAGTCATTGTACCTGCTTGCAATCCCACCAACAATGGAGGAGTGTACCTCTTTCTCCACATCCTTGCCAGCATCTGTTTACTCCTTAGTTTTGATCTTATCCATTCTGACTGGTGTGAGGTGGATTCTCAGGGTTGTTTTGATTTTAATTTCCCTGATGACTAAAAATGTTGAACATTTCTTTAGGTGCTTCTCAGTCATCCGATATTCCTCAGTTGAGAATATTTTCTTTAGCTCTGTACACATTTTTAATAGAGTTATTTGATTCTCAGTGGGATCTGGGTACAGAGAGCTGAAGCAGTGTCAGCTCCAGGCACAGGCAAAAATGAGAAGTCAGGTTTTGAAAATTTATTTATTCTTTAGTCTTCTTTTTTATAGTCAAGACTTAATTCCCCTCTTGGTCTATCTAGCTGTTTCATATCCCATAATTTATCCCCCACATCTCCAAGGTTTTGTCCCTCCTATGTCCCACCACACCTCTCCATTCCTCAAGTCTCTTGCGGGTTAGATGTATCTTCTTTGACTGAGTCCCTGCAGTTCATTCAGACAGGGACAATTCCGGGTCCGAGTTTTTGACTATGGGATGGAAACCTAATGCCTCCACTTGATGCCCCGTCTTTCTAATGGAGGTGTATTCTATAAGTTCTATCTGTAGGGTATTTCATCTAAATTCCCTTCTTTTGAGTTCTGAGAGCCCATTACATCTGTTTTCTGGTACATTCTAGAGGATCTCCCCACCTTCTACCTTTGAGGTTGCCTGTTTCCATTCTTTCTGCAGGCCCTCAGTGATTCAGTCCTGTGCCCCTACCCAATACCTGCTCATGTGTCCCTCTTTATTTCCCTGTCACATTTCCCACTCAGGGCCCTACCTCTTTTCACTCTCCTGGGATTGCTTTCTTCTCCCCATCAAGTGGGATTGAGGCATCCTTACTTGGCCTCTTCTGCTTGTGAACCTTCAGAGTTCTGTGGATTGTATCCTGGGTATTCTGTATTTTTTTGCTAATATCCACTTATTAATCAGTACATACCATGTATGTCCCTTTGGGTCTGAGTTACCTCACTCAAAATATTTTCTAGTTCCATCCATTTGCCTGCAAAACTCATGATGTCTCTGTTCTTAATAGTTGAGTAGTATTTAATTGTGCAAATGATTCATTTTTCTGTGTGGGGTGGGAGGCTGTGAAAGGTACCCCAATTCCTGGTCAAGATAGGTCGAATCCCTGGAGACCCTAAAAGGGACAGCAGATGCATTCCCATTCTCCCAGGATATCATGGCCTAACTTTGCTTTGTCCCCCACCAATTCCTGTACAGAGGTTTGAGGCAGACCAGTCTTGTAGGGCAATGCTTCAAGCCCTCCCCATAGGTGAGGACGTGACCACAGTTATATAGGCTCAAGACAGATAAGTCACAGAGAACAGTGCCCTAAACCCCTCCTCCACAGATGAGGATGTGACCACAGGTTACACTGGCTCAAGACAGATCAGTCATAGACGACAATGTCCCAAATACCTCCTCAACAGATGAGGATGTGACCACAGGTAATATAAGCTCAAGACAGTGCCCCAGGCCACTCCTCCACAGGTGAGGACATGGCCACAGGTCAGGTAGGCTCAAGGCAGATCAGACAGAGAAGCAGGACCACGCCCCCAAATATGTAGATGAGGTCTTCCCATACTCTCAGGCCAAACCAATAGGAAGTACCTGCTGTCAGACACTGACCCATCCAAAAACTGTATTTAAGAGTCATGAAAAAAATTAAAAGTGTGCAGTAATTATTCTATTGTCTGAGAACTTCTGTCATAATAGCTGTAATGCTGCCAATGGGGAAGAGATCTGGTCTCCTAAAATCACCGCCAGAAGCTCCCCTGCACCCCTGGCTAGTCAGTCTCCTGCTGGCTCAGCCAGCAGTGACAACTGAAGCGGCACTCACTGATAAATGGATGTTAGCCCCAAAGCTCAAATTACCCAAGATACGAACCACAGACCACATAAAGCTCAAGGAGAACGACAACCAAAGTGTGATGCTTTAGTCCTTCTTAGAAGAGAGAAATAAGGAGGAAATATGGAAACAAAGTTTGAGTAGATACTGAAGGAAAGTCCATCCAGAGACTGCCCCACCTGGGGATCCAGCCCATGTACACACAGCCACCAAACCCAGACAATGAAGCAAAGAAGTGCATGCTGACAGGATACGGATATAACTGTCTCCTGAGTGACTCAGCCAGAGTGTGACAACTACAGAGGCGAATGCTAGCAGCCAACCATTGAACTTAGAATAGGACCCTATTGGGGAGAATTAGATAAAGGGCTGAAAGAGCTGAAGGCTTTTGCAACCCCATGAGAACAAGAATACCAACCAACCAGAGCTCTCAGGGACTAAACCACTACCCAAAGAGTACACATGAACAGAATCATGGCTCCAGCTGCATATGTAACAGAGGATGGCCTTGTTGGGCACCAGTGGGAGGAGAGTCCTTGGTCCTGCCACTGCTGGACCCCCCAGTTTAGGGGAATGTCAGGGTGGGGAGGCAGGAAGGGAGGGTAGTTGCGAGGGGAAAACACTCTTATAGAAGAAAGGGGAGGGGGATGGGATAGGGGACTTTTGGACCGGAAACTGGGAAAGGGAATAACATTTGAAATGTAAATAAAAAATATTCAAGAAAACAATTGTTTTCGATATTCTGGGTTACTTGCCTTTCCAAATGAATTTAAGAATTTCTTTGTCTTTAAAGAATTGTGTTGTGAATGCCAACCAACCAGAGCTTCCACGGACTAAGCCACTACCCAAAGACTATACATGGACTGACCCTGGACTCTAACCTCATAGGTAGCAATGAATAGCTTAGTAAGAGCACCAGTGGGAGGGGAAGCCCTTGGTCCTGCTAAGACTGAAAACCCAGTGAACGTGATTGTTGGGGGGAGGGCGGTAATGGGGGGAGGATGGGGAGGGGAACAGCCATATAGAAGGGGAGGGAGAGGGGTGAGGGGGATGTTGGCCCGGAAACCGGGAAAGGAAATAACATTCGAAATGTAAATAAGAAATACTCAAGTTAATAAAAAAAAAAGAATCGCGTTGTGGTTTTGATGGGGAATCATTGAATCTATAGATTTCTTTTGGTAGGGTGGTTATTTTTTCTATGTTACTTCTGCTGTTTCCTGAGGATAGGCAATCTCTCCATTTTCTGAGATTTTATTCGATTTCCTCCTTGAGACCCTTGAAGTTATTGTTATACACATCTTTCACTTGTTTGTTTAGAGTTATTCCAAGATATTTTGTATCATTTGTGACTATTGTGAAGGGTTTTGTTTCTCTAATTTCTTTCTCATCCCATTTATTACTTGTAAAAAGAAAAGCAACTCATTTATTTGAGTTAATATTATATCCAGCCACTTTGCTGAAGTCATTTATCAGCTGTAGAAGTTCTCTGGTAGAATTTTTGAGTTCGCTAATGTATATATACTATCTACAAGCAATGATAGCTTGACTTTTTCTTTGCCAGTTTCAGAGTCTTCTGTTTTGCTTCAGAAGAAGATGTAGATCACTCAGGTCCTCCAATGCCATGCCTGCCTGAATACTGTCAAGCGTCCCACCATGATGATCATGACTGTGAACATATAATTATGCTAGCTCCAATTAACTGTTGTCCTTGCCTCTGTGCTCCCACAGACAATCCTTACATGCTCTTCCCCTCCTGCCTCATCTCTGTGACCCAACCCCCAACTCTGTCATTAAGCAAAGGCCACATATGCCAGAAAACAAGGTAGGTCAAGCTAAGACTTTCCCTACTCTCTTTTATGTCAGACTCAATTATTGGTGTTGACCCTGGCACTGCAGCAAAGCACCAGGAATAGATGCACCCCCTTCGCCCTGCCTATGCCTTCTATGGAGTCTTCAACAATCTCCAACTAATCTTCCCTCCCCCAGCCTCCCCAGCTTGTCAGCAAGCATCCCCCCTTGAACACAGCAGCAGAGCAGACTAGTAAAACAGGCAACAGGCAGTCAACACACTCTCTAAAAATATGGTAAAGAAAGAAAAACCAAAGAACTAAACTCTCAACTAGCCAGGAAAAACTCAGAAATTATCATCACCTAGACTTATAATCACCCCAACCCCAGGTGCTAACATGCCAGCATAAGGACACAATCAAAACAGCTAGGGCAATAAATTTCCATCAGAGCCCAGCTGTCCTACAAAAGCAGACCCTGAATATTCAAACACAGTTAAAGCACAAGGAAAAGACTTTAAAACCAACGGTCTTCGTTAGGGTTTTACAGCTGCGAGTAGACACCATGACCAAGACAACTCTTATAAGGGACAACATTTAATCAGAATTAGCTTACCTGTTCTGAGATTGAGTCCATTGTTATCGTGGTGGAAAGCATGACAGCATCCAGGCAGGTCCGGCATGCAGAAGTTGAGAGTTCTACAATGAGTCAGAGACAATCCTGCTCCTGCTGTTAGGAGTTATTACCAAACTACACAATTGTTACATATCTGCAGAGGGCCTGGGTCTGCTCTCTGGTTGGCAGTTCAGTCTTTGTGAGCTTCTATTGGCCCAGGTTAGCTAAGTCTATGTTTTCTTGTGGTATCCTTGACCCTTTCGGCGCCTACAATTTTTCTTCTCCCTCTTGTACAAAATTCCTTAAGCTTTGCCTAATGTTTGGCTGTGGGTCTCTGCATTGTTTCCATTAGTTGCTGGGTAAAGCTTCTTACAGATGTGTAAAAATATAAATGTTCTGGGGTACATGTAATATTCAATGTTTATAATAATATATTGTTATATATTATTATAATTTCATTATGGTTTGAATACATTTCATCTCTTAAAATTCAAATGTTTTATTTTACCATTTAGTGTGCTTATTCTAGTGTACATAGGTTGGGGAGAGCACACTTGCTGCCGCATGGTTATGGGGAGTTAAAAGTACAACTTTGTGGAATTGGTTCTTTCCTTCTATCTTTACATGTTTCCAAGTACTGGACTCGGGTCACTGTGCTTGCCTAGCAAGTACTTTTATTAACTGAGTCATCTCACCAGCCCTCCCCCCCAAATTTATCATTTCTTTTTTTAATAAAAACATAATTCTTTTTTAAAAAATTGAAATTAAAATCTATCCTTGCCACCTACAGTGATCATGTAGCAGTTCCCAGGAAGGAGCTTTAGATGCCCTTTGGGTTTGGTGTTGAATTTACAGCATGACTTGACATCTTCCTGTGAAAAGGGTGGAAAGGATCATCAGGTCAGGTACATTGTGTATGTCTTCTAGTCTAACACACACAGCCTGCTCCACCAGGCTTAATAAAGAGGAAATCATTTGAATTTTCAAACTAAAAAGCAAGAAGTAATTAAAGAAGTTGATACAATTAAGTTTGAGGGTCAACTGATCGCAAAATTGTTGGGTGACTCATTAGTACAGAATTTATAAATGCGGGAAGGGAGATGAATAGGGAAGATTAGAGAGATGTGTTATGGGATGCATTCGACCAATATTAACTGCTTTCAAGGACATCACCATGAGCCATGCAATATGGCATGTAACCTCTGAAAGTTAGAAATAAAGGAGACACAGGTTTTCCCAATTGTCAGAAAGAAGAAAATCCTGTCAGTTTCACAGGTCTAATTCCTGAGAAAATGTCCCATATGGGATTAAATTAAGTGTCCATTAAATAGAACTAACACAATATTGTTTATGCTGCTTTAATAAATATTTTCAAAGGATTAACCTCTTAAGAAAATGCTGTTGTTTTCTGAGAAATGTCTGCAACAGAACCGATGACCTCAGTCATTAGAGCTCATCCTTACTTCCACTAAGGGAAAGTTACTAGACTCAACGAACAAAACATGTCTTCTAAAAAAGTAGAGAATTTAGAAGTGACCTCAAACAGGCATATTTCTTGGACATTTTGCATTCCCCATCTGTCATGTTTTCTCAAACGATGCCCCAAGAAGAGGCTGCATTTATTGTTCTATAACATGAAAATTATTATGTCAAAGATATATCAAGAGATCACATAAGTCAAAAAGACATTTATTTGCTATGCTATACAGTATCGTCTTTCTGTTGCACTGCTAACACATCTCTAAGTGAGGATTTTAATTTCTATAGGAGGAAAGTCCACATAGAAGTAAGCTGTGGAACAAGTCATTAGCTGGGATTGTTAACTAAGTTATTATACACACAATATCGTGGCTCAATTACCAGGTTACAAGAAATGTGTGTCTTTCTTACTTCTAGCTCTCAGGCTTCAGTCCTCTAGGTCAAACTTTGTTAAGACCCTTGCTTCTTGTTCTCTGCTTCTCTGTACTCATCCCATGTCTGTCAGGCCTGGAAGCAAAAAATGCAGTTTTCAATACAGTGAAGCCACCAATCCAATATTCTCTGCATAATTTATATGTGCAGCAGTGGGAAATTACCAGCATAATTCTATCATGTCACTTGCACAGTTATACTCAATTTCTCTTCCCTAGGGGCAGACCCATTTATATTTTTAAACACCGTCTTTTTTGTGTCTGTCTTTTATTCCATCTGATCACCTCGCTGTGTCCCCAGATCCATAAAGACAATCAGAAAAAGCTTTCCTAAACTGCTCCTTTGTATTCAGTCTTTTTGCTTCTGTGACATCCAGGTCACCACAGAACATAGAAGAAAACAGGCTGCTCGTACAGCATGTCTTTGTTTCCTGGGAAGATCTGAAAACTATGCAAGCTCTGAACGGTATTCTAGAAGGCCATTTTATTTGCACTCATAGTCCACAGCTTTGACTTTAGATGCTGATTTTCAATACAATCACTGCAACTAGTTACCAGGCGAAGTGCAGTTTGAATAAAACCAGATCCACCAGGAACTGATTGCATCTTTTTAATCCAGTTGTTCCCCTTTGCCTTTGTTAAGTTTGCAAACCCAGGAATTCCTGCATGCTACTCTGCACTCAACCAAACAAGGGACATTCCCAAACTCTCAGCATTGCCAGTATCCAGCATCTTTGGGCTATCTTATGTCTCTAAGTTTTGGCACATTTTCTGCTAGCCTAAAAAATGCTGTTTTTTATATTCCCTCCAACAACGTAGAAAATACTAATGAGGCTGCAATACAGAGCTCGAAAACTCTCCACAATAGTTCTATGGATTAACTATATTCCTGCCTTGAAGCTGTTCCCTGGGCTGACCTTGAAGATCCCATTTTAACAAAAAAAGACCTAAATTTTCCAATCTTGGTCCCTGACTACCTGAGTAGCTAGGAACATGGGTGTGTGCCGTCACAGATAGCTAACAAATTTTTTATGGTTAGTAACGCAGAGTCAGATTTTCTGGCTTATGAGACAATAACCTATAACTATATCTAGATTAGAAAGAATTTCCTTCTAGGATTCCCAGCTGAAAACCCAGGGTTCTTTTTACATATGGTCTCTTGATCCCTCTCCAAATCAGGAATTTGAAAGGAATCAATGCATATAACTAAAAGTGCTTTGGGTACAAAGAATGAACTTACTCAGAATTGGAAGAAAAGCCAGTAAAAATAACTCAAAGACCCACTTTGCTAACCTTCCTGTCAAGAAAAATGGCTGGAGGTTTCTTTTATTACCCCAGAGTCTCTACTTCACGATGTTTGGGGGAAGCATCATATAGAACAAATGCATATGAAAACATGCCCAGAAGGTTTGAGAAATTGGAAATAATATACTCCCAGGGTATTTATAATTTAGTGCTTCAGTCATTTCTCTAAATTCTGTCTGTGCAACTTTAAGAAAATTAAAGGTATACGTTAGAACATCCTGTTACTTCTAAGAGAGAGAGAGACAGAAAGAGAGAGAGAGAGAGAGAGAGAGGGAGGGAGGGAGGGAGGGAGGGAGGGAGGGAGGGAAGGAGAGAGAGAGAGAAACTATGTATGAATAAACTAGGAATGCAGAAATAGCATCAGTGCTGGTCTTCCATGGGGCAGGTTCAGGACTGTGGAGAATGTGTTCCACTTATGGATGATTTCACCAGAAATGTCCAACACATGAAAAACATACAAAATTTCTGAGAAATGTATTAACCTGATACATGTAGCCTATGTAGATAAACACAAAAGAGAATAATTCAATGATAGTTTGTGTTTAAAGAAAGTGATGAGATAAAGCAGAGAAAAAGATGTACAAGTCCTAAGCCGGGAGACAGGAATCTTATTCTAACGATTTTGGGAAGAATTCTTGAGTTGGGTTGATAGGAATCACTTTGTAAAAAGTTATTTATTTCTTAAAAGTGGTCTTTATAAATAGATAAAGCACATTACATAAAGAATCCCATGAAATGAAATCTCCAAAAACTAACAGTCTGAATTTCTAGTTATCCTAGCCAAATGTTGGTCCTCATTTTCTACATCTACAAAGATAGCATTATAGTGGGAGAATTTCCAAGTTTCTCGTTATGGCTGATGATGGACTAGGTCAGAACAATACTTTGTATGTCTACATCTGGAATACAAGTAGGTTTGACTACATTGTTTAAATTATCAGTGCCCTAGTAGTTTAAGATAAAGTGACTCTCCTAAAGGAATTATAGGACTTAAGAATAAGCCATACTCTAACAAGTTTTTCTTATATTTTTGAAACCCTTATACTTTTGAAGAGGTCCAGCAACTCACTGCTTAGAATGGTTTGCTAAGCATAAGGCATAATTAAAGTCCACAGAACAAACATTGTTTGTATATCTTTGCATCTCTCACATCCCATCCTGGTTACCAGGACAATTTAATACAATCTGGAGTCTCTTGAGAATGAATCTCTTACCAGGCCTGTGCACATGGCCGGAGGTTTTTTTGAGAGAAAAGTCATCATAATTGTGGTGGGATCTTTACCTGGGCAGGATGTCCTGGCCTGTTTAAGATGGGGAAAGCCCACTGAGAACTGGCACGCACACGTCCCTTACTCTTTTCTGACTGCAGAAGTATTGTATACATTGCTTAAAGCTCAGGCTGCCCTGCCTTGCGTGCCATGGTGAAGTACTTTGAAATAAAACAAACCCTGTCTCCCATAAGTTGCTTTTGTCAAAGCATTTTATCACAGCAACAGAGAAAAAAAATAGGCCACTTTCACATATATTTTACCCCTTAAATTCCAAAGCTGTGCTTTGGAAAAATCATGTAGCATGCGTATATACTCTTGATAAAAAGCATAGGTTTCATTAATAGTGTTCATATGTTTAAACTCTGTGCATGCTGGGACAATCGTTTTCTAGGAAATTTCTACTCTTCTTTTTCTTCCCCCTCCCCCTCCTATCCTTCCTCTTCTACCTCTTCCTCTTCTTCATTTACTTACATTTTTACGATAAATGTTCTGGATATAGAGACTTTCTGATGAACAGTGAGCCTTTGAACCCTAAAATGACCTTCTTCAAAGCTGCAATTAATCATAAAGTTGCTATGCACTGAACAGAAACTCCTTAAATCTTATCCCACGGATAGAGGTAAGCTCTTTTTTCAGATATTTGTAATCATGTATTACTTCTGTGCTGTGGGCTGTCACATTTAGTCTCTCTTCCTCCAAATAATTTCATATTGGCCAACTTGAAATAACAAATTTATGGCATGAAAAGTGTTGTAAACTTAAATCAAGAAGATAGTTTGGGTACAGAAAAGTCTACAACATATTTTAAGCTGCCTTTCCAATTTTCCAAATTTATTATAAAATTCTGAGTAGATATTTTGTAATATTTAGAATATCTTCTGATTTTCAAATTTTGTAGTCTGGTGTATAATTAAAATGTAAATCAAAATAAAATAAGGTAATCATTAAATTTCAACTCAAAGGGACTCAAACATGAAACAATGTATAAGACATTTACATAGTTGAAACGTATTTTCTCACTACTTTCAGGCATTTGCTTATTATTTTAATTTTTAAAATATTCAAGAAAGTGGAGAAAATGAAAAACAAATACATTTGGTTTGAGCTGTGAGCATCTATGTGTCAATATTTTATTAAATTTTCTTAATATTTTAAGTAATTGACTATTATATTTTTGATAAGAGTTTCTAGATAGCTGCCTGCAACTGCATTCTATTTCCTCCTGCCCAGGACAAAAATTCTATTAATATTTTAAGGACGTAAACCCTTGTGTTTATTTCGCTTTTACTGTTTAGAACATTAGTTAAAATTGTTTATGATCTACTAACAGAATTTTGCTTTGTATGCCAAGCAATATAAACTTAATTACATGTGAAAATATAGTGTGTTGGTGCTTTTGATATTCATATATTGGACACATATTTCATGCTGTCCGTGTTATATAGTATGGTATATCTGAGATCCATGTATGCCAATAACACTAACTGTTCATTTGACTCAGTGGCTGTATTATATGATTCTTTGAATATTCAGAAATACATACTCTATTTATGATCATGACATTTGCAAAAATGTACTCTAGTCAATGTCAAAATAACATCCTTTTGCTTTTCTCCCTGCACACATGGGATACAGATATATACCTGGCACCAGAATCTGAATCTGAAATCTAATAAGCACTGCAAATATTTTCCTTGTAGTAAATGCAACAATTTATACTACAAAGACATCCTCTAAGCATTCCATAGTAAATGTTGTGGGACTAGGAAGAAAGTAGCTGAGGAGTATGAAATGCTGTTTATTATTTTTCCTTTCATCACTCCCATTGCTAGAAAAGCTGAGCATAGGTTATACATAAAGTGCATGATTCCCTTTCCAGCTCTATCAGGAGTCTTCATGACTACTTCACCGTATTCCCGAGCTATATTACAAAACCTTAATCTCTGTTTATACTTATTGATTATCTAACTGGATAAATACTGATTAAATTAGAAGTTTTATATAATTCCATGTTGTAGCATATATGAGGAATATATTCTTCTAACTTAACATGATTAGTTACCTATTAATTTTGTTGATAGTGCTTTCTGTTGAAGAGCAAATTTAGTATTTATTTTAATCAATTTAGCAAATCAATTCTGTTCCGTTTTTATGAGTTGCTAAATATGTATTCCCCTTACTTGGGGATTTCTAGAAGAGCGTTTTAAATAACTAACATTTGAAGTTTTGCTGATGGATCATTGTTGTCCTGGATTTGCTTTTGTGACCCACTGTGATATATAATTACTTTGTGGTCTGCCGTGATTGTATTGGTTCCTCTTACATGTCAACTTTCCTTAGAAGTGGGCGTATCCTTCACCGTTTCTGACCACTTGACTTTGGTTAGTCTATTTGTGTCTTAACATAAAACTACATAATGTTAATTAGAGTTACTTCATCTCTTCTTAAAAATGGTACTGAGGATTAAATCTAGGGTCTTGAATGTACTTTATCAATGAAACAGAATCTCAGGCAAATTGTATAATATTTGAGATTTATATTTACTTGAAAATGAGATAGTTTTACAATATGATTGTCTTTCCTGTGAACATTTTTTAAAAATCACATTTTAATTTGTTCCTTCTTAATGTCTTAGAGAAATATTCTGAAATCTTATTATGAGAGGTTTGCACATTTATTACTAAAGTTACTCCTGGGTATAATCTAGAGGCTTTGGATCGTTTTTATAACTCTTGCAATATGTACTAGTTATTTTATTAATTCTAAACTGCCACTCATCATCTCTACACAAACATAATTTCATCTTTTCCTTCTTGCATCATAAGGTTTGATCCATTTGTTTTTTCTAGCTTTGGTTACTAGTTAAAATCATTAGAATTATGCAGAACTGAGGTTTTATCAGATATCACCCTGCCTTTTTACTGAATTTGAAACCTCTTACATTATTCAGTTTGCTCGTGTCCAATATTTGTGAAAATACACATAGGCTTTGTCAGAGTATGAAAGACTATTTTTCCAATTTTCTAAGAATGATTGACTTTTTTAAAGTTCTGCTGTATCTATGCATACTAAACAATCTGTAATATTAAGTGAGCTGTGACATTGTCTGCATTCTTCTGTATCTCGTGAGGATGGTAACCTAGGCATAATTAAAATTATGCTCACATATAAGCATGCATACATAAAAGATGCAGTTCATTTCATTCATTCATTCATTCACTCATTCATTCATTTATTTACTTGGTGTGCATGGGCACAAGTGAGGAAGAGAGAGGACAGACTGTTGGAGTTGGTTCTCCCATTCCACCATGTGGGCCTTCGGAAATGAACTCAGGATATCTGGCTTAGACACAGTCACAATCCTTTTTCCACTGAGTCCTATTGACTTCAGCCTGATCAAATTTTAGTTTCTCCATATTTTTCATGAGGATGACGAGCTGCTAACTCACCTCAATGTTTAATAAACAGAGGTAAGAAGGTACAGTTCTTAGCATTACTGATTTATGTTGTTTTCAATAGTGCCACAGCGATTTGTGATATATTTTGTTTCCAGAAAACCTGTCTAGGTTAAAGTGTTCAAGTAAAAGTAGCTTAAGATCCAATTTCCTATGTCAAGATTTTATACATCTCAACAACCAAAAAAGTTAGAATAAAGGTGAAAAAACAAGATCTAATAACTATCTTCATTATATAAGTAGCCTAGAATACCATTGAGTTCATAAAAAGCTAAGGAAAAGACCACACTGGGAGGCTGTTTTTTCCAGTCACTCTTTAGGCTCTTATAAACAATTTTGGCAGTATAGGAGTGCTAACCTCAGTCAAGCTGAGATAATGATTTATATTTTATTAATGAAAGGGGGAATGTGAATGGTTGGATTGATAAAAAGATTCCACATTTCAAGTTAATACTGTTCTGCAATATTTCTTTTAGGAAAGTCTCTGCAGACTGACCAAAGACGTTATGTGAGTAAAGTGAGCATGTGAATGCCCTACAGAGCTGTTAGAGAAACGAAGGTAATTTCCCTTTGACCTTTCCTGCCACTCTTTTTATTATAGCTTTATGGAACATTATAATATTTCTAAAGAAAGAGCAAGATGCTCTGCATAGCTTGAATTACTGAGCACATAAAGATTTAAAGGTTAGACTTGAGGGATGTTATTGCACTCAGGTTAGCAATACCAACTAACCTTCCCCAAATCTATCAGAAATAAATAAAAGTTCCCCAGTGCTTAGTTTTTCTCTAACTAAAAGTTTTTGGAGAGTCTAGGAACTTGGTATCAAGTTCCCAGGAGGCTTTTATATAAGGAGAACAAGAACATATGGGGAACCAGCAGTTTCCCCCACACTGTCTCTGTCTTTAATTTAGAAAGAAGGTGCTGATAGGGCTTTTCCATCCCAAAGAAAATTCCAGAATAACCAAGCTGCCAAACTGGTTCCTGTTGTCTTCTAAAGTGGGCTGCTTGGGGACTGGCTCTTGACAAAAATTTTTAAGGGTTTTTGAAAGATAGGTTTAATGAAAAAGAACTTTATTGTACTTGTAATGAGATACCCTCTCCATTCCATAAAGCCAACAAAAGGATGGGTCTTCTACATAAAGTAACAACTTTGTAACTTATGTAACAACTTGTGTTATTAATCATGAAGAGCCACCACCACCACCATGCTGCACCACAGAAAGGCCCTTGATAATATCAAAGGGATTTATGCTGACTGATAAGATGATTAGAGACTCTGTCTTATTTTTAATTAATCATTATTTCTAACTATTTAGGAACTTTAATTTCATCAATAGCATACAGTTTTGATCCATCTAACCCCCGTAGCTCCATCAGCCCTCATAGCTCTTTCCTTTAGTCATAAGTTACAGACAGGTCAACACGGTGATCTATGATAGGTCAAGATCCAGTGCCTGTCAAAATATAACATCAGAAAAATTCTGACCTCCACATCTGGATAAAGAAACTCACAGACTCTGTCTTCTAGAAGGATCCAAAGGACAGGATTGTCTACATTCAGCTGCATCACAAGTTGCTACTTGGCTACAAAGATCAAATAGTTGGTCAGTACTTGTATTCAGAGAATTTCTACCACCTCAGCATGGATATGGCCAGGTGTAGCAGAACTTCTGTAAGCATATTCAAGCCAGGCATTTATCTGAGAAAGAAGAGATGTGACAGAAACAGATGTTTCCTGTCCTCTGGTCAGAGAAAGCAAATTCAGCTGTGCTTCAGAGTAACATGGGCCCTGGCATCCAGCAGAAAGACAGAAGCATTACTTCAGTAACCCATTCTGAAATATGTGGCTCTCAATGACCACCATCACATGTGTCTGCAGATCAGACATTATAGCCTAGAGCACAAGGAAGAGTGTCTATAGGCACATGACCCAGGACTCCAGTATAGACAACCCCAGTATGGACAACCTCCAGTATAGTGAACATAAACCATTACTGTTCTAGTCAGATAGGTATATTGCCTCTAGGAAAATAATACAGCATCCTTGGCACTTATATGGGAACTAAGAAGTGCAGCAACTTTTTTCTGTCGCTTAATTTGGGTGATACATCTTGAGCCAACTAAAACTCAAGTGGTTGAATATAGCCAACAGATTGGCTATTATATGTACTCAAGTTATTGGGTTTGTAAGAACTGACTATAAAACACAGGAGCCTGGTGCATGCTACTTGACTCAAAAAACTGCCCTTTCCCACCAAGTAGGCTATCCCCCTATAATGTCTATCATCTGATAATTTTTATTTAACCTAAAATACATATTTAAATGTGGATACTATATTCAGTGTTGCCAACCTGGCAGCCAAGTGAGATCAGACAGCAGTGGGTGCTCTTCCCTTCCTTCCTTGGTTCCTTCCCAGGGCTAGGGAACCAGGCTGACAGTGAGTCTGTGGAGCATATCCAGAAGGTGTAGCATTTCCTATCATAACTGCCAAGGAACGTTTAAGGTGGATGTTGCTAACATAGGTGGCCTTGCATTGAGAAACCTAGTCAGAAGAAAACTTGACTCCTGTGGTCCCTAGTATTCTCTTCTTGTCCCCATTGATTTGTGGCTTATAGACTAAGAGAAATTTCAAGGGGAAAAGGATGAAGGGGTGGCAAGATAGATCAAATAGATCAAAAAATGTTTTAAGTATTTTGAGGGGCTTGACCCTCAGTCCTACAACCTCAAAGCTTCCCAGGGGCCTCACAGGGAAATTAACACCTGAATAGGCCAATGGAGTTTAAAAGAATAAAAACAATGAAATCCTTTCTCTGTATCCCATCTTTTTGCATGCTTGAGAAGTTGTGCAGTGTTCTCACACTCAGGAGCTCCTATTCCATCTAATGTAAAATATTATGTGAGGACTAAAAACAGAAACGCTGTTTTTTTTTATAGTAAGCTGGTAATTATTTTCTATTTTTTATTTTTTCAATTTTTTGGATGTTTTAAAAATTTACATTTCTAATGTTATCCCTTTCCCAGTTTCCCAGACATAAACCCTCTATCCCATCCTTCTCCCCTTCTTCTATAAGGGTGTTCCCCTCCGCACTCACCCCCACTTACCCCCCAACTTTCCCCTACACTGTTTTAAAGACGAAATAAAAGGCTAGAAAGATGGTTGAGAGGTTATGAGCAACTGTTGCTCTTTTAGACGAGATAGTCCAGTACTCAGTGTGTTGGTATTGGCTCTCAACTGTTGGTAACTTCAGTTCCAGGAGATCAGATACCTCTGGCCTCCTCTGGCACCAGAAATGTACGTGATACAGAGATATACCACAGTAAAATCCCTGGACACAAAAGAAATTTTAAAAAATTGAGAAAAAGAGCTTGATTTCTGGGCTAGAATGAATTTCTAAATTATAATTATGTATCCACATACATAAGAGTTTTTTGGGGGGAATATATTCTTTTTTTTTTTGTTGTTGTTCTTTTTTTTCGGAGCTGGGGACCGAACCCATGGCCTTGAGCTTCCTAGGCAAGCGCTCTACCACTGAGCTAAATCCCCAACCCCATATATTCTTTTGTATATACTAACATGGTTAGCATACATACATACATACATACATACATACATATGATAGATCATATGTAGAAGACCCTATTTCCCCTTTATATCTCTTTCTGTGTTCCTTAATGCAGAGTTCATATTAAACTACATAAGCTCAACTCTCTATGCACTTAGTACTTGGGTTCACTAAAAAGTACATTTTTTCCTGAATTATTAAAATTATTTTGCTATATAATTTTCCAAATTTTTGTGCTATTTTTTTATATGCCAGTCCTCATTACCCCTGGAAGTGACGTATGGTCTTCTATGAAGTGGAATCTGAGGCTCCGACTGGCACCTTTTTCTGTTCTGCTTTATATTAGTTCATACTCAAGTTCCCACATTATCAAAAGTTAGTTTCTGAATTGTATTCAATTGGTGAATTTGTATAGAGTATTGCAACATGAAAGTATTTTAAGTATCATCCCTCTATAGGATTGATGCAGTCCCATTGCACCCTAATCAGGTATTATGAAGTAAATCTAGGCAGGCATATTGTAAAATCCAACAATTCCATTTACAAAAATATATCCTAGGAAATTTTGTGTGTGATATTTGTATTGAATACACGAATATACATGCATATCAACAGAGAAGTGAATAGCAATGATTCTAGAAGCACTATCTGTTGTTAAAAGATACTGCAGACAATGCCAAGTTTCACAACAGAAAACCAGTCTTAAAACATTTGTAGGGTATACAAGTATGCTAAAAATGAGCCAACCAAAGCCTTAGCATCTCAAGGACTATTGACTAAAGTAACAGAATGCATACAGAAGACTTCCAGCTATGTAAACTATAAAATGAACACTAAAGTATGCACTATGGAAAAACATAAGTGTTTAAATAAAAATAAAAAGCAGGAAAATGGTATGTGAAGTAATTTCAGACTCTGGGTTCAGAATGAAACATATAAATATTTCTGAAGAATTACCAATGCTATCAGATTAACAAACATATTTTAAATCAACCATAAATAAATAAATTGACTATAGGTGAATGGTGAAAAACTCCAGATTCCAAATCCAAATGAATTCCTTATGTAAGTTTGACTTTATACTGTAACCAATTTTCAAGTAGATTTTCCATAGCAAAATTATAAAGTCATTCACTGAACAGATGTTATGTACCATACAGAACAGAAAGAATTTTATAAATATCAATTCTATTCTTCATTCTATTATTTATATAAAGGAGTACTAAAATCCCAGAACTGTGACCCAAGGATCAAAGTTTTAAAACCTTTGTCTCCTCTCTCATATGGGAGACACTTTCTTGAAGGGAAGGATTTGTAGAAGTTGCCCCATCTAGGACTTAGCAGTTCAAAATCTTTCACACTCTGCGCAATACCTTCCTGTGGGTTTATGTGTTCATTCCCATCTACTTCAAGAAGCTTCTCTTACAAAGGATTATAAAAACTAATAAATGGGAGCAGCATTGTGTCATTAGGAGTAATTTTATTTCAACATTCCTCTAGCTGAGTAATAGCAGTAGATTTCCCCTGGGCCCAGACCTATCCAGTCTCTGGTGCATGGTCACTTTAGCTTGCTTTAGTCAGGAATAGATCTATTTCTTAGGTGGGTCTTAAACACAATGCCTTAAAGAGTAATTGGTTCCTCACCTAACCTTTGTGCAGCTATTGCACAAGTACATCTTGCAGCCAGGTCTTTGTAAGCCACAGGCGGTGTAGCTGAGTGAGGATGATGATTACCTTTGTACTCTAGTCAGGAATAGAGTTCCTTGTATTACCATATTACCACGAATGTTAATAGTCGGGGTGAAGCTTGCAGTGGGGTAACCTAGACATTGGAAACATTTTAAGAGCCAGAGGAAATAGATGACTTGGAGTAACAGTGTCTTCAAAATACAACAGAATTGATGCATAGATAACATCAAAAAGAATTAAATCACACATAGACCTACATAGATATAGTCCAAGGCATGCCGCAAGACCAGGAGTAGTTGTCCAGTGAAAACAAAACAAAACAAAATCAACTAAAACAAAACAACTCCACGGGTTGCTGGAGGTTTTTTTTGTTTGTTTGTTTGTTTGTTTTGGTTTTTTTTTGTTTGTTTGTGTTTTGAGGGGTGTTTTGTTTTGGCATCATTTGTCTTATTGGCATTCTATTTTTTACTTTATTTTTAGTTTTTGTTTTGTTGTTTTTGGGAGGGAGGGAGGGAGGGAGGGAGGGAGGGAGGGAGGGAGAGAGAGAGAGAGACAGAGAGAGAGAGAGAGAGAGAGAGAGAGAGAGAGAGAGAAAATGAATGATGAAGTTGGTCTACCAACTCAGGAAGGACTTGCAGAAGGAAAAAACACAATTAGAATATATAAAAATTAAAAAATTAAAATATACTAGTGCCGGGAATAAATGTCTTCTAAACTTAAATTCAGATTCTCAATCATGTGTGTCATTTCAACGGCACAGTATTAGAGCTTAGGATCAGATTTTTTTTTTTTTTTGGTTCTTTTTTTTTCGGAGCTGGGGACCGAACCCAGGGCCTTGTGCTTCCTAGGCAAGCGCTCTGCCACTAAGCCAAATCCCCAACCCCAGGATCAGATTTTTATATTACTGGGATCTGTACTTTGAAATGTCTATGAAACTGTCTTTAAAGTCCACAGGAACTTTAGGAGTCATTCAACTGAAATTAGAATCTAAGCTATATGACCTGTTCTCAGACTCCAAATTGTCCCTGCAAGCTCATGACAAAATGATAATTAGAAATATTCAAATATTAATTTTCAGTTGTCAGTATATCACTGATATATACTTATCTCCACCTTTCAAGGAATTCTTCCTAGCTATTAACTTAAATTTTACATGTTCCTGAGGACATTTTTACTGTACCTTTGCCAAGCGTGGTAACAAAAACACGCTCTAAACTGAAAGTGAAATAGAAAATGTATGAGGCTAATCGCATTCATTTCGTCCCAAGGATTCCTTGGAGAAGTACTGGTGAGTAGACTTTAGCAATACAGAGGACATCATTAGAAGATCATACTCCATAAAATCGGAATGAGAGCACGACGTACTCAGGAAATCAGCCACTTAAGTAAATGACTTGAAAAATAAATTTAATAAGCTGTTTGCTAACCTTTCCCTTTTGACTCCATGAGTCAACCATTTTAAATCCACGTTTATATTTGTGAGCATTGTGAGTTGCTTTATAAGTTTCATATTGATAGTGTGAGAGTCAGAGAACAAATCAAACTTTCCACTTTGTACATGTATGTTGTACCACAAATTTAATTTGGAACTATTTAAATATGCCATACATAATGCCAGTACAATAGCTACCAGGCAGTGTGCTTCTTTTACACTAAAAATGGGCTTAGAATAAGTTGATTCTGCAGTTAATACACAATGAAGCTAAAAGCTTCAGTGCAGAAAAGGAAAAAAATAGACCATAGATGATGTTTTTATATTAATTGCAAACTGTAGTGATAATTCAAAGAATTAATTTAAGCTACAGTTGTGAAAATGTATGAATTTTTTTTCAAAATTATTGCTATTGTAAGGCACGAAATTCCACATGTAACTTGTGCATCTCGTGTACACCATTGATTAGGCAGTTCTTTAGGGGCCGAGGATACTATAGTTCCGGGTGAGATTTGTGTTCCATCGGTTAGCAAAAGTCTACGATTGACTGAGCCATGATTTTCATCTAACAAATGTGTTCACTATTATGGGCTTGCAAAGGTTGACATTGGTATGAGAAGGAAAGTCTGTATTGAGTACTCCAAGTGACTGAAAATGGTGGCAATGTGGGAAGAGGAAGTAATAATCTGAGTGAAACCAGAGATACCACACTTTGAAGCTTATGTTATGTTCAGTTAACTTGATTTCAAACCAACTGGTAAGACACCCAAGTAGGTATGCCTATAGGAGATATTCCAGAGAGGACTACCTGAGCAGGTTTGGGGATACTGTCCAATGGGCTGAGGGCATTACTAATAGAATAAGGTAATTCTTATTTACCATCTTCCTAATAGTTACCTCATTTAGTTAATTATGTGTAAAATCTTCACATTTAACTTTTATTATTAGCAGTAGAATAAGTACCCTAGTGCTTTAGAATAGTTTAGAGCCACAAAGGCAGAATGAGACAAACAACTTAAATGTAAAGGTCAACTGGGGTTATAAGTAATTCTTAAAATCAAGATTTGGTGTAACAAAGACTAAAAAATCTGGGAACACTCAGTTCTGAATTGCATTTCTCCATCAAACATCCCCTGGCTCACGTCTCGGGGATTTATGCAGAAGAGAAACTAGAAAAATTGTAAAAGACCAAGGAGATGGCCCAAGGAAACTGTCCTCAAGAAACAAGAGCGATGTGCATATAAACTCACTGAGTCTATAGCAGCCTGCATAGGCTCAAGCCAAAGAGAGTCCCATCACTTATGAGCAAACACAGACTCCCACCCCTAAGAAGCTATCTCCAATTAGTACTGCACGGCAAAAGAAAAATTAGTTTATTCTATAGTATATACTGAATATTTTAGCTACACTTAATGATTGGCCCATGCTCAGCAGTAGAGAGCCAAGTCAAAATGAAATGATATTTTTCTAGACTCTTTTTGTTTAGTATTGCTTTGTTTGGGCTTTTGTTTTTTTTGTTTGTTTGTTTTTGTTTTTTGGGGGTTTTTTTGTTTTTGTTTTTTGTTTTTTTTTTTGTCTCACTGGATTTTTGCTTATATATTATTTTTTCTGATTTTCTGTTTTTTATTGAATATTTTTATTTATTTACATTTCAAATGTTATCCCTTCCCCAGTCTTTCCTCTGCAACCCTCCTATTCCATCCCTGCCCAGTCTGTTTCTATGAGGGTACTCCCCCCACACACACACCCACTCCTGCCTCACCGCTCTTAGTATTCCTCTACACTGGGGCATCAAGCCTTCACAGGACCAAGGGCCTCCCCTCCCTTCAGCTCCTTCAGTCCTTCTCCTAACGTCTCCATTGGGGTCCCTGTGATCAATCTGATGGTTGGCTTTGAGCATCTGCATCTGTACTTGTCAGGGTCTGGCAAAGCCTCTCAGTAGACAGCTGTATCACGCTCCTGTCAGCAAGCACTTGGTGGTATCATCAATAGTGTCTGGGTTTGCTGACTTCATATGGGATTAATCCACAGGTGGGGCAGTCACTGGATGGCCTTTCCTTCAGTCTCTTTATTACTCTTTATCCTTGTATTTCCTTTAGACAGGAGCAATTGTGGTTTAAAACTTTGGAGATGAGTGGGTGGCCCCATTTCTTAACTGGGATGGGGGCTGGGAGCATAACTAACCTCTGGATACGGTCTGGACAGGTTCACCTCTCTGTGGGGTATTTCAGTTAATGTCATCTTTGTGGGGTACTGGAAGGCTCTTGCTTTCCTGGCATCTGGGACTTTCCCTAGTTCCCCATCCCCCACTATTACACATCAATATTCAATTTCCTGACCCCCACTACATCTTCTCCATCTCCTCCCATACCTGATCCTGTCCCTCTTTTCCCCTCACCCTCTTCTCTTCTTCCCTTGTCCCTCCCACCCTCTATTTCCCTTAGTTATTTTGCTTCCCCTTCTAAGCAGGACTGAAACACCACTCTTCGGTATTTCTGAGTGTATCTATGCCCTTTAAAAACAAATTCTGGCCCAGACCCTGTGAGAGAGACCCAACCGCCTGGTCAGGTGGGCACTCCTGAGGCTTCAGAGCAGAAGAGACCACCAACACTGCTCACCCCTGCCCACATCCCTGGCCCAAGAGGAAACTGTATAAGGCCTCTGGGCTCCCGTGGGGGAGGGCCCAGGAGCGGCAGGACCCCTGCCTGAGACACCACCGGAACCTGAGGGAAACAGACTGGATAAACAGTTCTCTGCACCCAAATCCCGTGGGAGGGAGAGCTAAACCTTCAGAGAGGCAGACAAGCCTGGGAAACCAGAAGAGACTGCTCTCTGCACACACATCTCGGACGCCAGAGGAAAAAGCCAAAGACCATCTGGAATCCTGGTGCACTGAAGCTCCCGGAAACGGCTGCACAGGTCTTCCTGGTTGCTGCCGCTGCAGAGAGCCCGTGGGCAGCACCCCACAGGCGAACTTGAGCCTCGGGAGCACAGGTAAGACCAACTTTTCTGCTGCAAGAAAGCTGCCTGGTGAACTCAAGACACAGGCCCACAGGAACAGCTGAAGACCTGTAGAGAGGAAAAACTACACGCCCGAAAGCAGAACACTCTGTCCCCATAACTGACTGAAAGAGAGGAAAACAGGTCTACAGCACTCCTGACACACAGGCTTATAGGACAGTCTAGCCACTGTCAGAAATAGCAGAACAAAGTAACACTAGAGATAATCTGATGGCGAGAGGCAAGCGCAGGAACCCAAGCAACAGAAACCAAGACTACATGGCACCATCGGAGCCCAATTCTCCCATCAAAACAAACATGGAATATCCAAACACACCAGAAAAGCAAGATCTAGTTTCAAAATCATTTTTGATCATGATGCTGGAGGACTTCAAGAAAGACGTGAAGAACTCCCTTAGAGAACAAGTAGAAGCCTACAGAGAGGAATCGCAAAAATGCCTGAAAGAATCGCAAAAATCCCTGAAAGAATTCCAGGAAAACATAAATAAACAAGTAGAAGCCCATAGAGAGGAGACACAAAAATCCCTGAAAGAATTCCAGGAAAACACAATCAAACAGTTGAAGGAATTAAAAATGGAAATAGAAGCAATCAAGAAAGAACACATGGAAACAACCCTGGATATAGAAAACCAAAAGAAGAGACAAGGAGCTGTAGATACAAGCTTCACCAACAGAATACAAGAGATGGAAGAGAGAATCTCAGGAGCAGAAGATTCCATAGAAATCATTGACTCAACTGTCAAAGATAATGTAAAGCGGAAAAAGCTACTGGTCCAAAACATACAGGAAATCCAGGACTCAATGAGAAGATCAAACCTAAGGATAATAGGTATAGAAGAGAGTGAAGACTCCCAGCTCAAAGGACCAGTAAATATCTTCAACAAAATCATAGAAGAAAACTTCCCTAACCTAAAAAAAGAGATACCCATAGACATACAAGAAGCCTACAGAACTCCAAATAGATTGGACCAGAAAAGAAACACCTCCCGTCACATAATTGTCAAAACACCAAACGCACAAAATAAAGAAAGAATATTAAAAGCAGTAAGGGAAAAAGGTCAAGTAACATATAAAGGGAGACCTATCAGAATCACACCAGACTTCTCGCCAGAATCTATGAAGGCCAGAAGATCCTGGACTGATGTCATACAGACCCTAAGAGAACACAAATGCCAGCCCAGGTTACTGTATCCAGCAAAACTCTCAATTAACATTGATGGAGAAACCAAGATATTCCATGACAAAACCAAATTTACACAATATCTTTCTGCAAATCCAGCACTACAAAGGATAATAAATGGTAAAGCCCAACATAAGGAGGCAAGCTATACCCTAGAAGAAGCAAGAAACTAATCGTCTTGGGAACAAAACAAAGAGAATGAAAGCACACAAACATAACCTCACATCCAAATATGAATATAAGGGGAAGCAATAATCACTATTCCTTAATATCTCTCAATATCAATGGCCTCAACTCCCCAATAAAAAGACATAGATTAACAAACTGGATACACAACGAGGACCCTGCATTCTGCTGCCTACAGGAAACACACCTCAGAGACAAAGACAGACACTACCTCAGAGTGAAAGGCTGGAAAACAACTTTCCAAGCAAATGGTCAGAAGAAGCAAGCTAGAGTAGCCATTCTAATATCAAATAAAATCAATTTCCAACTAAAAGTCATCAAAAAAGATAAGGAAGGACACTTCATATTCATCAAAGGAAAAATCCACCAAGATGAACTCTCAATCCTAAATATCTATGCCCCAAATACAAGGGCACTTACATACGTAAAAGAAACCTTACTAAAGCTCAAAACACACATTGCACCTCACACAATAATAGTGGGAGATTTCAACACCCCACTCTCATCAATGGACAGATCATGGAAACAGAAATTAAACAGTGATGTCGACAGACTAAGAGAAGTCATGAGCCAAATGGACTTAACGGATATTTATAGAACATTCTATCCTAAAGCAAAAGGATATACCTTCTTCTCAGCTCCTCATGGTACTTTCTCCAAAATTGACCATATAATTGGTCAAAAAACGGGCCTCAACAGGAACAGAAAGATAGAAATTATCCCATG
The DNA here is from genome assembly GCF_021556685.1 of Rattus norvegicus. Classification (NCBI taxonomy): domain Eukaryota; kingdom Metazoa; phylum Chordata; class Mammalia; order Rodentia; family Muridae; genus Rattus; species Rattus norvegicus. Next base: position 8,675,704 of record NC_141551.1, on the reverse strand, counting down.
CGTGCTATCGGACCACCACGGCCTAAAACTGGTCTTCAGTAACAATAAGGGAAGAATGCCCACATATACGTGGAAATTGAACAATGCTCTACTCAGTGATAACCTGGTCAAGGAAGAAATAAAGAAAGAAATTAAAAACTTTTTAGAATTTAATGATAATGAAGATACAACATACCTAAACTTATGGGACACAATGAAAGCTGTGCTAAGAGGAAAACTCATAGCGCTGAGTGCCTGCAGAAAGAAACAGGAAAGAGCATATGTCAGCAGCTTGACAGCACACCTAAAAGCTCTAGAACAAAAAGAAGCAAATACACCCAGGAGGAGTAGAAGGCAGGAAATAATCAAACTCAGAGCTGAAATCAACCAAGTAGAAAGAATCAACAGAACCAAAAGTTGGTTCTTTGAGAAAATCAACAAGATAGATAAACCCTTAGCCAGACTAACGAGAGGACACAGAGAGTGCGTCCAAATTAACAAAATCAGAAATGAAAAGGGAGACATAACTACAGATTTAGAGGAAATTCAAAAAATCATCAGATCTTACTATAAAAACCTATATTCAACAAAACTTGAAAATCTTCAGGAAATGGACAATTTCCTAGACAGATACCAGGTATCGAAGTTAAATCAGGAACAGATAAACCAGTTAAACAACCCCATAACTCCTAAGGAAATAGAAGCAGTCATTAAAGGTCTCCCAACCAAAAAGAGCCCAGGTCCAGACGGGTTTAGTGCAGAATTCTATCAAACCTTCATAGAAGACCTCATACCAATATTATCCAAACTATTCCACAAAATTGAAACAGATGGAGCACTACCGAATTCCTTCTACGAAGCCACAATTACTCTTATACCTAAACCACACAAAGACCCAACAAAGAAAGAGAACTTCAGACCAATTTCCCTTATGAATATCGACGCAAAAATACTCAATAAAATTCTGGCAAACCGAATTCAAGAGCACATCAAAACAATCATCCACCATGATCAAGTAGGCTTCATCCCAGGCATGCAGGGATGGTTTAATATACGGAAAACCATCAACGTGATCCATTATATAAACAAACTGAAAGAACAGAACCACATGATTATTTCATTAGATGCTGAGAAAGCATTTGACAAAATTCAACACCCCTTCATGATAAAAGTCCTGGAAAGAATAGGAATTCAAGGCCCATACCTAAACATAGTAAAAGCCATATACAGCAAACCAGTTGCTAACATTAACCTAAATGGAGAGAAACTTGAAGCAATCCCACTAAAATCCGGGACTAGACAAGGCTGCACACTCTCTACCTACTTATTCAATATAGTTCTTGAAGTTCTAGCCAGAGCAATCAGACAACAAAAGGAGATCAAGGGGATACAGATTGGAAAAGAAGAGGTCAAAATATCACTATTTGCAGATGACATGATAGTATATTTAAGTGATCCCAAAAGTTCCACCAGTGAACTACTAAAGCTGATAAACAACTTCAGCAACGTGGCTGGGTATAAAATTAACTCAAATAAATCAGTTGCCTTCCTCTATACAAAAGAGAAACAAGCCGAGAGAGAAATTAGGGAAACGACACCCTTCATAATAGACCCAAATAGTATAAAGTACCTCGGTGTGACTTTAACCAAGCAAGTAAAAGATCTGTACAATAAGAACTTCAAGACACTGAGGAAAGAAATTGAAGAAAACCTCAGAAGATGGAAAGATCACCCATGCTCATGGATTGGCAGGATTAATATAGTAAAAATGGCCATTTTACCAAAAGCAATCTACAGATTCAATGCAATCCCCATCAAAATACCAATCCATTTCTTCAAAGAGTTAGACAGAACAATTTGCAAATTCATCTGGAATAACAAAAAACCCAGGATAGCTAAAGCTATCCTCAACAATAAAAGGACTTCAGGGGGAATCACTATCCCTGAACTCAAGCAGTATTACAGAGCAATAGTGATAAAAACTGCATGGTATTGGTATAGAGACAGACAGATAGAACAATGGAATAGAATTGAAGACCCAGAAATGAACCCACACACCTACGGTCACTTGATTTTTGACAAAGGAGCCAAAACCATCCAATGGAAAAAAGATAGCATTTTCAGCAAATGGTGCTGGTTCAACTGGAGGGCAACATGTAGAAGAATGCAGATCAATCCATCCTTATCACCCTGTACAAAGCTTAAGTCCAAGTGGATCAAGGACCTCCACATCAAACCAGACACACTCAAACTAATAGAAGAAAAACTAGGGAAGCATCTGGAACACATGGGCACTGGAAAAAATTTCCTGAACAAAACACCAATGGCTTATGCTCTAAGATCAAGAATCGACAAATGGGATTCATAAAACTGCAAAGCTTCTGTAAGGCAAAGGACACTGTGGTTAGGACAAAACGGCAACCAACAGATTGGGAAAAGATCTTTACCAATCCTACAACAGATAGAGGCCTTATATCCAAAATATACAAAGAACTCAAGAAGTTAGACCGCAGGGAAACAAATAACCCTATTAAAAAATGGAGTTCAGAGCGAAACAAAGAATTCACAGCTGAGGAATGCCGAATGGCTGAGAAACACCTAAAGAAATGTTCAACATCTTTAGTCATAAGGGAAATGCAAATCAAAACAACCCTGAGATTTCACCTCACACCAGTGAGAATGCCTAAGACTCAGGTGACAGCAGATGCTGGCGAGGATGTGGAGAAAGAGGAACACTCCTCCATTGTTGGTGGGATTGCAGACTGGTACAACCATTCTGGAAATCAGTCTGGAGGTTCCTCAGAAAATTGGACATTGAACTGCCTGAGGATCCAGCTATACCTCTCTTGGGCATATACCCAAATATGCCTCAACATATAAAAGAGACACGTGCTCCACTATGTTCATCGCAGCCTTATTTATAATAGCCAGAAAATGGAAAGAACCCAGATGCCCTTCAACAGAGGAATGGATACAGAAAATGTGGTACATCTACACAATGGAATATTACTCAGCTATCAAAAACAACGAGTTTATGAAATTCGTAGGCAAATGGTTGGAACTGGAAAATATCATCCTGAGTGAGCTAACCCAATCACAGAAAGACATACATGGTATGCTCTCATTGATAAGTGGCTATTAGCCCAAATGCTTGAATTACCCTAGATCCCTAGAACAAACGAAACTCAAGACGGATGATCAAAATGTGAATGCTTCACTCCTTCTTTAAATGAGGAAAAAGAATACCCTTGGCAGGGAAGGGAGAGGCAAAGATTAAAACAGAGACTGAAGGAACACCCATTCAGAGCCTGCCCCACATGTGGCCCATACATATACAGCCACCCAATTAGACAAGATGGATGAAGCAAAGAAGTGCAGACAGACAGGAGCCGGATGTAGATCGCTCCTGAGAGACACAGCCAGAATACAGCAAATACAGAGGCGAATGCCAGCAGCAAACCACTGAACTGAGAATAGGTCCCCCGTTGAAGGAATCAGAGAAAGAACTGGAAGAGCTTGAAGGGGCTCGAGACCCCAAAAGTACAACAATGCCAAGCAACGAGAGCTTCCAGGGACTAAGCCACTACCTAAATACTATACATGGACTGACCCTGGACTCTGACCCCATAGGTAGCAATGAATATCCTAGTAAGAGCACCAGTGGAAGGGGAAGCCCTGGGTCCTGCTAAGACTGAACCCCCAGTGAACTAGACTATGGGGGGCGGGCGGCAATGGGGGGAGGGTTGGGAGGGGAACACCCATAAGGAAGGGAAGGGGACAGGGGGATGTTTGCCCGGAAACCGGGAAAGGGAATAACACTTGAAATGTATAAAAGAAATACTCAAGTTAATAAAAAAAAATTCTGATTTGGAGTTCTTGTTTGTTTGCTTTCAAGAGAGTGTATGGAGCTGGTTGGGAGGGGAGGATCTTGGAAGACTTGGAGGAATGGACGAATGATTAGAATATATAGTATAAAGTTTTTCAATTAAAGTTGTTGATATTTAAACTCAGTCTATGACTGCAAATATATGTATGTGTTGGTACACTACAATTTAATAAATTAACAATGTGATATTATATCGATATGTTGATAAATTCTAATACTAATCCGTATTTTTCTTTTCACTAAGAACTTCATGGTGATGTTAAACCAACATTATCAGGAATATATGTCTCACCTGAATGTTTCAGCAACCACTTTACCCTGCTGTAGGGAATTTTTACTGGCAATGACTGCAGGCTATTTGCACATACCAGTGTGAGCTTTTGCCTCACACTGATATACTTCACCACATGCTCCCTGACTAACTTTATTTAATCTAAAAATCACCTTAGAGTTCACCAAGACTTTTTCTCAGTCCCAATGATGGTGTATTGGTCCTCTATCCAATGAATGGGAGCATGGAAGGCGTCTATAGTGTTCAAGAGAAATGGTAACCAACTGTTTATATGGAATGCTACTTCTCGAGTCAAATCTGAGCTAAAAGAGATTTTTCACTGTAGTGAGAATTCTGAAATTTTTGTTTCTAAAAAAAATTATAAGAACATATTTTCTTGTTAATCCTAGGACATGGGGGCTGCTTCAGACTGTCTATAGCAACTGACTATGATTTGCCTCATGCTCCAGCCTAGGCATGGTTTTGTCAGCTGTAGATAATTTCTGCAATTCTGTGATGTTTGGACTTCAATGAACTTTTCAGAGGATACCTAAATGTCAGGGCCTTAGTAGTTGTGGTTAATGATTGACAATCATACAGGAGGAATGGTAGTGGTTTGTTAATAGTCCTTCTCAAAGAAGACACAGAAGAAATAAATTATATTCAAATACCTCTATTTCTCTCTCTCCCCAAATCCTTTCTTTCCTGTCTAGTGATAGGGGATAAAATTAGAGGGATAAAGGGTGGGAAAAAGAAGAACCCAAAAAGTAGCAAAGACCAGCTACAAGCAATAGAAAACAAGAAGGAAAGAAATTAGATTTAAGAATCTCACTCTATCCTCTATCTTTTTTCTCCTATCTAGTGATAACTGGAGGGGGGACCCACAAATAGCAAAGACAGCTATATTTCAACAAGCCAAAAGGGAGTCCTATAAGGTTTTCTTGGGTACACTGTGGAATGCTTGTTCAAAAATGCTCAGGAAATCAATAACTAATGATTTTATATCCAATATTGTACATCTGAACATCTGCAAACACCTGTTTTAGAGAAATTATTATTGCTCTTCCTAGCCATTTCTATACTCTTTATTTTTTAGAAGTATAGTGAGATGGTCTCCCTCTAAACCTTGATTGATGATATGAAAACACCAAGTGCAAAACTAGCCCCAGATGTCTGCCTTAATGCAGGTTTGGTTCTTACTAAAATAGCTAAATTCTGTATGTGTGACTACATACTCTGACCATAAGTATTTTAAAACAGTATATGTTAGATATCTAGCTGTAGACACACAAACTGTAGCAGAAGTTCAGTACAGACAATCAACTTATAACAGTAGTAATCGTAGCTTTTGGCATGCTGTCTTCTGTCTCAGGGAAGAACAAGAAAGATGCTCTCTAGTTTGGCAAGAATTCCCGAGACTAATAGCATAGTGTCCTGCAGAGTACCAAGTACCGCTGAGTACCAAGTGTTTGACGATCGCTTATCCCTTAAAAGGAGCAGGCGGAACCAAGCAGTTGTCTGAATTTCCTTCCATCCAGCTCCATTCCTTCAATACCCAGCAAAAGCATGGAGCATGTCTGGCCTCACTCTTACCCCTAATGATTCCTTTCAGGACCTGCCTCTTGCTCATATCATTCTTCAGTTTAAGCATCTAAAAAAGTTTTAAACATGAGTTCAATTTTAAGAAACATGTGTCTCAAGGCTCTTATTACCAGATCAATCATGTCTCGGTACGAAAATTCTATGTTTGCATTTACAATTAAAATACTAGCATGAACAATGGGCCTTCACCACCCCCAGTATACATGCATACGCCTTCTGATATATTTTTAGCTAAATGAGAGATCAACCAACTGACCATTTTCAGTGTTTTGTGTGCTTTTTATAAACCATACTTTCTAAAAATAGTAATGTGAATTTGCTTCCTCCACTTCCCTTGGCTATCATAAAAAGTAGTCAAATTGTTTTTCTTTTTCTTCTTTTTCTACAGCTCTTGGTTGTGAAATCTACCTGAATACTTCCAGTCATAATCTATAGCTTTCCTCCAGTGAATATTATAATCAGAAAACACATTACGTGAACTGTAATTTTCCAGGAAGAAAATGCACCCTAGGAAACATGCCTCAGTCTCATTGAACTCCAGAAACCACAGTAAACAGCCAAGACCTGGGAGAGACAGATTCACTATTTTGTGAATAAGGAGAAGTTAAATGGATCACCTCCTATGAATTCATTTCTTAAATGGATCATCTCCTGTGAATGCATTTGTTTCATTTATATTGGGAAAGACCAAAATAGCAAAGTCAAGTAAAACAAAAAAATGTATAAAAACCAGAAAAGTATATATATATATATATATATATATATATATATATATATATATATATATATTATGCAATATATATTTATATATATGCTATATATATATATATATATTGCATTAATAGCCATCCTGGGTCCTCAACTCAAGAGTGTAGTATGTAATGATTATATGTGCATTATTTTCTAAGTTAAATCATCTGTGTATTTACTCTTACTTTATTCCTTTTGTGGGCTATGCAGACTTTTCAAATATATGCTTGTGAAAAAGCCTGTGGAAATTGTTCGGAGAACACAATTTGTTGACAAGCACTTTGGGAAATTTTATAGGCAGATTTCAACGTTCTATGTATTGATCCCCATTCTATTAGGCCTTTGAAAGGTAGAGGCTATTTCTCATGCTGCTGCAAAATCTCAAAGGTTGTGTATTATGAAGTAGGTGTCAAACAAAGGTTTCTAATACATTCTAGATGTCATAGTCATCAATTGTCATCAGGAAACTTGTCCAGTTTTATGCAGCCCAGGTAAAATAAAGTGGCACACACTGAGGTCTGAATAAATATCAGTCGGGATTTCATGCTTCTCAACTCATGAGTCGGAGACCGAGGACCACTTGGAGGGGCAATGTGGAGAATCTATCAGAATGCTAATTTATTTTTATTATAATTTTATAAGTAATTTTGAAATGCCATTCCTTTCCCTCCCTGATCCAATTTTCTTTCCTTCTATACATACTCATTTCTTCATTCCCAAAGGACACATCATAGATTTTATAGTTTTCCTTCTAAAGTATACGTGTAACCTTTTACTATGTATCTAGCCTTTAAGACATAAAGTAGCATGTGTGTATCCACACACACAGACACACACACAAACACACACAACATGACATGGTAAAGCTTCTGTGACTTATTCTTTCTCTTTAAACGATTTCCTCATCTATAGAAATGTAATTCGCATCTATACTGTATATTTGTAATTCATTTCCCTACCCAAGTGCTGTCTTCATTTTCTACTGACTTCCTAACTGAACATATGGTGGTGCTTTATTTTGTTCTCTGGCAAACAATTGCGCGTGTAAACATCCTGTCAGCTGCCTTTTTGAATATATCATGTTAGAGATTTCTAGGCTATACATCCTGCAATAAAACTGAGAGCATATATATTCTTTTCTTGCTACTGCAATAGATTATTTTTAAATTTTTATCTCCATGGCTATTTTGTCATCTTTAGAAAATGTCAATGCTATTAGGCTGGATGGATCTCAGATATTTTATAGTGACCACTGACTTTAGTCTTGATGTTAGTATTATGATTTGTCTGTTATCTCTACTTTTATATATCCTTCTAGTATTCCTTAAATAAAAAATGCATTTATTTAGAAAAGTCGAGTAATTTGATACATGTTTTTCTTTTTACCCATTCATTTCACTTCAGTAGTACTTATTTTAATCTTGGATTAGTAGCTATAAATACTATGATCAATTGAATTGTTAAAAAGAAATATAATCTTAGCCATCAACGAATTTGCACTTAAAAATAAAACAATATGGGCTGGGGATTTAGCTCAGTGGTAGAGCGCTTACCTAGGAAGCGCAAGGCCCTGGGTTTGGTCCCCAGCTCCGGAAAAAAAAAAATAAAACAATATGTCCAGAAAAATCAAATGATTGATTGGCAGTTACAAAAATGAAATCGCATGAGGGTGGAAACAGGGCAGCTGGTTTGCATGGAGGTCTTTCCTGAAAACCTTTAGAGGTGTGGAAAACAAGTCACGAAAATAAAAATATGGAAAAAATGGCAGACTGTCCTTAAAGAAATTCTACCATGATTTCTACTAAGAAACAAGGTCGAAAAAAAATCTTATAAACATGTTGAATTAGAATGTTTTTGACGACAAAAATACACATATGTCTACCATGCCAAATCCCTGGGCTCAGCTGTGGGGCTATGTGTTAAGTAGGATAGAGTCAAAGAAGGTGAAGTGATAGTCCCATTTTTCTGATGTGGAAATGAGCATGGAGCTGCCCGCATACTTCCAAAGCCATGAGAAATACCTCCAAAACCAGGAGGAATACCTCCATAGCCATGAAAGCTGACAGTTCCATCCTAAGAAAATAAATGAGGCTGTTATGTCATTCTGCAAACACTCTAATCTCCCTTTTTATGCATTGCCCATAGTTTCAGTTAATAAAGGAAATGGGGTATCAAAATATTTGAGATCTTTGAAATCATCTCCATAGCACTGTTTTTGTACTTGCCACAGCAAAATGCATGAATTTAGGGAAACTTTACAAGGAAAAAGATATACTTTGCTGAAGCTGTTTATCAGGTTTAGGCTCTGGTGGACTTTCGGGGTCACTTAAATATACTACCATATCATCTGCAAATAGTGACATTCTGACTGGGCTCTATAGGCTCTCTAATCTCTGGTTCCCAGTCACCAAAGCAGTTTTAGGTATGGCTTCCATCCTGTGGAGTGGACCTTAAGTCAAATCAGACACTGGTTGACCACTCCCACAAGTTTCGTGCCACTATTGCCCGAGCATATTTTGTAGGTAGGACAAATGGAAAATCAAAGTTCTTGTGACTGGTTTTTTGTTTGTTTGTTTACATTTCTCTTCTGGTAGCCTGCAAAGTCCCTTCTATTATTAAGGATACCAGCTCAACCTCTCTGTATTCAATGCATTGTGTGGGTATTGTCTTCATAAATTGTCTTGCCAAAATCAGTTTGTGGAGAGCAACGTATTCTCTTAGCAACAGCCTGGATTTTTTGAGATCTCTATGGCACCCTGTTAGCCACAACCTCAATTAGATGTAATGCAGTCCCAGTACTAGAAGCTTTATCTGGTGAAAGATAATCTACTGGGACTCTATCTCCCTTGTTATTTAAGGATTCCATTAGAATACCTTCACATATTTTGAGAACTTTCTATTACACTAGGCTTTGATACTATTTCTCAAATGAGCTCAATTCTAGCTGTTCCTCCTTATTTTGTCACCTTCAAGCACAACCCTCTCCCCTTCCTACCCATCACTCCAGTTCTGGTCTCCTTGCCGCCAGTACACTCATACAATCCATTCTTTCATCCTTCCTGGAGAGAGCTACCCCACTTATTCCCTTGAATCTTTAGATTGTAGCTTGGATATCATATATAAAAACTAATATTAATATAGGAGTTAACACATATCTTATCTTTCTGTGTTTGTGTTACCACACTGAAAATAATTTTTCTAATTCCATCCATTTGCTTAATGACAGCTTTCTTGATGTGAACATCTGAAATATCAGAGGTTATCTCATGGTGAGGAACAAGAGTTTTACATACACATATATCTCCTCCAGTTTATCTACTTCATGGTACAATACCACTGGCATTTGATCATGGAAACTCTGCCTGAATAATCTCATGTGATCATATTACTTATTAAAGGAGCCATATCTAAATTCCACAGGTTAAATTTTTACTATTTTTATACTTTGCAATTGATAATAAATTTCAATAAATTGACCCTTGAAAGACACCCTTTAATCATATCCAAGTCACAATATCACAGACTAAAAAAATTACGTTGGAATGAAAATTCAATTCTTTGAAGTCTAAACTCATTCTTTATAAAATTTCTTTCATTTTCATCTATTAGAGTTTAACTCTCAATACAGATATTTTCATGCTAATTTTATATGATCATTGGATAGTAAATAGAGAATAGATTATAGTAGGATGACAGATAAATAAATGGATGATAGATGATAGATAGGTGATAGATAGATAGATAGATAGATAGATAGATAGATAATAAATTGACAGGTGTAAATGGCACACATGGTAGACAAATAGGTAGATAATTAGAAAAATAATAAGTATATAGCTAGATAATGGATACATAGATGTATGGATAGGTGATAGATGTGCGAGTTGAGAGATAAAGGATAGAGAAAGAAACAGACAGATAAACAATTAGGAATAGATTCATGAGTCCTCTTCCAGTGATAAATATTTTGAACAATATGAAAATTGGTCTCAGAAATATGTAGTATTGATTTTTAATAAATCCCATCATGGCCTTATTACCTGCCTCTATTTCCCAAAAGAAAGATTCACAAAACATACATACAGCCTTTACAGTCTAATATGTCTTAAGCAGCACAAGAGTTGGGCGACTGCCTAACCTCTATGTTGCTAGAATGTACTTCCCACCAATAAATCTGAATTACTACTTACTAATTTCTGTGCTCCATCTTGGCTGCACTTAACTTAAATTAGTAGTCCCCTGGGCTGTGTTCTCTTAGCTCCTTTACAAGGCCGCTCTGCTTCTTTCTCTGGCACATTCCTCAGGCATCATCTTTCCCCCATCCTTACTCCTCAGCTGTCCCAAGCCCAGTAACCCTAAAGCCTGCCTCTGTCTCACCTTACTTTCTCAGCTATTGGCTGCTGGCAAATTTTTTTATTACCTTGAGTATTTCTTATATACATTGCGAGTGTTATTCCCTTTCCCGGTTTCCGGGCAAACACACCCCTTCCCCCTCCCCTTCTTTATGGGTGTTCCCCTCCCCATCCTCCCCCCCCTTGCCGCCCTCACCCCAACAATCTAGTTCACTGGGGGTTCAGTCTTAGCAGGACCCAGGGCTTCCCCTTCCACTGGTGCTCTTACTAGGATATTCACCTATGGGGTCAGAGTCCACGGTCAGTCCATGTATAGTCTTTAGGTAGTGGCTTAGTCCCTGGAAGCTCTGGTTGCTTGGCATTGTTGTACTTTTGGGGTCTCGAGCCCCTTCAAGCTCTTCCAGTTCTTTCTCTGATTCCTTCAACGGGGGTCCTATTCTCAATTCAGTGGTTTGCTGCTGGCATACGCCTCTGTGTTTGCTGTATTCTGGCTGTGTCTCTCGGGAGAGATCTACATCCGGCTCCTGTCGGCCTGCACTTCTTTGCTTCATCCATCTTGTCTAATTGGATGACTGTATATGCATGGGCCACATGTGGGGCAGGCTCTGAATAGGTGTTCCTTCTGTGTCTGTTTTAATCTTTGCCTCTCTATTCCCTGCCAAGGGTATCCTTGTTCCCCTTTTAAAGAAGGAGTGAAGCATTCACATTTTGATCATCCGTCTTGAGTTTCATTTGTTCTAGGCATCTAGGGTAATTCAAGCATTTGGGCTAATAGCCACTTATCAATGAGTGCATACCATGTGTGTTTTTCTGTGATTGGGTTACCTCACTCAGGATGATATTTTCCAGTTCTAACCATTTTGCCTACAAATTTCATAAACTCATTGTTTTTGATAGCTGAGTAATATTCCATTGTGTAGATGTACCACATTTTCTGTATCCATTCCTCTGTTGAAGGGCATCTGGGTTCTTTCCAGCTTCTGGCTATTATAAATAAGGCTGCTATGAACATAGTGGAGCATGTGTCTTTTTTTTATATGTTGGGGCATCTTTTGGGTTTATGCCCAAGAGAGGTATAGCTGGATCCTCAGGCAGTTCAATGGCTGCTGGCAATTTTATTTACCAATCAGAATTAACCAAATGCAGGTCCCCAGAAGTTACATGGAGACTTCCTGCAAAAAGTTTGGGGGGACCCAATTAGCATTAAAATACAAACAGCTACAGAAATATGCCAATATGTATTCAGTCCTATCTCTTATGTTTTATGTTTGAGTTTACAGTTTGGAATTTGTAGGTAAAAAGCTATAATTTAGAATGCTAAGCACTTTGAATCAAGCTGATGATTGACTGAAAATTATTTCAGTCTGGAAGGAAATACGGTAAAGTAATAAAGGTAACTGACGGAGGGAAAATGTCATTTCTTTAATCCTTGTAATGATGTGATTTCATTATGAAGCCTCACAGAAAGATTTATCCATGCATCCATTCAGCAAGTATCTGTGAGCTCTCTTTATATGTTAGTAAATCTGTATTTTGCATAACTTGCTCTATGCCACTCCTCATAATAGCTCTATGAGACAGAAATTATTAGCTTTCCTTTCAAAGAGTAAGGCAGGAATGAATGGAATTAAACAAAAAGGGCCAAAACATCTTTTAATCCATCTCAGGAATTTATTTCTAATCAACTATTCTTATTATCACTTTTTGTTCTGTTTACTTTTAAGTTTATTGATTAATTTTACACCAATAGCTCCTTGATGGATTTTTTTTAAAAGGATTTCCAATTTTCTATAAATCCAAAACTTAAGAATATTGACTGATCCACCTGCAAACCATGTAAATAATTAAAAAAAAATACACAGTGTTAGAGACAACCCATACTTTGAGATGAATAACTGTCTTTGGTATCGGTGATGATATTTGTTGTAAAAGTCATTGATTGCATAATTTTTAGATTTTTCACACAATTGTAAGTTCAAAAAAAAAAACAGTCCTGACTTCACCATATAGTAAACTGCTATTGTGTGTGTCTTTATGGAACTCAGTTTATATACATAGAAGTGCAAATCACTTGTAAAATTGCAGTTTTGTAGTCGAGAATGGCTTTTATCTGACTCCCTTGTTCAGTCTCCATGTACCACATATGCAGACATACAATCTTTTGCATTTTTTAAAAAGCAGATCCACTGGTTATTTAAAAAGGTCACCTTCCTAATTGGTATAATGAAGCCCAGCTGGTGAGCCAGTCTCTGCCTAGCTCAGGATTAGACCAGCAGGATCGGGGAGAGGAATGTGTTTAGTGAAAGAGAGAGATTCCCCTATGTGGTGTTTTATTTCTTGTGGTAGTAACTATAGTCACCAATATCTACTTTTGTTTAAGCAAGCATCTGTGAATGCTCAAGTGATTTATACTGGAACCTGTATCCTCATGCTAAACCAAAAAGTGGGCAGCTTATCATGGTGAATACAAAAGGAAGTAATTCATTCGTTGGTCTGAAATTTCTTCTCGCTTAATAAATGTCCCTTTAGGAGCAAAGCAAAACAACAAGGAATCATAGGAGATAGCTTGAGCAGAGCAGGGCTGTGCTGCCTGTCACCACAGGCTTATCTAACATCCCCAGAACTCTCGACAATTTTCCCCAGCACTCTCCACAACACTCCTTTGGATCTGGGTTTAGAATAATAAACCTTGCACCACAAATGTTAACTTTGTCTTAGAATAATTAAATAAATAAAAATTGCCATAATGCAGAACTCTCTGTTTTGCTCTGCCACATTTATGAGAACTGTTATGTAAGGATATGCATTTAGAGAGAAATGTGCTACTTGGTTTTAAATCATCCTTCATACTTCCAAATAGAGCCCTGCATCTACATCAGATAAAAATCTAACATTACCTGTTCACAATATGCTGAAGCAACACATTGTAGAACACCAGAAGATTCATTATCTTAATATTAATGTCAAAGTCCTTAAACAAGGTTGAAGATATGAGATGACACCACAATCTGTTTATGTGAAAATTTGTGATTTTTCTGTTTTTGAAAGTGCTTTACTAGTTTACTAGTGCTGTGGGCAAAATGCGAATGTGGCTAAGAGATGCAAAGAACCTTATAAAACAGAGTATTCTTCAAGAAGAGTTGTAAAATAAAGTAGTTCAAACAAACTTTCTTTTGTTCACTCAAGATTGACCGTCTTCTATTTGTGTTAATTTATGCAAAATCCTATGGTACATCATAACACAAAGAAACTGACTCTGAATAGAAACTTGGTTCGTTCTGTCCTGCAACAAAAAAGTAACAACTAAAAGATTAATATCTAAATTGTTTTCATCATCTTAAATATTTGTTAAAATTGTTCTTTATCCCTCTACTTCTTAATTGAAATTTTAAATAATTACCTCATTTAGAAAACATCTGATATGTGAATTCCAACGTTACTTTCACATAAACTGTATTTTTTTTTAAATGTGCGATGTAAAGGAATTGGGCTAAGATTTATAGCTCCTACAACAGTGGCATGTGCTATATATAAAACACAGTGGAGTATCACGTTAGCCCACACATTATGCAGAAGAAGTATACATGTATGTATAGTATGTATATATGATCTGGCATTCTTCAAAGGCCTGAAGAATCTTTTAAGGTAGTGGCTAGAGACCTTGCTGAATACCATATAGGTTGAAACCCTCTAAAGTCAGGACTTTAAAATAATAGAAGATAGTATACTTAAAAAAGCCTAATATTGACAATACCATTGCCCTCTTTACTGGGGTTTTAAGATATTTGGATGAGATAAGATCAGTCCAACATTCTATATTCATATGTGTCCTTTTAAGTGCACACAAGAGATAAAGAGAACAGTAAGTATAACAGACATCAGGATGTCTAAAAGGACTAGCAAAGGTTATATTCATGTAGTAGAACATGAGTAACAGGAAGCAGAAAAAAGGCAAGAAAGGTAAAGAAGGATAGACAATTGGAAATAACATACGGAATCCCTAATCAAGAAATTAATTTTAAATTAATATTTGTTACCAAAAGAAGCCTCATAAGTCTGCTCTAACAGAAATGTAACTGTACCCAAAACAAAATTGTAGTTTAGCAACAGAAAATTATAATGTAAGCATGTGAGGAAAAGTCTATTACATGCATGTAGGACTTAACTGCCAGTGATCTCTAGTGTTTGTTAATCATGCCACCTCTGCCAACATTGCCCATTAAGTTACCTAGACTTTGGTAAACAGAATATGGAAGATGAATGCTATACTCCACATGACAGGAAGTTATTCAAAGTACAAGCTGGATGTAGATGGTGCATACTTGTATTCACAGAATGCTCCAGAAGACCAGAAAAAGAAGTCTGTACTTTAGACCATAGCATGCTGTCTTCTCTCCTTCTCTTTCTCCATCAACTTCCCAGTATCTTCTCCACCTCTCTATCCCTTATCCCTCTGTCCCTCCCTAATGTTTTCCTTTCTTCTCTGTAGACATCACTAGTTTAGAATCCTCAGCTATCCTGTTATATGATGATAAGGAAGCCTGTGTGGAACAATCAGCAACAGTCAAGTGAATAGGCATGGAAGTCGATGACTGCAGACTTGGCTGACACATGTCTCTGTATTCTCATGAGCCACCATGAGCCATAGTCCTCCAGCTAAGATACAGTCACACTCCTGAGACAATGTTTGAGATGATAGATATTCATCGCTTTACATTTTAAAATTCAGAGTAATTTCTCACAGTGCAAAGACAATATAAAACATAAAAGAGACATACAATGTGTTCCATATGTAACAAAGTCAATGAACTCAAGAGACGTAAGATTCTGTAGTTGGTAAGTAAATTTTTCTGAACAAAGCATGCATGATGAAATGGATATAGAGAAGAGGAAGGGATATAATTAATGATAGAAGATTTTTTGTCAAAACTAAGTATTATAAACAAAATTCCATATTTAGTTATCATTCCTATATGAGTAGGTATAAGTTTACAGAGAGAAAACACAAATTGTGTGCACTGTTGAGATCAAACCCAGGAAAATTTGCCTGCCAGGCAATCATATTACCACTGAACTACATGGCCAGCAGAAAGAACAATTTTTAATTAATGCCAATTATGCATTTCTTCTGTTTACTAATTTTTCATTTGTTTGTCATTGAACATTTACACATTTTTTTACAATTTTCACACTATGTACTTTTTAAATAATTTATAACATTTCAGTTTGGTATCTCATCAATACATAGAGCCCTGAAGATTGCATCTTCCAAATGCTGCAGCAGTAATTTAGAAGATATTAAAAAGTGGTTTTCTTTTAGAGAAGACTATATGGAGTAATCTTATTGTTTCATTCATTCCAAATGATATTTACATATAGAAAATTATAGCATATACATATATTTTATTTTTTCACTCTTTTATGAAAAATAGATGTTTCACACAATATATTAAGGTTTACCTTCTCCAACTTTTCCCAGATGCTACCCACGTCTCCTCCCATACAAATCCAGTCACTCTCTCTGTCTACCTCTCTATCTCTCTCTGTGTCTCTTTGTTTTTGTCTCTGTCTGTCTCTGTCTGTCTCTGCTTCTCTCTCTCTCTCTCTCTCTCTCTCTCACACACACACACACACACACACACACACACACACACACACACACCATGCACACAGGCTTATATCTTTCAAAACCCATTTTAATAAGGATTCATAAATATTTCAGCCTCCCTTATAGCCCACCTATCAAAGGTACTAGAGAAAAATGGCTAATAGAACAAGAGGGATATGGACCTGTTTAGAAGTATTTCTTTGATGCAATTCCAATCTTTATTGTCTGCAGTCCAGTCCACTAGCAACACACTGAATACCAATCAGCAGCAGTGGCTCAATCCAGAAGAAACTTTAAGGCACAGTGAATCAGCTCAAATCCAGTGAAGCATCTAGAAGCATCTGGAACACCACCAGAAGTTTTTTGGTACATTTCTATGAAGTCACAAGTGAAGGTCCAAAAAGAAAGCAAGAGGAACCAAAGCCAGAGTGTCACCTGCTGTCTGTTGGGTTATACTTACACTCTTCCAAACATCATGTGTCCTCTCTAGTACCTGCTCCAGCAAGCCATCACTCACCATTTCACCAAGCAGCTTCCCGAAAAACATCACATGTCTGTTCTCAACAAAAACATTCTCTCATGTGACTGCTTCAGCAAAACATCCTCTCATAAGACAGCTTCCAGAAAAACATCACATGATGCAATTGAGTCTCCAATGAAACCAGAAATTCCCACTTCATATACATGTGTGCACATACACGTACAAACACATTTTAAATTACATAGTATTAGCAGCACTAGGAATGGGAATGGAATCAAAAATATAGAATAAACCTAAGTAACTAAGATCTACCATCTTTTATGCCATAATTTCCAAATTAGTTCTATGATTATGGTACTACTGATTTTCTCATAAAACTAGGACTATTTAAATTAAGCACATTACATGACTAAATGAATTAAGTCTTCCAAAATATATCACAGCAGTAGACACAAAATAACAGATAAAACAATAATTGCATGAGAATAAGGGTGAACCCAAAGGAAGACAAGGATGAGGCAGCTGGACATGTAGCCTTTGTACAAGATCATGAGTCTGAGATAAAGTGAGGGAATAAGAGTGGAGGAGAGGTAAAGGAGGATGAAGGAAGGAATGAGTGAGAGGATGATAAGAAGAGGTGGGATCGAGGTGGCAATCACTAAAGGTGTGAACAGGAAAGATATTTTCTGACATTTGTGTTTGGTAATTTTGACAGAGTGCAGTAACTTTGTTGGCTTTACAGCTATGTCTAGCATAGAACGTGTCCTCAGTCTTGTTCACTGTAAAAACTGAGCTGTGCAGGAGAAAGAAGATCACTGGCTCCAATGCCAGACATCTTTCTACTCAAACTATGACTCATTGATTATATCATTAAATTTAATAAATCAAAACTTCATCTACACAAAAACATGAGCAATATTGATTCCACAGGTGACTGCTTTAAAGTGTTTATAAACTGCTCAGCTGTGTGCTATAAAGACAAAGCATGCTCTTTTAAATAATCTTGTAGTGCAGTGTGAATTTCATCTTAAGTATAATGTTAAGTCTTATTTTCATTTTCCCCATTTTAATATTTTGACAATTTCTTGCAGTCATTCGAAGAACTGTGCTCAGGTTCATGCCTGGTATTCTCTCATCACCTCCTGCTGACCATTTTCTCCCGTATAATTCTATTTTTACGTGTTTTAGGTGATTTTTATGCCTGTGCATCCATGATTGCAATGGTCATGTTGTATGTATGTGTATCCACGATTGCAATGGTAATGTTGTATGTGTGTGCCTCCATGATTGCAATGATCAGGTGTATGTATATGTATCCACGATTGCAATGGTCATGTTTTATGTGTGTGTATCCATGATTGCAATGACAATGCTGTATGTGTGTGCCTCCATGATAGCAATGGTCATGTTGTATATATGTGGATCTATGATTACAATGGCCATGCTGTATGTGGATTCATGATTGCAATGGCCATGTTTTCTCTAAAGGACAAGATTTCATAAAGTTGTTCACCATTCTGCTACTATTATAGTCTTTCTACCCTCTCTTCCTCAGAGTTTCCTGAGCCGTGAAGCAGATAATATAAATGTCCCCTTTAGGGTGGAAAATACAAAAATCATTGTTCCTCAGCACTTTGGCCAGTTATCAGTCTCTACATTAACAGCAACTGTTTTCATTATTGTTCTCTTACTGTGAAGAGAAACCATGGCCAAAGCAACTCTTGTAAAATAAAGGATTCAAACAGGATGCTTGCTTACAGTTTGAGAGGGCTAGTTCATGATCACTGTGATGGAAAGCAGACGGATATGACACTGGAGCAGTAGCTTAGAACTTTACAATCTGACACACGGAAAGCCACTGGGCCTCGCATGGGCTTCTGAAGCCTTAAAGCCAGTTATACACCTACCCCAACAAGGTCACACCTCATATTCCTTCCAAAACAGCTCCTCTAATTAGGGAAAAGGCATTCAGACCTATGAGCCTCTCGGGGTCATTCCCATAGCTGTTCACTGCAAAAAGCCTCTCTGACCAAAGCTGAGGGCAACCCTTGTCTATATGTAAAAATAAATGCTTAGAAAGTAGCTGGAGATATATATATATATATATATATATATATATATATATACACACACACACACATATATATATATATACATATCTCAAGGCATCAGTAGTAGATGTCCCACTATGAACTATAACCACAATAACCATCATCATTCAGTCACTTTTCTAGTTCCAGGAATGTCTCTTCTCTATCAAGAGGGCTTCAAATTGAATTTAAAAGCAGATAGTTATGCACTACGTATCATATCTTTGTTGCATCAGTGGACATATCTTGACTTTCAGGTTGATGTAGTTACACTACAGATTGACTTGGAGTTCACTGATGGCCTTACTCATCATGAATAATAGACAAAAGGAAAAACTTCTAACTCATTTATAGCTTAATTTGTCTGTGTCCTTTATCCAAAGTATGTGATATCTTCATCAACAGAGTCTTACCGTCTCTAGTTCAAGTGATAATCCAAAAGTAGGGCTAATAGTCTGCATTGTTCTAAAAGCCTATAAGGTCTCTCTGAACAATCACCCATATCGAGGTATACCTCAATTAACACAGAGAACATTACCCTACCATGCAAAATATCTCTGTTCAAACTCATTTTTTAAACAAATTATATGTTCTAGTTATCTTACAAAATAGTAAGTTTCAATAGGACATTTTCATAGGTCTGTACCCTTTCCCCCCATCCTTTTTAAATCCTTTCATGGTTTTCTCTCTTCCCAATTTCATATCATAAAAATGCAATATTGTCACTACTACTTTAATAACTGTGTACAAGATTCTTACTATTCATAGTTGTAAAGCTGAATAAAGCCACCACTAACAAGAAGTAGTAACTGCTAACTTTTGCCTCAGGAGCCTCTATACTCCCTGGTAGCCCATATCAAAAATATTTTGTTAATTAAAATATATGTCTATTTGCCAATGTTATCATAAAAACATCTGTTATTCCTATGGAACTTCCAATCCTCCTTTCTGACAGAGCACAGGTAAAGAGTAATCTTGTTACTTAGGATTCCATGGTTCCAGATTCACCTACTCACTAAAATATGTTCATAGCCCCCACTTCAATAATTATAGTACATCTATGATGACATATGCAGTATGACAAAACAGTATCACATGAAGCTTCTGTTCTTTATTGAGATTGAATAACATATTCTAATTTGTGTTTTATTTTTATACTATGTAGTAGAGTCCATTTGGTGTTACATTGTTTTACTATTCTAAGAATTATTACTCTTTAGCCTAGGCTAGCCTAAAATTCATAATCATCCTGTGCCAGTCTCCAAAGGATGGTGCTATTACAAGTGTGAAGCTTTTCCCTTTTCCAACTCTGGGATCAATGTTGACTGCCTGTCTTTCCCAAGAAAAAGAAATATGACCCCCTTCTTAGGATATTCTAGGTTGAACCTTAGGTGACACTTTGAACTTACATTTTTAATGTGATTTGAATTTTACTCTCTGGATAGAGTTGTTCTAAAGCCATGAACTAAAGTTAATAAAGAGAGGAAAAAAGAAAATATTCACCTGTTATTGCTTAATATCTCTTAACATAAATGGACTCAATTCCACAATAAAAAGACATAGACTAAAAAGACTGTGTATGTAAAAAGGACCCAGCATTTTGCTACATACAGGAAACGTACCTCAGTGACAAAGACAGATACTATCTCAGAGTAAAAGGCTAGAAAACAATTTTCCAAGCAAAGGGTCCCAAGGAACAAGCTAGAGTAGCCATTCGAATATTGGGTAAAATTGACATCCAACCAAATATTATCAGAAAAGATAAGGAAGGAGATTTCATATTCATCAAAGGAAAATCTACCAAGATGAACTCTCAATACTGAATATCTATGCTCCCAAAAGAATGTATGTTCCTCTCACCCCTCATGGTACCTTCTCCAAAACTGACCATATAATTGGTCACAAACAGGCCACAACAGATACAAAAAGACTGAAATAATCCCATGCATTTTATCAGATCAATATGGAATGAGGCTGGTCTTAAATAACAAAATGACAGAAAGCCCACATACACATAAAAATTGAACAATGCTCTACTCAATGATAACTTGGTCAAGGAAGAAATAAAGAAATTAAAGACTTTTCAGAATTTAATGAAAATGAAGAAGGCACAACATACCCAAACATGGGATACAATGTAAGCAATGCTAAGAGGAAATTCATAGCCCTGAATACCTCCAAAAAGAATGGAGAGAGCATACATTAGCAACTTGACAGCATACCTCAAAGCTCTAGAACAAAAAGAAGCAAATACACCCAAAAGCATTAGAAGACAGGAAACAATCAAACTCAGGGCTGAAAACAACCAAGTAGAAACAAAAAGGAATATACAAAGAAGCATCGAAACCAGGAGCTGGTTCTTTGAGAAAATAAACAAGATTGATAAACTCTTAAAGAAATAGAAGCAGTTCTTAAAAGTCTGCCAATCAAAAAATCCCCAGCACCAGAAGGGTTTAGTGGATAATTCTATCAGACATTCAAGGAGATCCAATACCAATACTGTCCAAATTGTTCTACAAAATAGAAACAGAAGAAACACAACACAATTTGTTTCTGAAGCCACAATTATGCTTATACCTAAACCACACAAAGACCCAACATAGAAAGAAAACTTTAGACCATTTTCCCTTATGAATACCAATGCTAATATACTCAATAAAATTCTCACAAACAAAATCTAAGAACACATCAAAATGATCATCCATCATGATCAAGTAGGCTTCATTCCAGTGAGGCAGAGATTGGAATATATGGAAATTCATCAACATAATCCACTATAGAAACAAACTCAAAGATAAAAAACCACATGATCATCTCATTAGATGCTGAGAAAGCACTTGACAAAATTCAATACCCATTCATGTTAAAAGTCTTGTAAAGATCAGGAATTCAAGACTCATACCCAAACATATTAAAAACAATGGATTTAACCAGTATACGGCAAACTTGTAGCCAATATCAACCTAAAGGGAGAGAAACTTGAAGCAATCCCACTAAAATCAGGGACTAGTCCATTCTTTCCCTACTTATTCAATACAGTACTTGAAGTCCTAGCCAGAGCAATCAGACAACGAAAGGAAGTCAAAGGGATACAAATTGGAAAAGAAGTCAAAATATCACTATTTGCAGATGATATGATAGTATACGTAAGTGACCCCTAAAGTTCTACCAGACAACTACTAAGTCTGATAAACAACCTCAGCAAATTGGCTGGGTACAAAAATTAATTCAAACAAATTAGTAGTCTTTCACTACTCAAAGGAGAAACAGGCTGAAAAAGAAATTAGGAAAATGACATCCTTCACAATAGTCAAAAATAACATAAAATACCTCGGTGTGACTTTAACCAAGTAAAAGGTCTGTATGATGAGAATGTCAAGTCTCTGAAGAAAGAAATTGAAGAAGACCTCAGAAGATTGAAAGACCTCCCATGCTCATGAATTGGCAGAATTGATATAGTAAAAATGGCCATTTTGCCAAAAGTAATCTACAGATTCTGTGAAATTACCATTAAATTTCCAACTCAATTCTTCATAGAGTAAGAAAGAGCAATTTGCAAATTCATTTGGAATAACAAAAAATTGCAGGATAGCACAAACTATCCTCAACAATTAAAGAACTTCTGGGGTAATCACCAACTCTCTCCTCAAGCTGTATTACAGAGCAATAATGATAAAAAAAAAACCTGTATGGAATTGGTACAGAGAGAGGTAGGTAGATCAATGGAATAAAATTAAAGAAGCAGAAATGAACCCACACACCTATGGTCACCCGATCTTTGACAACAGAGCTAAAATCATTCAGTGGAAAAAGATTGCATTTTCAACAAATGGTGCTTGTTCGACTAGAGGTCAACATATAGCAGAAACCAAATTGACCCATTTTTATCACCCTGTACATAGGTTAAATCAAAGTGGATCAAGGACCTCAACATAAGACCAGGTACACTCAGACTAATAGAAGAAAAATTGGGGAAGAGCTGCAAACACATGGGCACTGGGGGAAATTTTCTGAATAAAACACCAATGGCTTATGCTCTAAGATCAAGATTCGACAAATGAGACCTCATAAAACTCTAAAGCTTCTGTAAGGCGAGGATACTATCATTAGGACAAAATGGCAACCAACATAATGGGAAAAGATCTTTACTAATCCTATATCCAACAGAGGACTAATATCCAAACATACAAAGAACTCAAGAAGTTAGACTCCAGAGAGCTAAATAACCCTATAAAAATTTGGGTACAGAACTAAACAAAGAATTCTCAGCTGAGAAATAAAGAAATGTTCAACATCCTTAGTCATCAGGGAAATCAAAACAACCCTGAGATTCTACCTCACACCAGCCAGAATGGCTAAGATAAAAAATTCAGGTGACTACAGATGCTGATGATCATGTAGATAAAAAGAAGGACTCCTCCATTGTTGG
Organism: Rattus norvegicus; assembly: GCF_021556685.1. NCBI lineage: Eukaryota > Metazoa > Chordata > Mammalia > Rodentia > Muridae > Rattus > Rattus norvegicus. The sequence goes on along the minus strand of NC_141551.1, from coordinate 8,652,256 downwards.
TGGGATTGCACGTTGGTACAACCACTACTACCTGAGGACTCAGCTATATAATCCTGGGCAAGTTCCCAAACGATGTTCCAAAATATAACAAGGACACATGCTCCACTATGTTCATAGCAGCCTTATTTATAATAGCCAGAAGTTGGAAAGAACCCAGAAACCCTTCAACAGAGGAATGAATATCAAATGTGGTACTACTCTGCTATCAAAAACAATGACTTCATGAGATGTATAGGCAAATGGATTGAACTCAAAAATATCATCCTGAGTGAGGTAGCCCAATCACAAAAAATACACATATTATGCACTCACTGATAAGTGGATACTAGCCCAAATGCTGGAATAACCCAAGATACAATCCACAGAGCACATGAAGCTCACCTGAGATTTCACCTCACACCACTGAGAATGGCTAAGATCAAAAACTCAGGTGACAGCAGATGCTGGAGAGGATGTGGAGAAAGAGGAACACTCCTCCATTGTTGGTGGGGTTGCAGACTGATACAACCATTCTGGAAATCAGTCTGGAGGTTCCTCAGAAAATTGGACATTGAACTACCTGAGGATCCAGCTATACCTCTCTTGGGCATATACCCAAAAGATGCCCCAACATATAAAAAAGACACGTGCTCCACTATGTTCATAGCAGCCTTATTTATAATAGCCAGAAGCTGGAAAGAACCCAGATGCCCTTCACATAAAGACACACATGGTATGCACTCATTGATAAGTGGCTATTAGCCCAAATGCTTGAATTACCCTAGATGCCTAGAACAAATGAAACTCAAGATGGATGATCAAAATGTGAATGCTTCACTCCTTCTTTAAAAGGGGAACAAGAATACCCTTGGCAGGGAATAGAGAGGCAAAGATTAAAACAGACACAGAAGGAACACCTTCAGAGCCTGCTCCACATGTGGCCCACACATATACAGCCATCCAACTAGACCAGATGGATGAAGCAAAGAAGTGCAGGCTGACAGGAGCCGGATGTAGATCGCTCCTGAGAGACACAGCCAGAATACAGCAAATCCAGAGGCGAATGCCAGCAGCAAACCACTGAACTGAGAATAGGACCCCCGTTGAAGGAATCAGAGAAAGAACTGGAAGAGCTTGAAGGGGCTCGAGACCCCTTATGAACAACAATACCAAGCAACCAGAGCTTCCAGGGACTAAGCCACTACCTAAAGACTATACATGGACTGACCTTGGACTCTGACCTCATAGGTAGCAATGAATATCCTAGTAAGAGCACCAGTGGAAGGGGAAGCCATGGGTCCTGCTAAGACTGAAACCCCAGTGAACTAGACTGTTGGGGGGAGGGCGGCACTGGGGGGAGGGTGGGGAAGGGAACACACACATAAGGAAGGGGGGGGAGGGGAATGTTTGCCCGGAAACCGGGAAGGGAATAACACTCGAAATGTATATAAGATCGCTTCTCGGCCTTTTGGCTAAGATCAAGTGTGAAATGTATATAAGAAATACTCAAGTTAATAAAAAAAAAGGTTTATGTTATCATAGAATTGCTTTAAGACAGTGTATCACTCGAGCCTAGGTTATCCTAGGATCCACAATTCTTGTCTGTCAGCCTCTTGGATTGTGGGATTACAAGTGTAAGACTTCTCCCTCTGCTCCAGAGACCACTGTACGTGTTTTTGTCACCATCTGAGTCAAGTATTTTCTACTTCTTTAATAACACATAATTCCCAGCATTGCTCAGATAGCTGTATTTTAAAAAAAAACAACCCTTCTCAGAAAATATCTCATTCCATTTTATAATACTCAGATATTTACAAAGCTGTTTGGGAGATAAATAAGAAGCAGTTAATGTCAATGAGCCATCTCGACTAAACTTTTATAAGGAAAAGAATCTTGATCTTTCCTTTCACCTGACCTTTTTGTGTAAGAGACACTTCCAAATTTTATACTGCTTCATTTCCAGACCAAGTGAAAAATAAACACTAAAAAATCAAATTAACCATTTAACAAATAAAGTTTTAAAATCCTTGATTGTAATTGTCTTCTGTCATTTGTTATCAATTAGGTTTCATCAATAAACCTGAAGATCCATTAGAAATAATTCCAACAAACATTTGCATGATTTACTCTGGAAGTTAACCTATGCTAAAAGAGTTACATGTGCACTGAAGTGGGGTGTCTAGTGGGACCAGAGAGCACAGAGTAATGGAACAAGCTCCTGAAACATGAAGAAGAAATGAAGGAGGACAGGAGAGAGGGAAGAAGGCAGGGAGGGAAGGGAAATTCAAGATTTTCCTTCTAATCCCTCATCATAGAACTCTACCTGGCAATTAAAAATTCTTGGATTTAACCTTCATCTTTACCATTTATTAATCTTACAAATATAAACATGTTTTTAAACATATTCTTATAAATAAGCCTTCAGCTGTATTTTCTTTGAAGTAAACAGCACTCACAACTTTCTGTAGAAGGAGGTAAATAAATTACAGTCATGGAAATGCAAATGTATTATAAAAACAGCCAACAGATATGAAACTATGCGGTGTTATTTTCTTATGAGTTCTATGATAAAATAATAACCAGTAAGGATATAAAAATCTTCCACTAAGTTGAAATAGTCAATTATTGCACTAATCTATTACAATTTTTACCAAATATAAACCCATAAATCTTATTAAGCTTAAGTGTATGTAGGCAACAAGATTTATTTTCACATGTAAACCTTAGGTTTCATGGCCAATTCTTTTTTTTTTTTATTAACTTGAGTATTTCTTATATACATTTCGAGTGTTATTCCCTTTCCCGGTTTCCGGGCAAACATCCCCCTCCCCCCTCCCCTTCCTTATGGGTGTTCCCCTCCCAACCCTCCCCCCATTGCCGCCCTCCCCCCATAGACTAGTTCACTGGGGGTTCAGTCTTAGCAGGACCCAGGGCTTCCCCTTCCACTGGTGCTCTTACTAGGATATTCATTGCTACCTATGGGGTCAGAGTCCACGGTCAGTCCATGTATAGTCTTTAGGTAGTGGCTTAGTCCCTGGAAGCTCTGGTTGCTTGGCATTGTTGTACTTTTGGGGTCTCGAGCCCCTTCAAGCTCTTCCAGTTCTTTCTCTGATTCCTTCAATAGGGGACCTATTCTCAGTTCAGTGGTTTGCTGCTGGCCAATTCTTAATCTTTTCTTGACAGATATATTTGTTTTCATCAATTGCTAATTTTTAGAGCAATCATTTGCAATTGTGTAATCGAAATTTCCTATAATTTTTAAAGAAATAAGGGTTGTTATTTGACAAGCAAATAATTGGCAGGATTTAAGTAGGTTACCAATTGTTATATGTCCATAAAAATAGAGCTAAGGGCTTGTGGGTTCTGACACTGTTCTTGGCAGAATTTCCACAATAGTATTCATAATTATGAATTGTTAGCGGTAGCTCTATGTTCAAAATATGGGCTTAGAAAAAAATACTATGTTTCCAAGAACATAAAATTATTTATAAATCCAAAAGGATCATAAAAAAATGAAACAATTTTAGGTTAGGCACATTCATGTGTACTTTACAATGACTGTAATTATCTGCTAGAAAACCAGCTTCAGGTCAAAAATATTATTAGATTTTTAAAGGTTACCATAATGTTTTCACCTTGTTTTCTTTATTTTTTCCATTTCTTAATACTATTAGAATAGCTTTGATGTTTATACCCATAAGTGTCCAAATTAGATGTTTTTCAAGAAAACGTCTATTCTTGGCTCATCTCAAATTTTAGTAAGCCATCTTCCCTATTCCACCTGTGCTTTGGCATTTAGAGAAAAATATATTGCTGAAGAATCCTAGCAGGAAATAGTTCTTCAAGACAGCACATTACAGAATGATGTGAAATTAGTCTTCTGAGAAAGGCTTTGTAAAGGGAAGGCACGGGAGAGGAAATGTTCTTTTATGGTTAATCAAGTTGTTTCAATAGCTGGATTCAATGCATATTTCAATAAAGTCTAAAATCGTGCCCTTAAACAGATATTATTTGATTTCCCAAGAGATTATTTCTAATAGGTCTGTATTTTTAGTAGAATGGCCATTCTATTCAAAACTGATATATTTCAGAATATATCTAATTAATACACATCTGTTCTGTGCACCTTTATCATCCTTCTTACTCTGACAAGGCATTTCTCTACCTACAAAAGTTCACAATTGACAGTATGAATTGGTATTAACTTTAAAAGTGGGGTTGAGTGGCGCACAGCAGACAGCTTGGTGAGTTAAAATGGTAAGTCAAATAATAAGGACCTGGATTTGAATCCTCAGCACCTACATTAATGCTGGGTATAGGAGAAGGTGCCAATAGTGGAGGAAGGATGATTCCTGGGATTGCTGCTGGCCTGCCCTTGTAGCCTAATTTATGAAAAGTTAGACTCTGTAAGATGGAGGTCAGCTGGGGAAAGGGCTCAGTGAGTACTGTAGCTATGCAAGTACGCATCCCTAAGTCAAACTCCAGAATCCACGAAAAAATCTCGGCCATGTTCCTGTCATATATGCACTGAGGTAGCAGAAACAGGCAGCTTCATGGAACTCACTGTTCAGATCATCAGGCAACTTAGGCAAATTACAGGTAATAGGAGAGAAGCTGTCTCAAATGCAAAGTGGAGAAGAGAATGAGAAAGGTACACAACATTAAGCTCTGGCCTTTGCGCACACGCACGCACGCACAAACACACACACACAAGTATAACTGCATACCCATTCACTTACACACATACACATCTACACATGAGATTGTATATAAAAATATATGATACATAAAGACACAAACAACATACACCAAGTATCTATAGATCAATGATAGATGAAGGTAGTAATGATAGATAGATAGATAGATGATAGATAGATAGATAGATAGATAGATAGATAGATAGATAGATGATAGATAGGTATTAGGTGATAGATGATATGATTTAGAGATAGAGAGCTACATAAATAGAGACAAAGATAGAGCATAGATAGAGACATATATATATATATATATATATATATATATATATATATATATATAGAGAGAGAGATGGTATTCATGTTATAGAAAGCAATTGAAGTGGACACCTAATGTTGACCCTTGGCCTCCACTTGCACACAGAAATGAAGTTGATTGTTAACAATCAATGTTTATATTATAAAAAGGCACCAGGACATATTCTTTCTTCATTCTTATTTAAGATGTTCATTTTATTTTATTTCTTTGGCTCTTGAGACATCTACTTGAAGTAACAGTAAGCAAAAGCAGGAGGATAGGAAGCATAGACGGCTGTATGGGTCTTAGAAACAGACAGCACTTGATTTTGCAGCACATGTAATGATGGATAACAGAAGACACTCTGGTTTTGTGAATTAAATAAGAAAAGTGAAGTCAGTCCTTTTAAAATCTCTGAATACAAACTGTTCACCCAATTAAGAAAGAGCATTCACTTTCAGGCAAGCTTGTAGGAAGGGACAGATAATTGCAGCTGTCTATGTCAACCTTGCAAAAAGCTTTCCAAAATTATTAAGCATTCAGAAATTTTGTTCAGCCTGCAAAATTTTCATCAACTGTACTCGCACTTATTAAAACCACTCCTTGGCCATTTTCACCCACTCTTAGAATCTTCCATTTCATTAATTCAACACCTGGCAACCACTTTCTTGAAAAAGATAATAATTTTTTTCAGCAACATAAATTTCCATCAAAATCAAAATGAAGGATGCTAGAAATCTGTCCCAGGGTATATTAAGTTTCCCTCAGGACTATGTCAAAAACGTTATTAAAATAGCCATCCTTTTCATATTTTTTCATGCTTTTACTACATATGCCATGAAACAGATTGCTCACAGATTGTCAGTGAAATGATCATTTACTTTGGTATCATATAGATAGAGTGCATAATTAATATGTGATTTGAAGCTCTATTCCCCAATTGCTAGGACTTTTCATACAATTTAGAGTGTTTTTCATGGTTCAACCATATTCAGGAAGGAGTTGTATGGAATCATAAAAAAGTATAAACAAATACCTTCCCATATTGCCTCATGCACACTTTCCTGATGTCCCACGGAGACTGGAGAGTTTCCACTGTGGTACCCTTGGAGAGTTGGATCACGTGCTTTCCTCATTTGTTGTGCTTGGGGCTTTATTCCTCATAGAATTTCCATGTGTTTGTGCTTCTGGGCACACTCTGTCCAGAGACTGACATATATCAATTGCTACAGGAATAACTAGCAGACTTCAATCCAATGCCAGTGTCACCCTGAAAAGGTAATTCAGTTCTCTTATATTTCCCCATCTGTATTTCCCACATCAATTTGGAAGCTAAACTGAGCCAGAAAGGACTAGACTTCCTCTTACTGCAAATCATAAACTTTAAAAAAGAACCAGGGCCCATGGCAATGGCTTTGAAACTGGCTTTGGTTCAGTAGCCACTGTGTGTTATTTTATTCTCTAACTCTTAGTGCCAAGCAGACTCCTACTGGGGCCTGGCACAGTCCTCTGGGTATCCCTGTGCATAACATTTAAAATTCACACTCTGTCCTGCCCATTACCCATTGCTGGAAACAATTTTTATCCCAGAGAATGCAGCAAACTAGAGTAATGACAAATCTTCTCCTTCCAACTGGAAGTGAAATCTGAAAGAAGCTTTGGTCACCATTTCTAAAGAGATTACAGAAGAAGGCACTCCCAAGACTCTTTAGCAATTAATTTCATTGGTGCCAAAGCCCTTAGGAAAAGTCAAGCTTCTGGCAGGTGCTATGCAGAGGTCAAGTCAAGGACAGCTTCTCACACAAATCTTGCATAATGTGTGAGATGATATTGGATAGTAACCATGGAGCTGATAATGATGATGGTAGCTGAAATCATATTCTTCTGTGGAGAACTAAGATGAGCTCCTATACTTTAGCATGTGGACAGAATACATGTGTACCTTGGAACCAACATATTTCGTAGCTCTGTCTTTGTAAGAAATCCATTTTAAAATGTTTCTGTTAGTCACTTCACATGGTAGTTGTATAGTAATGTACAAAGTAACTTTAGGTCTGGTGGCATAAAGAAAGTACATTTGAATACAGTTGAGAGCAAAGGGCACTCAGTATATTGAAAAGATGACAAAAGCTTTTCAATACTTTGGGTAAGAAATTCTATTGAATATTCTCCTACTTGAAATGCAGATCACTATGTGACAAATATTACAAAATAAAGAACACTCAAAGATTTAAACACAATAAATCATACCCCTGCTCTGTGAATAGCTACAACCAATTTGAAGGTACATTGCTATTATAAATAAGCAAAGTGTACAACTGGTGAACCTGATTTCATCTTTCCTTGAGCCTGGTGTAATTGTGTGTGTGTGTGTGTGTGTGTGTGTGTGTGTGTGTGTCTGTCTGTCTGTCTGTCTATATATGTGCGTTCATATTGGGTAATGCTCGTGTGTGTCTATGCTTGTGGAAGCAAGAGATCAATCCCAACCTATTTTGTCTTGAAGACAAGGCCTCTTCACTGACCTGAAGTGCGTATTAGGCCATGCTGGCTGTCAGTGAATTACAAGGATATGTGTGTCTCCTGCCTCCCAGTATCATGAATACAAGCATTTGTGCCCTTGACCAGCTTTATTACTTGGCTTCCAGGGATCAAACTGAGAACCTCGTGCTTGTAGTAGCAAACACTGTATGGAATGAGATTCCTCACCTGCTCTCTCTTGCACTTTTTTTAATGGCTTAATCATGGTTTCTTCCCCTGTGCACTTTTTGGGACCTAAAAATGTTCAGAAAATACTCTTTGGAGGGTTGTTGTGAGGGGCAAGAAAAACTTTACAGACTTTGGGCCATGTTCAATTTTGCTGTATCACATAACCCATTCCTTTGCCACCAAAAGCTGCCAAAAATGATCCCTCCTACCTTCAGGAGGGGTGTCACATGGCAAGATCAGCAGCAACCTTGTTCCTCAGAGGCCAGCTGCTGAGTGGGTTATTTCTGGTAGCAGCATGAAACAGGAGGCAGGGATTGCCAGAGCTGATTAAGGAAAGGAAGTGCCAAGAGAAATGGTACACAACAGCTGGAAAACATGGGAGAGGTTCCGATGTGTGAGCTGGAAGGCTTTTCATAAGGTTCCTTAATATCAAAGGCAAAGCTGAGCTCTGAGTCTTAAGAGAAATAAAGGAATAACAGGCGATGACAACTATAAAACTTCCCTTCCAAGAAACCACTGTGACAGATGTACAGTGGTAAGGTCTCTTATGCTTCCAGAATATCCTAACCCTGTGAACTGAACATATTCTGATTGTTGTAGACATCTTCAATGTCTACCTCCATCAGGAACGATGACTGCCCAGGCAGTAGAGAAGCAGCAGGAAATCTAGAACCTTATAAGAGGTTGGTACATACATCACAGAGCCATAAACATTCAGGAAGTAGAGACATATCATCCTGATTTACAGTCCTAGAGCTGGGAGTGAGTTCAGAATCTCAATGGATCTATGGACCTCAGCCTATGGCTAGCATGTGACAGAAAATCCAGACTGACACACACAAACTTATAAATGTACACAGACACAACTCTGCACACAGAGACAATTTATTTTAATAGAAATCTGACTGAGTCTTTAATATTTATTTATTATTCTTTCTCTGAAAATCTGGCCTAGGATTTTATAAGTATACAATGCAGTTTTTAGATATCTGTTGCCCTCTGACTGTGGCCATTTGCAGGTGCTTTAATGAGCCAGCAATCATAGTAATAGTTCAGTTGTTGGGACACCAACTGCAGCCAAAAGTAAGGACATTAAGGACTCTAGTGTTTGCAGCAGAGTTAACTATAGCTTGGGATTTCCAATCCAGAGGAAACCTACTTGAAGAACTCATGGAACTGGATGGTTGAATGTTCTGCTTGAGGAAGCTTAACAGTCAGCTTCTCGATAGTTCTCTCTGTCTGATCATGTCAGATGAAGGAAAAGCATAATGTTTCTTCAAGGAAGAGTGTGACAGTCGGTGGATGAATTTTCACACACAGCTAGTCTGTACTACATTACCGTACTTGTTAGAGGAAGTATGCCTAAGGCCCATCATGACTCAATCTGTTGTCATTTGTTTTTCTGCAGTGGAAAGCAACAGAGATCTAAGTTAAGATGTCAGCTGACCCATGTCCCTGCTGTGTATATTTGAGGGGCAGACTATTCTCACTTCTTCCAATCCTGGATGTTACTAGGGAGCACCTTAAATTTGGGCTGCATGACTTCAATCACTGTGTTCATTTTCAACTGACTTTCTTCCCTCTATCTCTCTAAGCCACACATTCAAATTTTCCTCTTGTTTTAAAGATAGCAGAGATTAAAAGCCCTGCCTAACTGAGTGCTTCCATTTAAACTTCATTGGTATGCAAAAACTTTATTATAAATAAGGTTATATTCACAAACTGGTGAGTGATCTTATATGTAGTTTGTTTCTAAAAATGGCTGAGTAGGGCAGACAAGGGGAGAGGAAATAAACTAATCATTTATTGAAATAAATGAAATAAACCAACATATTACCTCAGTCAAGAGAAGATAATCAAGACTAGGCTTTGGTGTAGCATAGGGCAGAACAAAACATATTTACACATACACATGTGTTTTTCTGAATATATATTATATATAATCAGAAATGCAAAAATAGATATTTTTTGTTTTTTTAATAGACCATGTTGTAATTGATTTGGTGGCTTAGAGTGTCCTTCAATTGCATGTCAGAATTCTTATTAAATCTTGATTATAATCAAAATATTTGGGGCATTCAGATGTAGAAATATCAGCCTTTTGTGGTTTGAAATCTAGAGACATATTGCTTTGAACTTTCCTTATTTGTGCAGACTTCTTTTTCATTAAGAGTGATGTCAAGGGATGGAGGAGATAGTACACAATCAGTAAAGTGCTTGCAAGATGCCCATGCAAAAATGCCTGGCTTGGTGTCTTGTGCTTATACCTTAGTGCTAAGTAGAAAGGAGCTGCAGGAGCATTCAGCTCTTTGACCAGCCAGGCTAACCTCATTGATGAGCTACAGCCATTAACAGGTTTCATGTGAATGAAGATGTGGACCATTCCATAGAGAATTACCAGAAGCTGTTCTCTGAACTCACACACACAAGTGTCAGTACACTCACACACTATTAGAAAAAGAGATAGCACACTTTCTGAGATAATATGGTTGTTGTACAGATGATTTTGAACCCCACAGATGAGAAACTGTACAATGTAACAGAAAGGAAAAGGACTAAAGCAGAGGCCACACTATTTAGTTTCATAATGGTTGGGACAAAGACAGGAATGCACAGTATATGCTTGTATCCAAAAGATAAAGATGGCCCCTAAATCTTAATCCCTCATGTGACTAGAAATATGTAAAGCAGTAACAGGCAACTCTAAGCATTATTTTACCTTCACTTAAGTTGTTTCTGCCTCCCTGTGGAATATTTTGCCTCAAAGATCTGAACAAAGATTTCACTTCAACTCACTGCAATCAAAGTGCCAGTGCCCTGTCATATATACACATTCACACACACACACACACACACACACACACACACACACACACACACACACACACATTACATATATATACATATATATATGTATATATATAATATCCATCCTCAAATCAAATCCATCTTGTTTCAAAAGTTAGGTTTAAAATTAGGAATTTAAAACCTGTCTACCATGTAAGTTATTATTAACCTGAAATAAGCTATACCTCCAAATTCATGTTATTTAAAGAATTTGAAGTCGTGCATATAAGTGACATCACATAGAATGAGAAATTTGTACTTAAATATTTAGGAGCGTGTGAGAGTTTATGTAACAGCAATTAAAGAAAAATAGTGAATGGACTTTAAATAGAGCAAGGAGAGCTGGAACATGGACGAGTTCAGAAGACAGAAAGGGGAGGAACAAATGAGATAATTTATAATCACAAAAACATCTTATATCTTAAAATATGAATAAAAATCTAGAAAACAGAAAATCAAAACAAAATCCCTCACTGCAATGAAAGATTTCCATGGTAGCCATTTTAACCCTTTTGAAGGTACAGTGTCGTAAGCAAGGTTGTACAGTACTTGGAGCAAGCATACTATTTATGCCCAATGATATATATTGCTTACAAAGTGAATCATGAATTTTTATGTAGAATGCTGTGTTCTCTTGCAGATTTTTTTGGTACATTTGATCAAGAATATTAAATATGAAAATGAGGAAAGAACATTTAACATTGTTGAAAAGTAATTAAAAATATATTTTGCCATATGGCCCTCTGTCATTAGTTCACTTCAGCAAAGCAAATTCTGGACACATTTACTATCCTCCATTATTTTTAAAGAGGCCTAATGTTCACATATGCCACTTAAGTCATGAACAAAGTGAATCAGTTTGAGAGACTGATTTGTCTGAATTTAACCTAAATACAAAATGAGACAATGAGAATGTCCTACCCCATGTGTAAAAGAATGTTAAAAACATTTTTATCTCTACTCAGGCATTACTCAGACAGCACTTTTTGGAGGACAGGGTTAAGGACTACACATGTTCTTTCCAGATTTAAACAGCTGAATTCCTGATGAGAATTTAGAAGCATGGCCACTGTAACTAGGCTTCGATGTAGTCATGAGGGTTGGGCACTCATGAGGGCAGGAATGTCCTTATATTGTGTGATGGCTGTTCCCAGTTTTAACCTTGACTATATCTGAGATAAACTACAATCTAGAAATGGAGAACACTCACGTGACTCAGATATTAAGGCTGGAAGACACATGCCTTTAATCCAGATCTTTGGACACACCTTTAATTTGGGCCATACTTTCTTCCAGAGTCATACATAAGGACAGGGGAAGAAGATAGGTTCTTCTTTGCCTGCTTGTACTTACTTGCCAGCACATCTATTGGAACTACTTCATCAGGATTCTAGCTTATACAGACAACCTGAAACACCCAGCCCTCTCGGACTGAGCAACTACTAGATTCTTGGACATCCCATTCACAGATGGACAGTGTTGGGTCAGTTGGACAGCATCATGAAAACAATTAAAATAAATATATAAAATTCTATAAGTTCTGTTACTTTAGAAAAGCCTGACTAATTCACTTGGAAAGTAAGAGAGCAGAGCAGCCTTTCCATCAGTAAGGAAAGAATAAGAAGTTAGTAGTCTGAACCCAGAATAAGGTGTTCCCAAAATCCTGACCAGGCTAATATCCTGATTTCAGACTTCCAACCTCATGAACTCTGAGGAATGTATGTCTGTTTGTTTTACAACCTCCCTGCTTCCAGTAATGTGTTACAGCAGCTCAAGCTAAGGAAGTGATTTGGAAGGTAACACAATCTGTGGTATTCCTTTAATGATATGAAACATGAGAGTTTTCTGCTTAATTAGAAGAAGCAAACCAAACACATGGTTTTTATTTAAAATCCATTGTAGTTTTGCTAGAGATGTTCATTTTAGTTTTATTCAATGTGATTTATGAATTCATGACAAATATTCAAAGGAAACATTTTTCTTTAGATGACACAGAAGCTTCTTAGTGAAAGAATATACTGTTTGAAAAATAAAACAACTAATGAGAAAATACAAAGAGCTGTGGCTTCCCAGACACTAATATCATAGATTTCTGAGTGGCAGTAGCATCCTCCACATTGTCAGGGGCAACAGTCTTTTCTGATAGATAAGCTTGTGCTGTGTTTCCGTGTTGGCCTTTGACTCTCATACTACTGTAGTTGCAAAGTGCTCTTATTTAACTTGTTTTTCCAAGATTGCATCTTAAACTTAGGTCTGAAAAGGGTGGACACTAAATTTTGATCCTGTATCTATATTGAACCAAGCGTTATCAAGAAAGGGTGAAGGATGCGGTAGAATATAGGACGACTTACTAATTTTACTTTGTTAACGGTCGTGCAGGCAGACTGCCTTCTAAATGTTTCTGTCTGGACTGTAGATTTGAACTGCACTTGCTAGTCTACCACCTGAGTCACATTCAGATAAATGAATGGATTCATGTGTGCATAAATGGTCTGTTAGTCGGCTTTTATTGCTTCAGTAAATCACCATGACCAGTTGGGGAGGAAAGGCATTATTCAGCATACACTTCTTTTTTCTTTTTATTTATTTTTTATTAGATATATTTCTTTACTTACATTTCAAATGTTATTCCCTTTCCCTTTCCTGGTTTCCTGTCCATAGGCTCCCCTCCTCTCCCCCTCCCCCATACAGGTATTCCCCCATCCATCCCGTTAACTGCCCCCCATATTCCCCTGCACTGGGGGTTCAACCTGGGCAGTACCAAGGGCTTCCCTTCCACTGGTGCCCCAACAAGGCTATTCCCTCCTACATATGCAGTTGGAGCCCTGGGTCACTCCACGTACAACCATTCTGGAAATCAATCTGGAGGTTCCTCAGAAAATCAACATTCCACTACCTGAGGATCCAGCTATACCTCTCCTGGCATATACCCAAAAGATGCTCCAACATACAACAGAGACACATGCTCCACTATGTTCATAGCAGCCTTATTTATAATAGCCAGAAGCTGGAAAGAACCCAGATGCCCTTCAACAGAGGAACGGATTAAAAAAAATATAGTATATTTACACAATGGAGTACTACTCAGCTATCAAAAACAATGACTTCATGAAATTCGCAGACAAATGAATGGAACTAGAAAATATTATCCTGTGCGAGGTAAGCCACAAAAAAGAACACACATGATATGTACTCACTGATAAGTGGATATCGGGCAAAAAGTTCAGAATACATAATGCACAGGTCATGTGAAGTTAGGGAAGAAGGGGACCAAAGTACAGGTGCTATACTACTACTTAGAAGGGGGAACAAAATAATCAAGGGAGGTAGAGAGTGGGAGGGGCTTGGGAGAAAGAGAAGAGGAAGATAGGATAGGAGTGAGGCATGATCAGGTGTGGGAGGAGAAGGGGGAGATATACAGTGGGTCAGGAAGTTGAACAGAGTTGTGTATCAATGAGAGATGGGGAACTGGGAGTAACCACCACAAAGTCGCAGATGCCAGGAAAGCAAGAGGTTCCCAGGACCAATCAGGGATGACATTAGCTGAAATACCCAACAAAGGGGAGAGAGAACCTGTAGAGACAATATGCAGAGGTTAAGTTTGGCCACCCACCCATCTCAAAAATATTAACCCAGAATTGCTCCTGTCTGAAGGAAATACAGGGACAAAGAGTGGAGCAGACTGAAGGAAAGGCCATCCAGAAACTGCCCTACCTGGTGATTCATCCCATATGCAGACACCAAACCCAGTCACTATTGTGGATGCCAAGAAGTACTTGCTGACAGGTACCTGACATAGCCGTCTCCTGAGAGGCTCTGCCAGAACCTGACCAATACAGATGCTGATGCTTACAGTCAATCATCAGACTGAGCACAGGGACTGCAATGGAGGAGTTAGGGGAATGATTGAAGGAGCCGATTGTAACCTCACAGGAAGAAAACAATATCAACCAACCAGACGCCCCAGAGCTCCCAGGGATTAAACCACTAACCAAAGAAACACATAGAGGGACTCTTGGCTCCTGCTGCATATGTAGCAGAGGATGACCATATCTGGTATCAATGGGATGGGAGGCCCTTGGTCTTGTGAAACCTTGATGTCACAATGTAGGGCAATGCTAGAATAGTGACGTGGGAGAAGGGGGGTGGGGAGCACTCTCATAGAAGCAGGACAGAGGGAGCATGGGATAGGAGGTTTGTGGAGGGGAAACTGGGAAGGCGAATAAAATTTGAAATGTAAATCGTAAAATAACCAATAAATTTTTTAAATGCACGACTACCTTGTTAACATGTAAATTTTCTTGTATTTTTAATGAATGTCAATGGGTAAATACCAAGTTTACTTAAAATAAGATCACTCATAAATATTATCAAAAATTCTATATAAATCAATATTTATCAAACTTTATTGCAGGCAATAATGCTTCTTTTGGAAAAGAACAGGAATATGTATACATGCAAACATACATATATATATGCACACACATGGATATATAATATACATATGCATGTATACAACCATGCATATACATACATATCCTCATACACATATAATTTTGACATAATATGCAGTTTTTAGGCAGGTTTAAATGTATATTTTTTCATTTCCTATACATGGACATTCTTACAAGTCCTAATTTTGCAATTTCATTGAGATATGATCAATGTGCAATAAGCTGAATATTTTTAAAATATGCAATTTTGTCACTATTGATATACAGATAGATCATAAAAGCATTGCCAGAAAAGAAGTACGAATTTCCATTATCCTCCAAAGTATGTCTATAACAATTTTTATCCAATTCTAGATAACTGCTAATCTGCTTTATGTAACCAGTTTGCTTCTGAAGAAATTTAAATAAAAGGAATAAGATATGGGCTCCTTTTTGTGCAGTTTATTTTTCTTAGTATCATGAAAAGGCATACAAAGATAGGAAAAGTACAGTTTTTAAAGGAACAAAACTAATTTGCAGGAACTATGCAGGGGAAAGTCTAGACTTCAGTATCACAAGGCAAAGACTTTGAAACCATAGAATTAAATATGCCCAAGTACAAGAACAAAGGAGCAGCATCTGGGTGTGGTGATGCAGGCTGTAATCCCAGGACTTAGGAAGCTGAGACAAACTGACCACCACACCTTTGTGGCCAGCCTTGGCTATAAAAGAAGATCTTGAAATAAACTAGAAAATAAAATCAAGAGCTAAATGAAACAATAAAATGGTATAGGTATAAGATGAGGATAGAGGATGTTTTTATCTAGAATCACGTTACAAGTATAGCTCTATATTCAGCAAAGTTAGAAGGAAATTTAACACTTTGAGTCTGATCTACAGGAATGAAATTAAGAAACCCAATTAATATTTCCTGGAGAACACATAACATGACATCAGGCATAGCTACATATGCTCTGTCCAATCCCGGGAGAAGAGAAAACAAAACAAAAATAAAAAAATACTTGAAAAGTTAAGGGTGAAAACTTTCTACTTTTGATGAACACACACACACACACACACACACACACACACACACACACACACACAGCATTAACCCATCCAAGAAATTAATCCAATAATCTCAATCAGATTCAGGAAGGTTAAAGCAAAAAAGGTACACACTTGAAGCACATTATTTTCAAAAATCAAAGAAAAAGCACGAAAAGAGAAATAGCTTGTCAACAAGTAGACTTCCCATTTTTCATTAGATTCCATGAAGGACAGAAAACAGTGAGATGACACAATTCCCTTGATAAATGCTGGAAAAAATACTGTCAACCAGAAAGCTTAAGGAATAACAAAACTGCTTCAGAAAGGAGGACATAGTAAGATAAAAACAAATTTAAAAGACTGTATGAATTAATTCATTCAGGATTTTTTAAAATAATGACAAAATAGTTAATATATTTTCCTTAATTTTTAAAAGTTAGAATTTCTCTGTGTCAAAGGATGTGATTGAGAAAGTGAAAAGATAGCCTTCAGAATTAAAAAATGTATCTGAAAATCACATAATGTAAGGACCTATTTATTGCCCAGCATCTCTTACTATCAGCAAAAGATAAAACACACTTCACAATCAGCAAATGCCCAAATAATATATTTATTTAAAGTAATTATGAAAATAGCCATTAAACCTATGAAAGGTGCTGGAGATTGCTAGGTATGCAAATAAAAGTCCACACTATAAGAAGAATGTACACCAAAATATCAAGAAATTACAAGTGTGATGATACTGTGGAGGGGACTCCGCTGGAAGCCTGGCGTGACAGACACTGTGATGCCAAAAAGTTTGGCATTTCCTCTCAAAGCTAACATACAAATGTCACTTAAGAAAAGCATCATCGATTATCAGTTTTCGAAAAATAATCACCATATTTAATATGCTACTCTTTTCTTTAAGAAGTAAAAAAACTGATAGTGGAAGAAGAATTGGTTCTAGTAGCATCATGTCTTTGCATCAATTTTATGCAAAGCTATGAAAAAGCAGAGAGGGACCAAGTTACATTTTGAAGAGCTACTAGGAATATAAGGTAATGTTATAATTAGTTTTATTCAACACAGCAAATTCACGTAGGTTGCAGTTTCTAGTTTAGATGTGTGTGATCAAGGAGATGACCTGGATTGTATCAGAAACTGTATTGTCTAAGTCCTCTGTTTCTTAAACTGCCCTGGGGTAATCTGAACGTCACTCTAGTAGAAGTGCGTCATTTATTATCATGGTAAGATGCACAGTGAAGAGCTCCCCGCACCCAAATCTCATGGGGAAGAGAGCTGAACTCCCAGAAGTGGAAACAATCCTGAGATCTCAGGGAAAATCTCCACTTCTGCTAACATTCCTGGCTCAAGAGGAACCTACATAGTGGCCTGTGGATACAGGAACCTGCTGGTTTCTGCCTGCACCCAGAACTGAACTGAACCAGTCCCCCAGTTTCCTGCACCCAAATTCCATGGTGGAGAAATTTGGGCCCTCAGAAGTGCAGACCATCCTGATAACTCAGAGGAGACACCTGCTTTCTGCCCACATTCCTGACCCAAGAGGAAACTACTTCGTGCCATCTGTGCCCTCTGCACACAGGGACCTAGGAGCAGTCAGGGGCAGGACCCTTTGGGTTTCTGCCTGAGCTGAGAGCTGAAAGCCAGTTGCAGAAGCGCCTACACATCTGAGACCAGAGGTAAGAATAACTTTTCTGAGCCAAGAGACCTACCTGGTGTCCTAAGGACACACAAAG
Organism: Rattus norvegicus; assembly: GCF_021556685.1. NCBI lineage: Eukaryota > Metazoa > Chordata > Mammalia > Rodentia > Muridae > Rattus > Rattus norvegicus. The sequence goes on along the minus strand of NC_141551.1, from coordinate 8,634,507 downwards.
ACAAAAGTGGTCTAGGACAGGACTCTTCTGGTTTCTGGCTGTTTCCGAAACTGACCAGTCCTACAGTTCCCTGCACCCAAATCCCGTGATGGAGAGAGCTGGAACCTCAGAAGTCAGACAGTCCTGAAAGCTTAGGGAAGACCGCTACTTCTGCTCAAATTTCTGGCACAAGAGGAACCTGCCTAGTGGCCTCTGGATACAGGAATATAGGTGACAGGGCAGTTTCTGCCTACAGCACCAAGAGCTGAAAGCCAGTCACCAGGAGCTCCTACACACCTGAATACAAGGTAAGACAACCCACCTGGAGGCTTCAGGTCACACAAAACCAGGAGCACCTGTCTGTTCCCAGATCTGGCTGAGAGAAAACAGGTCTACAGGAGTGCTGACACACAGGCCTACAGGAGGGTCAAGCCACTGTCAGAAACAGCAAAACAAGCTAACACCAGAGACAACCTGACGGAGAGAGGCAAATGCAGGGACATAAGCAACAGAAACGAAGACTACTTGGCATCATCAACTGGGTTGGTGGCCCAGTTCTCCCACGAAAGCAAATACTAGATATCCAACCACACCAGAAGAGCAAGATTTGGATTTAAAGTCATGTCTTATGATGATGATAGAGGACTTAGAGAAGGACATAAATAACTCCCTTAAAGAAATACAGGACAACACAAGAAAACAAATAGAAGTCCTTAAAGAGGAAACACAAAAGTCCCTTAAAGAATTACAGGAAAATACAAACAGGTGAAGGAATTGAACAATGCAATCCAGGATTTAATAATAGAAATAGAAACAATAAAGAAAGCACAAAGGGAAACAACCCTGGCAATAGCTAACCTAAGAAGGAGACCAGGAGTCATAGATACGAGCATCACCAAGAGAATACAAAAGATAGAAGAGAGAATCTCAGGGGTAGAAGATACCATAGAAAACATTGACACAAACATCAAAGATAATGTAAAACACAAAAAGCTCTTAGCCCAAAACAGGACACAATGAGAAGGTCAAAGCTAATGATAGAGACTCCCAACTTAAAGGGCCAGTAAATATCTTTAACAACATTATAGAAGCAAACTTCCCTAACCTAAAGAAAGAGATGCCCATAAACATACATGAAGATTACAGAATTCCTCCTGTCACACAATAGACAAAACACCAAATGAAAAAAATAAAGAATATGAAAATCAGTAAGGGAAAAGATCAAGTAACATATAAAGGCAGACCTATCAGAATTACACCAGACTTCTCACTAGAGACTACGAAAGGCAGAACATCCTGGACAGATGTCATAGAGATTCTAAGAGAACACAAATGCCAGGCCAGGCTACTATATCCAGCAAAACTCTTAATTAACATAGATGGAAAAACCAAAATATTCCATGACGAAGCCAAATTTATACAATATCTTTCTATAAATCCAGCCCTATAAAGGATAATAGATGAAAAACTCCAACACAAGAAGGGAAATTACACTTTAGCAAGAAAGTAATCTCCTTGCAATGAAACCAAAAGAAGAGAGACACACAAACATAATTCCACCTTGAACAACAAAAATAACAGGAGACAAAAATCACTATTCCTTATTATCTCTTAACATAAGTGGACTCAATTCCCCAATTAAAGGACATAGACTAACAGACTGGATATGTAAAGAGAGCCCAACATTTTGCTGCATACAGGAAACACACTTCAGAGACAAAGACAGACACTACCTCAGAGTAAGAGGCTGGAAAATAACTTTCCAAGCAAATAGTTTAAAGAAACAAGCTGGAATAGCCATTCTTTTTTTTTTTTATTAACTTGAGTATTTCTTATATACATTTCGAGTGTTACTCCCTTTCCCGGTTTCCGGGCAAACATCCCCCTCCCCCCTCCCCTTCCTTATGGGTGTTCCCCTCCCAACCCTCCCCCCATTGCCGCCCTCCCCCCAACAGTCTAGTTCACTGGGGGTTCAGTCTTAGCAGGACCCAGGGCTTCTCCTACCACTGGTGCTCTTACTAGGATATTAATTGCTATCTATGAGGTCAGAGTCCAGGGTCAGTCCATGTATAGTCTTTGGGTAGTGGCTTAGTCCCTGGAAGCTCTGGTTGCTTGGCATTGTTGTACATATGGGGTCTCGAGCCCCTTCAAGCTCTTCCAGTTCTTTCTCTGATTCCTTCAACGGGGGTCCTATTCTCAGTTCAGTGGTTTGCTGCTGGCATTCGCCTCTGGATTTGCTGTATTCTGGCTGCGTCTCTCAGGAGCGGTCTACATCCGGCTCCTGTCGGTCTGCACTTCTTTGCTTCATCCATCTTGTCTAATTGGGTGGCTGTATATGTATGGGCCACATGTGGGGCAGGCTCTGAATGGGTGTTCCTTCAGTCTCTGTTTTAATCTTTGCCTCTCTCTTCCCTGCCAAGGGTATTCTTGTTCCCTTTTTAAAGAAGGAGTGAAGCATTCACATTTTGATCATCCATCTTGAGTTTCATTTGTTCTAGGCATCTAGGGTAATTCAAGCATTTGGGCTAATAGCCACTTATCAATGAGTGCATACCATGTATGTCTTTCTGTGATTGGGTTAGCTCACTCAGGATGATATTTTCCAATTCCAACCATTTGCCTACGAATTTCATAAAGTCGTTGTTTTTGATAGCTGAGTAATATTCCATTGTGTAGATGTACCACATTTTCTGTATCCATTCCTCTGTTGAAGGGCATCTTGGTTCTTTCCAGCTTCTGGCTATTATAAATAAGGCTGCGATGAACATAGTGGAGCTGGAATAGCCATTCTAATATAGAATAAAATTGATTTTCAACCAAAACTAATAAAAGAAGATAAGGAAGGACGCTTCATATTCATCAAAGGAAAAATCCACCAAGATGAACTCTCAATCCTAAATATCTATGCTCCAAATAGAGGGGCACCTACATTCATAAAAGAAACCTTAATGAAGATCAAATCACACATTGTACCTCACATAATTATAGTTGGAGGTTTCAACACCCCACTCTCATCAATAGACAGATAATGGAAAAAGAAATTAAACAGATACATAGAGAAAGTAACAGAAGTTATGAACCAAAGGGTTTTAACAGATATTTAAAGAACATTCCATCCTAAAACAAAAGGATATACCTTCTTCTCAGTACCTCATGGTACCTATACCAAAATTGAACATATAATTGGTCACAAAACAGGCCTCAACAGATATAGGAACATAGAAATAATCCCTGCGTCCTATCAGAGCACCACAGACTAAGGCTGGTCTTCAATAACAACAATAAGGACAGAAATCCCACATATAGATGGTAGTTGAACAATGCTGTACTTAAAGATAACTTGGTGAAGGAAGAAAGAAAGAAAGAAAGAAAGAATTAAAGACTTTTTATGAATTTAACAAAAATGAAGATAGAACATACCCAAACTTACGGGACACAATGAAAGCATTGCTAAGAGGAAAACTCATAGCTCTGAGTGCCTCCAAAAAGAAACTGGAGCGAGAGCATACACTAGCAGCTTGATGGCACATAAAAGAGATCTAGAACAAAAGAAGCAAATACACCCAAGAGGAGTAGAAGGAAGGAAATAATAAAACTCGAGGCTGAAATCAACTAAGTAGAAACAAACAGGACTATAAAAATTGGCAACAAAACTAGGAGCTGGTTCTTTGAGAAAATTAACAAAATAGATAAGCCCTTAGCCAGACTAATGAGAGGGCACAAAGAGTGTATCCAAATTTATAAAAAACAGAAATGAAAAGGAGGCATAATTGGAGGAAATTGGAATTGGATCAGATCCCACTACAAAATCCTATATTCAACAATCCCACAGCTCTGAAAGAAACAGGGACAGTCATTAAAAGTCTGTGAATCAAAAAAAGTCCAGGACCAGATATGTTTAGTGCAGGATTCTATAAGACTTTCAGAGAAGACTTCATACCAATACTGTCCAAAGTATTCCACAAAATAGAAACAGAATGAGCACTAGCCAATTCCTTCTATGAAGCTACAATTATGCCTATACCTAAGCCACACAAAAACTCAACAAATAAAGAGAATTTCAGACCAATTTCTCTTATGAATAGCCATGCAAAAAACTCAATAAAGTTCTTGCAAAATGAATCTAAGAACACAGCAAAACAATCATTCACCATGATCAAATAGGTTTCAGCCAAGAGATAAAGGGATGGTTCAATATACGGAAATCCATCACCATAATCCACTATATAAACAAACTCAAGGAAAAAAACTACATGATCATCTCATTACATGCTGAGAAGGCATTTGACAAAATTGAACACCCATTCATGATAAAAGTTCTGGAAAGATCAGGAATTCAAGGCCCATCCCTAAAAATAGTAAAAGCAACACACAGCAAACCAGTACCCAATATTAAAATAAATGGAGAAAACCTTGAAGCAACCCAATAAAACCAGCATGCCCACTCTCTCCATATTTATTAAATATAGTACATGAATTCCTAGCCAGAAGAATGAGACATCAAAAGGAGATCAAAGGGATGCAAATTTGAAAGGAAGAATTCAGAATATCACTGTTTAGAGATGATAAGATAGTATAAAAAAGTGACCCCAATAGTTCTATCAGAGAACTACTTAACATGATAAACAACTTCAGCAAAGTGGTGGGTATAAAATTAACTCAAACAAATCAGTAGCCTTCCTCTACTCAAAGGATAAACAGTCTGAGAAGGAAATTCGGGAAATGACACCCTTCTCAATAGTCACAAACAATATAAAATACCTTGGTGTGACTCTAACCAAGCAAGTGAAAGATCTGTATGACATGAACTTCAAGTCCCTGAAGACAGAAGTTGAAGAAGATCCAAGAAGATGAAAAAACCTACCATGCTCATATATTGGCAGAATTAATACAGTAAAAATGGCCATTTTGCCAAATGCCATCTACAGATTCAATGTAATCCCCATCAAAATTCCAACTCAATTCTTCATAGAGTTAGAAAGAGCAATTTGCAAATTCATTTGGAATAACAAAAAACCAGGATAGCAAAAACTATCCTCAACAGTATAAGAACTTCTGAGAGAATCACCATCCCTGACCTCAAGCAGTATCACAGAGCAATAGTGATAAAAACTGTGTGGTATTGATACAGAGACAGGCAGGTAGATCAGTGGAATAGAACTGAAGACTGAGAAATTAACCCACATATCTATGGTCACTTGATCTTTCACAAAAGAGCTAAAACCATCCAATGGAAACCAGATAGCATTCTCAACCAATGGTGCTAGTTCATCTGGAGGTCAGCATGAAGAAGAATGCAAATAGACCTATTTTTATCTCCCTGAACAAAGCATCAGTCCTGTTGTTCAAGGACATCCATAGAAAACCAGATACACTCAAACTAATAGAAGAAAAAGTGGGGAAGAGTCTTGATCACATGGAAACTGTGGAAACTGTCCTGAAAAAAAATCAATGACTTATTCTCTAAGATCAAGAGTCAACAAATGGTACCTCATAAAATTGCTAAGTTTCTGTAAGGCAAAGGACATTGTCATTAGGACAAAATGGCAACCAACAGATTGGGTAAAGATCTTTACCAATCATACCTCTGATATAAGACTAATACCCAAAATATACAAAGAACTCAAGAAGTTAGACTCCAGAGAGTCAAATAACTCTATTAAAAAATAGGGTGCAGAGCTAAACAAAGAATTCTCACCTGAGGAATATTGAATGGCAGAGAAGCACCTAAAGAAATGTTCAACATCCTTTGTCATCATGGAAATACAAATCAAAACAACCCTGAGATTCTACCTCACACCAGTCAGAATGGCTAAGATCAAAAACTCAGGTGACAACAGATGCTGGCAAGGATGTAGAGAAAGAGAAACTCTCTTTCATTTTTTGGTGGGATTGCAAGCTGGTACAACCACTCTGGAAATCAGTCTGGAGGTTCCTCAGAAAATTGGACACGGTGCTATCTGAAGACATAGCTATACTACCCCTGAGCATACACCCAAATGTGTCCCAACATATAACAAGGACACGTGCTCCACTATGTTCATAGCAGTCTTATTTATAGTAGCCGGAAGCTGGAAAGAACTTAGATGCTCTTCAACAGAAAAATGAATACAGAAAATTTGGTATATCTACAAAATGGAACTACCAAAAATTTCATAAATTCTTAGGCAAATAGATGAAACTAGAAAATATCATCCTGAGTGAGGTAACCCAATCACAAAAACATACATGATTTAGATTCACTGATAAGTGGATATTAGCCCAAAAGCTTGAATCACCCAAGGTACAATCCACAGACCACATGAAGCTCAAGAAGGACTACCAAAGTGCTGATGCTTCAGTCCTTCTTAAAAGTGGGAACAAAAATATTCACAGGAGGGGGTATGGCAGCAAAGTTTGGAGAATAAACTGAAGGAATGGCCATTCAGAGCCTGCCCCATATGGGTACTCAACCCATATATATATACAGCCACCAAAACTAGGTAAGTTTGATGAAGCTAATAAGTGCATGCTGACTGGATCAGATATAGATCTCTCCTGAGAGACACAGACAGAGCATGTCAAATAAGGAGGTGAACACTAGCAGCAAACCATTGAACTGAGCACAGGATCCCCATTTGAGGAAAGGGTTTGCAACCCTATAAGAACAATAATATCAATCAACCAGATCTCACAGGGACTAAACCACTACTCAAAGACTCTACCTGGACAGACCCATGGCTCCAGCTACATATGTAACAGAGGATTGCCTTGCTGGGCACCAATGTTAGGAGAAGCCCTTGGTCCTGTCAAGGCTGTACCCCCAGTGTAGGGGAATGTCAGGGGAGGCGCAGGAAAGGGGTGATTGACTATGGTAATACTCTTATACAAGAAGGGGAGAGGGAATGGATAGGAGGCTTATGTCTGGGAAGTCGGGAAAGGGAATAACATTTGAAATGTAAATAAAAAATTGTCCAATAAAAAAATACAGCAGGCCATGACAATGAATGGAGGAAAAAAGAAGAAGCAGCAGCACAGTGAAGGACAAATGACGTGATGAAGAATCTTTCACTCCACTCAGGCAATCGTTCTGCATGTAGATATGGTTTACTGGCTGTGTGCTCGATTTCACTTTGATTTTTCCCCACAGACTGGTTTCTGAGTTTTAAATGCAATGGTGGCTACAATGCAAAGGGACTTATGTTTCAATAAAGCTTCTTCTTGAATGTAAAATGGTAAAGTACAATTAGAGAGTGTGGTGGTTTGACTGAGAAATATCTGCCTCAGGCTCATGTATTTGAATACTTGGTCCTTGCTAGTAGTGCTGTTTAAGGATGTTATGAAATGTTTAAAACTTGGAGCTTTGCTGAAGGAACTACATCACTGGGATGTGGGATGAGTGTTAATAGCCTTACCCCATTTTCAGTTCATTTTCTGTCTCCTATATGTGGATAGAAGATGTGGTGAGGCATCTTCCTGCTCACGCTGTATACTACCGTGCCTCCCCTGCCATCATAGACTGTCTGAGTAGAACCATAATCCAAATAAACTTTCTTTTATAAGTAGTTTTGGCCATGATATTTATCATAGCAAAATAAAGGAACTAAAACATATTTTATCTACAATGGACAGAAGAAAATGTGCATGCATCTCTCACTTGATCAGAGGTGGCTAAGGAATTTAATCAACATATCAGATTGTATCTGATTTGGTCAATGATAAAATGTAAACTTCTTGAACTACGCTGAATAAAAGTTCCTGAATCTACACATATTTATTGTTTGTGATATTAGCCTCGATTGTTTCCTTCAATCCTAGAACTAGAGATCTCAGACAGTGAGACCAGACAGATTATAAAAGTAATGGAAGCAGATTCACCTGTCTTTTGTATTTTAAAGAACATCAGCAAGCAGGTTAGTATAGTCTCTTTTGTGTCTTAAAACAATTGGTTCACTTCAACAAAAGTTGGTACTGAATCTTCTGATTTAAAAAAAAAAATGTTTTCACAAAACTTGAAGCAGACATGCTCGTTCATTTCTCAGCTAATCCCCAAATAGGCACAGTTTGCCTCTGACTTCCACTGAATACCTGTGTGAGTTTTACTGTTCAAGAGCATGCACCCTTTTCTATGGAGTGGGTGACGGACTTTGCAGAGCGATCTCTGCACTAATTCAATGAATGTAACTAATACCATTGCAAATGCACTTCAACTACAGTCCGCATTTCTCTAAATTGATAATAAATATTCCATCACTTGTACTAACAAGACAGAATTGGACTAGATTTAGGACTAAATCTTGCTCTTGAAAAATTAGTAAGGTCAGAGTTTCCTGTATTTGTATTTTAATCAGTGGTATATTTACTAAGAAGGAAATAAAACTGAAATCTGCAGCTATTCCTAAAGTGTGTACAGTGGTCACTACACATAGGTGGTTGCTTATTTCATTGTGATTGGCTTCTTTCATTGTGATTAGCCATGTTGTTGGTTTTGGTAGTTTAAAAATAGTAACTTAAAATGTTACATACCCAGAACATAATTCCTAAGTCAGCTGGTCCCCAAACCTGTGATATGTCAATGACCAGATGTTAAGGGAAAGCACATGTTTCCCCTAAAATTTCTATGTAAAGTAAAACGCATTCTCTGTATCTGATTCTGCTGCAATCTTAAGGCAGGCTACAGACACACTACCATTCACGTATTATAAAGTACCCAGAGAGACTCTTTGTATTAAAGAAAAGCCTTTTGTTGTTCTTTCCCATAATTAGAAATGAATATTTCATTTGTTTCTAGTGGCCATGGATTGCTGAAATAAAGTCATGTGTACTCTAATTATTTTTGAAAATGATTTCTGGTTACTTCGTGTTTGGGTTTTGCCTATATACGTTGTGCATGGGGTCCCATGAAGTCAGAGAAGAGCAGTATGTCTCCTAAAACTGGAGCTATAAGAAGTTCTATTTGCATTATATTATATTTTATTTCTTCTAGAGCTACAAGAAGTTCTATTTGTATCATATTATTATATTTTATTTCTTTTTGTAATTTACTGGAATTTGTTAGGGTTTGGCTCTGACAGCATGTCATGGAGTCGAGTCTGGTTTAAATGCTCTAAAGATGACATAGGAATCTTCCTTTTCCTGTCTTCATCTCCAAAGTGTTCAGATTTTGCCACTGTGCCTGGCTTCATGATCTTATCTTTTCTATTATGTGACTTTAAAGATAGTTTAGAAACATGTAAGCAATACATACAGTAAATGTCTCAATATGCTATGGTCACTAAAAGAACAAAGAAGCTCTTAGTAATATTTAAGGCACTATATAAAAAACCTGCATGTCATTAAGTGAAGATTAAATAATTTATGCCTTGCTGAACCTCATATCATATCTCTGAGTGTTTGAGGGTGCTCCCCCACCCACCTTTGCACTCCTTCCTCCCCTCCCTGGCATTCCCCTACACTGGGGCATAGAGTCTTCATAGGACCAAGAGCCTCTCCTCCCACTGATGCCTGACAAGACCATCCTCTGTTACATATGCAGCTGGAGCCATGGCTCCCTCCATATGTACTCTTTGTTGGTGGTAGTCCCTGGGAGCCCTGAGGGTTCTGGTTGGTGGATATTGTTGTTCCTTCTATGGGGTTGCAAACCCCTTCAGCTCCTTATCTAACTCCTCCACCTCTGTATATGTCATGCTCTGACAGGTTCTCTCAGAAGACAACTATATCAGGCTCCTTTCAGCAAACACTTTTGGCCATCAGCAATAGCATCTGGGTTTGGTGTCTATATATGGGATGGATTCCCAGGTGGGTCAGTCTCTGGGTAATCTTTCCTTCAGTCTCTGCTCCGTACTTTGTCTGGATGGGAAACCGGGAAAGGGGTTAACATATGAAGTGTAAATATAGAAAATATCCAATAAAAAGAAAAAAGAAAAGAAAAATATACATAATTCTCTAGAAGATAACAAAAGAAAAACTGCACAAGAAGGGAGGAAATCACTATTGACCAATCAATAAATATAGTTTCCCCATCTGCAGAAAGGAAAAGAAAGAAAAAAAATAAGACAGGTCAAAACATTATCAAGATCTTTCCCTGTGATAGATCACCTAAAAGTTACCATTTTTGACTGGACTAAATAAGAGTAAAATATGATAAGAATGGATAGGCCAAAGCAAAGTATATTTCCTATAATAAAGTTTTTAAATGGACAAATTTATTTTCGAATGAGAAAAAGCATAACAAAAATGAAAATGTTTGCATGGTTTAACTTACTGTGACATTAATGTGCTATTGTTTATCACTATTTGAACACTTAGTGTTAAACCTAAGCATAAATTCTATAATGTCATGATACACAAGTAAGTGTTTCAGGTATATGACAAGGGGTTTCAAGTTCCAAGTTCTCCACATTTGCTAAATGAAGATTTTTCTTGCAGTTCTCTTTAGGAATCATTACCACTTTGTACCACTTTGTTTCTCAATCCTTGAGACAGTAAAGAAGCTGCCTCTGGATCGTAGACATAGTACAAGGCCCAGGTATTGCATTTTAATGAACATTACACTGATTGCAATTGCTGCCTTTCTCTTCAGTGTTTTCTTACTGTCCCTTCCTCCTTCCTCTTACAGTATTCTGTGGCCAGCCATCCACAGTCTCGTTCTGAGCAATGTCTTGATTGTTGCTTGTAGAGCATGGTAGAAGAATGTTTTAAAAGCTTTGGTTGACAGAGTTTATTTCCTCACACCATCATTTATAAACCTTTTCAACAGCAAACTGGACCTCTGGTGGTAACACTGTGCCTGATGATTAGCATGGAGGGGCTGGACTTTAAAGGCTTTTCAATTATACTCTGAAAGGCACTGATACAATGGGCATTCATTATGCAGGGTGAAGTCCACCTGTTCCATCCATTTATCAAGCTCTTCTTTTACAGTCACTCACAAAGATTGGCAGTTGGAAATTTGCTAGACTCAAGACTTACAGAGTAAGGGAAGCTTGATTTTATATTGAAATTGCCTTTTTTATTTTTGCTTTGAGTGGCCTAATGAACAAACTTAAAAAGTTCTTTGAATTTAATTCCAGCTTATCTAAAGTAGATCCAAGGGCATCCATAGCCCTTTGAACAGAATCTTTTCTTCAGTAATAGACCCAAAGGCCTATAAACCTCAGAAATGGAGTAGTCCCAGTGCATCCTGGGCAACAGTAGGTAAAAAGATTGGCGTCTCAACCCTGAACTACTCTCTAACCATGAACATAAGTATGAATATAAATAACTATGAATAATATTCAAGTAAAGCTAGTTGCTTTGTACACTGTCCTGTCAGTTTCCCAGTCTCAGTGGAAGAGACTTGGCTCCAGTAGCGTGTGTGTGTGTGTGTGTGTGTGTGTGTGTGTGTGTGTGTGTGTGTTTAGAAAATCACTTAATCCTCAGGTATCCAGGAAAGGCAAGTGGGTTGGCTTATAACATGAGTCTGATTTTTATCGAGTTATTTTCTATAGTGGTAAGTCGCTGTGCTATTTGGAAGAAAATAAAAGCAACTATCCAGGGTAACTGGCCATGGGAAAATATGGGGAGACAGTTCAGTGAGTAAAGGGCTCACTTTTATGGCAAGAGGACCTGTGTTTGATCTCCAGAATCCACACTTAAAAATCAGGCATAAAGGACTGTATTTGTAAGTCCCGCTTTGAGAAGGTGAAGACAAGCAAATCTTTGGAAATGGCTAGCCAGACTACTGGCAAGCTCCAAGCCAGCGAGAGACTAACAAACAAACAAAAACCAAGCTGAATAGTACATAACCAAACACTTGAGATTGTACTTTGGCTTTCCAACACAGATACACATTTGTGTTCTTCATAAACATATGCAGCAAAATTCAAACACACAAAGTAGATAGAAACTGAGTTTTCAGTCTTGCCAGGATAACAGCCTTAAATTAATTCTCTTAAATATGTTAATGCCTGTGAACCTGTTTGCAAAGAAAAACACAGTACATCAGTCTGACAGTTAGTGGGCATTCTTCAGAAGGAATATTTAAATACCAGAGGTCTCATGCTGTCAGGACCAAAGACTGCTATATCTTTCAGTAGAATCTATCCTAGAATCTAATATCTTCATCTAGGAATAGGCTACTAAAACCAAACCTGAATGATCCTCTTGTTTTCCTACTCAGAAGACAAGCTAGTGCTCAGACAATGTCATCTACCCTTCTGCTGCAGCTTCCAGGGCTGAAGGAATTATTCAACCTACCCCAAACACAGGCAAGCTAACTCATCAAAGAACTTTTTGAAGGAACCATGAACCATGGAGCAATCAGGGACAAGATCCTTCCAATTTCCATCTAAGCCCCAGAGCTAACCTTGGGTCACAGCTCCCTGCACATCAATCCTGCTCTGAGAAAGCTAATCTCCCAGGAGTGCTGATACACCTAAGATCATAGGAGACTAACATTTCTCCTCCAGTACCTGGCACAAGTAAGACCAGGCCAGGGCACACAGCACACAGGAACCATGGCGTAGCCAGGGACAAGATTATTCTGGTTTCCATTTATGACCCGAAGCTGGTCATGTGCCACAGCTACCTTAGCCTCAGTTCAGTCCAGGGATAACTGGTCTCCCAAGAGTGCTAATACACCTAAGATCACAGGCTTACAGGACCACAGAACACACAGGTAAAAGTCAAAAACAGAAAGACCAAGCAACATGAAAGATAACCAAATGGTGAGAGGCAAGCCCAAGAACATAAACAACAAAAACCATGGCTACTTGGCATCATCTGAACCAAGTTCTCCTACCACAAAACGCCCTGGATACCCAGCATATCAGAAAAGCAAGATTCTGATTTAAAAACACATCTTGTGTTGATGATAGAAGATTTTAAGAAGGACATAAACAACTCCCTTAAAAAATACAGGACAACAAAGGTAAACAAATAGAAACACTTAGAGAGGAAACACAAAAAAAAATCTTTAAGGAAATACAGGAAAACACAATCAAACAGTTGAAGGAATTGAACAAACCATACGGGATCTAAAAATGGAAATAGAAATAATAAAGAAATCACAAAAGAAGGCAGCCCTAAATATAGAAAACCTAGAAAAGAGATCAGGATTATAGATGGAAGCATCACCAATAGAATGCAAGAGATAGAAGATACCATACAAGACATTGATACAATAGTCAAAGAAAATGCAAAATGCAAAAATTCAAAATATCCAAGAAGTCTAGGACACAATTAAAAGACAAAATCCTAAGGATAATAGGTGTAGAAGAGAGCAAAGATACACAATTTAAAGGCCAGTAAATATCTTCAACAAACTTATAGAAGAAAAATTCCATGGTCTAAAAGTAGAGATGTCTATAATCATACAAGAAGCCTACAGAACCTCAGGTAGATGGGACCAGAAAAGAAACTGATCCTGTCACATAATAATCAAAGCACTAAATGCACAAAACAAAGAAAGAACATTAAAATCAGCAAGGGAAAAAGTTTAAGTAACATATAAAGGCAGAACTATCAAAATTATACCAAATTCTCAACAGAGACACTAAAAGAAGATCCTGGGCAGATGCCATACAGACTCTAAGAGAACACAAATTCCAGCCCAGGCTACTATATCCAGCAAAACTCTCAATTACCATAGATGGAGAAACCAAGATATTCCCTGACAAAACCAAATTTAAACAATATCTTTCCACAAATCCAGTCCTTCAAAGGATAATAGATGGAAAACTCCAACATAAGGAGGGAAACTATACCCCTAGAAAACCAAGAAGTAATCTTTCAACTAACCCAAGAGAAGCTAGCCAAACATGAATAATTCTACCTCGAACAACAAAAATAAGAAAAAGCAATAATCACTGGTCCTCAATATCTCTTAATATCAATGGAATCAATTCCCCTATAAAAAGACATAGACTACCAAACTCAATATGTAAATAGGACCAAGGATTTTGATGCATACAGGAAATGCACCTCATTGACAAAGACAAATACTACCTCAGAGTAAAAGAATGGAAAATATTTTCCAAGAAAATGGTCCCAAGAAATAAGCTGCAGTAGCCATTCTAATATCAAATAGAATCAACTTTCAACCAAAAGTTATTAAAAAGGTAAAAAAGGACACTCAGTAGTCATCAAAAGAAAAATCTAGGGAAGTCCCACACCCGCGGATCCCGGCCCGCAGCAGCTCTCTGCTCCCAGACCCGGTGAGAGAGAGACCCAACTGCCTGGTCAGGTGGGCACTCCTGAGGCTGCAGAGCAGAAGAGACCACCAACTCTGCTCACCCCTGCCCACATCCCTGGCCCAAGAGGAAACTGTATAAGGCCTCTGGGCTCCCGTGGGGGAGGGCCCAGGAGCGGCAGGAGCCCTGCCTGAGATACCGCCAGAACCTGAAAGAAACAGACCGGATAAACAGTTCTCTGCACCCAAATCCCGTGGGAGGGAGAGCTAAACCTTCAGAGAGGCAGACAAGCCTGGGAAACCAGAAGAGACTGCTCCCTGCACACACATCTCGGACGCCAGAGGAAAAAGCCAAAGACCATCTGGAACCCTGGTGCACTGAAGCTCCCGGAAGGGGCGGCACAGGTCTTCCTGGTTGCTGCCGCTGCAGAGAGCCCGTGGGTAGCACCCCATGAGCGAACTTGAGCCTCAGGACCACAGGTAAGACCAAATTTTCTGCTGCAAGAAAGCTGCCTGGTGAACTCAAGACACAGGCCCACAGGAACAGCTGAAGACCTGTAGAGAGGAAAAACTACACGCTCGAAAGCAGAACACTCTGTCCCCATAACTGACTGAAAGAGAGGAAAACAGGTCTACAGCACTCCTGACACACAGGCTTATAGGACAGTCTAGCCACTGTCAGAAATAGCAGAACAAAGTAACACTAGAGATAATCTGATGGCGAGAGGCAAGCGCAGGAACCCAAGCAACAGAAACCAAGACTACATGGCACCATCGGAGCCCAATTCTCCCATCAAAAAAAACATGGAATATCCAAACACACCAGAAAAGCAAGAGCTATTTTCAAAATCATATTTGATCATGATGCTGGAGGACTTCAAGAAAGACATGAAGAACGCCCTTAGAGAACAAGTAGAAGCCTACAGAGAGGAATCGCAAAAATGCCTGAAAGAATCGCAAAAATCCCTGAAAGAATTCCAGGAAAACATAAATAAACAAGTAGAAGCCCATAGAGAGGAGACACAAAAATCCCTGAAAGAATTCCAGGAAAACATAAATAAACAAGTAGAAGCCCATAGAGAGGAGACACAAAAATCCCTGAAAGAATTCCAGGAAAACACAATCAAACAGTTGAAGGAATTAAAAATGGAAATAGAAGCAATCAAGAAAGAACACATGGAAACAACCCTGGATATAGAAAACCAAAAGAAGAGACAAGGAGCTGTAGATACAAGCTTCACCAACAGAATACAAGAGATGGAAGAGAGAATCTCAGGAGCAGAAGATTCCATAGAAATCATTGACTCAACTGTCAAAGATAATGTAAAGCGGAAAAAGCTACTGGTCCAAAACATACAGGAAATCCAGGACTCAATAAGAAGATCAAACCTAAGGATAATAGGTATAGAAGAGAGTGAAGACTCCCAGCTCAAAGGACCAGTAAATATCTTCAACAAAATCATAGAAGAAAACTTCCCTAACCTAAAAAAAGAGATACCCATAGACATACAAGAAGCCTACAGAACTCCAAATAGATTGGACCAGAAAAGAAACACCTCCCGTCACATAATTGTCAAAACAACAAACGCACAAAATAAAGAAAGAATATTAAAAGCAGTAAGGGAAAAAGGTCAAGTAACATATAAAGGGAGACCTATCAGAATCACACCAGACTTCTCGCCAGAAACTATGAAGGCCAGAAGATCCTGGACTGATGTCATACAGACGCTAAGAGTACACAACTGCCAGCCCAGCTTACTGTATCCAGCAAAACTCTCAATTAACATTGATGGAGAAACCAAGATATTCCATGACAAAACCAAATTTACACAATATCTTTCTACAAATCCAGCACTACAAAGGATAATAAATGGTAAAGCCCAACATAAGGAGGCAAGCTATACCCTAGAAGAAGCAAGAAACTAATCGTCTTGGCAACAAAACAAAGAGAATGAAAGCACACAAACATAACCTCACATCCAAATATGAATATAAAGGGAAGTAATAATCACTATTCCTTAATATCTCTCAATATCAATGGCCTCAACTCCCCAATAAAAAGACATAGATTAACAAACTGGATACGCAACGAGGACCCTGCATTCTGCTGCCTACAGGAAACACACCTCAGAGACAAAGACAGACACTACCTCAGAGTGAAAGGCTGGAAAACAACTTTCCAAGCAAATGGTCAGAAGAAGCAAGCTGGAGTAGCCATTCTAATATCAAATAAAATCAATTTCCAACTAAAAGTCATCAAAAAAGATAAGGAAGGACACTTCATATTCATCAAAGGAAAAATCCACCAAGATGAACTCTCAATCCTAAATATCTATGCCCCAAATACAAGGGCACCTACATACGTAAAAGAAACCTTACTAAAGCTCAAAACACACATTGCACCTCACACAATAATAGTGGGAGATTTCAACACCCCACTCTCATCAATGGACAGATCATGGAAACAGAAATTAAACAGTGATGTCGACAGACTAAGAGAAGTCATGAGCCAAATGGACTTAATGGATATTTATAGAACATTCTATCCTAAAGCAAAAGGATATACCTTCTTCTCAGCTCCTCATGGTACTTTCTCCAAAATTGACCATATAATTGGTCAAAAAACGGGCCTCAACAGGTACAGAAAGATAGAGATAATCCCATGCGTGCTATCGGACCACCACGGCCTAAAACTGGTCTTCAATAACAATAAGGGAAGAATGCCCACATATACGTGGAAATTGAACAATGCTCTACTCAATGATAACCTGGTCAAGGAAGAAATAAAGAAAGAAATTAAAAACTTTTTAGAATTTAATGAAAATGAAGATACAACATACCCAAACTTATGGGACACAATGAAAGCTGTGCTAAGAGGAAAACTCATAGCGCTGAGTGCCTGCAGAAAGAAACAGGAAAGAGCATATGTCAGCAGCTTGACAGCACACCTAAAAGCTCTAGAACAAAAAGAAGCAAATACACCCAGGAGGAGTAGAAGGCAGGAAATAATCAAACTCAGAGCTGAAATCAACCAAGTAGAAACAAAAAGGACCATAGAAAGAATCAACAAAACCAAAAGTTGGTTCTTTGAGAAAATCAACAAGATAGATAAACCCTTAGCCAGACTAACGAGAGGACACAGAGAGTGCGTCCAAATTAACAAAATCAGAAATGAAAAGGGAGACATAACTACAGATTCAGAGGAAATTCAAAAAATCATCAGATCTTACTATAAAAACCTATATTCAACAAAATTTGAAAATCTTCAGGAAATGGACAATTTCCTAGACAGATACCAGGTATCGAAGTTAAATCAGGAACAGATAAACCAGTTAAACAACCCCATAACTCCTAAGGAAATAGAAGCAGTCATTAAAGGTCTCCCAACCAAAAAGAGCCCAGGTCCAGACGGGTTTAGTGCAGAATTCTATCAAACCTTCATAGAAGACCTCATACCAATATTATCCAAACTATTCCACAAAATTGAAACAGATGGAGCCCTACCGAATTCCTTCTACAAAGCCACAATTACTCTTATACCTAAACCACACAAAGACACAACAAAGAAAGAGAACTTCAGACCAATTTCCCTTATGAATATCAACGCAAAAATACTCAATAAAATTCTGGCAAACCGAATTCAAGAGCACATCAAAACAATCATCCACCATGATCAAGTAGGCTTCATCCCAGGCATGCAGGGATGGTTTAATATACGGAAAACCATCAACGTGATCCATTATATAAACAAACTGAAAGAACAAAACCACATGATCATTTCATTAGATGCTGAGAAAGCATTTGACAAAATTCAACACCCCTTCATGATAAAAGTCCTGGAAAGAATAGGAATTCAAGGCCCATACCTAAACATAGTAAAAGCCATATACAGCAAACCAGTTGCTAACATTAAACTAAATGGAGAGAAACTTGAAGCAATCCCACTAAAATCAGGGACTAGACAAGGCTGCCCACTCTCTCCCTACTTATTCAATATAGTTCTTGAAGTTCTAGCCAGAGCAATCAGACAAGAAAAGGAGATCAAGGGGATACAGATTGGAAAAGAAGAGGTCAAAATATCACTATTTGCAGATGATATGATAGTATATTTAAGTGATCCCAAAAGTTCCACCAGAGAACTACTAAAGCTGATAAACAACTTCAGCAAAGTGGCTGGGTATAAAATTAACTCAAATAAATCAGTTGCCTTCCTCTATACAAAAGAGAAACAAGCCGAGAAAGAAATTAGGGAAACGACACCCTTCCAAATAGACCCAAATAATATAAAGTACCTCGGTGTGACTTTAACCAAGCAAGTAAAAGATCTGTACAATAAGAACTTCAAGACACTGAAGAATGAAATTGAAGAAGACCTCAGAAGATAGAAAGATCTCCCATGCTCATGGATTGGCAGGATTAATATAGTAAAAATGGCCATTTTACCAAAAGCAATCTACAGATTCAATGCAATCCCCATCAAAATACCAATCCAATAATTCAAAGAGTTAGACAGAACAATTTGCAAATTCATCTGGAATAACAAAAAACCCAGGATAGCTAAAGCTATCCTCAACAATAAAAGGACTTCAGGGGGAATCACTATCCCTGAACTCAAGCAGTATTACAGAGCAATAGTGATAAAAACTGCATGGTATTGGTACAGAGACAGACAGATAGACCAATGGAATAGAATTGAAGACCCAGAAATGAACCCACACACCTATGGTCACTTGATTTTTGACAAAGGAGCCAAAACCATCCAATGGAAAAAAGATAGCATTTTCAGCAAATGGTGCTGGTTCAACTGGAGGGCAACATGTAGAAGAATGCAGATCGATCCATGCTTATCACCCTGTACAAAGCTTAAGTCCAAGTGGATCAAGGACCTCCACATCAAACCAGACACACTCAAACTAATAGAAGAAAAACTAGGGAAGCATCTGGAACACATGGGCACTGGAAAAAATTTCCTAAACAAAACACCAATGGCTTACGCTCTAAGATCAAGAATCGACAAATGGGATCTCATAAAACTGCAAAGCTTCTGTAAGGCAAAGGACACTGTGGTTAGGACAAAACGGCAACCAACAGATTGGGAAAAGATCTTTACCAATCCTACAACAAATAGAGGCCTTATATCCAAAATATACAAAGAACTCAAGAAGTTAGACCACAGGGAGACAAATAACCCTATTAAAAAATGGGGTTCAGAGCTAAACAAAGAATTCACAGCTGAGGAATGCCGAATGGCTGAGAAACACCTAAAGAAATGTTCAACATCTGTAGTCATAAGGGAAATGCAAATCAAAACAACCCTGAGATTTCACCTCACACCAGTGAGAATGGCTAAGATCAAAAACTCAGGTGACAGCAGATGCTGGCGAGGATGTGGAGAAAGAGGAACACTCCTCCATTGTTGGTGGGATTGCAGACTGGTACAACCATTCTGGAAATCAGTCTGGAGGTTCCTCAGAAATTTGGACATTGAACTGCCTGAGGATCCAGCTATACCTCTCTTGGGCATATACCCAAAAGATGCCTCAACATATAAAAGAGACACGTGCTCCACTATGTTCATCGCAGCCTTATTTATAATAGCCAGAAGCTGGAAAGAACCCAGATGCCCTTCAACAGAGGAATGGATACAGAAAATGTGGTACATCTACACAATGGAATATTACTCAGCTATCAAAAACAACGAGTTTATGAAATTCGTAGGCAAATGGTTGGAACTGGAAAATATCATCCTGAGTGAGCTAACCCAATCACAGAAAGACATACATGGTATGCACTCAGTGATAAGTGGCTATTAGCCCAAATGCTTGAATTACCCTAGATCCCTAGAACAAATGAAACTCAAGACGGATGATCAAAATGTGAATGCTTCACTCCTTCTTTAAATGAGGAAAAAGAATACCCTTGGCAGGGAAGGGAGAGGCAAAGATTAAAACAGAGACTGAAGGAACACCCATTCAGAGCCTGCCCCACATGTGGCCCATACATATACAGCCACCCAATTAGACAAGATGGATGAAGCAAAGAAGTGCAGACCGACAGGAGCTGGATGTAGATCGCTCCTGAGAGACACAGCCAGAATACAGCAAATACAGAGGCGAATGCCAGCAGCAAACCACTGAACTGAGAATAGGTCCCCTGTTGAAGGAATCAGAGAAAGAACTGGAAGAGCTTGAAGGGGCTCGAGACCCCAAAAGTACAACAATGCCAAGCAACCAGGGCTTCCAGGGACTAAGCCACTACCTAAAGACTATACATGGACTGACCCTGGACTCTGACCCCATAGGTAGCAATGAATATCCTAGTAAGAGCACCAGTGGAAGGGGAAGCCCTGGGTCCTGCTAAGACTGAACCCCCAGTGAACTAGTCTATGGGGGGAGGGCGGCAATGGGGGGAGGGTTGGGAGGGGAACACCCATAAGGAAGGGGAGGGGGGAGGCGGATGTTTGCCCGGAAACCAGGAAAGGGAATAACACTCGAAATGTATATAAGAAATACTCAAGTTAATAAAAAAAAAAAAGAAAAGAAAAATCTACCTAGATGAATTCTCAAATCTGAACATCTATGCCTCAAATGCAAGGGCATCCACATTAATAAAAGAAACTTTACTGAAGCTCAAAGCACACTGAACCTCAAACAATAATAGTGGGAGACCTCAACACCCCACTCTCACTAATGGAAATATAGCAACAGAAACTACACAAAGACACAGTGAAATTAACAGAAGTTATGAACTAAATGGTTTTAACAGATATCTATAGAATATTTTATCCTTCTCAGCACCTCATGGTACCTTCTTCAAAATAGACCATATAGTTGGTCACAAAACAGGTCTCAACAGATATAAGGTGATTGAAATAATCCCATGCATCCTATCAAACCACCATGGACTAAAGCTGATAATCAATAACAGCAAAAACAAGAAAAAGCCCACATACACAAGCCAAAAGATGCTCTACTCAATCATAACTTGGTCAGGGAAGAAATAAATAAATTAAAGACCTTTTAGAATTTAATGAAAAAATGAAGGCACACAACTTCCCAAACTTACAGGGCAAAATAAAAGCAGTGCTAAGAAGAAAATTCATAACTCTGAATACCTCCATAATGAAATTGGAGAGAATATATACTAGCAGCTTAACCCCACATTTGAAAGCTTTAGAACAAAAAGAATCAAATACATCTAAGAGGAATAGATGGCATGAAATATTCAAACTCAGGACAGAAATAAACCAAATAGAAACAAAGACATCTATACAGAGAATCAACAAAATCAGGGGCTGGTTCTTTGAGAAAATCGACAAGATAGATAAACCCTTAGGTAGAGTAACCAGACAGCACAGAAACAGTATCCAAATTAAGAAAATTATAAATGAAAAGGGAGACATAACAATAGAAACTGAGAAAATTAGAATTTACCAGATCTGACTACAAAAGCCTATACTCAATAATACTGGAAAATCTGGATGAAATGGATGATTTTCTAGAAATATACATAGTGCTAAAGTTAAATCAGGATCAAATTAAACCATCTAAATAGTCCCATAAACCCAAAAGACATCAAAATAGTCATTAAAAGTCTTCTAACTTAATAAAACTCAGGAACAGAAGGATTTAGTGCAAAATCCTATCAGACTTTCAAAGAAAATGTAATACCAATACTCTTCAAACTACTCTACAAAATAGAAACAGAAGAAACACTACCCAATTTGCTCTATGAAGCCACAGTTTACAATGATAACAAAACCAGACAAAGACCCAAGAAAGGAAGAGAACTTCAGACCAATTTCCCTTGTAAATATTGTTGCAAAAATACTCAGTAAGAAATGACCAGGATCACAGAGGCCACAACATCTGCCCCAATGCCCAGAGTAACTGGTTCCCCCAGGATCCAATGACACAAGAACCCTTACCCAGCTAATGGCACAGGTTCCTACTGATCTGAACAAGTGCCCTGAACAGACATTGGCTTCTGGCTCTGCACCCAGTCCCACAACATCCAGAGGAAGGTCGACTCCCAGGTCCTCTAACATGCCCAGGATCTCAGGTGCTCTGAAACACCTAGGATCAAGTAGAGGCCACAATATCTTCCCCAAAACCTGGAGTAACTGGGATTCTCAGGATCCAGGAACACAGGAATTACTGCCTAGGCAGTGGCATGGATTCCTTCCAGTTTGAAAATGCATTAGAGCAGACCAGAGACTCTGGATCTGTACCCACACCTACAACACCCATAGGGAGCCCGGCTTCCAGGCACTCTGAAGTGCCCAGGGTCACAGAATCACAGAGGAAGCTTGATTCCCAGGAAATCAGACACAATCAGAAGCATTGGAGCGCTAACACACTCAAGATCAAAGTTGAGGACAGAACATCTTTCCCAACTCCCAGTGTAACTGAGACCTCCACAGGAACCAGGAAAACACAAGCCAGACCCCAGACGAAGGCAAGGATTTCTTCAAGTTTGTGTCACGGCCCAGAGCAAGCTTAGGGCTCTGTCTCTCAACCCACTACTGCAACACATTGAGGAAGCTTGACTCCCAGGAGCACTGGCACCCCCAGCATCTCATAATCACAGGATCACAGAGACACCTGGACTCTGAGGAGTTCTGACACTACAAGGATTACAGGAGGGACGGGATCTGGTCAGAAAAAGCAAGGGCAGGTAGCACTAGAGAAAAACAGATGGCAAGAGGAAAGTACAAGATCATAAACAAGAGAAACCAAGGCTAGTTGCCATCATCACAACCCTCTTCTACTAGAGCAAGTCAAAAACTAGCTGATTGGAAAAGTAAATAGGATCCAGCATTTTGCTGCATATAGGAAACATACATTAGTGACAAAAACAGACACTAACTAAGAGTAAAAAACAGAAAACAAATTTCTAAGCAAATGGTCCCAACAAACAAGCTGGAGTAGCCATTCCAAAATCAAATAAAATCTACTTTCAACCAAATGTTATCAAAAAAGATAAGGAAGGATAGATACTTCATATTCATCTAAGGAAAAGATCTATGGAGATAAACTTTCAATAATGAATATCTATGGTCCAAATGCAAGGGCACCCACATTCATAAAAGAAATCTTACTAAACCTCAAAGTACACTTTGCACCTTGTATAATAACAGTGGGAGACTTCAACAGGCCACTCTCAGCAACAGACAGATCAAGGAAACAGAAACTAAACAAAGACACAGTTAAACTTAGAGAAGTTATGAACCAAATGGTCTTAACAGTTACCACAAAAATATTTCATCCTTCTCAGTACCTCATGATACCTTCTCCAAAATAGACCATATAGTTGGTCCTAAAACAAGTCTCAACAGATATAAGAAGATTGAAATAATACCATGCATCCTATCACATCAACATGCACTAAGGCTGGTATTCAATAAAAACAAACAAACAAACAAAGAGTGGAAACTGAACAAGGCCCTACTCATTGACAACTTGGTCAAGGATGAAATAAAGAAATTAAAGACATTTTAGAATTTAATGACAAGGAAGGCAAAACATACCCAAACTTATGGGATACAATGAAAGCAGTGCTAAGAGGAAAACTCATAGCTCTGAGTGCCTCAAAAGAAAGAAAAAGTGTGGGTAGAGGGCATACACTAACAGCTTGGAAGCACACCTAGGAGCTCTACAACAAAAAGAAGGAAATTCACAGTAGGAAATAATCAAACTCAGGGTAAAATAAACCAAGTAGAAATGAACAGAACTCTACAAAGAATTAACAAAACCAGGAGCTGGTTCTTTGAGAAAATCAACAAGATAGATTAAACCCTTAGCCAGACTAAAAAGAGGGCACAGAGAGTGTATTCAAATCAATAAAATGAGAAATGAATAGTTAGACATAACAATATAATCTAATAAAATTTAAAAAGCTATCAGATCCTACTACAAAATCCTATACTCAACAAAACTGGAAAATCTGGAGATTTCTAAACCCTGGTTGTTGTTCAGTTTCTTCACCTGTTTGCTTGTGTGTTCCTGTAATTCTTTGAGGGATTTTTGTGTTTCCTCTTTAAGGGCTTCTATCTGTTTACCTGTGTTGTCCTGTATTTATTTAAGGGAATTATTTATGTCCTTCTTAAAGTCCTCTAACATCATCATGAGTTGTGATTTTTAAATCCGAATCTTGCTTTTCAACTGTGATGAGGTATCCCAGACTTGCTCTAGTAGAGGAAGTGGGGTCTGATGATGCCAAGTAGCCTTTGTTTCTCTTGTTTATGATCTTGTACTCTCCTCTTGCCATCTGTTTTTCTCTAATGTTACCTGCCCTTGCTTTTTTTTCTAACCAGATCCTGTCCCTTCTGTGATCCTAGTTGTGTCCAAAAAAATGGACAATTGTCTAGACAGATACCAGGTACCAACGTTAAATCAGGATGAGATAAACCATCTGAACAGTCCCATAATTCCTAAAGAAATCAAAGCAGTCATTAAAAGTCTCACAACCAAAAAAATAAAAAAATAAAAAAAGATATAAAAAAAACAGGACCCGATGGGTTTAGTGCAGAATTCCATCAGACATTTAAAAAAGAACTAATACAAATACTCTACAAACTATTCCACAAAATAGAAACAGAAGGGACACTACTCAATCTGTTCTTTGAAGCCACAATTACACTTATTCCTAAATCACACAAAGACTCTACAAAACAAGAGAACTTCAGGCCAATTTCCCTCATGAATAACAATGCAAAAATATTCAAACTCTTGCAAACCATATCCAACAACATATCAGAACAATCATTCACCATGATTAAATAGGCTTCATCCCAGGCATGCAAGGAAGGAAGGTTCAGTATATGGAAATCCATCAACTTAATTTACTATATAAACAAACTTAAAAAAAAAACATGATCATTGCATTAGATGCTGAGAAAGCATTTGAAAAATTCAACACCACTTCATGATAAAAGTCTTGCAAAGATCATAAAGATCCATACATAAACATAGTAAAAGTCATATACAGCAAAACAGTAGCCAACCCCAAATTAAATGGAAAGAAAATTGAAGCAAGCCCACTAAATTCAAGGACTAGACAAGGCTGCCCACTCTCTCCCTACCTGTTCAATATAGGACTTGAAGTGCTACCAAGAGAAATTAGACAACTAAAAGAGGTCAAAGGGATGCAAATTGGAACAGAAGAAGTCAAATATTACTATTGGCAGATGATATGATAGTATACTTAAGTGACCCCAAAAATTTCACCAGAGAACTCCTACAACTGATAAACAACTTCAGGGGTTGGGGATTTAGCTCAGTGGTAGAGCGCTTGCCTAGAAAGCGCAAGGCCCTGGGTTCGATCCCCAGCTCCGAAAAAAAGAACCAAAAAAAAAAAAAAAAAAAAAACAACTTCAGCAAAGTGGTTGGATATAAAAATTCAAATAAATCAGTAAATTTTCTCTACTCAAATGATAAGCAGGCTGATAAAGAAATTATGGAAATGACACCCTTCACAATAGCTACAAATGATATAAAATACTTTGGTGTGACTCTAGCTAAGGCACGTGAAAGATCTGTATTACAAGACTTCAAGTATCTGAAGAAAGAAATTAAAGAAGATCTCAGAAGATGGAAAGATCTCCCATGCTCATGGTTTGGTAGGATTAATTTAGTAAAATAGGCCATCTTGCCAAAAGCAATCTACAGATTCAATGCAATCCCCATCAAAATTCATATTCAATTATTCATAGAATTAGAAAAAGCAATTTTCAGATTCATTTGAAAAAGCAAAAAACCCAGGATATCAAAAAAAATCTTCAACAATAAAAGAACTTCTGGGCGCATCACCATCCCTGACCTCAAGTGGTATTATAAAGTGGTCATGATAAAAAACTGCATGGTACTGGTACAAAGACAGGCAGGTAGATCAATGGAATAGAATCGAAGATCTAGAAATCAACCCACACACCTATCACTCCAATGGAAAAAAGAAAGCATTTTCTTTTTTATTGGATATATTTATTTACATTTCAAATATTATCTCCTCTCCCCCACCAAATCACCCACCCCTTCCCGCCTGCCCACCCTTACATTCCCCTACTCTTGGCAGGATGAAGGGCTTCTCCTCCCTTTGGTGCCCAACAGGGCCATACTCTAATACATATGCAGCTGGTGCCATGAGTCTAAGACAGCATTTTCAAGAAATGGTGCTAGTTTAACTGGAGTTCAGCATGTAAAAGATAGCAAATTAACCCATATTATCTCCTTGTACAAAGATTAAGTCCAACTACATCAAATTACCTCCACATGAAACCAGATACACTGAATCTAATAAAAGAGAAAGTGGGGGAAGATCCTTGAACACATGGGCACAGGGAAAATTTTCATGAACAAAACACCAATGGCTTATGCTCTAAGATCAAGAATCAACAAATGGGACCTCATATAATTGCAAAGCTTCTGTAAGGCAAAGGACACTGTCGTTAGTACAAAACGGCAACCAGATTGGGAAAAGATCTTGACCAATCCTACATCTGATAGAGAGCTAATACCCAACATAAAAAAGAACTCAGAAAGTTAGATCCCAGAAAATCAAAAGCTAAACAAGAATTCTCAGCTGAGGAATATAGAATGGCTGAGAATCATCTAAAGAAATGATCAACATCCTTAGTCATCAGGGAAATGCAAATCAAAGCAATCCTGAGATTCCACCTCACACCAGTCAGAATGACTAAGATCAAAACCTAAGGTGACAGTAGATGCTTTCGAGGATGTGAAAAAATAGGAACACTCCTCTACTGCTGGTGGGATTGCAAGCTGGTACAACCACTCTGGAAATCCGTCTGGTGATTCCTCAGAAAATTTGACATAGTACTATCAGAGAACCTAGCTATTTCTCTCCTGGACATACACCCAAACAATGCTCCAACATATAAAAAAGACACATGCCCCACTATGTTCATAGCAGCCTTATTCATAATAGTCAGAAGCTGGAAAGGACCTAGATGTCCTTCAACAGAGGAATGGATACAGAAAATGTGGTACATCTACACAATGGAGTACTACCCAGCTATTAAAAACAATGACTTCATGAAAATCTTAGGCAAATGCATGGAACTAGAAAATATCTTCAGTAAGGTAAGCCAGTCACAAAAGAGTACAAATGGTATGCACTCACTGATTAGTGGATGTCAGCCCAAAATCTTTGTATACCTAAGAAAAAATTCACACAGTATATGAAGCCCAGGAATAAGGAAAACGAACATATGGATGCTTGATTTCTTCTTAGAAGGGAGAACAAAATACTCATGTGAGGAAATACAGGGACAAAGAGTGGAACAGGGACTGAAGAAAAGGTCATCTAGAGACTGTCTCACCTGGGGATGTATCCCACATGTAGCCACCAAACCCAGTCACTATTGCTGATGCCGAGAAGTGCTTGCTGAAGTAGCCAGATATGGGTGTCTCCTGGGATGCTGTGCGAGAGCCCTACTGATACAGATGAGGATTCTTGCAGCTAACCACGTGCCTGAACAAGGGGACCCCAATGGAGGAGTTAGAGAAAAGACTGAAGGGGTGGAAAGGCTTTACAACACCATAGGAAGAACAACAACTCAACAAACCAGAGTTCCCAGGGACTAAAGCTCGAATGGAGGGACCCATGACTTCAGCTACATATGTGGTGGAGGATGGCATTGTCCAGCATCAATGGGAAGAAAAGCCCTTGGTCCTGTGAAGGGTCATTTCCCTGAAGTAGGGTAAGACCAGGGTGGTGAGATAGGAATAGGCGGTTGGGAATGGGAGCATCCTCATAAAAGCAGAGGGAGGGGAAGATGGTATGGGAGAGGGGGAAAAAGGGGATAAAATTTGAAATGTAAATACATAACTGTCCAAGAAGAATAAAATATTAAAAAAGATTAAAGAATAAATTTAAAATGTAAATATATATTATATATAAATATATTATAGTATATTCTATATAATATACAATTATATATGTATATATCACATATTATATATTATAATATGTAATATGTCATATATATATTTATATATGATCACTTGCCTAATATAGGAGATGCCTATACCAAATTACCTCACTAGTGTTTAGACTAGTTCCTCCTTAAATTTCAATTATTTCTTTAAAAATATCACCATAAACTATAAAGGAACTGGTCAAGTTAAGATAATTCTAGCAACACTCTGGCATATTCTCATGTAAATTATCAACCTGTTGGGGATTACATGGCTTTACTACATATGTTACAATTCACTTAAAACTTATATGTAAAAAAAAATCACCACGACTGACAATATCATAAGAGAATTCAAACCTGAAGAATTCCTAATTCGCATGCCTCTGCTTATGTTTTTACATTATTTTCCTTATGTCTCTCAGAAAATTTTATGACCTTCTTGAGTTTGTCCTCCAGATATAATGACAGTCTTTCTTCAGCTCATCTGTTTTCTAGGATGTCAAGTTGAGGTCCCAAGAAACAGTTGTTTCTTGGCAGGTGAATCATTGGAAAGTGCTCACTCACCGTGGCAGGAGCATGGACCTGAAGCACAGTGACAGTGAAGGTGATGTCCAAGGACAGCTCACAGCAAAAGTTACTCCTTCCCTCAGACATGGACAAAAACAGGATGCAGATAAGCAGGAGAAGCAAGCGATAATAACAATTCAAACTTGAGTAACTGAATCAATTCTTTAGTGGGTTTTACAACTACTACTTTCCCTCCACACCAACGCAACAAACCAAAATGCAATAGGAACTTATGTCTCTGAAAGACTTACTATATAATATAATCTTTTCAAGATAATTCTTTAAATATTCCTTCAGAATCTCTTTATACTTTCTAAAACTGCTATTTCCAAATCCTGGAGTTACGAGTCAGAAACACAGCCCAGGTGCTGTGGAAATGCTGTCAAGGAAGACATCTAGCAAATCACACCCTCCCCCTTCTACCAATGATGTGTAAAGTGTGTAAGACTGTGCTCTATACTCAGCCCAGTGATCAACTGGGGGATGGGAATTAGAAAGTACAGTACCTGAGAGGTAATTTCTACTGACGAATGAAGCAGTTCAGGAGGAAGCAAATGGTATTTTTGTTTATGGAAAAGCCAAGCCCACACTTTGGAACTCTTTCCTTGTGGCACATTTCAATGGCTGTTTGGAAGGGAACTGAAGGTCTATTATATTTCTGGGGGAGTCTACATCAAACCACTTCTGACACATGAGCACCACGGAAACTTTCCTGGAATGTGCACTAGCTGGATCCCACTGAGAATAAGTACTGGAAGTCCTCCTAGAGGCTCTATCGTGTATGAGCAGCATCCATGCATGATTCATCACAAGAGACACGAATTTCAAAGCCCAAACACCACTCACCTTTGGGAGTTTTCTTAACCTCCAATCTGTACTAGGAATCTACATACATTTGCCTAGACCAAGGATTGGAAAAAGACAGCCTAAGTCCCAGTTTGGCCTGTTTTGTGAGTGGCATTCTGAGAGGAAGTTACACGCACTCTGTTGTCTGTGGCTGCTTATGCACAGCAGAGTCTTTTTATCTGTTTGTAAATCCTAAAGTAATTATCATTTAGAACCGTAGAGAAACTATTTATTAATGTCCTAGATAAATTGTCAAGAAAAATCAGGTACCAGAAAATGAGAAGAACTCAGCATGTTATAAGCTTCCCAAGACAATGGTTCACATACCTACAGGCAAATTCTCTCTAGTGCCAAAAAACTGCATTCATAGAAATAACATCATAGTCACATTTACATTATTCTGAAGACGTTCTGAAACAATTCTTTAATTAAACTCAGCTTTCATATTACATGATCTCCTGATCATGTATTTAGAAACTGCTATATGTTGGTTCTGTAACTACAGAAATGAAAGGGCATATATCCTCTGAAATGCCAGAAATGAATGTATTACAGAACTCCATGTGCAGGGAGATATTTTGGTCAACATAGCAGAAAGAGTTATGGTTGAAACAGAATTGTCATAGAAAATGCACTAATCGGCCTTAGATTTGTAGAATGAATAATAACTACTCAGGTGGATAAAGTGATGGGATATTCCAGCAGGGTGAATATAATATGGAAATTATTGACAAAGGTTTAAGGGAAGACAAATACCCATGAGTAATAAGAGGCAAGATGTAAGCGCGAGGGGCAAGAAATGACACTAAGGCACTGCAGTAGAACCAAATGCCTTAACTTTTATGAGGTGGGCTGAGGGGTTTGGATTATTTTAGTTTTTTAAATAATGATGATACAGTCCTATCTATACTAAATAAAGATAATTCCATGCCCTATTTGAATAAAGTAAATAGCTAGGAGGCATTTTAGAACAAGAAAACAGGCAAGATAATTTTTGAACAAGTAAAAGGAAACAAATATTAGATGGACTGGCAGAAGGATGGCCATAGATTTGAAAGATGCCATAGTCAAAAATGAGAACAGCCCAGTGGTTGGTGTGAAGACAGAGGGGATGCAGGCATCTATCTTAAATGACTTAAGGAAAAGCATCAAGTTAGCATGAATTTCTCTCCAGACTGCCTTGTTCTTAGAATGAGTCCTGACAGAGGTAAGATACTAATTATGGAAATTTTGATGAGAGACAGAGAAAGAGGGAGAGGGAGAGGGACAGGGAGGTCAAAAGCTGAAATCAGAATAACTTCTCCTAGTTTAGCTCAAGTCAGATTTCAACTTAGGCTAACAAACAACTCTCTACTTTGCCACATGAAATTCAGGTTATCTAAAAATATTTCTTGCTGTGATGGGAACACTGGTGAAGGCAAACATTACCAGCAAATCTTTGATATGTGATCTATTTGATATCAAACTATCAATAGTAGCATACTTTCTGAAAATTTTACTTAAAGGTTCTTCTACATTTAAGCAGAAATCATTTCATTAAATGTGTCATCTAATGAAAAACACAAAATGTAAGAAAAAAGCAACAACCCAACCAGTGTTATATTTTGCTACATTCCTTTTTGGTAGATGACTCCTAATTATGATACTTTTTTCTTGTCAACGTTCATTAACATTTATTTCTTAAATTGCTGAACAAAATTTGTCCAAGTCCTCAGATTGTAATTCCTTTTCCACTTTCAGTCTAAAATTGGCACAAATATCAAAACATTTATAGTAGGAATTTGATGAATATTCTGTATATTTATGAAATTATTTATTTGTGTGTGTCTATGTGTGTGTGTGTGTGTGCATGGATGTGCATTGTGTTTAGGTGGGCACTTTTGTATCCTTGCAGACACAAAATTGGACAGTGGTCCTGATTTTTCTCTATTCATCCTCTTTGAGTCAGGGTCTCTCACTGAACCGAGAGCTTTGCAAACAGCCAGAAAAGTCCATGAAATAGTCCTCTCCCAATTACAGAGTGGAGATTATAAACTTGTGCAAGGTTGTCCCCAGCTTTGTAAGCATGGCAGTCTAACTCTGATCCTCATGCTTCAGCACAAGCATTCTTACCCACTATGCCACCTTTCTGAACTCTGTTTCTGTAACATCCTTAAAAGTATGTCTTCTTCCAGGTGTTAGTCTCTGCTTTCATTGAATTCTTTATGTCGTCTCAGTAAGTCATCATTGTTGGGTATATCAGTTTTCCAATGTTCATGTGAACAACCTCTAAGAAATTTATTCTACTGTTTGTTAGCCCAGATATTCACTTTACACTTTACACTGTACATATTCACTTTACTAAAGTTCTCATAACACCAAAGCAACATTATCTTCTTGGCAATACAGAAAAGATAAAAAATTGACTAGCCGATCTTTTTCTTAAAATGTCATCAAGCCTCATATTGTCTAATTAACCTCACATCATTTTCTTCTGCAGTGAAATGATGCTAGTTTTACATAATATTTTCACAGTCTATACAAAGGTAAATCTATCATGATTTCCTTAGTGTAGATTATTAACATTACCCAATGTGTAGAAAAATATGTTTATACATAATTCTCTATAAATTCAAAAACTAAGTTTTCATGTGTGTGTTGGAAGAGATGTACTATGGAAAGTTGTATAGTTTATCTTAATCAGGAGGAAAGAGCAGTAGGTGACCATCTCAGACACCTGGAAGGAATGGAAATTATCTAGAGGCAAAAAACTTGAGAGAATAGTCCAGCCTAGTAGAGAAAGTAAGTTGAGTCATGACAGAGTAGAGAAATATGGTAGAAAGAAAGGGGGTGTAGTAATAGAAGTGCTACCTTGTCATCTTGTGAGTTTCAATTGAAAGAGCATGGCAGAATATCTGTCTGCAAATGACCACGGCTGTCTTGAAGCAAATCAGCTGTGATCAAGCCTGGAAAACTGAGCTCATCAATATTCCCCATGTAAAGAGAGTGGAGAGGCCCACTGAGCTTCTGAGTTCTGCCTCTCCTCTTGGGGTATCTAGGGACACTGGCATACAGACTTGGGGAAGACAAGGCAGAGCTGTGGTGCCAGATTCTGCCTGTCCTGTCAGAGTCAGACTGGGCTGCCAGCCAGGCCAGGCCAGGGTGGAGTCCAGGACCAGTCATGTTGGGAGCAAGTGGGAGGCAGAGGGTGGAAGGAAGGCCTTCCTCACTAATCTGTAATGAAGATCTTTGAGACCAGCTTAGCTTGTTTGTGTGTCTTTATTATTATGTGGTGGGTTTGAACACATACAGTTTTATTTGGGATGGACTAAGAGGAAAGGGTATGAGAATGTTCAGGGAGAGAGAAGTCATTGGCTGAAAGCTAAGGCTGTTGAGATACTGCATTAGCATTGAGAGATGTTGCCTGTGCTTGTTATGTTACTGACTGCCCGAGGCAGCTTGTTGGAGGTCTTCTGGGTTCAAAGTGTTTATATATATATATATATATATATATATATATATATTCATTCCATAAGTTTTGTTACTCTAGAGAATCCTAATTAATACAGATAGGATTCTTTCCTTGAAAAGAGACTAACTGGGGTAGACAGATGTTTTCATATGTCTCTCAAATAAAAGCCATGCCACAAATAACTACTTATTTAAGAAAGAGTAGCATGCTTGTATGTTAGATGCTTTTCAGTTTCCACATTAGAGGGTGTGTTCTATAGAAAAAGAATAGAAAGTTCTGGAAAACAAGAGAAGAACTAGGTTAGAACATGCATACAACATCCTGAAGTGGACACAAAAATGAAAAGTCAAATTCACAAGTAGCCAGATAAATAAAATTGGAAATTCTTGCCAATGGATATTCAGATATACTTTCCATAAGACCATAAAGAAGTAGAGGGGGGAAAGTTGAAAAAATAGTAGTACATTTCTTTTTTGGTCAGCAAAGTATGCAATGGGCATGGAAGACACCTTTATTTTAAACCTCCATCCAGGCGGTTGGAATCAAGTTAGTTATTTATAATTCTCACAGAGCATTTTGAAACCCTTATCAACTATTTTTAAAATCATTTTTACTTAATGTTAGAGTTCAAATAAACTTTCCAAGGCAGCATGATTAGGTAGAGAGGAACTAGAATCTGTTTTTTTCCATGGGCTTTCATACTTAATCCTGTCTGTTTCTGTGACACCACACGTGATTCGTGCTGCTAGGCATCCTTGGGGTGACCCCACATAGTTTAAAGTGCTTTCATTCTCTCCCAGCTTTCATCACCTCTAATGGGACCCTCCGTTACACATTCTCTTTCATTCTTCGATATTTTTTTACAGAAGAAGATACGCCTGAAGCACTTTCTGTGCTCATACAACCTTGCCTTTCAACTTTCTCTCTGAGAAAGGACTCTCACAAACTAGGTTAGATAAGAATATCTCAGCTGGAAATGTTGACAGAAAGAAGAAACTCTGCAAGTTGAGAAAACAGCCTTAAAAAGGCCCAGTGTGGCTTCTCTGAAAAGCATGGGCTTGCTATCAAACGCCATGGTCACTGCTCTTCCAATTCATTTTCAGAAAGGAGCTCTTCAACTAATTGTCATAGAAAGAGGACTCCAAGTATATGATGCACAATGAAGTGCACATTAAAGCATGATTGCCCTACAAAAAATGGTGCTGAAGAATATTAGGAAAATGAAATAACTATCTTGCTATAGATGAAAGTTTGTAGTATCAGGAGGCAACTTGTCTCCTTGGGAGTGTGGACTCTTGCACTGTAATGGATATTCTATCATGTGGTCTGAGTATATCCCATGACCCAGAATTCATGAGTATGCCACTGCCAAAATTTATATCACAAAGCTCTCAGCTGTTTACCCAGCATTTGTGCTAGTAGAGAATCTCCAATATCCTAGATGTACCAAACTATAAGTAGATGGGAAAAATGTAGTCTGTTCTCTTCTGTAATTATAAGAAAAATAGATACACATATGGTATTCAGATGAGTCTTAAGAACACAATGTTTCATGTAAGCTAAAAGGGTGCACCACAAGACTGTTTATTTAAACTGAGCAAATAAAACAATGTACATTTTGTGGAAATGCATAGTATAAAGACAAATTTAACACACTGGAAAGTTAACTTGTGAAAGATGTAATAGAATTTAATTAGACAAGAAAAGAAAGTTATCACATTTTATGCGATAAACGTCAATTACTTCCCTTTATACTTTACTCCTCGTTTCTCTTTATTAGTTTATTTTTTATTTAAACATTTTACACAATATTTTGTTCATAACCATTTACCTCCCCCAAATCCTTCCAGATCCTTCATATGTTCCTTGCAATCCAAGTTTATGTTCCCTGATTTTTGATGGTCTTCTCTTCTCTTTCCTTCCCTTTCCCATTATACTCAGTTTCAAACTAAAATATAAAAATTCCCTGGAAATAGATATCCAAAATACAGAAAGCAAGACTGGTGCATGGCTCAAGGGGAAAGCTCCTTACCAGCAAGCATTAGCGTGAGAACTCATATCCCTGGCGCACACATAATTGCTGAGTGGTCATCTGGACCAATTTGTAATCCCAAACCATAACAGGCTCCGACCAGAGAATCCTAGAGCAGGTTCTTTATTGGACTTACTGAAGAGGTGAATCCTAGGTTCAACTGACAGATTATGCCTTAATGTATAAGGTCAAAGTCAATTCAAAACAACATTCCACACTACCTTTATAACCATACATGCACACACACACAATTTGCACAAGCACATACCCACTCACATGCATGTGAACACACAAACACATGTTCACATGACAAACATGTATACAAAATGTGCAAAATAAAAAATGTTTGAATGAATAAATAGTGGCCATGGCTGCCTATGAGGTAGCAACTATATAATCACATGTATGATTCATTTTAGTGCTTTATGTACACTGTCAAGGTTTCCCAAAACATTTGACCAACAGAACCATTCCAGATGTTCATTTAATATATACTTCAAACACTCCAAATACTTTAAATGGTCAAAACTAAGAAGTCAGTAGGTGGGCATATGAAAAAAACATAAAAATGATACAATTTTATGAAAAAATGTTATGGGCTTTCTCACAGATATACAAATAAAGATACCATTTCAATTTATTATCTGTTGATTAGAACATTCTTTTTAACTAGACTTCATATAGAATAAAGGGTCACCATCATACCTAAAAATGAGGATTCATGAGCTACAGGAATAAATATGACTTGCCCAACTGTTAAAATTAATTAGTAGTAGAAATAGGTCTTGAAATTGAGTTGGCCAGCTGCCTGAGTGTACACTCTCAGCCATAACAGCATATGTTGATATTTATTTATTTTGAAGTTAAATGGTAGATTTTAAGTATATACAAGGTTGTTATTTTGTTTACTTGTTTTCTTCCTTTTTCTGTCAAAAATCAACATGACTCTAGTTTTATATAAAAAAGAAATTTGGATGACTTGAGACCTAGTCACTTAGGTGGAGGAAAAAATACATTTCCAAATCATAACCCATATCTTGTTTGACCTCATTTGACTGTGTTTAGTTATTGTTTAAGAAAAGGTTCATTTATTATGTCAAGGATCAGATCACCCAGATATCTTAGAAACTTGTCACAGTCTTGCATTTGCTTAAGGCTGTAATTATCTCTAAAGCCTGAATTCAAAACTAGTGGAGCAACTAACTGTCCTGGGGGAGAAAAGGAAGTTGATCCTGTTACAGTCAGTGGCTAGACTATGTAGAAGAAGGATCTCAGGATAAAAATAAGATTGTCTATTCTTAAATGATGCTTTAGAGGTTTCTATTCTCAGAAGGACTCTGAATGAATTTTTTTCAGAGCCAAGCCAGTTACTAAAGCATAACTGGATGTGCTGAGGACGCGTTTGACCATTGGAGGGCATACATATGATAAAGAAGCAACATTTAGAACTATATCCAAGCTGGAAGTAAATAGGCAAGCTCCTTATGAACTTTTGTTTCATGTCTCAAATAAAAAGATATCAAGCATAATGATGTTTTTTATTCCAAATGACATTATGAATCATAACTGACTCACAGAAAGTTATTTTGAAATATAAATAAGAGAAGACATCATGATGGTATTTGTGATTCAGAATTAAAAGGTGGCATAGAAGGGAGCTTCTCACTATCATTCAGCAATGGTGGGTTTGGTTGTAAACTGAAGGAGATTTTCAGCTGAAGTTAATCTCTATGCAAGGTTGTTTTTACTTAAATATGGACCAAACTTTTACATCCATTCCATCTCTGCAAACAAAAATAGTCAAAAGACTGTGAAAATAAGAAATTGTTTATGGACTCAGGGAGCTAAAGAAGGTATTTGTCAATTTAAATGAGATATAAATACAGAGGTTAACCAGAGTGACTATGAGAGATCTATTTAAACATGCCTTCCTAAAAACAACACAAAGGTAACATGACACTCCCAGGAAACCCCAGCCCAAAGCCTTACCTCTCTGAACTGGAACCTCTGTTTATCTACCTTCACTGTTTGATTGGCTTTCAAGAGATGGGTAGCTGGACACTTAATTAATATTGATGACAAACTGGTCGACTTCATTCCAGCCCAGCGTCTGACTGGAGTTCTTCTGTACTGAGATTTCTTCTTTCATGGAGTTATAATTTACTGTGAAAGAAAAAGCAGGATTCCATCGTCTCTTGTTTTTCAGAAAGCGAGTTGATGCGCCACTCTCCAAATTGCCTTGAGGATGTTCCCTTTGTGCATTTCTCTCCAGTGTTCTTTTCCTGATGATTTTATCGATGTAGCATGTACTGATCAGTTTTTCATTTCTATGTTCTAGTGTTAGTGCAGACCAGGGATTGTTTCTTTGAGAAGGCCTCTTTGTGGTTTTGTAGTACAAGCTGTATTGGAATGCTTGTTTGCAGTACGACCTGCACCAGAACAAGCAAAACAAACAAAATAAAACAAAAACAAGAAATTGCAATTCCAATGAATCACCCAGAAGCATATTGGTCCTTAATTTGAAGAAGGATTTTATAAAAGATAATGTTTTCTTTAAGATAAAAATAGAAGTTATAAATTAAAATGCAATACAATGTGTATACTTATAATAGGATGCAAAATTGAGTATTAATTTAGAATATTTATATGGAGTGACTAAATAAATTGTAATCAATTACAATGTTGTTAAAGTAAGCATCTTATAATTAAAATAAAATCTAGAAAGATGCAATACATATCTGTTAATTAGCAATATAAACACATTTGTAGTTGTCTTCCTCACATTTTATCTAAATTTTCTTTATGTAACAAATTTGTGATATCTTCAAAATAGATTATGGAAAAGTAATTTTATTTTTCCTCAGTAAGGGATACAGTAAAGTGTACTTATTGTCATTAAAGAATGTTATCAATTTGTTGAAAACCATCAAGTTTCTTTCAAAAATAGACTCCTATTTGGAGTAATTTTATATTACCTTTTCAATTTATGCATACAAATATATATTAAAATATATTAAAATTTATGTCTTTTGACTGTTTTTATAATGTTATGATTAGGAAAGGATTTTTACAACCTTGGTCTTGCACCTTCTAGTATCATTGATTAACTATGCAGAGTATGTTCTAAGTGAGAGGAACTATACTTACAGGCAATGGTAAAGCACTTGAGTTTATTCCAAACAATCTGTTCTCAGGTTTGCCTTACCACAATCTCCAAAGTGTCCACAGCTAATCAAAACCAACCAATGAAAGAAGACATGCCAAAGAGAAAATCCAAAAGTGAAGGTATGCCAAAGTGAAACTAATTCCAGTGAAAACTATATTAGTTTGGAAGACGGAAAGTATTACCATGGAGCAGAGAGGTAAGACACTTTCCTGAAATTCAGTAGGACTTCATGCAGATAAGGAGCCTGGAAACGTGTGTGTTTGCAATTACAGGTAGACCACCACAGCCAAGAGCAATGCGTTGGCTCTGGGACTTAGTGTCTACGGTTGAGACTTGTTCACTACAAAATTGCTATTGCTTCTGATGTTTCCATTAAATTAGAAAATATCATGTTTAAATGAAGAAAACATTGTTCCTTGCACTAATGTTTGAAATTCAACTGTGAAACAGCATAGTCTTTAAATTCTTTCATTTATACTTAAAAGTCTGATTTGATAGTGAAAATCTTTTTTATAAATATTTATTTTTTGTAAAATGTAATTACATCATTTCTTGCTTCCTTACTCCCTCTTCAAACTCTATAATATATCCTACCTTGCCCATCATCTCTTTTTTTATTTATCATATTACATGCATATGTGAGTGCATGTGCACATATGTACACTTATAATCCTAGAAACATAAATGCATACAATCCGCTCAGTTTGTATAGTATTAGTTGTGTATAGATTGATATCAAGGCTGACCATTTGGTATAGGAAAACCAATGGGTGTGCTCTTTTCAGTGAGGAAGACAATTTGTCTCACTCTCAGTATTCTTCTGCTGCCTGTAGTTCTTTAGGTAAGGTTGAGGCCTCCTGGGCCCTATCTATTCTCTCATGTCTATTTTTGAAGTCCTAATTTCTCTAATTTTTTAGGCAATTGCGTTGATAGGAATTTGTGATTGTAGATTAATTAGGAGAAAAAATTCTCACAGCAAATTCCCTGATCCTTTCTCTGGCTCTTACACTGTTTCTGCCTCTCATCTGCAAACTTCCTTGAGCCTTAGGTAGAAAAGTTGTATTGTAGATAGCTATTGGGGCAAAATTCCACAAGGATGTATTCCACTTGGTTGTATTTTTCTGTAATATTCTACATTTGTCAAAAAGAAAGTTTCCTGTATGGAGTGGTAAGTATAAGAACACACATTTAGAACACAATTAAGTATTCTGCTAGCTTTTTTTCCATTAATTTATTCATTTATTCACTTTACATCACAGTCACAGCACACCTCCTCCCAATACCCCCCACATAGCTGCTTTGCATCCTCCCTCCCTTTCTCAAATGACAAAGGGAGAGCCCCATCACCACCCTGGGTACCAGCCAACTCTGGCACATCAAGTCACTGCAGGACTAGGTATATCCTTTCTTGATTAGGCCAGACAATGAAGCCCAGTTGGGGGAACAGGAACCACAGGCAAGCAACAGAGTCAAGGACAGCCCCTGCTCCAATTGTTAAGAAATAACTATGGAGACCAAGCTGCACATTTGCTAAATATGTGTGGGAAGAATGAGCCTGACACAAGCCCATGTATGACTTTGGCTGGTGGTTCAGTCTCTGGAAGTCCCCAAAGGCCCAAGTTAGCTGATTCTGTTGATCTCCTTTGGAGTTCTTATCCCTCCCAGTCCCTCAAATCTTCCCCTAACTCTTCTACAAGACAAGACTCTCTGAGCCCTGTCTCATATTTGACTGTGGGTCTCTACATATGTTTCTCTCAGCTGCTGGGTGGAACTTCTAAGAGGACAATTATGCTGGCTTCTGTCTGCAAGAATACTAGAGTATCATTATGTGTTGGGGAGAGGAGGGGTACCTCTAGGACTCTCAATAGATATGGGATGGGGGAAATGAGGAAGGTTCCTGGCTTATTAAACTTACAGTTGTGAATTCACCAAGATATACAGCTTTACTCATCCTGGGTGGTTGACTAGGTTTCCATTGCCAGGTCTATTTTCCCTCTTAATAAAATGGGCTTAATTTCCGTTAGAGAATTGTTGGTTACTGGCAAGGTGTGCGTGCCAGTAGTATACACTAAGGACTCTCTTGATGTGCTCGCCATTGTAGTTAATAGGACTTTGTCTTCTTCCCCCCCTTTAGAGATTCATGTGGTAGAGCTGAAAGACAGTCACAAGGAGCACCTACACACCTGAAAGCAGAGGTAAGAACCACTTTTCTGTTTCAAGTAACCTGCCTGGTAGATTCAGGACACACAGAGGCAGAAGT
The DNA here is from genome assembly GCF_021556685.1 of Rattus norvegicus. Lineage (NCBI taxonomy): Eukaryota > Metazoa > Chordata > Mammalia > Rodentia > Muridae > Rattus > Rattus norvegicus. The sequence continues at coordinate 8,594,118 of NC_141551.1, read as the reverse complement.
CCTCTGAGTTAGGGCAGTTCCTGTTTCTGGCTGTGCCCAGAACTGAACTGATACCATCCGGCAGCTCCTTACACGCAAATCTCGTGGGGAAGAGAGCTGAACACTCATAAGCGCAAACATCCTGAGACCACAGGACAGACTGCCACTTCTGCACACCTCTGCCAACATCCCTGGTCTAAGAGGAAACTGCACAGTGCCTCTGGACACAGGAATAAAGGAACAGTCAGCCGCCAGTACCTGCTATTCTGGTCTGCACCCATAACTGAACCGAACCAGTCAAACAGCTCCCTGCACACAAATCCTGTAGGGGAGAGAGGTGGACCCTCAGAAGTGCAGACATTCCTCAGAAATCAGAGGAGACTACCCTCTGCCAACATTCCCAACCAGAGAGGGAATTGCTTACTGCTAGCTGTACCACCTAGGTGCAAGGACATAAGAGCAGTCAGGGGCAGAACATATCTGATTCCTGCCCTCAACAAGAGCTGAAAGAAAGTCACCAGGAATGCCAACACACCTGAGATCAGAGCACCTATTCCCAGAAACAACTAAAGAAAACAGGAAAATAGTTCTATAGGAGTGCTGACACAGAGACCTACAGGAGGGGCAAGCCACTGTCAGACAAGCAAACACCAGTGAAAACCCAATGGCCAGAGGCAAGCACAGGAACCTAAGCAACAGAAACGAAGACTACTTGGCATCATCAGAGCCCAGAAAAGACTGGATATCCAAAAACACCAGAGAAGCAAGATTTAGATTTAAAATCACATTTTATCATGATGATGGAGAATTTTAAGGACATAAATAACTACCTTAAAGAAATGCAGGACACAAGGCCCTGAGTTCGGTCCCCAGCTCAGAAAAAAAGAAAAAACAAAAGAAAAAACAAAAGAAATGCAGGACAACACAACTAAACAAGTAAACGTACTTAAAGAAGAAACACAAAAAATCCCTGAAAGAACTACCAGAAAACACAACCAAACAGGTGAAGGAATTGAGCAAAACCGTCCAAGATTTAAAAATGGAAATAGAAACAATAAAGAAAGCACAAAGGGAGACAACCCTGGAGATAGAAAACCAAAGATAGAGACAAGGAGTCAGAGATGCAAGAATCAACAACAACATACAAGACATAGAAGAGAGAATCTCAAGGGAAGAAAATACCATAGACATCATCGACACAGCCATCAAAGATAATGTAAAACACAAAAAGTTCCTAGCTCAAAACATACAATCCAAGACACAATGAGAAGAGCAAAGCTAAGGATAGTAGGTATAGAAGAGAGTGAAGACTCCCAACTTAAAGGGCCAGTAAATATATTCAACAAAATTATGGAAGAAAACTTCACTAACCTAAAGAAATAAATATACATAAACATACAAGAAGCCTACAGAACTCCAAATAGATGGGACCAGAAGAAAAATTCCTCCCATCACATAATAGTCAAAACACGAAATGCACAAAACAAAGAATATTGAAAGCAGTAAGGGAAAAAGGTCAAGTGACATATAAAGGCAGACCTATAAGAATTACACCAGACTTCTCACCAGAGACTGTGAAAGTCAGAAGATCCTGGACAGATGACATACAGACCCTAAGAGAACACAAATGCCAGCCCAAGCACCTATATCCAGCAAAACTCTCAATTAACATAAATGGCGAGACCATGATATTCCATGACAAAACCAAATTTACACAATACCTTTCTACAAATCCAGCCCTACAAAGGATAATATATGGAAAACTCCAACACAAGGAGAGAAAATATGCCTTACAGTCAGGAAGAATATAATCTTTTTGCAATGAAACCAAAAGAGAGAAACACAAAGATAATTCCACCTCTAATAATGAAAAATAACAGGAAGGGATAATCACTATTACTTAATGTCTCTCAACATCCACGTACTCAACTCCCCAATTAAAAGACATAGACTAACAGACAGAATACATAAAGAGGACCCAGAATTTTGCTGCACACAGGAAACACCTCAGAGACAAAGACAGACACTACCTCAGAATAAATGACTGGAAAACAATTTTCTAAGCAAATGGCCCAAAGAAACAAGCTGCAATTGCCATTCTAACATCGAATAAAATTGACTTTCAACCAAAAGTCTTCAAAAAAGATAAGAAATGACACTTCATATTCATCAAAGGAAAAATCCACCAAGATGAACTCTCAATCCTAAATATCTATGCTCCAAATGCCAGGGCACCTACATTCATAAAAGAAACCTTAGTAAAGCTCACGTCACATATTGCATCTCACACAAAAATATTAGTAGATTTCAAAATGCCACTCTCATCAATGGACAGATCATGGAAACAGAAACTAAACAGATACATACAAAGACCAACAGAAGTTATGAACAAATGGACTTAATGGATATTTATGGAACATTTCATCCTAAAACAAAAGGATGTACATTCTTCTCAGTACCTCATGGTACCATCACCAAAATTGACCATATAATTTGTGACAAAACAGGCTTCAACAGGTACAAGAAGATAGAAATTATCCTATGTATCCTATTAGATCACCATGGTCTAAGGCTGGTCTCAAATAATTACAATAACAACAGAAAAGCCACATATACATGGAAGTTGAACTATGCTCTACTCAATGACAACTTGGTCAAGGAATAAAGAAAGAAAGAAATTAAAGACTTCTTAGAATTTAATGAAAATGAAGAAACAACATACCCAAACTTATGGAACACAATGAAAGCTGTGCTAAGAGGAAAACTCATAGCGCTGAGTGCCTACAAAAAGAAATAGGAAAGAGCATATTGTTGCAGCTTGACAACACATAAAGGCTTTAGAACAGAAAGAAATAAATAAAACCAAGAAGAGTGGAAGGCAGGAAATAATCAAACTCAGGGCTGAAAACAACCAAGTAGAAACAAAAAGGACTATACAGAGAATCAACAAAACCAGGAGCTGGTTCTTTGAGAAAAATCACCAAAACAGATAAACCTTAGTAAAGCTCACGTCACATATTGCATCTCACACAAAAATATTAGTAGATTTTAAGATAAACTGTTAGCCAGACTAACCAGAGGTCACAGAGAGTATATCCAAATTTTAAAAAATCATAAATGAAAAGGGAGATATAACAAGATAATTTGAGGAAATTTAAAAAAATCATCAGATCTATTACAAAAGACTATATTCAACAAAACTGGAAAATATGGAGGAAATGGACAATTTTCTTGACAGATACCAGGTTCTAAAGTTAAATCAGGAAGTAATAAATCATCTATACAACCCCATAACTCCTTAAGAAATAGAAGCGGTCATTAAAAGTCTCGCAACCAAAATAAAAAGCCCAGGACCAGATGGTTTTAGTGGAGAATTCAATCAATCTTTAAAGATGACCTAATACCAATATTCTTCAAACTATTCCACAAAATAGAAACAGATGGAGCAGTACCAAATTCCTTCTAAGAAGCCACAATTACTCTTATACCTAAATCGCACAAAGACACAACAAAGATAGAAAACTTCGGAACAATTTCCCTTATGAATATTGATGCAAAAATATTCAATAAAATTCTTGCAAACTGAATCCAAGAACACATCAAAACAATCATCCATCATGATCAAGTAGGCTTCCTTCCAGGGATGCAGGGATGATTCAATATATGGCAATCCATCAACATAATCCACGATATAAACAACCTCAATGATAAGAACCACATGATCATTTCATTAGATGCCGAGAAGTCTTTGACAAAATTCAACACCCCTTCATGATAAAATTCCTGAAAAGAACAGGAATTCAAGGCCCATATATAAATATAGTAAAAGCAATATGTTGCAAACTAGTAGCTAATATCAAACTAAATGGAGAGAAATTTGAAGCAATCCCATTAAAATCCAGGACTAGACAAGGCTGCCCAATCTCCCCCTACTTATTCAATACAGTACTCAAACTCCTAGCGAGTACAGTCAGACAAGAAAAGGAGGTCAAAGGGATACAAATTGGAAGAGAAGAAGTCAAAATATCACTATTTGCAGATGATATGATAGTATACCTAAATGACCCCGAAAGTTCCACCAGAGAACTACTAAGCCTGATAAACAATTTCAGTAAATTGTCGGTGTATAAAATTAACTCAAACAAATCAGCAGCCTTCATCTACTCAAAGGATAAACAAGCTGAGAAAGAAATTAGGGAAATGACACCCTTCACAATAGTCACAGATAACATAAAATACCTTGGTGAGACTTTAACCAAGCAAATTAAAGATCTATATGACAAGAACATCAAATCTCTGAAGAAAGAAATTGAGGAAGATCTCAGAAGATGGAAAGATCTCCCAGGCTCATGGATTGGCAGGATTAGTATAGTAAAAGTGGCCATTTTGCCAAAAGCAATCTACAGATTCAATGCAATCCCCATGAAAATTCCTGCTCAATTATTTATAGAGATAGAAAGAGAAATTTGCAAATGCATTTGGAATAACAAAAATCCAGGATAATGAAAACTATACTCAACAATAAACAAACTTCTGGGGGAATCACCATCCCTGACCTCAAGCAGTATTCCAGAGCAATAGTGATAAAATCTGTATCGTATTAGTACAGAGACAGGCAGATAGACCAGTGGAATAGAATTGAAGACCCAAAAGACACATATGGTCACTTGATATATGACAAAGAAGCCAAAACCATCTAATGGAACAAATATAACCTTTTCAATAAATGGTGCTGGTTCAACTGGAGGTCAGCATGTAGAGGAGTACAAATTGATCCATTCTTATCACCCTGTACAAAGCTTAAGTTCAAATGGATCAAGAATGTACTATAAATATCTATTAAATCCATTTGGTTCATACCTTCTGTTTGTCTCTCTATGTCTCTATTTAGTTTCTGTTTCCATGATCTTTCCATTGATGAGAGTGGGGTGTTGAAATCTGCTATTATTTTGTGAGGTGCAAAGCTTTAGTAAGTTCTCCACATCAAACCAGATACACTCAAACTAATAGAAGAAAAAGCGGGTCTCGAACACATGAGCACTGGCAAAATTTTCCTGAACAAACCACCAATGACTTATGCTCTAAGATCAAGAATCAACAAATGGAACCTCATAAAACTGCAAAGATTCTGTAAGGCAAAGGACACTGTCATTAGGACAAAATGGCAACCAATGCATTAGGAAAATATCTTTACCAATCCCCTCTCTGATAGAGGGCTAGTATCCAAAATGTACAAAGAACTCAAGAAGTTATACTCCAGAGAGCCAAATAACCCTATTAAAAATGTGGTACATATCTAAACAAAACATTCTCAGCTGAGGAATATCAAAAGTCCAAAAAGCACCTAAAGAAATGTTCAACATCCTTAGTCATCAGGAAAATGCAAATCAAAACAAACTTATGATTATAGTTCATACCAGTCAGAATGTCTAAGATAAAATATCTCAAATGACAACAGATGCTGACAAGGATGTGAAGAAAAAGGAACATTCCTCCATTGTTGGTGGGACTGCAAACTGGTACAATCATTCTAGAAATCAGTCTGGAGGTTCCTCAGAAAATTGAACATTGCACTACCTGAGGACCCAGCTATACCTCTCTTGGGCATATACCCAAAAGATGCCCCAACATATAACAAAGACATGTGCTTCACTATGTTCATAACAGCCTTATTTATAGTAGCCAGAAGCTGGAAAGAACCCAGATGCCTTTCAACAAAGAATGGATCCAAAAAATGTGGTACATCTACACAATGGAGTACTACTCAGCTATCAAAAACAATGACTTCATGGAATTCATAGGCAAATGGAATGAACTAGAAAATATCATTCTGAGTGACTTAACCCAATCACAGAAAAACACACTTGGTATGCACTCATTGATAAGTGGATATTAGCCCAAAAGCTCCAATTATCCCATATGCAATCCACAGACCACAGGAAGTTCAAGAAGAAGGATTTCCAAAATGCAGATGCTCCCACTCCTTCTTAAAAGGAGCAACAAAAATATCCGTAGGAGGGGATATGGAGGCAAAGTTTAGAGCAAAGACAGAAGGAACAGCCATTCAGAACCTGCCCCACATGTGGCCCATATGTAAATAGCCACCAACACTAAATAAGATTAATGAAGCTAAAACGTGCATGCTGAAAGGGACCGGATATAGATCTCTCCTGAGAGACACATTCAGAGCATGTCAAATACAGAGGTGAATTCTAGCAGCCAATCACTGAACTGAGAATAGGATCCCCTTTAGGAAAATTAAAGGAAGGATTGAAAGAGCTGAAGGAGAACAAAAATGCCAACCAACCAGAGCTTCCAGGGAATAAACCACTACCCAAAGACTATACATGGACTGACCCAGGGCTCCAACTGCATACGTAGTAAAGAATAGCCTTGTTGAGGCACAAGTGGAAAGGGAAGCCCTTGTTCTTGCCAACGTTTGACCCCCACCCCCCAGTACAGTGAAATGTCGGGGTGGGGGTGGCGTTAAGGAGGATTGATGGGGGGGTGACTACCCATATGGGGGAGGAGGAGGGGACTGGGTCTTATGGACAGGAAACTGGGAAAGGGTATACCATTTGAAATGTAAATAAAGAAATATGTCTAATAAAAAATAAAATTTAAAAATAAAAAGTTCATATGGCACTTTGGATTCCAAGAAAGCTAGTCCTCAAGGAGGCGGCTTCCAATTCTGTTCTAACTCAGAGGCCTCTGAACTTTGTATCTTATGCAGTACAGTCTTATCATCTGGGGGACCACCAAGAGCAAGAGAAATATCCTGTAAAGTTTTGAGTGTATCTTAGACAACCCTGACCTAAATCTCCAAAGAGGGTTTCTTATGTCTACTGTTGGGAATTTTTAAATGATCTTTGGCTTTCAGAGGCAGCATTGTCAAGTGGGAACTTCTTCTTCAAACTATATATGCATATTTATACACAGATTTACATGTATTATAAGTATTTTAGGTAGGTAATATCCTTATGATTATTTCAGATGTTCTTACTGTTACTTTACCCTTTCTTATTTTCCTTTTGAATTTTGATGAGAGAAATCTTAATCCCCCATGGTAACTTTCAAGATAGATGACTTGCTTTTTTTTCTCAAATAAACATAATGTAGACTCCAAATAGCAATACCAATAATAAATTTAACTAGAATTTAAAAAACACGTAAAAACCCAAGATTAAATTGCTGCTCATAGATTAACAACTTGTACAAAATCTAGGACTCAGTTTAACTGTAGGAAAGAATACATTTGTTGAAAAATACATAAAACCAAATGTGGAAATTGTAGGGTACTCCTTCTGCAGTGTTTACATTATTTTGAGGACCTGAAGAGCAAACATTTGTTTATTTTTAGCATAATATTTTTATGAATTATTTGGGAACTTCATATAATGTACTCTGATCACATTCACTTACTAGTCCTCCCAGATCCCCTCATCCTTGTGCCCTTCCTCCAAAAAGAAGAAATAAAATAGAAGGAGAAGAAGAAGGAGAAAATATACACTAAGTAGTGTTGTCCATGTACTCATAGCATGGTCAAATTCCCAGTGGTCAGTCCCTTAAAGAAATCTAAATGCTTCCCCATCCTCCCATTCCTGCCAGAAGCCATCAACTGAAAATCTACAAGGCAGCATCCCTATCACAATTCTTAGAGTTCTCTTCTGTGGCTTCCTGTTAAGAAAGACATTTTAATTAATGTTTTAATTTGTGGGGGGAAGGGTAAGGGAAGTCTTCACAAATTCCTTCAGTCTCTCTAATTCTCAACTGGGTCTCTAGTCATTTATACCACTGCAAAAGAAGTTTCCTTGCCTATTGAAATAAGCTGCAGCAAAGCCCACGGACATCAAAGGGCCTCAATTGGTGGAACAGATCATAGATGTTGACATGGCACAAACCATGGATATCCAAGTGGACCTCAGTCATCAATATGACCTGGGACAGCAGTGTGAACAATTGACACTTAAATGGCCTCTGGTAGCAGCACGGACTGCAGAGATCTTTCCAGGGGGCCCAACCCAGAAAATGAATGAATTTCCATCTCAGATCCCCAACACTGAGGTTCTTTTCTAAGAACTCTTACAAGTCAACTAAAGATATACTTTCACTGTGATTTGTAAGTAGAGAATAATTTCAAATTATTGTTCATTATCTGGAAAGCATTGCAGAAAATATACAAAACCAACTTCAAAGTTGCTTGATATATCTACCTCCTTATCAGAGTTTGAAACTAGAAATATATGAACCATAATAAAATTTGAATATTAGATAAGTAATTTTTACTATTACCACCGTGTGGACAATACTTATACTAGGAAACAGTGGATTATTTGCAGTTCAGATTTAATTGGAAAGGCTGCATTATATCTGGTTTCCCCAATTATGATTCTTCTTTAATTCTTACCCTGTACAACTCATGATTTTGGATTAAATAATTGCCCCTGATAGAAAGTCTTATAAGAATTTGATAGGGAAGTTAATTGATAAAATTATTAAGTGACCAAAGACCTCAAAAATCTTGTCAACTACAAAGAGACTTTTTCTTTCATTACTATTGGCCAACATATAACAAAATAAAAAATTATTCATATTCTATTTTATATTCTAATTGTCAGTGATTTTATGATTAGTAATGTTTAACTTGTTTAACAGCTAGGTCATTATGAAATAGCAAAAGAGGAACAATTCTTTCTGAAAACACATTGAAAAGCAGATGTTAGGTCCACTGGGCAGCAAGTGTCATTTACAAGTACCAGGCTTGAATAAATTATCTAGCTGGGTCTTCACATGTTCCCTTCCCTTCTTATTACATTAGGGCCTCCTGTGGTTTCCTCTGAAATATGCCCATTCATTGGAAGAAGATGACCTTCCCCAATGTAGAAAGACTGTTCTTTGGTTGAGGGTATAGGAGGAGTTGCCCAACTCACTAGAACCTCTAAGCACTCTCTTGAAGTTAATTTGTAGGAGAAAGTGGTTAAGGCTCCAGACACAGACAAATGAGATGTTACATGTAGCAATCTGACTGTCTTGGGTGAATTGAAAGAAAAAAGGAAGGGAAAGAGAGAGGGAGATGGGGGGAGGGAGGGAGGGAGGGAGGGAGGGAGATAAAAGGGAAGGAAGGCAAATGAGGGAGGCAGGAGGAAAAATGTCAAGAAGTAAAGTAGGTCGGAGATACTATCTTGAGGAAGTGAGTCAGAAGAGAGTGGCATTCCCCAGAGACCTAGGTCGGGTTACAGTGGAAGAGCAATGGGTCCTTTATCAAAGAATTTACCTGAATTTGCCAATAAAGAATTCCTAGACTAGTTTGTGAAAGCTTCTACGTGAATTATCAGAAATGATAGAAGTGCACATAGGGCAGAAACTCATTTTCATCTCTTGAGATTTCAGGGTTAGGCTTCATGTTGAGTATATAATTTCAAATCTAACTAGATAGTACTCTAGGTTGAAGTAAGTAGAATGGAATTGGTACCTTGCCCAGTATTAGCCACTCCTATAAAGAAGTGTGCGGCCTCTGAACCGTACAGATTCCATTACATGTTGGGGACGGATGTCAGCCCTCTCAAAGAACTGATCCAGCTGAAGAAAAATGCTTAGGTAAAAGTCCCATCTATTCTCAGGAATACTCCCTAGCCAGTCCTAGTCACCTAGCACCAGCTCAAGGCAATTCAGTTCTCAATTTCCACAGCTCTCTCTATGGGATTGAGACGCATCGGAGCCTATTTTCTCCCACAGATTTGGTTGCCTTAGCTCTTCCCCAGGTATTGATCCAGATATTGTCCTTCAATAAATGTCCCGAATGCTATCCTCTGTCTGAGTATGTATCCATGTAAATCCATTATCTGACAGAGTGGCTTGAAAAACAGGACAATAGTACACATTGTGGAGGCAGGTGAGCTAAACAAAAGCACTAGTGCACAAACAAAATATAAACACTCGAGATGCTATGTCCAGGAGTTCATACCTGCTATTGCTCGGATCTAGAGTATACCATATCTCCCACCTTGAAGGTGTGATCCCACCATGTGGTGCGGTTTGGAACTGGTTGAACTTTAGAGATGGGCCTAATTGTAGGATTTGGATTATTGGGACTGGATTTAAGGACTTTTAAAACGGATTTCCTTATTCCTGTGCCTTTTTGCTCATACTTTGTTCCTTAGCAATTCAGACATGAATTAGGTCTTCTTTGGCACATGCTCTTGCTACAATCTAAAAAAACCCCAGAAGAACAAGATCAAGTGGCCATAGACTGAAATTTCTAATATTCTCTTTTCTTTATTAATTTGTTGCTTTAGATGTATTATTACAGTAATAAAAATCTCAGAACACTGGATACACTAGAAAATGAGCTTATATTAGGATTTTATAGGTATATATAAGAATGTATTATAAATAGGTATGCTTAATGGAAAACCACTTAAATCAGACACAGAGTCAAGTTACTGATAATTTCCTTAATTGTACACAATTTCTTACATTAGCCATCTCTTCTCACTGTCAGAACTTACTTTACAATACTTTAGTAGTTGGTATGATTTTAGAAATATGTATTTATTGAATCTTCCCCCTGAGGTCTCTTAATATTTAAGTTTTAATTATATATCTACATGACAAGGAAAATGAAAAAGGCTTTAAAATATTCTAATTATGAGCCCATGCAGTAGAAGCAAGAGGCAATTTAAGAAAGTGTTCATATTTCTGTTTCTATACAAGAAGTAGACCCATTTAGGCTGACTTTCCCATTCCTGGTGTATATCAAAGGAAATGATGTAAAGAGTATAAAAGAGACACCAGCACACTCATATGCATGCAGTAGTATTTATAAGGAACAGCTGTAGGTAGCCATTAGTGAGTGAATGGATAAACACTTACCTCTATAGTAAATATCTATGTCTATATTATTATAACACTCAAGCTTTTCATGTTAATAAAATTAAGCTAGACATATTACACAATTATCAGGTATTCTCTCCTATGTGGAAACTTAAGAAAAGAAGGAGAAAAACATGCAAGTGGAGGAGATCTTGTAGTATACTGAGAAGGGGGAGCAATGAGAGGCCTGGGCAGTAGGAAGGGAAAGGACAATGTGGGGGGGGGGGCAGGGGATGGAAATAGAAAGGTAAGTCCATTAGTTTGTACATTAATAATGATTAGTATTTTATATGCCAATTATAGTATGTACTAGTGCTTTTAGTGAATGATTTAAAATTTCAAATATTTCTCCTTGGCATGTAGCTTTCAGAACATACTGTTTTCTATAAAGCACATCTATTCTCAGAAGAAATTTGTGAGAGGCCCTAGAACCTTACACCTCAAATGGGGCAGTTCCATCCTCTCCACATTGTACCAATGGATGTGGCCGCATGTCCATCCTGTCTGTGTTGTGACAGCTGACGCAGCATCCCTGTGTCTGCAAGAGCTCCTGTGAGTAACTGCAGGCACAGCTCTGGTGTCTACTCACTCATTTACCTATCTTCTAAACACTCTGGCTCTCCTGATTCCCTTTCATTGCCTATGAAGATTAAAATAACTGTATCCAATATGCCTATGATGATATTTCACATATTTATGAATAGAAAATACACATATATTTACATGATCCATACATTCCAAATTATTACACAATGCAGCATGGCTTAGCCCTTAAAAGAAAGAAATCATGAAAATTACAGTTAAATGGATGGAACTAGAAAAATAAATCGTCTTGTGTGAGGGAACTCAGACTCAGAAAAACAAATGATATATGCATTTGTTGATATGTGGATGCTAGCAGTTAATAATAACCCAGTTACAATCCACAGAACTGCACAGGCCCTTCAACAGAGGAATGGATACAGAAAATGTGGTACATCTACACAATGGAATATTACTCAGCTATCAAAACAATGACTTTATGAAATTCGTAGGCAAATGGAGGGAACTGGAAAATATCATCCTGAGTGAGGTAACCCAATCACAGAAAAACACACATGGTATGCACTCTTTGATAAGTGGCTATTAGCCCAAATGATCGAATTACCCTAGATGCACAGAACACATGAAACTCAAGACAGATGATCAAAATGTGAATGCTTCACTCCTTCTTTAAAAGGGGAACAAGAATACCCTTGGCAGGGAATAGAGAGGCAAAGATTAAAACAGATACAGAAGGAACACCCATTCAGAGCCTGCCCCACATGTGGCCCATACATTTACAGCCACCCAATTAGACAAGATGGATGAAGCAAAGAAGTGCAGGCCGACAGGAGCCGGATGTAGATCTCTCCCGAGAGACACAGCCAGAATACAGCAAATACAGAGGCGTATGCCAGCAGCAAACCACTGAACTGAGAATAGGACCCCCGTTCAAGGAATCAGAGAAAGAACTGGAAGAGCCTGAAGGGGCTCGAGACCCCATATGAACAACAATGCCAAGCAACCAGAGCTTCCAGGGACTAAGCCACTACCTAAATACTATACATGGACTGACCCTGGACTCTGACCTCATAGGTAGCAATGAATAACCTAGTAAGAGCACCAGTGGAAGGGGAAGCCCTTGGCCCTGCTAAGAATGAACCCCCAGTGAACGTGATTGTTGAGGGGAGGGCGGTAATGGGGGGAGGATGGGGAGGGGAACACCCATATAGAAGGGGGGAGGGGTTAGGGGGATGTTGGCCCGGAAACCGGGAAAGGGAATAACATTCGATATGTAAATAAGAAATATTCAAGTTAATAAAAAATAAATAAATAAATAAATAAATAAATAAATAAATAAATAAATAAAAACTCCAGAGATTCAGAAAAGAGTAAGGGACTTGGGGAGTAGGTACAAATAGGAAAGGGAGTAAGAAAAGAGAGTTATGGATGGGTGTAGAGGGCTGGAATGGAAGGATCAAGTGGGGAGGGGGAGGGAAGGTGGGTATAACAGAGAGGATACAAAAGAGACAGCTAAAATTAAGAACCTAATATAGTAGAAATTTCATAAAACATATATATATGTATAGATAGATAGATAGATAGACAGACAGACAGACAGACAGACAGACAGACAGACAGACAGATGAAAGTGATCTAAATGAAATAGTCAAATAATGGGAAAGTCAGAGCACTGGTCGTCACTTGTCACCGAGTCTTCTACTACTGGGATTGTGTTACATCTATTTTATTTGTTTTTCAAATGGTTCCCATGAGATTCCCCAAATAACTCAGACTGTTTGCAATATTACAGGTTGCTTTCCACAAACTGAGAGCAAGGCCTAATGGCTGAAGGTAGCATGTACATCACAGAAAACATGGAGAAGTTAAGCTTGTGCATGGAGCCTTTACCCTACAGGCTAGCATCTTGGGTACATAACCAAAGGAGAAAAGTAAACCCCAAGACAGCCACAAAACCTCTTTCTACAGCAGTGTACTGTCTCAAGATAGACTATTGCTATGGTGGCACAAAGCTTATGGGAGTAACCAAGCACTATCTATCGTGAATGAACGACCACACTAAGAGACAAAACTCCATACCAAACACTGTTTAAGGGACCAGGACCTGAGAGTAGATAAACTAGGGATATAGGGTAAAACTAAATATCACTATTCTTTAAACGAACCAAACGAAACCAAACCAACAAGAAAGTAACACCTATCATCAATCTGCTATACTCATAGATCAGGGCCTTTCTCGGTTATCAATTTCTTCCCCTTGCGGCTCCGGGAACCCTGTGCAAGGGCAGGTGGATAATTAAAAAAAAAATAGTGGGAATGGAGAACACCAAGACAAGTCCCTTTAAATCAACAAGAATGATACACAAATGAATTCCCAGAGACTGAGCATGCTGAGGACCACTGGAGCTGAAAGAAGTGGACATATGCCCCAATCCTTAACCCAGAAGCAATCTCCAACTGACACTCACTTGTAAATGAAAACTTAGTTTGCTCCAAGGGGTCTCACTGGGGAATGGAACTTTAGGGGCAGGCTACATGTGCAGCTTAAAAGGCCAACAGAAAATGGACTCAGTGCTATCTTTTCAGATTCCTTGTCTCACAGTGTCAGGCTTTTTTTTTAATCTTTGAATTTTATTTTATTTAGCTATTATGTCTTTTTGCTTTTAACCTACAGGTCCTCTGCATATATTACAGCTTTCAGCTTAATGTTTTTATGGGATTCCTGAGTATGCAAAACTACTGGACCTCCTTTCACAAGCCTTCTTTTAGATTCTTTTCCCTCTGTTGGTTTTGTCCTAATTTGATGTGTTCTGTTGTCTCTTTTATTTTATTATTATGCCGTGGCTACCTCTCTTTAAAATAATAAGAAACACAATGGGAGTGAATCTGGATAAGATGGGATGTGGGCAGAAGCTGGGAGGAGTAAAGGGAGGGAAAAATATAGTTAGTATATATTACATGAGCAAAATCTATATAAAGTCTTAAAAGTAATAACTTTATCACATCATTCAATTTTAGACTTATTTTATTAATGCAAAAATACTAAAAAGTAATATTACCGTAAAATTCTTTTTATTTGAGATAAATGAACTCATGTTAGGTCAGAGAAAAACAGTGTATGCTAATGATTATTATGAACTTTAGATCAAACCATCTAGATTTAATACACAGCTTTGAATGTATGATAGACATGACCCTAGAAATGATATGCAGTATTTCTACATTTTGTTTCCACATTCTAATTTTTTTCTATTTTCAATCAGACCCTTATGTATCTCATACTTGGTGTTTAGCAAAGGATAACCTTGAGCTTCTGAGCCTCTCTGTCCTCTCCCCAGTGTAGGGATTGTAAATGTGCATCCCCTTCACTATGTATGAAGTGTTGGGGATGGAACACAAACTGTCCCACATGCCAGATAGTCACCGTACTGACAGAGCTACAGTCCAAGCCCTGTTTTATATTTTCAAGTTTAGGAACAATAACTTTCTCTACCTCATCAATGATAGCTCAGGAGGAAGATGGACTCATTGTAAACCTGGCCCACGATAACCACAGTGTAAGAATTCATTTAATTACTTTATTTTCTAAAGAACAATAGCCTTTTTATAATTTGTCACATATTTTTAAAATAATGTTTTAAATTATTCTTTGAGAATTTCAGACAGAAAATTTTGATTATATTCAATTTTTCCCATCATTCCTCCACGACTCTCTCCCCTCCTTCCTACTGACCCAACTTCCTACTTTCTCACACTCTTAAAAACTTCCTGGAGTTGAGTTTATGTTGGGTGACTAATCCTGAGCATAGCACCTACCCTGGAATACTGCAAATAAATTTATTCACAAGTATTTTATAATAGTCATTAGATATAAGTTGGTATTCCTCCTCTGTCATTATTACTGATAGTGAAACCGTTTGCCCTGCATATTGATTTGACACCTTTCTGCTTTGTCTAATTCCTCTGAAAATGAGACATAATGATGACTAAGCCATAGGGGCTATTTATGTGGTATAACTTGAGAAATGGGTTGGAGGAAAGAAAGATGGCAAAAGAAAGGGAGGAGCAGAGAAAAGGTAAATTGAACATGTCTTCAGCTATATGTATTTTAGCAGCAACAGCAATGCTGAATAAAATTAAGAATGATCTTTATGTCACCTATCTGACTTTAAATTTTTAAGGGATATTTATGAAGTGAAGTTTAAATAAGAGTATATTTTCTATCTTAGAAATATAATTTTTATATATTTATGACAAATGGTTTCTTTTCTTAGATACCTGTAATTTATGTTTTTCTGGGTATGTAATTTTCATTTTAAAATTTTTGTTGAAAATAATATTAGCATTTTTGCTAAATGGATTTCTGGCATAAAACCCATTTGGCCATAGTATTTTGATGTACTGTTAAATGTTTCTTAGACATATTTCATTTAGAATTTTTTCTTTTATTTCAGTCAGATTCAGGTAAAGCTATTGTTTCTCAGTCACCTTCACAAATTTTATTTTAAGCACTGAAAGTTATTTTTAAACAGTAACTTTGGCTTTTGAGTCAGTGTCTCTCTATAGAGCTCTGGCTGTCTACTATGTCTACTGTTCATTAGGGAGACCAGACTGCCTGAATCTTTCTCCTAAATGCAGTGATAAAGTGTGTACACCATGACTCCTAGCAACACTGAAAGTTCTTATGTATTCTTAGTCTGAGTGAGTTAAGGCATCTAATAAAGTCTGAAGACTCATTAAGAAATAGGCATGGTACCTGATTAAGAAGAAATAGTTATAAGAACCTCCTCTCTTATAGTTCAAGTCTTTTCTTTTAATTCAAAATAAATTTATTTTCATTTATATCATGATTTTATTTCTGTTGGATGAACTCCTCAATCAAAACAAACAAAATTCCCAGCTCACCTGAACAAGCTTGGCTCCTCCATTATTTTTGGCCATTGCTTGAAGTAAAAAGTTCACATCAGCTTGCCTGGATCTTCTTATATATTCTTAAAAAGAAATATAAACAGTTTCAAATATGCCCATGATGCCATCAGTGATCACCCATCACAAAAAATATAAATAAATAAGTAAATAAAACCTAGTGTTTTACCAATTCCCACATGCTTCACAAGATAAAGAATGTGTTTAAACTGTGGGGATAATTAATGTCAGTTTCTTATAAACTGTTTTTACACCTTCATGATTCTTCTTTTAATCATTCTTTCATATTACAAGTGATGCGTGTTTCCTTGGTTAAACCACAGAGAATAAATATGACCTCCAACGAACATTTAATTAAGCGGCATAGTTCATAGACTTCATAGTACTTAGGTTATAGCAATTCATTTAACACCTAAAAGAACTTAAACCATGGCAGCCAGACCATGTGAATTCCTTCACTGGTTGTAGACCAAAGACGTCACAAACACTTTCATCAGGCACGCAGAAGACTCCATCCTGTGGTATCAGGCAGGGAAAGCCAGAGATAAATCTCCATGTCTCAGGTTTACTATCGGGAAATACCCTCATGTATAATAAAATTATTTGAGGAACTGTTGATTTAACATGGTATAATAAAGGCAAAACTGTTAAATCAAAAATTTACACATGTAAATAATGGATGATGTGATTAAAATACCAACTTCAGAAATTATTCCACAATAGGTAAACTATGGTTCAAAAATTGTGTACTTAAATCCTCTGTTCACACTTTTTTTATTCTACACCATGCTGCTCTGTCTTTTTTACTAGCTACTTTTTCATGTGTGTGACCCAGAAAGAGCATAAAACAGTATTGCCAGGCCATAGCCTGCAGCCTCTTTACCTCTCTTCCTACATTTTATTTCAACCAGAGAGCATGCGCCATTCTTAATTCTTTTTTCTTCCTTGACTTTCAAGACCTATTCTCATGTCTACTTCACTTCTCACATACTTTTTCCATCGATAAACCTTCTGCTCTCTCCAGGTCACACTTCTGTGGTCTTTCCTATGGAAAAAGCATTTGCTACTACTCTATAAGTTCTGTATTGTGCAGGATTTCCCATGAATCAATTCCACCAACGCCAAAGCTGACTAATTTTGTGACTCTTGTGTACATCTAGCCTTTACTCTACCCTTTGCCCTTCAACTCTGCAAACAGTAGATGGTCTTTTCTCTTTCTCTGAATACAGCCATACTCATCCTGCTCTATGAACTATAAACATATAGCATTTTTCTGACATGTTTATGACTTTAAAATGATATTAAGTACATAATTCTTATTACCACAGTTGGTCATTATGTATTTCCTTTCTATAGCTCTTAATGAAACATTATATCTATTGATTGCAATCATTTTGAGGCAAGGAATTACAAATGTTGTGTTTTTATAAACATAAAAAATATATAATGGTTTGCTTATCAAAGCTTGTAAAACCTCTTTTTAGCACAGAGTAAAAAAAAAACTGTCACATTTTTTAAAATAAAGACATATGAAAGAGTTTTGAAATCCTTACAAGGGACATACTGTCTAGGCAAGAAGGAAAGAGAAGGAAGCTAGGAATGGAATAAGGAAAGAAAGAAAAAGAAAGAAAGTCAAGACAGAGGAAAAGATGAAAAAAAAGGATGGAAGGAAGACAAAGAAAGTCATTGTTTACTTGACATTCAAATGTAACTGAACATGTTACATTTTATCCAAAATGTCAATCAATATTCAAGACAATACTTATAACATGGTAGTTACTTCATCAAGACATAACAAATAAATGAATACAATAATATTATTTGTTTTTATATTCATAATAAGCATTTTAATTATGGCATATTAAGGAACGTTTTCAAGAATTACTAAGAAGGGCTGTAAAATTAGGAAAACTTTGTAGTATTTGGAGTCAAAATAATAATAATCAAAGCTACTAATCTGGTTAGAAACGCACCTTTAAGCATGACTTGAAGATGAATCTTGATCTTTTCAGTATTGATGGCACATTTACATGATTTCAAACTGACTCAGCAACTCAGTAAATCCAAGTTTCGTTTTATGTTACAAAAAGAAACAAGTGAGTTCTCATGCAGTGTCATTCAATGAGCATAGAATATCAGTGAGAGGATATGATTTTTCTTTGATTGTCAAATAAATTAGACTAAGAAGCTCCTGGGAGATGTGTAAAGCACACATTTGTGTTTCTAGAGAAAGTTTCCAGACATCATTGACTAAGGGGAGGCCTTCCCTGAATGTGGGTGACAGCACATTGTAAATGGAATAAAAAATGAAAAAAGAAAGAAGACAGCTTTCTGTCTCTCTGTCTGTCTCTCTGTGTGTGTGTGTGTGTGTGTGTGTGTGCGCGCGCGCGCGCGCGCGCACGCGTGTGCGCGTGTGTGTGCTTGCTTCCTGTATACTATGATAACTTTTTCTTGCTTTTCTCAGGAATTTGTTACAGCAATGCAGATGTCACAAATCAAACTCAACTTACAAATTTCTATGTTGGTAGTTGAAAGATTTAGAGACACTCTACCTACAACTAGAAATGATTATAAAGCAACTCAATAAAATCTGAAGAATAATAACATGATATGATGTTATAAGAAAGAAACTGTACTGTTGCTCTATTAATATTCCTGTGTTTTCAGGGAGCAGTTATTCTCCTATAGCCTACTTTGTACTTGGGGTACCAGAAGCCGCTTCAGGTAGGATGATGTCATTATGAAAAGAGGGCAGGTACAAGATAGAATGAGGCCTGTCATTGGACAAGAAGAAAGGATGGGCAGGAGAAAAGTTTTAGAGAGGAGAAGGAAACTGGAGCAAGAGGGAAAGAATGGCTGAAAGAACATGACAGCGGATATTAAGATTCCTCTTTGCACATCTACATGTTGTTATGACTATTCTGAAGGGTTGGTTGTATACAGGGCTTTGTATGAGCTTTCCTTTTCACTGTGTAAAATAAGAATTGACATGTCTGTGTCACTTACTTCACAAAGTCAGAGTTATTGAATAAACTATCAAATAATAAGAAATAACAATAATTTCATAATGTACAGAAGTTTTATTGGCATCAAGTTGTCATATCTTTCCATTTTCCTTAAGTAAACTTCCATGTACACACATTTTTTTAACTTCAATCTTAATTACTAATATTAACTCTCAGGTCATGTATCACACTGAATCAATATCTTTCTGTCTTCTCTCTGTGTCTGTCTCTGTCTATCTCTGTGTCTGTCTCTGTCTATGTTTCTCTCTCTGTCTCTGTCTCTCTCTCATGTGTATGTGTATATATGCGTATGTGTGTGTTTGTGTGTGTGTGTGTGTGTGTGTCTGTGTGTAGGTTTGAGAATGACAACAAAAGATTAGAGATACAAAGTATTTCAAAGGTTCTTGAGAATCTGAAGTTGGAATACAGAGTCTTTGTATTGATAAAATAATGAATCTAAGGAACTGTCAGGGAAAAATCTACAGTTAAGAATGTCCCTTGAGTCTAACTCTAGAGGCAAAAGGGTAAAGCCAGTGCAGACAAACAGACGACAGGTCCAGATTGCCTTTCTCTGATGGAAAACTAATTTCAGTTCAAAATGTTGAGCAAATTGATCATCTTGCTAATAAAGGCCCACCCCTGTGCTTCCTTTAATGTAATAAGCTTCAGGTCAAAGTAAGACCTACTCTTATTTTTTTAGAAGTACTTATTGCTGTCCAAATGTTATGCTAAGTGGGATTTTTAAAATGACTTGGCTAGCTTGATTTTATTTTTCCAAATGAAAATTAGTGGAGTCTTTGAATGCCCTTGACCGTATAGAACTAACCAATTTTTATGTCTCATGAACTAAGATGAAGAAAACTTACAGACACAGCTGACCTTCTTGTGACTTCAAGAAGGGATGGAGCTCTTATATTAAAA
Organism: Rattus norvegicus; assembly: GCF_021556685.1. Lineage (NCBI taxonomy): Eukaryota > Metazoa > Chordata > Mammalia > Rodentia > Muridae > Rattus > Rattus norvegicus. The sequence continues at coordinate 8,573,872 of NC_141551.1, read as the reverse complement.
GTGGCATCTTTCACAAAAGAACAGATTCACACTTCTTGTAGTCCAGCAAAGTTACTGTTATATATGAGCCAATAAGAACAAAAGACAGTTAGCACTTTGAAGCACCGTGAATCAGAAGAACTTCCTTGAAAGGTGAAATTCCAGAACTTGTAATAATTGTTAACAATGGGCAGTTAGGTGAGTTCACTTAATCACCCCAATGTCCTGTTTTATTTCTTGAGGTAAGAAATAAAACCCGATGATAATCATATACACCCTAGCAATTACTTGCCGTTCTCCTGAAGCTAAAGGGATAATAAATGGAGAGGCTCTTATAACCTGTGAAATTGAAATATCCACACAATGTGATTCAATGGGACTCAGTGGTCTTGGAGGATGTAAAGCATCCAGATAGCTTGAACTTTTAACTTTCCCTATATGATAGGATCATATGTGTGCCTTCACCTATGTTTGAAACCCTTATCAGAAAAATATGATAGTATATCATCAGGATTGAATTGGGACTTAAATCAGGAATTTATAGTTTTTTTCTAACAAAATTCTTCACATCTATTGTTCTACAAAGCATGAAGAAGTTAATGAGTAATTACATAAATAAATAAATCCATATATAACATTAGTCATTTGTGTATAGGGTTATTACTATGTATAAACTACATAAGAGAGTTGTTTGTATTAAGTTGTAAATCTAATTGTGATTTACATGCAGTTCTGAAACTATGCAGTTAGAGCCTGTATGCAGCTCATCTGATTTTCCCTATTGGTTAGATTGTGCAACTCTCTACTACAGTTTCAAGATCAAGTAGTCAGCCACCATGTATCACTGGGGATGATACTAAGAGACCCCTTACAGTGCTGGGGATTTAGCTCAGTGGTAGAGCGCTTACCTAGGAAGCTCAAGGCCCTGGGTTCGGTCCCCAGCTCCGAAAAAAAAAGAACCCCCCCCAAAAAAAGAGACCCCTTACCACGTTACAACCTATGATCTGCTATTTCAGTCATCTTGTTTCTAGAAAGTGCTATAAATTACATCGATATATAAATTATAATATGTGGTCTTCTACCATTGACATCTGAGTTGTTTATATGGGAACAGTGCAAACAATACTGATATAAACACTGGTGGGAAGACTTGGAAGGTAAGATCTCAATTGTGGGAATCCATTATGCAAATATAATTACTAGGGTAAGCTGGAGTTGCATGCACATTTGGCACTTTCGTATTCTTTTATGACAGCCAACTGTTTTCAAAATGGCTGGCGCAGCTGACAGTGCCACCTGCAACACATGGGTGTTCTACTTTCCTTAGATTTTTTAGTAACATTGCTGTTTTCATTTCTTTAATTAGATAATATGATAAAATATAGTTACAGCTGAGTGTATTCTTATTTTATATTTTCTTTGGCCAGTCAAAAACCACACTTTCATAACTTAGATGCCATCCACAGATTTTCTTCAACAGAAAGTATCTTTATGCTTTTGATATATTTTCTAATTGCATTGCTATATTTTTAATGTTGAATGACATTCCGTGTATGAGAGTTTTCCTCCCCTCTTCATATTTAAGCACTGAGAACACATGTTTATTAAGAGATAACAAGAGAAAGTTACAAAACTGGAGAAGGTTAAAGAAAGTATTTTGTATGAATTCAACTTTTCAATTTTCAAGCCCTTTCTTCTAGTTTTAAGATCTAACAACATTCCTATTCCTTTTAAATCTAAATATCTTACCGTTTTTGTGTTTATAAAGTCTGTGTTCTGTTCAAGTTAATATTCCTTTGAGTTGTGTTATTTTGACCAATATTTGTTGGCTTTCTATTTTTAAACTATGGGTATCTTCCTAATGCTGAGTTTCCTTAACATTATTTTGGCACAGATAATTATTTCTCCATCAAAGAAAAAAGGAACTTTGTCAATGATCTATTTCTGAGTTTGTTCTTCCAAATCAGCCTGTCAACCAATGTCACATAGTCTTTATAACTTCAGTTACAGATGTATTTAAATATTAAGCACTGCTTAGTTACTGGCTAAGTATCCATTCCAACATAGTGTTGAGTACCAGTGGCCAGGTGGAGCCAACTCAAGTTCATTACTCCAAGCAATGTTTTCTGTACTTCTTCAGCAGATATTATCAAATTAAACATTTTCTTTCTTTTCTATCTCATTGGGAACATTCTTGTAGATTTTTCTCTACATTTGTCAACATCAGCACATATTATCTTCATCTCTGGTTAGTGAGAGAGATGAATTCATTGACTTCTCTCATCCTTGGCTAACTACATATATCTTAAACCTCACTTTGCAATCTTGCGTAAACATTATAAGATTTTAAACTACATTTACTACTATTTTATTTATTAATAACCAATATGTCTAGGTTCAGTAGTTTATTGGTTCTATAGTTCTCTCTGTTTTGTTTCTCTTTCTTCCTTGGCTTTTCCTCTTTTTCTATTTGTTTATCTATCTCTATCATTGACTTTGAATAATATTAGTTTTCTAAAACAATTTTGAAAGTATTGTTCCTTCCTCTAAATTACATAAAGCTGGTGCTGATTTTTTTACATAAATATTAGTAGTCATTAGTGGAAAAACCTAGATATTGTAATAAATTTATACAATTTAAAATTGTAAAATAAATCAGTTTTAAATATGGGGAGGTCTCTTGTCTGATTTTCTGCTAGGTCTTTTTTATTGACTAATCCCTTTTGTTGTACATTATTTTAATAACTGATTGACCATCTTATCAAGTAGCAATGTCTTTCTCTGCCTATATCAAATTCTTTACTACTTTACCTGAGATGTAGACACCATTCTCTGATTTATTTTGACTTTTTAAATAATTTATTTAATTTTAATTTTATTTGGCGGTTTTGCCATTATTAATATGTGTGAGTGTTAGATTCTCTGGCTCTGGAGTAACAGACAGTTAGCTGTGAGTTGCCGTGCAGGTACTCTGAATTGAACCCTGGTCCTCTGGAAGAGTAGCAAGTGCTTTGAACCATCTCACCAGCCCCTTATTTTGAGTTTTGCTATTATATCTTTCACTTTCTTTTATTTCATTTTCATTTCTCTTATTATACTTTCAAGTTCATTTTTTACATATCACGGTGTTCTGTAGTATTTTAAATTCAATTTTCTGTGCAATATAGTCATTGAATTCAAAACATATGTATTTTCTGCAATTATTGACATAATAGGATCACAGGATGCCATTGAGCAGGAATGTTCTTAGTTCTTTCTTATTCTCCCTTCCTATAAGCCATTTGATCATTTTTAAAATTCTGCTTTCAAACTTTTTACTTTTTCTCTATTTGTAAACTTCAACTGGTTGGTTGAGTGAATTACTATATAAAGATAATTATTCATCATTAAACTTTGTATTTTTGTCAGCCAAATGCTATGGTATATATGTTCACACTTGTTTGCTCTTTCATTGGTAATTATTTTAAATATTCCCTCTACACACAATAGACCCACCTGTAGCAGGGAAATAACTCTTTCAGAGTCATGCATTTAAAAATTGAGAGATGAAAAGTCAGCCACATAACTTGTTTTGCTTATGGTGAACTTTCTGGTATGCTGAAACGTTTCATCATCTCTTTGCTTGCAGTGTTCTTCCTCATTCTGCCAGAGTAAATCTGCTGCTAAACAGTAAACAATTCTGTTTTACTTCTTCTGAAAGATTTTGATCCCCCCTGTATTTCTAAGTAACATTTTCCTGCTGCATTTTGTTCTTGGTGGAGAGGTCTCTGCATTCAGCACTTGATAAATGTTGCTTCATTCCTCCTGGGCTGAGAGAGTGTTGTTTCTCTCTTACTGCTCAGGAGATACTTTTTCTTCCTGATTAGTTTACAGAAGCTTTACCACAGTGTGTCACAGATTGAATTTCTCTAGATTCATTATGTCCCTAGCTCATACAGCCTTCTTTATGCTTATATATTTTGTCCAACTTGGAGAATTTTAATCTTTTTCTTTTAATATATTTTCAGCTCCCCCCTTTATATCCTTGAGATACTGATGTAGGAGAATAAGGAATAAGGTAGAGGAATAGATCAAAGAAATTCACATACAAGGAGCGAAAGTGGAGGAGGTCTAGAAGCCGTTCTTCGCTTGGTCTTCATAAACAAAATTTGCACTAGGAAAGCTCAGGATGTCCAATATTGGGAGAGGTAAGTACTATGCAATAGCTCATAAAAGAGCAGGAGGAGCCCTTTCTTTCCTATTTTGTTGTAAGGGTTTGGTCTAGGTTTGGCAGAGTTATATTCTCATCTGTCTCTATCTTTTAATAAACCCATCTCCTTTCCTGTAACTGCTCATGTGTCCTTACAACACATTGTAAAATAAAACAAGGGCTTTGAAATTCACCTAGTGTCTTTTGAGTTCAAATCCATACCAATAACAACTCCAGGCAGTAGGCTGCCCTTTGTTGCACTTCATAAGATCTGCTAACTTCATATCAGAAAGCCAGGAAACTAGCATTGTAAGTTGACATGATCTAAAGGACTGAAATGGATTTTTGGTGGTGTTGGTGGGGGTAGTGGTGGTGGTAGAAATACTGGTCTGAATGAAAAACCCAAGAACCAGAGTGTTGATAACCAAGGACAAGAATATGTAGATGACCCAGCTGAAGTCCAGGAACAAACTTGTCCTTCCTATGTCTCTCTGTCTTCTAGAATGGGTGATGGACACCTACTCCGGAAAGGGAGTTCTTCGCTTACTTTACATTCAAATGAATACATTTCTTTGTAGACATCTTTAGAGAAACATCCTAAAATGATGATTTGTAGTGTGTGCCATTTAACCCTGTCAACTTGACATACAAAGTCACTGTCACTGATTTCTTTCTGAACATAAGAAGTATGTGAGATTAATATGCTCTGGAGTCAAAAATGTAGTATGAAAACCATAGGTGAGTGTACTGAGCTATGTAAGAAAGGCAGTCTCCAAAGAGTCTCAGCAGCTGACTTGCCCCTCATCTTCCCTGCAGGTCCACTCAGATTGTATTCAGAATGAAGTGGTGTGATAGTGAAGAACCAACAGAAACATTCAAGCTTCATTTCAGCTAGAATGGCTTTAGACATCTTAGCCATCTCTGCGGCCCATCAGAGTGTAAAGATGAGAATCAGTGTATTGTGGTCCCTCCTTTTAAGTGCAGTGTGGTGCATGGTGGGGAAGCATCTTTACCCACCTTCTGTAGCTTCTTTGAATGTGAGGGACTTGATTTATCAGAACACAGTTCTTTCTGCCTTTCTATGATTAATAAAGTTATTTCAACTCTATGAGTGGCTCATCTTGTTGGATGCCTACAATAGCATCTGAGTTTGTGTAAAACCAACTGACACAGTGGTTCTCAGTCCATGGACCATAATCTCTTTGGGAGGCGTCACATATCAGATATCCTGCATATCAGATAATTTACATTACAATTCATAGTAGTAGCCAAATTACAGTTAGGAAGTAGCAACAAGAATAATTTTAGTGTTGGGGTCACCATAACATGAGAAACTGTATTAAAGTGTTGCAGCATTAGACAGGTTGAGAACCACTACCCATCCTAGCAGATCTAGGACTCTATGCAGAAAATGCTGTGGTATGTATCATCCTCTTGTACACCTGGTAAGTGATGGTTCTTTTCTTCACAGGCTTTGGCACCAGTGCTTAACATACTGCAAAATTTAAATTTGCTAAGCAGGTCAACTATAGCAAAAGTAAAGTAACTGTGCAAGCTGATGAATATGTAAATTATCCCGATTTGGGTGATTAGTTTACAATAAATATGTTTATGAAATCATCAAGTGCTTTACTTTAAATATATACAGTTAAAAAATCAGTATCATTTTGGAAGCAGAGCTTCTTGGGAAATGAAGACATCACTATAATCAAAAACTAGTTTCTATTTTTAAAAATGCTTTCTCTCTAACTCAAATATATATCAAAATTGCTTGTTTCTGTAGATCTCATTCTTAGTGAATCTTCCCCGTTGGAGGAATTGGAGAAAGGATTGAAAGAGCTGAAGGAGCTTGCAACCCCTTAAGAACAACAATGCCAACCAACCAGAGCTTCCAGGGACTTAACCACTACCCAAAGACTATACATGGACTGACCCTGGGCTCCAACTACATATGTAGCAGAGAATAGCCTTGTTGGGCACCAGTGGAAGGAGAAGCCTTTGGTCCTGCCAAGGTTGGATCCCCAGTGCAGAGGAATGTCAGGGTGGGTGGTAAGGTAGGGTGGATGGGGAGGTAACACCTTTATACAGGAGGGGGAGGGGAAGGGATAGGTGGCTTATAGACAGGAAACCAGGAAAGGCAATAATATTTGAAATGTAAATAAAGAAATATATCCAATAAAAATATTTCTGTATGCATGGAACAGAGAGAGAGAGAGAGAGACAGAGACAGAGAGAGAGAGAGGGAGAGAGAGAGAAGGAGGGAAAGAGAGGGGAGAGGGAGGGAGAGAGAGAGAGAGACTGTTTTCACTGATCAACTAATAATATATTATGTCAATGTTTATAGTGTTCTTCTGGCTGTACATATGGAAATTGAGTGGTATATATGTAGAATGTTGTATCATGGGTGTTGACTCAGACCAATGATAACTTTGCACAAAAATTGTTCTATATTCACTGGGTACAAAGTATTCAAACATTGCAAGAGTAGTCACTTTTTCAGAAATACATTCCGCAACTGTAGACAACCCAGTCTGTGCAAACTCTTCAGGGTGGAGTTGAGTAAAAGCAGTAAAAATCTCTAAAATAGAATGAACTAGCAAAGGCTGAACTTACCTTTGTGGCTCCAAAAAAATGCATGTGAGTGTCCTATATGTGTCATTTTTCCTTCAATTTTGGTATAAGAAACATTTTTTGAGGAACACTGTAAGGGCACATTTTAGTAAATAACTCTAACAAGAAGCAGTGATTTTTGACAGAACTTGTGACTCCATAGAAAATATTCCTAAACTAATGAATACCAGTTTGAACTTTCATGGAAAGTTCACAAACAGGCTGTAAGTAATAAAAAGGTTTTCATGTCATAGAAATAGCATCCATGATGCGGGTTCAAAGAACTGCCTGCTTCCTTAAGTAGCCTTCATTTAGCATGAACAAAATGTATCTATTTTCTCACTCTTAGTTCTTTGGCTGACAGGGCTAAAGTCACTGTGTTTAAATCACCATTCCTGTAGATATTTTTTTTATTTTCACAAATTTTGAGTAATACTCATTAGTTGAAATCTGTTTTTGAAAGAATGCCCTGCAAGCAAACTTTTCAGCTAGCTATCTTACAAAACAATATTAAAAAAACATTTGAATCTAATGCTTTTCATGAGCTACCAAGTTACCAAGTTTCTTTTTCTCACTGATTATCAAATCAGTATTTATTTTTAAGATGAATTTTTGAAATTATGTTCACACGGTAGAATTTAATCATTTTTCCTTTTTCTCTGTGATTTCAGTAAACAAAGAATTTTATTTGTGGGTGGTCAAAATGAGAATTAATATTCACTGATATACTAATGCTCTCTAGCTATGAAGCAGCAGAATGCTAAATGAATGGAATATGTCGCTCAGAATCCATGCTGGGAATACTTCGGAAGGTTTGAATTTGTACAAGTGTGCAAGTGTGTTATTTATCCATTTATTTATTTATAAGACATTTCAAATCAATCACAACATGTGCATCATTGTGTCGCCATCTATCATTAGGACATATCAGATTGCTTCCTTGAAGGATAAGCAAGAGAGAAAATGAGTTGATCAGTGATGGAGACATTGCTACAGTGGACAAAAAGGTTCCAAGAAATACACTATTATTGGTTCAAAAGGCAGTTATTGGCCACATTTGAAGAGAATGCTCATGGGTTTCTTAGGGATACCTCAGCAATGTTCACAACCTCAGTATCACAGAAAGATCACCATGCTGTGGTAGGTGGGTTTTGGTGGAAAACGAACTTCCATAAAATGCACTGGGTAAAGTAGCAGTGATTATGAGTTACCTCAGTTCTTGGGATCAGACATTGCTCTGGAAAGAATGTCTCAATGCATTCTGGGAGATTGTAGGTAGAGACTTGTAATGGCCACACTGATGAGTGATAGCACAGAGATTTTCCCACAATGGCAGAATCATTGTCAACCAGAGGTGCTGGCTGTTTGGGTGTTTTGTGTCCTACTGACCACCCAGTCAGCAATGATCCAGTGTGTTAAAAAGATTGCACAACATGTATTTAAAGAGACTCTTTGAAAGAAAGAACAGAGGCTGTTTGAGTATGGCAATCATTCCATATGGCTCACAATTTAAATTTATATTTTAACTCAAGAAAGGAAAGAACTGTCGACAAAACAAAACATCTCTACTGCCAGTCTGCAGAGCTCTGGCCCAGCCCAAGCAGTCAAAGAGTTACACTCTCAGAAGGGTAGGGGACTCTGTTTTCTGAATTTGCTCCTGTCCCGGAGTAGGCAGCATGAATAAGGAGGGGCAGTTGGATATAGGTCCCTTGTCTCTTCTGCTCTGGAGTCGGTGTGGCACAGAGGCTAGGAGCCAAGGTCAGGGCTACCAAGCAGCAAGTGAACACAGCTGCTTGAGCAGCTTCCAGCAGTGAAAGGTTTGGGGGAGAATTTGTTTTTCCCAAAGTGATACAGCTCTTTATGACATGCTCTCAGACAATATTAGATGAAATATCTCTCATGCTACATTCCTTCTGGACAGGGTTTTATATACATTTTGGGGTGTGTTGGGGTCTAAAATCAGGTGCTTTCTATTGGCTTTGTCTGAGATGCTAGGGATGCTCATCTGCATGTGAAGGGGCTTCTGGAGCTATGGGAGTGATTGTCACTGTCTTCTCCATGAGGTGTCATGGTCACGTGATCCAGGACAAAGACATGGTCTGGAGTAGATGAAACACCTACCATACTCAGGTATACTGAGTATGAATTTTTCTGAATCTACTCGACTTTACCAACTTTTCTGGCATGGTCCACTGCCCCACAGTCTACTGCAAACACAATGGTTCTGGGTAAGAAGGAATTTGTCTCCCAATGAATGTCATTTCAATCTCTTTACTAGTAAGTTAATTCTAGATATAAATTTTCCCTAAAAATATACTGCATGTTTTAAAACTTAAATTGTATTTAGAAAAGAAAGATAACATTAAAGTTCACAAAAGTTTGAGGGAAGTTACCATTCACAGTAGTGTGCAATAAACGTGTTCATTCTTATGAGCTCAAAACTATTGCTCACATGCACAAATATATTGTAGATATGATCACAGTAATTTTACGTTCTTACTTTTAAATGTATTGTTTGATGTTCCCCAGGTTTTATTATACCAGCTGAAGAAATCTCATAGTAATAGAAAAGCTTATTGTGGTCATATTAAAGACCTAACATAAAATATTAAGCAACAGGAAATAATTTTAACACCAAACTATTTACTGGCTACTCATTATAAAAATGCAATTTGTGATGTCCAACAGTTATAGAGGAATACTTTGACTTTATTTAAAAGTGTAACCAAATAAACAGTTCTCTAATCATATACTAATATAATTTTCTCAAATTGTTGCCCCTTAATAAGCATCCTTATTTTTAGGTGTTGAAAATTTCATTAAATATGGCGGTGTTTATTTCATAGCGTTCATACCTATTTTTATGCAAGTGCAACTTTTAAATCTTAATCTTATTCTTAATATGATGCACAATGAAAGTTTATCAGACTAATTGAGAAGACAAAGAGCACAAATGCCAGACAAGCAAAAGGGGGGGAGACCCCATGCTAGAAGAGAAGGCGTAGTAATGAACAAAACTGCCAGCCTCATGTGATGTGCAGCTCCCCAAAGCCTTAGGGGCCTCTAGGAATCAATCTTTCTGTTTACTTAGAGTGAAAGCGTACAATTAAAGGTAGGGAAAATAAAATGCAAATGAGAAGATTCTTTTTCATTTTTTTCCCTAGGTAGTATTGCGACTGCTTCTCTAATAACCTTGATGAAGTTAAATTTAGAGAATAATTTTAAGCCTTGTCCATGAGTAAAAAAATAAAGGTGATTAGAAGGCATACTTTTAAATCATAAAAAGATTAAATGAAAGAATAAATGGATAACTATCAGAAAGCAAAAAAAGTTGAAAATTATATTTTGAAGCTGTGATGATCTGATATCATTATTGGTTTGTGTGCCTTTTCCCTATCAAGCCGGCAGTTCCGCTGGGGAACTCTTCATCTTGCATTCCTGTCATAAGAACACAGCCTGGAACATAAACACTCAGAAACACTTGCTAAATTAATTTTTTTAATTGTCTCATAATTTTCAAGGAAGTAGAGTCTCAGGTGACTGAGTATAAAATTTGCCTCTCTTTCGAAAATCTATTTCGTGAGTTTGGTGTTGAGTGGTCTAGTTTTCTCTTACAGTTTACTTTTTTAAGGTTCAGGTATCTTTCCTTTTCCTTATGGGTATGTGCACACAGATGCGCCTGCAGAAGCCAGATGCATCAGATCCCCTGGACCTGGAGTTAGTGGTGTTTGGGGGCTATCTGACACTGATACTGGGAATCAAGCTTGGGTCCACTGTAAAAGCATCAAGCACTAATTTTAATAAACTTTCTATTAGTTTTCTCGGGATTTGATGCATGTATAGAACCCACCCCTTTCCAACTTTCCCCTTCCAACCCCATGACCTGTGTCCTTTTCATTTTCATTTTGGATCTTATTGATTCAGTTCTGACTGCTCACCTGCTCCTGAGTGGAGCCCTGCTCTGGAGCATGGCTGACATAGCAACAGTCACGTCCTTAAAGAATTAGACTCTCCTTCCCCACAGAAGTCTTCAGTGGCCAATAGCTGTTCAGCTAGAGCTGTGGACTGATGAGCCCTCCCACCTCAGTGATGGAATGTTGTTTCATTTGCTCTCGCTCATGCAGCCATAGCAGCTGAGTTCATGAGTTCACCAGTTTCTACGGTGAAGGAAATCATTGAATCCCCTGTTCAAGCCTCCTGAGTAGCTGGGATTGCAATCTCGCCCCACCAGGCCTAGCTTTTTAATGTGTTTTGCTTTTGAAGCATCTGCATCCGCTACTGAGATGTATTCGCAGGCTGCAGAGGGGCTTCATTTGATGTGACATACTTTTCAGTCCAAATCACAATCTGGCTTTGGTGGCATAGAGATGAGCATAGCCACTTGCTGGTGACACCCGTCCCCACTTTCCCACATCCAGCTCTTAACCCCTAGAGCACCTTTGACTCAGTAGCATGCAAGCATGCTCTCCTGCTCCTTTCCTGCAAGTTCTTGATGCTGCTATTAATAGCATGATTTCTGCAGATTACTTTCAAAGGGAATCAGTTCTAACATATGAGAAAAACCTACACGTAGGCACATAGCCTATAGGCTTTTTACTTAGAGTGGAACCATCCTCCTAAATGTCTTTAGTTTGCAAGATGGGTATCTTCACTTCTCTAGATAGCAACCTTTCATTTCCATTTTCAGGTTCTCTAATTTTATTAGTTTGGCATAATGAGACAATGGAGGTTGTTACAGAGCAGCTTCAGCATTGTATATTCCCCTTCCTCATCCTATCAGCTAATTTGGAGCACTGGCTGCTGGGCTTGTGTTTCTATTTTTGTTTCTCTGCCATTGGTATCTCTGCTTCCTGGTGAGCACCATGGGTTTCCCATATCACGCCTATTGGCTGTACAGTGGAGCATAGCACTGGCTGATCTTTACCAAGGTTCTATTTTCAGGAAGCTGTCCCAAAGGCAGCATCTTCTTCCAAGTCAAGAAGCATTCTTGCTTAATGCCTACTATAAAAGACATTGGACTCCTAAGATGGCCCAGGTGGCACAGGCAGGTGCTACCAGGCTTGATAGACTTAATAATCTGGGGTCAATCCCCAGGACCCACATTGTAGAAAGAGGCAACTGATCCCTATATGATTTTCTCTGACAGTATACATGCTCCATAGCACATTTACACACAGAGAGATGCATAATAATTATTTTAAATGTTAAAAGTTCACCAAGTATACTTCCTTGCACATGCAATATCCCATTAGATTCAATGTTCTGGTTGAGCTTGTGGGTCCAGTTGTTACCAGAGGTCCTGAGCAGCTACCTCATGTTCATCACAGCAACATGAAGCCTTAGAGCTTTCCTTGCTCCAGAGATCTTACTGTTCAAGATCCCTGAAGGTAAACTGCTTTCTTGTTGTATCACAGACTCATTAGGTCCTGCTAATCCTGCTAATATTCCCTTTACCCTCAGTAATCAAGAGTTCCCCTTCTTAGTGTTCTGCAAGAACACTCTATCTCTGAGTTAGCTTCTTGAGAAACACAACCTCCAGTGTGTGACTACTTTCCCTCACATATCTAAGAACGTAAAATTGTATTAGAACTTCTGTCTGTTATTGCAGACAGATCAGGTATGTCTCTAATCACCCATATGGATACACGGTAATGCTGTATGCACAGAAAAATACACTTGGTGACTTAACACCTGAAAATGTGGTGTGTGTGTGTGTGTGTGTGTGTGTGTGTGTGTGTGTGTGTGTGTGTGTGTGTGTGATCATGTGGTCTATGAAGCAAACTATGGTCCTCTTCAAGGACAAGAAGAGTTTCTAAACATTGAACCATCTCTCTATACTTTCAAAGAATTTTTAGATGAAGGCCATTGCTTTTTTGTAGAATATTATTAAATTGATCCTTGAAGAAAAGAGGGATCAAGAGCTTCAGTAATTTCTTTTATTTTCAACTACCTTTATCATAAATATTTCCTCAGGATTGTAGTTTCTTCTAATAATATATCTATTCTAGTTGGTACTAAAGTTTGCTCTATAATATTCTGGAATCTATTCTATTTCCTAACACTGTCCTGACTACTCACTAACTTCCAGAAGCCACTGAAAGGCCCATTTCCCAGTAGTGCCTTCTAGATGTTCTTCTGTTGTGCATTTAAATTACTAGATCTCTGCATTTATAGTTCAGTGGATTCTAAACATGAATTAAGAGTTAAAATATCCAGTCTCTTACTCTAAACTGAAACTGCTTGTTCAATGTAAACACTGCTTGAATGAGATTTTATTTCTGTGAAAATTTAGAAACATATTAAAGTCTCCAGGATATCATGGGGGTAGATTTTAATTCATAACTGAAGTAATTAACTGACTGACATTGCTTATTCTCATTGCCCAAAATGTTTTCTAAGAACTCTTTAAAGCTGGAGCAATGCAGAGATCGGAGAGATGCCTCGTGTGGTCCACTCACTCTCCGTCAAGTTTTGAGACCTGAGTTCCATCCCGGATACCCAGTTTGTGGAAGAACAGAATGGACTCTCACACGTCTCTAGACACAACATGACATTCTAAAATTCTCCCCACACTTACAAATAAATAAATAAATATAAAAATAAAATATAAAAGAAATGTGTATCTAAATATTTGGGAGAACTTTAAATATTGAAACAATGCAATGATGGAAAGAATAATGAAAAAAACACACTTTAGTTTTTTGTGGCAACTAAAAGCGAGTGTTCAATCCCTTCAGCTCCTTGAAAGATGCCACATTCAAAAGCTTTCATATGCTGGCCCAGGACTTTAATTTCACTAACAGCATCAGCGTACAAATTGGAGTTGGCTTTGCTTTGTTGGAGAAATAACTCCTATATGTTGCTTCTTTAGATTATCCCTGAACTTTTTCTTGTGTCCCATGGTGCATGCCCATAAGCCTGTCACTGGGGTGTCTGGGGGACTTAAACTTCCTTAGGGTATCTCTGCTTTTTTCCCTCAAGTATTTTATGCAGTAAAAGGCTGAATCCATTAACGTCATTTACTCCGAATTTGAGTATCTTAAAATGTTCTGGCTTGATTTCCCTATTACATCCCAATTAAGATTCCTTTTGGGAATTTGAATCATAGGCAATCAGAGTTGATGTAGCGATCGAAAGAGTGCCACACATCCCGTATTCACATAGTGGCTGGCACAAAGTCAACGTTTAGCAATACTCTGTGCCATAGCAATGGTAGTCATGCTATGTGAATTCAGTGTATTTATACAGTTTTCATGTTGCTAATTATTTCTTAAATTTGCTTTGGACATTTTCATTTCAAAATTAATACTCTGAAACCTTTCAGAAAATCCCAAGTTTTCACATATCAAACTATCTTAACTTTATGCCAAATCAAAGTCATTTGGGGGAGTTACCTGATAAAACTTAGAACATCGTGGTGAATATGGCATTCTTACAGTGCAGGAGCCTGAAATTTACCAGACATCTAAATGAGGTTCATGGAAAGTTCTCTACTTTCAACATAGAGGTGGACACAGAGGGGAAAAGAAGAAAGTGACATGAAACTGTTGAGAAAAAAATGACATTTGAAAAAGGCATTGGAGTATATGCATAATTTCAAGAGACAGTTATTAGAAGAAGTCTATTCATGTAAAATATAGTATGTAATGTGTACATTTATGCATGTGAAAGCTCATAAATTAGAAAGTAAAAGAGCGTTAGATTGTCTATTTAAATTTGAATGTAGAAATATTTAAAGAAAAAAGCATCAGTTACAGAGTTGATTAGCTCCTTACATAAATATGATATATATACATGATGAAACCTGTTTAACCAATGCCTATTATCATTCTTACCCATTTATGAAGCTAAAACATCTGAAAATTAGAAACAGAGGTCATAGGTTAGTAAAGGGTATACTATCTCAAGGGCTCCTATTTGGGGGTGATACAGTAATGCAGTATGCAATTCAGTCGTTATAGAACACATGTGCATAGAAGGACGGGAAAGAATCCCCATCAGCTTCACCTGTGAAGTGGTTACAACTACTCCATAATTCTTCTCATGGAGCATAAACAATGCCACATACATCACAACCGGATGAGTAATCATCAAATTGCAGCTTCTTGAAACGTGACTGGCTAAGTAAGGGACAAACAGATGTGTAAATAAACACTTATCTATGAATACATGTTCTTATTTTGAGCTTAATTCTCTCAAAACCTAAGATGATAAAAGGAAAGAACATAAATCCTTATATAATATTAATTTGGCATCTTTAGGTTAGGCTGAACAAATCAGGCAGAACACCTAATTCAAGAAAGCATAACCAGGTAACAAACAAAATAAGATGCAAAACCAAGTGTTATAAAACTTAATAGTTTATTCAAATTATGCATAAAAACTTTGTGTTCTTCATCAATAATCTGGTACGCATTTCCACTTCTATTTTAAATTTTACTTTCCCCATAAGTGATTTCAACATCCAGGCTATAAAACAGTCCTTTTATATTCAAGTATTTTGCTTCCAGTCAAGATATATGTCAGTATTTTATAGAAGATATGTTATAGGTGGTAATTTATAAGACAAAAAATGTACTTGTATCTCAATATGAAAGAGAAATGTCATCATATACTCTTTCATTTAGTAATATCAGAAAACAAAAACAATCAGAATTTTGAAACATGCTTGACTGTGGCAGTCATTGGTTTTACTCCTTATCTCCAGATTCTTTAAAGTCACAAAAAGCAAATGGACCCTGTTGAAGACCTGATGAGACTTCAATAGCAAACTGTCAATAACTTACACTTGACCTTGGAACAAAATGATCTAGAGTTCTTTAGTTAGAATTTTCCTTGTGTGTCATTCAGATTAGAAACTATCTTTTACAGGTGCTTTAATATTCTTTGGAATACTAAATTCAATATTTAAACTTATTACTATACATAAGATAATGTAAAATTCAAGCCTTGAAAGTATGATATTTGTATTGGAATTTTTAAAAGTTAAATAATGGTAACAATTTACAATATTGTAGAATGTACAAGGCTTGTGGAAAAAGACAGGATTGACTAGTGACCTCCTGAGCCCTCAGAGACTAGGTGTCAGAAAATGATATCAAGAACATGATTGTATATTAAGGTACAGGATCCTGAGGATACATTGCCAACCCCCAAATATTCATTTATTGTAGCAGAAGGAAAAAGGAGAAATCTATTTGCCTGAATGAGTGCTTGACTAAGAGCCAATATTGTATTTCAAATGAGGAATGAACTGGTAACTACAGAAGCTTAAGTGTGAGAGCATAATAGTAAACCCAGATACGTCTCCAACATGGAGTTCTCACACTGCACAATGGAAACAAACACAGGGCTCCAAGAAAAGGAGCATTTCATTAAAGGAGGTTAGCATGACAGCTATGTTAAAACAGAAGTACACTGACTCCAGACATTTCATCGTTACCTTGACTTTGAGCCATTATTCATTTTCAAGTCTTAAAAGTTAGAGCAAAATCTATACAAATGCATCCTAAATATAAAGGTGGTCCTGTCCACGAGAACTAAGGGAATGGAGGCAAAACAAACATATTTATTAAATAGTTATAAATTTTTATTTGAACTTAAATAATTTTGACATAAAATCAAAATAAAACTATTCTTCAAATATAAACAGCAATGATTAACCTGCATAATTCAAATTTATTAGATGTTGCTCACGTATCTCCTAATAATCAGAACATTTACCTGGATCCATTTAGAAGTAAGTTGTTATATTATTAACTAAATAGTCCAGATTTTCTTTGCCTCGTGTCTTCTAATAGCAGTGACATAAATTTGAGGACTAATTAGTGAAGGAATCAGCATATATCTCAGAAGAATAACCTTACCACTTCATTTTCTCAGCCATATGGCTGAGGGATCACACTAGGCATGACCTTTCCAGCAGTGAGGTCAGAATTTCATTTATAAATAGATAATTGGAAACTCATCCTTCTGAGCGTCTATGGTGCTAAAGAAGTAAATTTTTCAGAGGGAGCTATTTAAAGACCAAAGGAAGAACTCTCTTGATTGAAAACCATGCCAGAAAGCCTGGAGAATTCTGAAATAAAGTAAAAATTAGATGAAATTATGTGTTTGTGTGTGGGTTCCTTTCTATCCCTTCAAATAGAAAAAATAGCCATAGAAGAATCAATTCAAATGTATACAGGCAAGGTATCATAATTGAATTGAATTGCCTACAAAGGTTTTGAAATAATACAAATGTTTTCCTTTATTTTGTAGGTTCCAAAAAATTTACCTGCTTTGTTGCAACTGTTGTCAATCCTTGCCTGAGCACTGTGTCAAGAGACTGAGTTTACATATCTCACTCTAAAAATTTAGACTTTGTTAGATCAGGATAGGATAGCTTTATTTTTCTGTGATGTTCAGCCAGGGTTGAAACCTCATCTAAGGGATGAGTATGATAGAATTAAGATCTTGATGAAGAAAGGACTTCTTGTCAAGCTTTGGGAATAAAGAGCAGCAGACAGCCCTGAGCTGTGAGTTCCCCTTGCTTACCTCACCTGACAGGACTCGCTTTAAACAAAGTCACTCCCTTCCTAGGCTAAGCAGTGACTGGATGAGGACATGAAGTCCTCCTGGTTCCTCCAGAACATCACCTAGTTGACCAAGAGTTTTCCAAATTAGTTATCAAAGTTTGACTTGTTATCTCATTATTCATATCTGTTATCTCCTCTAATAGAATTACTAAATTCCTGCTTGGCTTCTTCTTTAGATGCATATATAAAACAACAGGCTTATATTGTGTATATGAGGATCTTTATATACCTGACCCTCATCTTTTTTTTCCTTTTCTTGTTAAACAAATGGCTTGTTACTTTGGTATTCATTTTCTGAAAACTTGTTTAAATTGATACATCAATATGTTGATACACATGCATGTTTCATATATATGTATACACCTGTACATAGACATCTTCACTGGGGCTGAGAACTAAGTATCTGTAAAGAACTGAATATGTGTTTCTCCTGGCTTTTGTAATTATTCCTTGCACAGTAGAGTAGGCATAGTCTCTGAAGTAAAGGACTTGATCTGAATCAGCTTCAGGGGGAGGGGGAGACTACAATGTAAAATGCTTGGACCTTGGGACACCTTTATTCACAAACCCTTCTTCAGAGCTTCAACAGTCATGGGGCCATGGGCCTGGTGGATGACCAGGAAATCCACAGATGGCAGAAACTACAAGGAAGCAATGTTTTCTGGCTAAAGCAGGGTTGTTGTGCATGTAAATTCCCAGCAGTTTTCCTCCACAAGCTCTAAAGACAAAATTGCAGCACTGAAAAGATTGATAGTTGATAGCTACTAGGGAGAGGGAGGAAGGGAGGGAAGGAGGGAGGAGAGAGAGAGAGAGAGAGAGAGAGAGAGAGAGAGAGGGAGAGAGAGAGAAGACAGAGAGACATAGAGACAGAGACAGAGACAAAGTTTCATGGGTTAAATGTTCTTCAGTGACCAACACATCCAGAAATATATGGACAATGAAACTGTACTTGATATGTTTTAAGAAAATGAAGAAGAAACAATTTTAAATAGGTAGGGAAAGAGAAATGGATCTGGAATGAGTTCAGGAAAGAATAAACCTATCAGATACATTGCTGGAAATTCTCAAAGAACTAATAAAATGAGGGAGAAATAATGCTTCTTTGTTTGATAATAGAAAAATAGATAGACAGAGATAGAGAGATAGAGAGATAGATATGTAGAATATAGTCTTTTCACTGGTTGTCATAGTCAAGTAAATTTGGGTTAATACCATACGAAATACTATATGAAATTCATGTATTTCTCCAAGCTGCCTAAACTCTAAGGTTTTGGAAGAGTTACAACTTTCAAAGATTAGAGTAATTCTGCTCTTTTGGGGTTATTTGGAAATATGTCTATATTCGTATTAGGTATAGGATGCTCCTGGAATGGAGGTCACTGGCATTTTTAAGTATCCATAATGCACAGGAAAGCATCCACAGCTAAGGACAAACTGGCCCAAAAGGATAGCAGTGCTGAAGTTCAGAAACCTTGGGCTGCAACATGGGAAGCATACGCAGTCAGCATGTCTGAGCAAGGTGATGAGAAGGACTCAGATATTCAACCACTTTCTCAATTCTCCCTGACTTTCTATATGTCAAAAATGTATTCTGCATACCTGTTCCAATTAACTAAGTCTTATTAGATACAGTTTTTTAAATGGGAAGCCAAAGGCATCCATTAAATAAAATCTAAAAATATCTCTTTTTTTATATGAAAGATTAGATTTAAAGAAGGACTTATGTTCTAGAAAGAAAATAATATTATCAACAAAATTATGAACCCATATGGCACTTTGCGGCATAATAAGATGCCTAAGTTCACTGAAATATCAAACTAGGTTTACTGATTACTAATTAAAGACCTGAACAATCATGATTGGCTTGAGAAACTTAAGAGCTAGCACACATTTTTAGAAGAAAATTAATGATGCCACCTCCCTCTTTATAAAGCAAAGAGGAGGCAGTGCATGCTACATTGACAGAGGAACTTGTTAGACACAGCCAAAACTTTAAAATATACTCAGTTCATTCAAAGCACTTTAGAGTCAAACATACTATGTACATATGTACATTTAAAATTCTTACTTTAGTCATCAAAACATGTATTAACACATGTATATACACTCCCACACAAAATCCTCCACACAAATGATTCCAAGGGAGTGGGTTCCATCATCCATGGGAAGTTTATGATTCCAGCCTGAGGCCCACTGTAACACAGGATTAGCAGGGCTGACTGAGAGAGTTGGATTCAAGATTTCAATGCACTGGTGAATAAACTTGAGTACTTTACCTTATCTAGGTAACGATATGTGTGTTTGTCTTTCAAGTGGCAATTGTCTATTAGAACTTGTTTTAATTTTAAAAGACAGTATACATAATACTGTTTTAACAAGTCACAGCTGATTTTTCATTATAAAATAATCCACTAATAGACCTAGAAAGAGAGAATGGGGGTTAAGAGCAGTTAAAGTCTTTACAAGAGGACCAGGGTTTAGTCCCCAGCACATATGTGAGGTGGCTCACTACTACCCAGAACTCCAGCTCCCAGGAGTTCGATTCCTCTGGCCTCTACAGGTTCCTATACCCAAATACTTGTATCTGAATAAAGATACTGACTCACATAAATAATTTTAAATTTAAAAATTTAATTCTACCAAAAAAACCCAAACAAACAAACAAAAAACCCACCCTGTGGAACTACAAATACATGGTTTTGAGCAACCTAAAGTCAGTAACTTCAAATTAGCTACTTATTTTCCCATATTCCTGCCACTCCTATTCTGTTCCACTCTCAAAATTTTCATATTTCATGTAAACAAATGAGTTATTTAAAATATGGCAACTTAGTACTTTTACACATTGGGCAGTAGTTTATTTTGTCATCAAAAGGAATAAATGGTGTTGATTATTATTGGATGAAAAAAAACAGCAGAAATTCTTGTTTATTTCGTAAATATCTCTTTGAGATATGGTAGTATATTTATGGTTAGAATTTGATAAGATACTATAGTTTATTATATTTTATTATTTAAAAAATTGGTCTAATAAAATCTTAAATTTTTCATGAGTACAATATTTTTATTCAATTGGGCAACCATAAAATTTGGAGTTGTGTTAATTTAATAATTTATCTGGAAGATTATGTTAAGAGGTTTAATGGTTTGAATGACTGATTATCTGCTGATGAATCTGGTCAGTGAGCTAAGTGAATTAAGCCCGTGGTGGATTCATGATCTCGTGGCATTATGGCAGGTGATGGGGCCATAAGGCTAGAAGTAGATCACACTAAAGTGAACTCCTTGCAGTCTGCATTTTGTCCTTCTCTGTGTTTCTTGGATATCATTACATCAACTGCTCTTACCCACCAATGCCTTCAGGCATGGTGCTTGGGCCTCAGCACATGCCGACAAACTATCTAGTCAGACAGTCGTGAATGGAAAACTCTGAAACTAACTCAGAGTAACTCCTTTCTCTCATGATTTATGTTTTTTGGGTATTTTGTCCCAGTGATATAAATCTGAGTACTACAGCTTGAAATTTTATTTTCTTCCTGTTCTACTTTTCTACCTCATGTTTCACTGTCTAATTGTATCCTGAGCCCTCTGATATATCTTTTCATTACTTCTAAATGCAGAACATGTTTATGCTATATAACAAAATATATAGTCAAAACATTTTAAACTAATAGAGAAAGTGAACATATCAATAAATTATTTCCAAAGAAAATTGACTTTAAAAACTTAGATTATCTTTGTTGAAACACATAAAAAGTTTTACTTATGGACTTACTTGGCTTAAAGCAATAGACAAACTTATAAAGCAGGACATCTGTGTATGATGTTTAAAAGTGTTTCTATTATGGGATATGCCTTCTTGTGATAATTTTAGAATCTGATGGAAAGAATGTTCAAGGGGAAGTCTTTCTCACTATGCTCCACCTGAGCTTACACTGAGAAGACAGACATGTTACTGAGAAAAAAGTTCCAAAGTAGCAAAGCACAAAGTCAAATCTTCTGTGAATAAAAATGATTATTTCTTCTACAGACTTAAAGAGACTAGAGATGTGTAAATGGCTTCTGACCTCCAATGCCATGAATGAGTCCATCTGAAATCATGACACTCACTGGAATGAAAGTTAATTTTTGATACCTACAAGATAAAATAAAATAACAATATATGTATATAAATGATAATTATTACAATCCCATGCTCCACCAAATGCTGCAACACAGATATGTGAGTCCTTATTATCTTCTATGAAAGCAGACACATGCATAGGCATAAAAGCTATACAGAAAAATACGTTTGAAAAGATACATTTGAGAATGAGATTGCTCCAGTACAAAATTAAAGTACAATCTCACAAAAGTTATTAGAAAATTAACCTATTGTTCCATTTCAAAGCTACACTGTGCTTTCTATGCAATATCATACTTCAAATATCCTGTTTTCTATTGAAAACAGCTTCAGTATTTTCAAAATATTGTGTTCATGCACATAACATTGAAATGCCACATGATTATTTCCAACACCACAGGGTTCACTTGGAAACCATATTATATTTACTTGGAAATTCATGTTATAACAAATTCTTCATACTTATACCTCTTTCTCCATCATGTATATTTTAATAATAAAATTGTTTAAAATCATAATAAATCAATCAATGCTCACAAATATCCTCAATATTTCAATACATATTATCTGATTTTTTGAAAAGATAATTGAAGCTCATTTACATTCTGGGTGTAATGTGTCATTTTAGTGTACTGTTCGTGGTATTACTAGACTATAAAATATGTGTGGTAAAATTCAGTTATAGAATACAAAGACTGAGCTATTTCTGAGCTAGAACCTCTCTTCCTGCTGACTTTCTTATTGCTGAAAAGAGCTATGTAAACTGCTTTGTAAAAATAGACACCTTTGTTCTTAGCTCTCAGACATGTTCCTACTGATGTAATAGTGGAATCACTGTTATAAGGAAAACCAACTAGATTCAGGTTGGATTTGAAGCCAGATTTATTGAAAGGATGCTATGCTAGATACTCTAAAGCTAGTCCAGAAACTATTCTAGGAAGATCATAGGCCGTAAATAGAGATCTACTACTGTTTTGGTGTAAATGGATAGCTAGTCATATTGCCTCCTTAATTATACAAACAGATTAGTGTATCTTATAGCCTTGGCCAGAGAAGTTTCTTTTACAGTGATTGATTGTCAAGGAAAAAGTAGATTACACAAAAATTATGGGAATAAGTGACTATTGTATTCAGCCCTAAATAGGACATCTATATTACATGTTGAAAGGTTTAGGAAAAATTCAAGTACAGAAGGGAAGAAAAAAGTAAGAACAAAAACAAGAGAGAACTATTGTGGCATAGTTGTTGTAACCACAAACTCACAGCCATGATGGTTTCATAGTCAAGACTTGTTCAATTCAGGTGTCATCGACATTCATCATGGATGAATGAGGAACTTATGGTGTGCCATATCTTCTTGAATGGCTAATTGCAGTTAATTGTTGATGAGGAAGGGAAGGCATAGACCTCAACTGTATAACCATTGTAAATTGCCCTTGATCAAGTAAATAACCCAGTCACCCTGGCTTCTGAAAGAAATTTTGGTTGAACAAAGTGTGTCACTAAAAACTGTAATAATTTGATGTATATAACAATCTTCTTCAATGTTTTGGTAATGTTAATGTTTTTATCAGAGGATGTAGGGAATGCATTCTGTTTTTCCACAGAAGGAAAGAAACAATATGCCTTCCTCGACAAACCCAGCATCATGCACTTGTCTCTATCATGATTTCCACAGAAAATAAAAAAGTCATGTGGTTATATATTTCAAGACAAGAGAAGGCATAGACAGACAAAAAATGAAAAGAATCCAGGCTATAAAACTATAGTTGCCTAGTTTCATGAATTACTTGAATTATCTGAGATAGTAAAAGTAGTCTAAACATCATTAAATCTTCCTTGGAGGTGATGGTACTAATTTATGAAGTGGAAAATGCATGACTGGGCCATAATTTGTTTAAAACAATCTTTGAGAGAGTTATTCCAATTTCTGTACTGTGAATTTCTACATTTTCTTACCTTCTCTAGTTCTCTACAGAGAAATTTAGATAATTGCATGGAAGATTTTGTTCAGCAACTTATTCAATTACATGTATAAAACTACCATAGTGTAAAAAGGACAGCTAATATTTCTTCGTACCAAGAATTCTAAATCTATACAGATTTTGAAATTTGTTTACTACCGAACCATTCAAAGCAGGGGTTGAAAATTATGTTGCACTAACCAAATCTATTTTGTCATGCATTTTGCCAAGAATCCATATAACAGAAAAGGCTAAGGAAGGAGAGGGTATCATTTTTTTCCCAGCTGAGCAACCATGAAATGCCAATCCTGGTGTCAACTTTTGACTGACTAGTAATAAGGAGACACTTCCCTCTTCATGGTAGAAAGGAAAAAAAAGTTGGAAGAGTGACTTTTATCACTGATCTGCAGTCAGGAAGCCACTTTTTTCAGCATTGCCACAGCAAATAATAATAATAACAATAATAATAATAATAATAATAATAATAATAAATAAAAACAAATCCAGATACATATGCTTCTCCTAATCAGTATGATATCAGGAAAGACCTAAAAAGAACTGTATCATTTCTTCCATTCCTGGTAATGGGCACAGTTGTCCCTTCATCACTGTTATTATAGACCAAATAGGGAACCTGGATATCTATCCTCATATATCAATACCCTCAAGTAACATCCTACTTCTATAGATCCCTAAAACATCCTGCCATAACAGAGCCAATCACCACCCAATCCGCAAAATGACCAACAGTAACAAAATTTCATCCTCAAAACAAACCAAACCCCACAAGAACATCACAATCTGAATGAGGTAGTCAATCAACAAATATCTACAGCAAAATGAATCAGTTTGTGGATTACAAAATAGTTTTTGTGTTTCGACAGCTTATTAAAAATGCTTCAGTGATCATTTTTTTTATTAACTTGAGTATTTCTTATTTACATTTCAAATGTTATTCCCTTTCCCGGTTTCGGGCAAACAGCCCCCTAATCCCTCCCCCTCCTCTTCTTTATGGGTGTTCCCCACCCCTCCCTCCCCCCATTGCCGCCCTCCCCCCAACAATCACGTTCTTCAGTGATCATTTTAAACTATAGTTTTCACAAATGAACAAATGGGGAGGGCCTTAAAATGCATATTAAAAACATGAGGAAGAACCTACTGGAAACTTAGAACTCGAAAGGAAAGTGTTAGAACCCTTAGTGAGGGATTTGAAAATAAAATGGGGGCAAACAGGAAAGAATTTGTAAATTGAACGTGAAATAAAAGCAGAAAGAAGTAGAAACCCAGCAGCACAGAAAACTTGTTCAGGGAAAATTTAAAATGTATTCTTTGGAATCTATCAAATAAACTAATATTTGTACTATTTGGCTCTCAGCAAAGGAGGATGAAAATATATTTTTTTTAAATTCAAGTAAACAGTGGCTAAATTATTCCAAATTTGGCAAAAACAGCAACAAAGTAAACTTGCCAATTTAATGTTCTGAGTTTATCTTCAACATGATAAACCGATAATTACAGACCAAGAGAAGTCCATACCCAGCTGTAGAAGACAAAAGAAATGCTGTTTGAGTATCTAGAAACATTATGAAGAAAAGCAATCCACAAAACCAAAGGCAAAACAAAAGTCAAAACTCCTACACATTTTTTTGCCAGAAACTATACAGAGTAGAGGAAAATGAAAATGCATTTTCAAGAACTGAATCAATCAATAATTTGTCAACCCATGATTTTATTGTCAGCAAAGCACTGTTTAAAATGGAACCAAAATAAACATACTTATGAGAAAAGGGGAAAAGAATTTTTTACTAGTAGTTCTGCCCTAAAAGAATAACTAAAGATGCCCTTTAATAATGACCCAGTCATAGCAGAGAAAAACATGGAATATCAGAAAATATTCTACTCTGCTTTGTATTACTGTGGTAAACACCATGACCAAGCATCCTTTGAGAGCAGAACGTTTATTTCATCTTATAGGGTAACATCACTGAGAGAAGCCAAGGTGGGAATGCAGGGCAGTTTGATGTAGGCAGCACCAGTAGGGAAGAACTGAAGAAGAGAACACAGAGGAATGAGAATTACTAGATTGATTCCCCTGACTTGCTCAGCTACTTTTCTTACACAGCCCAAGAATATGTCTAGATATGTTACTATCAACAGTGGTCTAGTCCCTCCTGCACCAACTGGTAAATAAGAAATGCGTCCACAGACAAGTTCACAGGCCAGTCTGATGCAGGAAATAATTCAACTGACTTTCCCTCTCTCCTGGTGACTCCAGTTTCTCGCAAGTAAAAAGGAAAGCAAATAAACCATTAACTAAGATGGATTTTCTTTGGCCTCTTGAATTCTCAAACTTATGATTGATATTTTAGTAAACTATGGTAAGTTCTTCATATATAACAATACCCACAGAAAACATGGAAAGACACAAAATGCCCAGTAAGATACAAAAATATCAAAATGAAACTCTAAATATACTTTAAACTTTCTTCAGGAAGGAGAAAAAGAATATTTGGAGAAGAAAAGTAGAAAAAAATACAAACACAAGCATCACATTATCAACACCAGTATTTACAAGTAATTATTCTAATAAAATACATGTTTTATAATAGGATTAAGAAAAGATCTATCTATATTCTATCTACTAGAAATTAACTTCAAATATATTTACAAAAATATTTAGATTGAGAAAAAGTATGGAAAAATGTAGCATACAACTGTGAATCAAAAGAAACAAGAGGAAATCCAAGGATAACTGTGTAAATGTAAGAGATAGTACAAGCAAGAGGAAAAAATAAATTTTTCATAAAGAGGGATATAATAAAACAATTTTTATAATGCCAGTGTACAGAGAAAACATAGCAATCCTAAAATATATGTGGAGGAATCAATGATATTCAAAATATGTCAAACTCATTATTTTAAAATTTAATTTAAAAATATTATACTTTGATTTTTTTCCCCTAGCAACTCTTCTCAGAGCCTCCCCACTTCCCTCCCTGCTCAACTTCATGTTCATTCTGTCTCCCCCAAAATAAACTCAAAACCAAACTAAAAAAAAAATGAACAATAAGACAAAAAAAATACTGAAATCAACAAAAAAGCACAAAACAAAAAAATACCACTGAAACCACTGAATTTTATGTTGTCAACTACTTCTGGGCATGGACCTTCCATGCAATGTGGTTGGCATGCCCAATGGATATCCTATCATATCAAGTGCAAATAGCACCTAGGTTAGTAGTGGGCATCTACACACTTCCCCTTCTCAGTACTGGGACTTTTGTCTGGTTTGAGCCTGTGTATATCTTGAACTTGTGGTCATGGTCTCTGTAGGTTCATATGTTTATCACTCCTGGTAGGTCCCTGGACTCATCACTACCTCAGACTCTTGCAATGTTTATTTCCCTCCTTTCTCTAGATCCTTGAGCCTGGAGGGGAGGCAGTTAGTAAAGATGTGACCAGATATAACCTACTCCTGGTTTTGGAATTATTACTTGGTGGCACAAAATGTCTAGGTGGGTCATTGTCTCTCTTTTTATAATATGTTAATTCTATTAAAATTACTTTCCTATGTGTATCTATCTTAGAAAACTTCTATGGTAGTCCACTTACATATGGCTTCTCTGAAGGCCTTAGTGGTAGCGGTCATTCCCCACATTGCTTCCATACCCTTTCCCTACATTCCGATCCCCATTAGTCCCATTCTAGTTTCTCATTT
The DNA here is from genome assembly GCF_021556685.1 of Rattus norvegicus. NCBI lineage: Eukaryota > Metazoa > Chordata > Mammalia > Rodentia > Muridae > Rattus > Rattus norvegicus. The sequence goes on along the minus strand of NC_141551.1, from coordinate 8,546,712 downwards.
ATCTCTTTATCACACTACACTAAGATCCAGATCCAATCATTTCCCTTGATCCTTTACTAGGTCCATATCCTCTATGGTTATTAAGAGTGAAATACACACACATGTAAAGCATAAGAGAGAATATCTATGTTTAAGACAACACACACAATATGTGTCTTTTTGGCATCTGGATTACCTAGCTCAGGATGAACATCGCTAACTCTGTTCATTTACCAGCAAATCCCTTCATTTCAGTGTTCTTAATAGCTGGATAGAATTCCATTGTGTAAATGGACCAAATTTTCCAAAAGTCCATTCATCAGCTGATGGACATATAGACTGTTTCCAATTTCTTGCTGTTATGGAATAACCAGCAATAAAACTGGATGAGCATGTGTGTGTGTAGTAATGTAACAGGACCCAGACCTCCGAGCAACTGACTCCACGGTGGAAGCGCCATTTAGCCATCAAATTTACCACAGGAACCGGATGTAGGAGACCCGGATGTAGATCGCTCCTGAGAGACACGGCCAGAACACAGCAAACACGGAGGCGGATGCCAGCAGCAAACCACGGAACTGAGAACGGGACCCGCGTTGAAGGAATCAGAGAAAGGACTGGAAGAGCTTGAAGGGGCTCGAGACCCCATATGTACAACAATGCCAAGCAACCAGAGCTTCCAGGGACTAAGCCACTACCTAAAGACTATACATGGACTGACCCTGGACTCTGACCTCATAGGTAGCAATGAATATCCTAGTAAGAAGTGGAAGGGGAAGCCCTGGGTCCTGCTAAGACTGAACCCCCAGTGAACTAGACTGTTGGGGGGAGGGTGGTATTGGGGGAGGTGGGGAGGGGAACACCCATATATAAGGGCAGGGGGAGGGATTAGGGAGATGTTGGCCCGGAAACCAGGAAGTGGAATAACAAGAAATGTAAACAAGAAATAATGATTTAAAAAAAAAATTTACCACACAGATGTCTTCACCTACCGAATAAAAGTAAAAGACCTAATCCATTTAAGTCTGTAGTTCAGACAGTGTTTTAAATGTATTGACCTTGGGTTTTATTGTTGTCGTTTTATTTTGTTTGTTTTGTTTTTGTTTCTTATTTGTTTGGCTTCCTATAGTTCTGCTTGTGGCTAGCTGTTCTTATTAAATGAAGTATGTCAAACAAGGACAAGGTAATTGTGCCTAAACCACACTGTGACTAAGACCTATGGCTATACTGGGATCCCAACATTCAATGTAGCTATTGGTGGACTAATAAAATGTTTTTATTGGCTTAAACCCATGTCTGAGTAGTGTTCTCTGGTGGACACCCACAACAGTAAGATATAGCGTCCTTTGGATATGTGTCATAGATATATAATCTACATAGATATATAATCTTTTAGTAGATTATCAGATGTTAGAGGAACTTCCCAGTGATTTCCATAGTGGTTGTACCAGTTTGCACTCAACTAGCAATTAATAAATGTTCCCTGTTCCCTGACCGTGGCCAGTGTGTGTAGTCATTTATTTCATTGATCTTGGCCATTATGACTAAATGAGATCTCAAGATATTTGAATTTGAGTTTTCCCTCATAGCTAAGGATGTTGAACATTTGAAAAAATGTTTTTCTCCTTTTAGTTTTTAAATAATATATTTTATATACTATCAGTTGTGCAATTTGTAAAGCTTGTTTTTCCCCACTCTCCAGGCTGCCGGTTTGTTCAAATGGTAGTATACTTTGTTGTATAAGTATTTTGTTGTTGCTAGTAGATGACCACAATATTATTACCTTAGTTATTATTTCGGTTAAGCTTATCTCAAGATATCTTTCAGGCTATTGTGAGACATTCTATTTGCCGGTGTCTTTCTCAGTATGTTTTGTATTTATATTTAGAAAGATTCCTGATTTTGTGCATTAATATTGCATTGGCTCCTTTGCAAATGGTATCTGTCAGGGGCAGAAATTTCATAGAGGGAGTCCTTAGGGGGTTTTAGAAAAGTAAAATACTTTTTCCTTAACAGGGTAGCCATGCTATTGGATTAAAATTTCTTTATAGGTTTTATTTACCAGCTGTAATTGTCGTCTTAGAGGCATACTGCTGAATAAGTTCACCCTTTCCAGGTTCTGTCTGTCCTCTGGCTGGCTGCTTCAACTCAGCTTTTCTGGCACAAATTCCTGATTCAATCTGGCTTCTCCTGGCTTCTCACTGACCTGCGGTTCTTGGAAGAACTGCGTCTGAATTCCAGGATCTGATCTGTATTGACTACAGGGACAGAACTTAACTCTCCTGCTCCGACCACACGGACTCCCAACAGACAAATGGAACCACTGAATTCACTTGAACTCAGCTGATTAACCTCCCAACTCCCTGTACTGCTCTTAAATGACTTCTCTTTCTTGTGTTGATCTCCTGAGAGTTGGATGTAAACTATCTCTGACTCGTTCTGGCAAACCTTTCTTTAATGTGTCAGTTTCTCTGTCCTGCAACTAGATGTCACTTTTCAACATGGCTGTTTCCTTCTACAAACTGATTTTACCTTAAAGGTGTATACTAAGAGCCGGTCTGTATTCCAGGCAGAGGAATTAAAGATGTGTGGCTTGTCTGCATTCCAGTCAGAACACATAGCCCTAGGGCTTTGGATATGATCCCTTGCCAGGGTAGACATGTTATTGGACTAAAATTTCTTTATAAGTTTTTAACATATAAAACCATATCAACAGAAGAATATTTAGAATTCTTAATTTTGTATTTGAGTCCTTGAATCCTACAGTTGCCTTACTGCTGTAAAACTTCAAGTACTATGTTGAATAGATATAGAGGGAGTGATATTTTTGTCTTTTTCCTAATTTTAGCAGAAATGCATTGAGTTTCTCCCCATTCAGAATGATGATGACTGTGGGTTTACTGAAAATTGCCTTTATTATGATGAGGTATGTCCCTTGCATTCCTAGTCTCTTCAGAACTTCTATCATGAAGGGGTAGTAGATTTTGTCAAAGGCTCTTGCTACATCTAATGAGGTGACATTTTTATCTTTTAAATTATTTATGTGATGGATGACGTTTACTAAAATGTATGTTGAACCATCCCTGCCACTCTAGGAAGAAGCTGATTTAGTCATGTTGAATAATCCTTTGGACAGGATCGTGAGTTTAGTTTGCAAATATTTTATTGAGAATGTTCTCATCTATGTTTATAGGGTCTACAATTTCCTCTTGTTGTTAGGCATTAGATGGTTTTGGTGTCTGGGTAACAATGGCTTCATACAAAGGATTAGCCTGTTCTTTAGACGTCTAGTTCTGTGCTGAATCCACCTGAACTGGACTGACTGACTGATTCTTTCTGTCTCTTTCTGTATCTCTCTCTCTCTCTCTCTCTGTCTCTCTCTGTCTCTCTCTCTCTCTCTGTCTCTCTCTCTCTCTCTCTCTAACTCTCTCTCTCTCTCTTTCTTTGGCTAGGATATTATTTTTCCATTACTGCTTCATTTTTACTAAAGGTAATTACACTGTTTAAGTTCTTTAAGTTGTTTAATTACAACTTGCTTTAAAATTAGTAGGATATATATGTTATAAATCTGTTCGTGTGTATATATAATGGAAAACAAAAATTAAATGAATGATTTACTTTTTATACATTATATATTTTATATAAACACACACATATATATATATACATATATATATGTCTTAAAGTTTGGAAAAATACAAAATTTTTTTCCTCCATCTATATTAAATTGGGTATTTCTTATTTACATTTCAGTTGTTATTCCATTTCAAGGTTTCCAGGCCAACATCCCCCTAACCCCCCCTTCGATATGGGTGTTCCCCTCCCCATCCTCCCCCCATTGCCGCCCTCCCCCCAACAATCACGTTCACTGGGGGTCCAGCCTTGGCAGGACCAAGGGCTTCCCCTTCCACTGGTGCTCTTACTAGGCTATTCATTGCTACCTATGAGGTCAGAGTCCAGGGTCAGTCCATGTATAGTCTTTGGGTAGTGGCTTAGTCCTGGAAACTCTGGTTGGTTTGCATTGTTGTTCATATGGGGTCTCAAGCCCCTTCAAGCTCTTTCAGGCCTTTCTCTGATTCCTTCAATGGGGGTCACATTCTCAGATCAGTGGTTTGCTGCCGGCTCAGTTCAGTGGTTTTTCACATCTGGCTGTGTCACTTAAGAGAGATCTACATCCAGTTCCTGTCAACCTGCACTTCTTTGCTTCATCCATCTTATCTAGTTTGGTGGCTGTATGTGTATGGGCCACATGTGGGGCAGGCTCTGAATGGGTATTCCTTCTGCCTCTGTTCTAACCTTTGCCTCCCTATTCCCTCCCAAGGGTATTCTTGTTCCCCTTTTAAAGAAGGAATGAAGCATTCACATGTTGATGATCCGTCTTGAGTTTCACGGGTTCTGTGCACTTAGAGTAATTCAAGTATTTAGGCTAATAGCCACTTACCAATGAGTGCATACCATGTCTGTTTTTCTGTGATTGGGTTACCTCACTCAGGATGATATTTTCCAAGTACATCCATTTGCCTATGAATTTCATAAAATCATTGTTTTTGATAGCTGAGTAGTATTCCATTGTGTAGATGTACCACAATTTCTGTATCCATTCCTCTGTTGAAGGGCATCTGGGTTCTTTCCAGCTTCTGGCTATTATAAATAAGGTTGCTATAAACATAGTGGAGCATGTGTCTTTGTTATATATTGGGGCATCTTTTGGGTATATGCCCAAGAAAGAAAGAGCAAGGTCCTCAGGTAGTTCAATGTCCAATTTTCTGAACCTCCAAAGTTTTTTTCCAGAATGGTTGTACCAGTCTGCAATCCCACCAAAAATGGAGGAGTGTTCCTCTTTCTCCACATCCTTCCCAGCATCTGTGAGTTTTTGATCTAAGCCATTCCGACTTCTGTGATGTAGAATCTCACCGTAGTTTTAATTTGCATTTCCCTTTTGACTAAAGATGTTGAACATATCTTTAGGTGTTTCTCAGCCATCGACATTCCTCAGCTATGAATTCTTTGTTTAGCTCTGAACCCCATTTTTAACAGGGTTATTTGTCTACCTGCAGTCTAACTTCGTGAGTTCTTTGTATATTTTGGATATAAGCCCTCTGTCAGTTGTAGGATTGTGAAGATTTTTTCCCAATCTGTTGGTTGCCGTTTTGTCCAAACAACATTGTCCTTTTCCTTACAGAAGCTTTGTAGTTTTATGAGGTCCCATTTGTCGATTCTTAATCTTAGAGCATAAGCCATTGGTGTTTGGTTCAGGAAATTTTCTCCAGTGCCCATGTGTTCCAGATGCTTCCCCACTTTTTCTTCTATTAACTTGAGTGTACCTGGTTTGATGTGGAGGTCCTTGATCCACTTGGACTTAAGCTTTGTACAGGGTGATAAGCATGGATTGATCTGCATTCTTCTACATGTTGACCTCCAGTTGAACCAGCACCATTTGCTGAAAATGCTATCTTTTTTCCACTGGATGGTTTTGGCTCCTTTGTCAAAAATCAAGTGACCATAGGTGTGTATGTTCATTTCTGGGTCTTCAATTCTATTCCACTGGTCTATCTGTCTGCCTCTGTACCAATACCATACAGCTTTTATCACTATTGCTCTGTAATACTGCTTGATAATGATTCTCCAGGAAGTCCTTTTATTGTTGAGGATAGTTTTAGCTATCCTGTTTTTTTTCTTATTCCAGATGAATTTGCAAATTTTTCTGTCTAACTCTATGAAGAATTGGGTTGGTATTTTGATGGGGATTGCATTGAATCTTTAGATCGCTTTTGGTAAAATGGCTATTTTTACTATATTAATCCTGCCAATCCATGAGCATGGGAGATCTTTCCATCTTCTGAGATCTTCAAATTCATTCTTCAGAAGCTTGAATCTCTTATCATACAGATCTTTCACTTCCTTGGTTAAAGTCACACTGAGGTATTTTATATTATTTGGGACTATTATAAAGGGTGTCATTTCCCTAATTTGTTTCTCAGCTTGTTTCTCTTTTGTGTAGAGGAAGGCTACTGATTTATTTGAGTTAATTTTATACCCAGTCACTTTGCTGAAGGTGTTCATCAAGTTTAGTAGTTCCCTGGTGGAGCTTTTGGGATCACTTAAATATACAATCAGATTGTCTACAAATAGTGATATTTTGACTTCTTCCTTTCCAATCTGTATCCCTTTGATCTCCTTGTGTTCTCTGAATGCTCTGTCTAGGATTTCAAGAACTCTATTGAATAAGTAGGGAGAGAGTGGGCAGCCTTGTCTAGTCCCTGATTTTAGTGGGATTGCTTCAAGTTTCTCTCCTTTTAGTTTAACATTAGCTACTGGTTTGCTGTATATGGCTTTTACTATGTATAGGTACAAGTCTTGAATTACTGTTCTTTCCAGGACTTTTATCATGAAGAGGTGTTGAATTTGGTCAATGCTTTCTCGGCATCTAATGAAATGATCATGTGGTTTTTATCTTTCGGTTTGTTTATAAAGAGGATTACACTGATAGTTTCCATATATTAAAACATCCCTGCATCCCTGGGATGAACATCATGATGGATGATTGTTTTGATGTGCTCTTGGATTCAGTTTGCAAGAATTTTATTGAGTATTTTGCATCGATATTCATAAGGGAAATTGGTCTGAAGTTGTCTTTCTTTGTTGGGTCTTTGTGTGGTTTAGGTATAAGAGTAATTGTGGCTTCATAGAAGGAATTCGGTAGTGCTCCATCTGTTTCAATTTTGTGGAATAGTTTGGATAGTATTGGTATGAGGTCTTCTATGAAGGTCTGATAGAATTCTGCACTGAACCCATCTGGACCTGGGCTCTTTTTGGTTGGGAGACTTAAAATGACTGCTTCTATTTCTTTAGGAGTTATGGGGTTGTTTAAATGATTTGTTCCTGATTTAACTTTGGTACCTGATACCTGTCTAGGAAATGGTCCATTTCTTACATATTTTCAAGTTTTGTTGAATATAGGCTTTTGTAGTAGGATCTGATTATTTTTTTAATTTCCTCTGATTCTGTAGTTATGTCTCCATTTTCATTTCTGATTTTGTTAATTTGGAAACACTCCCTGTGTCCTCTCATTAGTCTGACTAGGGATTTATCTATCTTGTTGATTTTCTCAAAGAACCAACTTTTGGTTCTGTTGATTCTTTGTATAATCCTCTTTGTTTCTACTTGGTTGATTTCAGCTCTGAGTTTGATTATTTCCTGCCTTCTACTCCTCCTGGGTGTATTTGCTTCTTTTTGTTCTAGAGCTTTTAGGTGTGCTGTCAAGTGGCTGATATATGCTCTCTCCTGTTTCTTTCTGTAGGCACTCAGAGCTATGAGTTTTCCTTTTAGCACAACTTTCATTGTGTCCTATAAGTTTGGGTATGTTGTACCCAAAGTGTATGGGTACACTTTCATTAAATTCTAAGAAGACTTTAATTTCTTTCTTTATTTCTTCCTTGACCAGTTTATCATTGAATAGAGCATTGTTCAACTTCCATATATATGTGGGCGTTCTTCCCTTATTGTTATTGAAGACCAGTTTTAGCCCGTGGTGGTCTGATAGGATGCATGGGATTATTTCTATCTTTCTGTATCTGTTAAGGCATGTTTTATGACCAATTATATAGTCAGATTTGCAGAAAGTACCATGAGGTGGTGAGAAGAAGGTATATCCTATTGTTTTAGGATAGAATGTTCTATAAATATCTGTTAAATCCATTTGATTCATGACTTCTCTTAGTCTGTCTATGTCTCTGTTTAATTTCTGTTTCCATGATCTGACCATTGATGAGAGTGGAGTTTTGAAAGCTCCTACTATTATTGAGTGAATTACAATATGTGCTTTGAGCTTTAGTAAGGATTCTTTTTTGTATGTAGGTGCTCTTTTATTTGGAGCATAGATATTTAGTATTGAGAGTTCATCTTGGTGGATTTTTCCTTTGAAGAATATGAAGTGTCCTTCCTTATCTTTTTTGATGACTTTTGGTTGAAAATTGATTTCATTCGATATTAGAATGGCTACTCCAGCTTGCTTCTTCAGACCATTTGCTTGGAAAGTTGTTTTCCAGCCTTTTACTCTGAGGTAGTGTCTGTCTTTATCTCTGAGGTGTGTTTCCTGTAAGCAGCAGAATGCAGGGTCCTCATTGCGTATTCTGTTTGTTAATCTCTGTCCTTTTATTGGGGAGTTGAGACCATTGATGTTGAGAGATATTAAGGAATACTGATTGTTTCTTCCCATTATATTTGTATTTGGATGTGAGATTATGTTTGTGTACTTTTCTTCTCCTTGTTTTGTTGCCAAGATGATTAGTTTCTTGCTTTTTCTAGAGTGTAGCTTGCCTCCTTATGTTGGGCTTTACCATTTATTATCCTTTGTAGGGCTGGGTTTGTAGAACGATATTGTGTAAATTTGGTTTTGTCATGGAATATCTTGGTTTCTCCATCTAGGTTAATTGAGAGTTTTGCTGGATACAGCAACCTGGGCTGGCATTTGTGTTCTCTTAGGGTCTGTATTACATCTGTACAGGATCTTCTGGCTTTCATAGCCTCTGGCGAAAAGTCTGGTGTGATTGTGATAGGTCTGCCTTTATATGTTACTTGACCTTTTTCCCTTACTGCTTTTAATATTCTTTCTTTGTTTTTTGCATTCGGTGTTTTGACTATTATGTGATGGGAGTAGTTTCTTTTCTGGTCCAATCTATTTGGAGTTCTGTAGGCTTCATGTATGTTTATGGGCATCTCTTTCTTTAGGTTAGGGAAGTTTTCTTCTATGATTTTATTGAAGATGTTTCCTGGTCCTTTGAGTTGGGAGTCTTTATTCTCTTCTATGCCTATTATCCTTACGTTTGATCTTCTCATTGTATCCTGGATTTCTTGTATGTTTTGGGCCAGTATCTTTTTCTGTTTTACATTATCTTTGACAGTTGTGTAGATGATTTCTATGGAAACTTCTGCTCCTGAGATTCTCTCTTCTATCTTTTGCATTCTAATGGTGATGCTTGTATCTACGGCTCCTTGCCTTTTCCTTTGGTTTTCTATATCCAGGGTTGTCTCCCTTTGTGCTTTGTGCTTTTCTTTATTTCTTCTATTTCTATTTTTAATTCCTTCACCCATTTGATTGTGTCTTCTTGTAATTCTTTCAGGAACTTTTGCATTTCCTCTCTATAAGCTTCTGCTTGTTTATTTGTGTTTTCCCCCATTTCTCTAAGAGTTCTTTATGTCTTTCTTGAAGTCCTCCATCATCATGATCAAATGTAATTCTAAATCTAGGTCTTGCTTTTCTGGTGTGTTTGGATATTCAGTGTTTGCTTTGGTGGGAGAATTGGGCTCTGATAATGGCATGTAGTCTTGGTTTCTGTTGCTTGGGTTCCTAAGTTTGCCCCTTGCCATCACATTGTCTCTGGTGTTAACTTGTTCTGCTATTTTTGACAGTGGTTAGACCGCCCTATAGGGCTCTGTGTCAGGAGTGCTGTAGTCCTGTTTTCATGTTTTCTTTCAGCCAGTTATGGGAACAGAGTGTTCTTTTTGGGGCGTGTAGTCTTTCCTATCTACAGGTCTTCAGTTATTCCTGTGGGCATGTGTCCTGAGTCCATCAGGCAGGTCACTTGGAGCAGAAAAGTTGGTCTTACCTCTGGTCTCGGGCCTGGAGTCGCTCCTCAGAGCCGGGTTTCAGATCTCTGTGAGGGGAGCAACCAGAAGTGCCTGCCCTGCCTTTGCTCAAAACCCTGTGCCCTGGGGGCCCAGATGGTCCTAGGCATTTTCCTCTAGTGTCAGAAATGTGGGCAGAGAGTAGACTCCTCTGGCTTCCCAGGCCTGTCTGCCTCTCTGAAGGTCTAGCTCTCCCTCCCACAGGATTTGGGTGCAGGGAGCTGTTTGACTGGGTCCCTTCAGATCTGGGAGACTTGTGTGACTACTTCATATTAGTTACTCATAGAATTCCATTAAGTTGAATTAAGCCACATAAAACTAATACTGCTTAATATTTAATTCAATGTGACAGTAGGCAATTTTACATGATCTATAAAAATAAATAGGAAGCACAGGATTCCAGCATGTAAATGCTAATTCATGCAATTTTTAAATTAGAAATTCTCAAAGGAGACTCAACAACAATGTATAGACTAATTTGGTCAGCAAGCCATATATTAAAAGTATAGAAACTAAATTTCTCTTGTAGTTCTAGTTCATAAATGTTATAAAAACCATGTAACTTCAAGTGATAATTGATAATAACTTTATTAGTGAGAGTATCTCCATATTCATAGTTTAAAGAAAGACATGCTTGTTGGACAATCTTAAAATAGAACTCTTAGCCCAGGTCCTTTGTGCTAATAAGAGATGTCACTAATGCCAAATTAGAGATATTACAGATCAAGGTGGCAGATTCAGAATATGCAATTATGTCCACTGTCTACTTGGAATCCAGTTAAAATGTAAGTGGATACAGAGATTAATGAGTTTATAGCAACTCTTAAAATAAGTGGAGCCTCTCAAAAATCATGTGATTTTGTCAAATTAGAAGAAAAGAAACTGAAACTACATTGGCAAAGCAAATCGGAGAGCCCCCCAAAAATATCATTTAAGGAAGCTGAACAGAAGGAACGTGCCTCTGCTTGGGCCAGCTTTCAAATACTTTCGTTATTTCTACGTTTAATTCTCTGACTTTTGTCATTTTGTCGAGGGAAATACTTTGAAACCTTCACTCATTGCATAGCAAATCTCTTCAGTCTTTATTTCATCTTCCGTCTGATGAAATCTGAGTTAAACATGCCCAATCCAAAAGAGAGATCAAGTCTTATTCAAAAATACATTCTCAAATGGTAAGAATGAAAGATGCATAATCATAGAAAAGAAAAAATCTAAGCTTCATCTAGCAAAACTACACTAACTAGTTTCTCAGTACAGTTCGGAAAAGGGGATCAGAAATACACACCCAGTCTTGAAACATTAGCCTATTAACTCTCCTTGTATCTCCATCTGCATGTTTTAGTCAGGTGGTCCCCTCAAGTTGCAAAAGATGCCCTAAGGCTGAGAGCACACTTGGAAAAATCTAATAGCAAGGCGATCACCGCCTGGAAGAACTTATGCCAGTGTGGGACTCAATAGAAAATCTGGATGAGAAAGCAGACTTTCTGACATACCTTCCTTTCTCCACTGATGTACAGGGCTCATTGATACAAACAATAGACTTTTCATATACATCTCTCCCCAGAGCCTTTGTTTTGGGTTTTTTTTTTTTTTTCTGGAGCTGGGGACTGAACCCAGGGCCTTGCACTTGCTAGGCAAGTGCTCTACCACTGAGCCAAATCCCCAACCCCCGAGCCTTTGTTTTGAAAGCACTAATTACTGCTTTTAAGACAATGAACCCACGTTTTTGCAGTATCTTTATAGTATAATTTAATACATGCTAGGTACCTGATAGGTACGATTTCTTTAAATGTGTAATAGATTTTTCCTGCTACAGCTTATATATCCAATGAACTTCGGAATTTTTGTTGTAAATTGAAAATCTGTTCAGAGTTAAAATGGAATTGTTTTCAACTAATAGATTAATTTTAAGAGATCAGGGAAGTATGTAGTTTGTCTTTTCCATGAAGATAGTAATCATTTGTACTTATATCCACTTTCTACATCTTTCGTTTGGGTTTGTACATTTTTATGTAGAAGAATTCCATATTTTCTTCCAATCTACGCAACTTATGATAGTTAATATTGATTGCCAACTTAATTAAATTGATGCCTAGGTCACTGATAAAGCACAAGTCTGGATGAATCTACAAGAGTATTTGCAAGCCTAGATTCTGAAGTGTGCAGTCTGTGGTTTAATCTATTGATGGATGGAAACACTGAATAAACTGTAGAGAAAGTAGTTTGATATATGTATGCCTGATATCTTACCCTCACTCCTTCCCCTCTTAACTTTGTTTCCTAGTGATGGTGAATTGAATTGCTTTGCCCATCATACTTTTCTGTCACAAAAGATAAAATCTTCTAAACGTAAGAACATGAGAGGCACTGCATGCTCTAAGCTGCTGCCACCACCTGGTGTTTTAACACATAATAAAATGTCCCTCCTGCACAACTAGAGATTTCATAAATGTTAGTACATTTTTTATTATACCTTACAACTGGAGCTGTCACACAGTGAAGATGTGGCATTTTGTACAGAGATTATCTGAACAGTTATTAAATAAACAGAAGCATCACTGTCTTTAATTTTGCTTTATTTAATTGCTTTATTATTTTGCTTTAAATGATGAACTTTCATCATTTTCATATTTTGAACTTACTTAGATATTTAGATATCTAGCCATAATCTAGAACTTACCTATACTAAAATCCATTTTAATTTCCAATACTCATCAAAACATTTCACAGCAAGATAACTTCACCACTAGATTTACAGAGTTTTTAATAAAGTACACTCAAACAATTTTTTGATTTTATGAAATTCTCTTTAAGGCCAATATGCAAAGGTTGGTCCAGGGATGATTGTCTGGTAAGAGATTCTCTGTTTCCACAGAGTATAGTTCATCAAGGGAAGTAACAGCAATTTTGTGATGAGACACAAGCTCATAAATAGAGTTTGTGGATTGTCATATATGAGTCAAACAAATAGAGTTTGTTCCTAATGATCTGGTCTGTGAAAAGCCTAAAGTGAATAGAGAATGAAGTGTAAGTTTTTGGTTATGTCATGTGATGCAGACTCAAATGGTGTTTTCCTGAAGCAATACCCAGGGGAGGACACAAGCTGTTTCACTGGGGGGAAAAAAACAAACAAACAAACAAACAAAAAAAGACTCATTCCACAGTGACAGAGCACTTGCATAGCTAAACATACAATGTTTCATTGATCTTCAGTCTTCCCTTTATTGAAAGAGGCACAGTAGCTCTCCTGGCATCTGGAATGGTTCCAGTTGCTCATACTGACACATACCTATTTGGTGGAGGCTCGCACTTTCTGCTGGATCATACCACCATGCCTGATTAATGACTGGTATCCTGATCCTGCTGAACTAGGCTGCTGGTATCCTGAAAAACAGAGATTGGAATCCCGCCATAGAACTACCTCTAACATACTTGTCCTATTTTCCATGTTTTCTCCCCCATCTTTGGACAGTGGACAAAAAACTAGGTCAAATAATTTGAAACCCCTTATTAAAAGTAGGTTTTGAAAAATCTAAGCCCTGTATTACAGATATTTAACTTGCTTGGTTAGAAAAAGCGTCCATTTCATCTAGATTTTCCAGTTTTGTTGAGTATAGACTTTTATAGTAGGATTGGATGATTTTTTTTATTTCCTCAGTTTCTGTTGATATGCCTCCCTTTTCATTACTGATTTTATTAATTTGAACACTGTCTCTGTACTCTCTAGTTAGTTTGGCTAAGGGTCTAACTATGTCGTTGATTTCCTTGAAAGAACAGTGCCTAGAACATAGAGTCTCTGAATAAAGTATTTGAAGAAGATCTCGGAAGATGGAAATATCTTTCATGCTCATGGATCAGCATGATTAACAGTATAAATAATCATTTTACCAAAAGCAATCTACAGATCAGGGCAATCCCATCAAAATTCCAACTCAATCTATACTTCCTAAAGAGAAAAAGAACAATATTCGAACTCATCTGGAATAGGAGAAGAACAAAACAAAACAAAACAGGAAAGAACAAACTATTCTCAACAATATAAGAACTTTTGGGAAAATAACCATCCCTAACTTCAAGCTGTACTACAGAAAACTAGTGTTAAAAAACTGCATAATATTGATAAAGAGGAAGGAAGGTAGATCAATAGAATAAAATTGAAGACCTCAAAATAAACTTGATCTTTGACAAAGAAGCCAAAACCATCCAGTGAAAAAGAGAAAGCATTTTCAACAAATGGCACTGTTTCAACTGGAAGAATGTAGAAGATTGAAAATTGATCCATGTGCATCTTCTTGTACAAAGCTCAAGTTCAAGTGAGTCAAGAACCTCCAAATAATAATAAAAAAATAAAAACAGATATGATGAATCTAACAGAAGAGAAAGTGGGGAAGAGCCACTAATAAAGTGATCTAATAAAATCACCTTTCAACCAAAAGTTATAAAAAAAGACAAGGAAGTATAGTTCATACTAATCAAAGTAAAAATCTACCAAGATGAGCTCTCAATTCTGAACAGCTATGCTCCAAATGCAAGGGTACCCATATTCATAAAAGAAACATTACTAAAGCTCAAACCACATATTGCAACATACACAATAATAGTGGGAGACATCAATACACTATACTCAGCAATGAACAAATCATGGAAACAGAAACTAAACAGACACAGTGAAACTAACAGAAGTGTTGAACCAAATGGATTTAACAGATAGCTATAGAATATTTCGTCCTAAAACAAAACAATATACCATCTTCTCAGAACTTCATGGTAACTTCTGCAAAACTGACCATAAAGTTGTCCACAAAAAAGGACTCAACAGATACAAGGAGACTGAAATAATTCCATGCATCCTATCAGATCACCATGGACTAAGGCTGGTCTTCCATAACAACAAAAACAACAGAAGGCCCACATACACATGGAAGATGAACAATGCTCTATTCAACGGCAATGTGGCCAAGGAAGAAATAAAGAAAGAAATTAAAAACTTTTTGGAATTTAATGAAAATAAAAGCAAATATCCCCAAACTTATGGGACACAATGAAAGCAGTGCTATGAGGAAAACTCATAGCTCTGAGTGCCTCCAAAAAGAAATTGGAGAAAACATACACTAACAGCTTCACAGCACACCTGAAAACTCTAGAACAAAAAGAAACAAAATCACCCAAGAGGAGTAAACAGTAAGAAATAATCGAAGCTGAAATCAACCAAGTGAAACAAAAAGAACTACACAAAGAATCAACAAAACCAGGAGCTGGTCTTTGAAAACATCAACAAGATTGCTAAACCATTAGCCAACCTAACCAGAGAGCAGAGAGACAGTTTACAAATTAACAAAATCAGAAATAAAAGGGGAAACATAACAACAAAAACTGAGGAAATTCAAAAATTCATCAGATCCAACTACAAAACCCTATACTCAACAAAACTGAAAATCTGAAGGAAATGGACATTTTTCTAGACAGATACCAAAGTTAAATCAAGATCGGAGAAACCATCTAAATAGTCCCATAACCCCTAAAGGAAATGGAAGTAGTTATTAAAAGTCTCCCTAGCAATAAAAGCCCAGACCAAATGGATTTAGTGCTGAATTGTTTCAGACCTTCATAGAAGACCTAATACCAGTATTCTTCGAACTATTCCGCAAAATAGAAACAGAAGGAATACTGCCCAATTCATCCTTTGAATCCAGAACTATGCTTATACCTAAACCACATAAAGACTCAAAAATGAAAGAAAACTTCAGATGAATATCCCTTATTAATATCAGTGCAAAAATACACAATATAATTCTCACAAACCAAATCCTAGAACACATGAAAACAATCATTGACCATGATCAAGTAGGCTTCATTCCAGGGATGTAGGGATGGTTTAATATACAAAATCCATCAATGTAATCCAGTATTTAAACAAATGCAAAGAAAAAACACATAATCATCTCATTAGATAGGGAGAAAGCACTTGACAAGATTCAACACCCCTTCATGTTAAAAGTCTTGGAAAGTAAAGGAATTCAAGGGCCATACCCAAACATAGTAAAAGCAATATACATCAAACAAATAGCAAACATCAAACTAAATGGTCAGAAACTTGAAGCAATCCCATTAAAATCAGGGACTAGACAAGGCTGCCCACACTCTCCCTACCTATTCAATATAGTACTCAAAGTCTTAGCTAGAGCAATTAGACAACAAAAATAGGTCCAAGGAATAGAAATTGGAAAGGATGAAGTCAAAATATCACTATTTACAGATGGTTTAATTATACAATTATGTGACTGTAAAAATTTCACCAGAGAACTCCTAATCCAGATAAACAACTTCAGCAAAGTGGCTAGATATAAAATCAATTCAAACAAATCAGTAGCCTTCCTCTACTCAAAGGAGAAACAGGCTGAAAAAGAAATTAAAGAAATGACACCCTTCACAATAGTCACAAATAATATAAAATACCTGACGTGACTCTAACCAAGCAAGTAAAATATCTATATGACAGGAACTTTAAGTCCCTGAAGAAGGAAATCAGATGATCTCAGCAGATAGAAAAATATCCCATACTCATGGATTGGCAAGATTAATACAGTAAAAACGGCCATCTTGCAGAAAGCAATCTACAGATTCAGTGTAACTCCTAATATAATTCCCAGTCAATTCTTCATAAATTAGAAAGAGTAATTTGAAAATTCATTTTGAGTAACAAAATCCAGGGATAGTAAAAACTATTATTAATAATAAAAGGAATTCTGAGAGGAATCAACATCTCTGACCTCAAGCTGTATTACAGAGCAATAGTGAAAAGAACTTCATTGTATTCATGCAGCAACAGGCAGGTAGATGAATGGATTAGAATTGAAGACCTAGAAATGAACCCAAACATCCATCGTCACTTGATCTTTGACAAGGAGTTTAAAATATCCAGTGGAAAAAGGACAGCATTTTCAACAAATGGGCTGGTTCAACTGGCAAGTAGAAGATTACAAATCGATCCATTCCTTTCTCCTTGTACAAAACTCAAATCCAAGTGGATCAAGAACATCCACTTGAAACCAGATACACGGAAACTAATAGAAGAGAAAGTGGGTAAGAGCCTTGAACACATGGGCACAGGGGAAATTTTCCTGAACAGAATACAAATGGCTTATGCTCTAAGATCCACAATTGACAAATCGACCTTCATAAAATTGAAAAGCTCCTGTAGAGCGATCACTGTCAATAGGACAAAATGGCCGCCAAAAGATTGGGAAAATTTCTTTACCAATCCTACATCTGTTAGAGGGCTAATATCCAATATATACAAAGAACTCACGAAGTTAGAATCCAAAGAACCAAAACACCCTATTAAAAAATGAGGTACAGATGTAAACAAAATTCTCAACTGAGAATATGGCATGGCTGTGAAGCACCTGAAGAAATTTTCAACATCCTTAGTCATCAGGGAAATGCAAATCAAAACAACCCTGAGGTTCTACCTCACACCAGTGAGAATGGCTAAGATCAAAAACTCAGGTGACAGCAGATACTGGCGAGGATGTGGAGAAAGAGGAACACTCCTCCATTGCTGATGGGATTGCAGCTGGTACAACCATTCTGGAAATCAGTCTGATGGTTCCTCAGTAAACCAGACATAGTACTACCTGAGTACCCAGCTATATCATTCCTGGGCATATACTCAAAAGATGCTTCAACATATAACAAAGACACATGCTCCACTATGTTCATAGTAGCCTTATTTATAATAGCCAGAAGCTGGAAAGAACTCAGATCTCCTTCCATAGCGAAATGGGTACAGAAAATGTGGTACATTTACACAATGGAGTACTACTTATGTAAATGGATGAAACTAGAAGATATCATCCTGAGCGAGGTAAACGAGACACAAACGAAGACTTGTGGTATATACTCACTGATAAGTGGATATTAGCCCAAAAGCTCCCAACGCCCAAGATACAACCCACAGACCCTATGGAACTTAGAAGTTTGGAAGACCAGGGTATGGATGCTTGGTCCTGCATTGAAAGGTGAAGAGGATGTTTGTGGGGGGTGGAGGAAATGGGGAACCTGGGAGGGAAAGGAGGGGGAGGGAATAAGGGGGCAGCATCAGGGATGTAAGAAAGTTTCAGAGGATCAGGAAATTCAAAAGTATGTATCAGGGGGATGAGGGACTGGAGGTACACACTGGAGGGTCCCAGACACCAGGGGAATGTGAAACTCTCAGGACCCAATGGGATGACTTTAGCCAAAATTCACAGAGAAAGGGGAAAAGAATCTGTAGAGGCAATCTCTAGAAGATAGGCATGGCCCCTGTCAATGGATGGGGCCATCTACCCATCTCAAAGTTTTTAACCCAGCAATGTTCCTGTCTAAAGGAAGAACAGTGACAAAAAAATGAGAATGCCCTACCTGGGAATACATCATGTCTGCAGACACTAGACCTGACACTGTTGCCATGGTCAAGAGAAGCTTGCTAACAGGAAGCTGGTGTGGTGGTTCCTTGGGAGGTCCAGCCAGCAACTGACCAAGGCAGATGTAGATGCTTGGAGCCAAACATTAGACTGAGCTCAGTGTACCTGGAGGGGCAGCTCGAGAAAGTACTAGAGGAGCTGAACAGGATTGCAACCCCATTGGAAGAACAACATAGGCTAGCCTAACCACCCAGTACTCCCAGAGACTAGACTACCAACCAAGGAGTGTGCCTGGAAGGAGCCATGGCTCCAGATATGTATGTAGCAGAGGATGGCCTTAACTGACAGCAATGGAAGAGGAGGCTCTTGGTCTTGAGGAGGTTTGATGCCCCAGCATAGGGGGATGCTAGAACAGTGGGGCTGGAGAGGGTGGGTGGGTGGGTGAGTGAGCACCCTCATACAAAGGGGAGTGGGGAGGACAGATGTTGGATAGGGGTTGGTGGAGGGGTAGCAGGAAATGTGATATCATTTAAGATGTAAATGAATGGTATGATTTAAAAAAGAAAGAAAGGAAGGAAGGAAGGAAGGAAGAAAGAAAAAAAGAAAGAAAGAAAGAAAGGAAGGAAGGAAGAAAGAAAGAGAGAAGGAAAATGACAAATCTAAGCCTACAGGAGAACATACCTAAAGTATGGAGTATTTTTCCTTCCATTTGAAACCAGGACTTCCATATTTTTTGTCGTGTACTTTTCCTCTCACAAGAATTTCTAAGACCACGTAATTATATCTTTGGCTTCCCTGAGTCTTAACCTAAGAAGTGAATAGCATATAGATACTCTTTTTTTCTTTTTCTTTAATTGGATATTTTATGTATTTACATTTCAAATGTTATTCCTTTTCCCAGTTTCCCCTCCAGAACTGTTTATCTTCCCTCGCCTTCTATGAGGGTGCTCTCCTCCCACCTACCCACTCCATACTCACCGCCTTGGCATTCCCCTAGACTGGGGAATTGAGCCTTCACAGGACCAAGGGTTTCTCCTCCTGTGGATGCCAGACAATGCCATCCTCTGTTACATATGCAACTGGAGCCATGGGTCCCTCCATTTGTACTCTTTGGTTGGTACTTAAGTCCGTGGGAGCTATGGGGCGTCTGGTTCCTTGATATTGTTGTTCCGCCTATGGGTGGCAAACCCCTTCAGCTCCTTCAGTCCTTTCTCTAACTCCTCCATTGGGGTCCCAGTGCTCAGTCCAATGGTTGGCTGGGAGCATCAGCTTTTGTATTCTCCAGGCTCTGGCAGAGCCTCTCAGGAGACAACTGTATCAGGTTCCTGTCAGGAAGCACTTCTTGCGATCCACAATCGTGTCTGGGTTTGGTGTCTGTATATGGGATGGATCTCCAAGTGGGGCAGTCTCTGGATAGCCTTTCCTTCAGTCTCTGCTCCACATTTGTTTCAGGATTCCCTTTAGACAGGAGCCATTCTGGGTTAAAATTTGGAGATGATTGGGTGGGCCCATCCCCCAACCAGGGGTCTTGCCTAAACTCTGGATATGGTCTCTACAGGTTTTCCTTCACCTTTGTTGAGCATTTCAGCTAATCTCCTCCCAGTTGAGTCCTGGGAGCCTCTTTCTTTCCTTGCCTCTGTGACTTGCTAGTGGCTACCCCCAGTTTCCCATACCCCATTGCTGCACACCCCGGTTCAAATTTCTGACTCTCTGTATATCATCATGTCTCTACCAGTATCTGATCCTGCCCCCTTTTTCTTACCCCTCCCCCTTCCTGCCTAGTCCCTCCCACCCTATACCACCCATGATTATTTTGTTCTCCCTTATAAGAAGGACTGAAGCATCCTCATTTTGGTCTTCCTTCATCTTGAGCTTCATATGGTCTTTGAATTGTATCGTGGGTATTCAGTGCTTTGGGGCTAATATCCACTTACCAGTGAGTGCATACCATGTGTGTTTTTTTGTGATTGGGTTACCTCACTCAGGATGATATTTTCTAGTTCCATCCATCTGCCTAAGAATTTCATGAAGTCATTGTTTTTAATAGCTATGTAGTACTCCATTATGTAAATGTACCCCCTTTTCTGTAGCCATTCCTCTGTGGAAGCAAATTTGGGTTCTTTCCAGCTTCTGGCTATTATAAACAAGGCTGTTATGAACATAGTGGAGCATGGGTTCTTGTTATATGTAGGAGCATCTTTTGGGTATATGCCCAGGAGTTGTATAGCTTTGTACTCAGTTGTTAGTGTGTCCAAATTTCTGAAAAACTGCCAGACTGATTTTTAGTGTGGTTGTACCATCTTGAAATCCCACCAACAATGAAGGAGTGATCCTTTTTCTCCACATCCTCTGCTGCAGCATAAGAACAAATACAACAGACAGCCCACATACATGTGGAAGCTGAAAAACACTCTACTCAACGATAACTTGGTCAAGAAAGAAATAAAAAATTAAAGACTCTTTAGAATTTAATAAAAATGAAGGTACAACATACCCAAACTTATTCAACACAATAAAAAACAGTGCTAAGAGGAAAAGTCAGAGCTAATGAGTGCCTCCAAAGAGAAACTTGAGAAAGCATACACTAGAAGTTTGACACATCTACACATCTGAAAGCTCTAAAAAAAAAGGAAATATACCCAAGATGGGTAGATGAGTAGAAGGCAGGGATTAATCAACTCAAGGGCTGAAATCAATCAAGTAGAAACACAAGGAACTATGCAAAGAATCAACAAAACCAGGAGCTGTCTCTTTGAGAAACACAGTAAGATAGATAAACCCTTAGCCAAACTAACCAGAGGGCATAGAAACAGTATCCAAATTAATAAAATCAGAAAAGAAATGGGAAACATAACAACAAAATTGAGGAAATTGAAAAAAATCATCAGACCCTACTACAAAAGCCTGTACTCAACAAAACTGGAAAATCTGGATGAGATTCTACAAGTCAGAATGGCCAAGATAACATAGATCCCCTTATCCTCCATAGTGCACAAGTTTTGCTATAACTAGCCTAAAGTTTTAGTTCTCACAGGATATTAAATTAGAATATGTTACTTTAGGAGATGAGGTGATGGCCCAGTGAGTGAAGAGCTTGTGGCACAAGCATATAATCCTCAGGTCAGATGCCTAGCTCCCATAGAAAAAGCCAGAAGGTATGACAGGTAGCTGTAGCCCCTGAGCTAGAAGAATAGACATGAATTCTGTGGCTTCACTGACCAGACATGCAAGCTGAAACGTGGCACTCCAGGGTGAGAGAGAGACACGGTCTTAAAAGTAATTTAGGTAAGGACTAATTGACACAATATCCCAGTTTCTGGCTTCTTTGCTATACTTTTGCACTGGTATTCTCTCTCTCTCTCTCTCTCTCTCTCTCTCTCTCTCTCTCTCTCTCTCTCCCTCCCTCCCTCCCTCCCTCTCTCTCTCTCTCTCTCTCTCTCTCTCTCTGTGTGTGTGTCTCTGTGTCTCTCTTTCTTTTTCTCTCTCTTATACACACAGACATACACATACACACACACCAACATATACACATACACAAATAAAACTTCAAAAATTAGTTAGAACATGCATATACATTAATAAAACTCAACAGTAACCATAGCAATTCCTTAGAATTAACCCAAGTTTCTTTTTGAGAGAAGACTTATCTTATATTGCTAAATGTTTTCAGCAAATTCTTCTTAATTAAGAATAGACTTTTAGTCTACTTTAATACTTTAAATTGTCTACAGGTGACACTTGCCATTATTGACTTTATAAGGAAGCAATTTTCCTGTGTATCATCCTGTTTGTCACTGACTCAAGTATACAAATTAAAGGTGTTTAATAACTTAGCAAGTGTATAGACAGTATTTACCTCATGGAAAGGATAGGAAATTCTTTCAAAGAGAATATTTTCATGAGAACAAAGGAAGCTCAAGAGGAATCTTTGAAGATCTTCAAGTTTAAAAGAAATATTAAAAAAAGAACAAAAAATATAAAGGAGGATACACATAATAATGTGAGTAAAAATAAAATACAAAATGGGTTTATATGGCAAAGGACAAGATTTTACCAAGTTTTGTTTGTTTGGCTGGTTGGTTGGTTGGGTTTTTTTTTTTTTTTGGTTTTTTTTTGGGGGGGGGTCTCTTTTCACAACAGAACTAAGGATTTTCTTCAATTTCTGTTGATTATGCATACTTTCCTCTGTGTCAAATGCTATGAATTAAGGAAAAATACTAGTTCTGAACTATTGTGTGCTTTGATAAACACAAAGTCATATTACTCAATCTTATAAAATAACTGATTCATAATCAGTTCCAAGCCTCTGGGGAGAGCATTTTGTTCTCTTGTATTTTGATTCTGCTTAGAATTTAGCTTTGTAAAATACCACTGGACTGAAACAAAGTTGTGAGCGTTGATTATGAATGTCTCTGAAAATTCTTGAGCAACTACCAAGACTAACTTTGCTATATTTCTGTCCCAGACAGTAAGTGGAGACCTGACTTTCAGAGATCTGGAATGGCTTTCAAAAGCTTTATGTGTTTAATCTACCTTTCCCTGAGACCTGTCACTCAGAGAGGACAGCTGCATCAAATTCCAGAAAATAACCTTCTGGACCATGAAACCACTAGATGCCGGGTGAATTGGACCAATGCACCTTTTGAAAGAAATTAAAAATTCAGAAAACATTGCTCTGAAGCTGCTTATGTTTGCAACACATCACAGTTAATATTTATAAATATGGATACTTTTATATCACTGGGAATAACATGTCAAATTGCTAATAGTGTTAATTCCTAGAATTAGATCTATCAGCCTCTCTGATAAAATAGTAAAGCAGATGCTGGATTACTTTATTTAGGGCCTAGATTGCCTAAAGAGTGAGCCTGTTTCTCATGAAAATTAGTTCATCTCTCCCTTGTAGTTGCTTAAAAATAAGAAGACTCAAGATTTCATCCCTCTGCATACTCATCATTTTCTCCATAAATATTACCATGACTTCCTACTCTGAACTAGCCACATGAGTTAATATATCTGGTGACATTTTAGCAGTTTAAAAATCAGCAGAGGGTTTTAAAATGTTTGCATGAGTGAGTCATCTTGCTTGTGCTCTGGCAAGACTTTTCTTAAGAATATCCCAAAGCTAACCTGATAGATAATGGGGAAAATGTGACACAGGGTCACAGAGGCAACTTTCTCTTGTCATTTCCTCTGAGACTATCCACGTTTGTCAGTGGATAGCTGACCTCCAGCCAGAATGATTGGTACTGCCTCCTTCTCACTTTGTAAACACATTTCAACTCCTTCCCAATGCTTTCCACATGGTTAGATTTTGACATTATAAAATTCAAGGTATTTTAGTAAGCAGAGTAACTTGAAATGCTAGATTGCTCCTTACTGGTGGTATGTCACAAAATAAAAATATTTAAATATTTTACATCAACCAACCTGTATAGTCCTGTGGACTAAAAACTATGAGATTTCAAATGTGCTATGATCTTTACCAAATCTCCTAAATCTCATTTTACATTAGAAAAATAGGATCTACAATGGCAATTACCTCCCCAAAGTATGAGTAAAAGTAAGAAGGAGGAGGAGGAGGGGGGGGAGGAGAGAAAAAAGAAGAAGAGAGGAGAAAGAAGAAGAAAATGCCACACCCGCATATCCCGGCCCACAGCAGCTCTCTGCTCCCAGACCCCGTGAGAGAGAGACCCAACCGCCTGGTCAGGTGAGCACTCCTGAGGCTGCAGAGCAGAAGAGACCACCAACACTGCTCACCCCTGCCCACATCCCTGGCCCAAGAGGAAACTGTATAAGGCCTCTGGGCTCCCGTGGGGGAGGGCCCAGGAGCGGCAGGACCCCTGTGCCTGAGACACCGCCGGAACCTGAGGGAAACAGACTGGATAAACAGTTCTCTGCACCCAAATCCCGTGGGAGGGAGAGCTAAACCTTCAGAGAGGCAGACAAGCCTGGGAAACCAGAAGAGACTGCTCTCTGCACACACATCTCGGACGCCAGAGGAAAAAGCCAAAGACCATCTGGAATCCTGGTGCACTGAAGCTCCCGGAAGGGGCGGCACAGGTCTTCCTGGTTGCTGCCGCTGCAGAGAGCCCCTGGGCAGCACCCCACGAGCGAACCTGAGCCTCGGGACCACAGGTAAGACCAAATTTTCTGCTGCAAGAAAGCTGCCTGGTGAACTCAAGACACAGGCCCACAGGAACAGCTGAAGACCTGTAGAGAGGAAAAACTACACTCCCGAAAGCAGAACACACTGTCCCCATAACTGACTGAAAGAGAGGAAAACAGGTCTACAGCACTCCTGACACACAGGCTTATAGGACAGTTTAGCCACTGTCAGAAATAGCAGAACAAAGTAACACTAGAGATAATCTGATGGCGAGAGGCAAGCGCAGGAACCCAAGCAACAGAAACCAAGACTACATGCCATCATTGGAGCCCAATTCTCCCACCAAACCAAACATGGAATATCCAAACACACCAGAAAAGCAAGATCTATTTTCAAAATCATATTTGATCATGATGCTGGAGGACTTCAAGAAAGACATGAACACACTTAGGGAAACACAGGAAAACATTAATAAACAAGTAGAAGCCTACAGAGAGGAATCGCAAAAATCCCTGAAAGAATTCCAGGAAAACACAATCAAACAGTTGAAGGAATTAAAAATGGAAATAGAAGCAATCAAGAAAGAACACATGGAAACAACCCTGGATATAGAAAACCAAAAGAAGAGACAAGGAGCTGTAGATACAAGCTTCACCAACAGAATACAAGAGATGGAAGAGAGAATCTCAGGAGCAGAAGATTCCATAGAAATCATTGACTCAACTGTCAAAGATAATGTAAAGCGGAAAAAGCTACTGGTCCAAAACATACAGGAAATCCAGGACTCAATGAGAAGATCAAACCTAAGGATAATAGGTATAGAAGAGAGTGAAGACTCCCAGCTCAAAGGACCAGTAAATATCTTCAACAAAATCATAGAAGAAAACTTCCCTAACCTAAAAAAAGAGATACCCATAGACATACAAGAAGCCTACAGAACTCCAAATAGATTGGACCAGAAAAGAAACACCTCCCGGCACATAATTGTCAAAACACCAAACGCACAAAATAAAGAAAGAATATTAAAAGCAGTAAGGGAAAAAGGTCAAGTAACATATAAAGGGAGACCTATCAGAATCACACCAGACTTCTCGCCAGAAACTATGAAGGCCAGAAGATCCTGGACTGATGTCATACAGACCCTAAGAGAACACAAATGCCAGCCCAGGTTACTGTATCCAGCAAAACTCTCAATTAACATTGATGGAGAAACCAAGATATTCCATGACAAAACCAAATTTACACAATATCTCTCTACAAATCCAGCACTACAAAGGATAATAAATGGTAAAGCCCAACACAAGGAGGCAAGCTATACCCTAGAAGAAGCAAGAAACTAATCATCTTGGCAACAAAACAAAGAGAATGAAAGCACACAAACATAACCTCACATCCAAATATGAATATAACGGGAAGCAATAATCACTATTCCTTAATATCTCTCAATATCAATGGCCTCAACTCCCCAATAAAAAGACATAGATTAACAAACTGGATACGCAACGAGGACCCTTCATTCTGCTGCCTACAGGAAACACACCTCAGAGACAAAGACAGACACTACCTCAGAGTGAAAGGCTGGAAAACAACTTTCCAAGCACATGGTCAGAAGAAGCAAGCTGGAGTAGCCATTCTAATATCAAATAAAATCAATTTCCAACTAAAAGTCATCAAAAAAGATAAGGAAGGACACTTCATATTCATCAAAGGAAAAATCCACCAAGATGAACTCTCAATCCTAAATATCTATGCCCCAAATACAAGGGCACCTACATACGTAAAAGAAACCTTACTAAAGCTCAAAACACACATTGCACCTCACACAATAATAGTGGGAGATTTCAACACCCCACTCTCATCAACAGACAGATCATGGAAACAGAAATTAAACAGTGATGTCGACAGACTAAGAGAAGTCATGAGCCAAATGGACTTAACGGATATTTATAGAACATTCTATCCTAAAGCAAAAGGATATACCTTCTTCTCAGCTCCTCATGGTACTTTCTCCAAAATTGACCATATAATTGGTCAAAAAACGGGCCTCAACAGGTACAGAAAGATAGAAATAATCCCATGCGTGCTATCGGACCACCACGGCCTAAAACTGGTCTTCAATAACAATAAGGGAAGAATGCCCACATATACGTGGAAATTGAACAATGCTCTACTCAATGATAACCTGGTCAAGGAAGAAATAAAGAAAGAAATTAAAAACTTTTTAGAATTTAATGAAAATGAAGATACAACATACTCAAACTTATGGGACACAATGAAAGCTGTGCTAAGAGGAAAACTCATAGCGCTGAGTGCCTGCAGAAAGAAACAGGAAAGAACATATGTCAGCAGCTTGACAGCACACCTAAAAGCTCTAGAACAAAAAGAAGCAAATACACCCAGGAGGAGTAGAGCAGGAAATAATCAAACTCAGAGCTGAAATCAACCAAGTAGAAACAAAAAGGACCATAGAAAGAATCAACAGAACCAAAAGTTGGTTCTTTGAGAAAATCAACAAGATAGATAAACCCTTAGCCAGACTAACGAGAGGACACAGAGAGTGCGTCCAAATTAACAAAATCAGAAATGAAAAGGGAGACATAACTACAGATTCAGAGGAAATTCAAAAAATCATCAGATCTTACTATAAAAACCTATATTCAACAAAATTTGAAAATCTTCAGGAAATGGACAATTTCCTAGACAGATACCAGGTATCGAGGTTAAATCAGGAACAGATAAACCAGTTAAACAACCCCATAACTCCTAAGGAAATAGAAGCAGTCATTAAAGGTCTCCCAACCAAAAAGAGCCCAGGTCCAGACGGGTTTAGTGCAGAATTCTATCAAACCTTCATAGAAGACCTCATACCAATATTATCCAAACTATTCCACAAAATTGAAACAGATGGAGCCCTACCGAATTCCTTCTACGAAGCCACAATTACTCTTATACCTAAACCACACAAAGACACAACAAAGAAAGAGAACTTCAGACCAATTTCCCTTATGAATATCGACGCAAAAATACTCAATAAAATTCTGGCAAACCGAATTCAAGAGCACATCAAAACAATCATCCACCATGATCAAGTAGGCTTCATCCCAGGCATGCAGGGATGGTTTAATATACGGAAAACCATCAACGTGATCCATTATATAAACAAACTGAAAGAACAGAACCACATGATCATTTCATTCGATGCTGAGAAAGCATTAGA
Organism: Rattus norvegicus; assembly: GCF_021556685.1. NCBI lineage: Eukaryota > Metazoa > Chordata > Mammalia > Rodentia > Muridae > Rattus > Rattus norvegicus. The sequence goes on along the minus strand of NC_141551.1, from coordinate 8,519,375 downwards.
CAAAATTCAACACCCCTTCATGATAAAAGTCCTGGAAAGAATAGGAATTCAAGGCCCATACCTAAACATAGTAAAAGCCATATACAGCAAACCAGTAGCTAACATTAAACTAAATGGAGAGAAACTTGAAGCAACCCCACTAAAATCAGGGACTAGACAAGGCTGCTCACTCTCTCCCTACTTATTCAATATAGTTCTTGAAGTTCTAGCCAGAGCAATCAGACAACAAAAGGAGATCAAAGGGATACAGATCGGAAAAGAAGAGGTCAAAATATCACTATTTGCAGATGACATGATAGTATATTTAAGTGATCCCAAAAGTTCCACCAGAGAACTACTAAAGCTGATAAACAACTTCAGCAAAGTGGCTGGGTATAAAATTAACTCAAATAAATCAGTTGCCTTCCTCTATACAAAAGAGAAACAAGCCGAGAAAGAAATTAGGGAAACGACACCCTTCATAATAGACCCAAATAATATAAAGTACCTCGGTGTGACTTTAACCAAGCAAGTAAAAGATCTGTACAATAAGAACTTCAAGACACTGAGGAAAGAAATTGAAGACCTCAGAAGATGGAAAGATCTCCCATGCTCATGGATTGGCAGGATTAATATAGTAAAAATGGCCATTTTACCAAAAGCAATCTACAGATTCAATGCAATCCCCATCAAAATACCAATCCAATTCTTCAAAGAGTTAGACAGAACAATTTGCAAATTCATCTGGAATAACAAAAAACCCAGGATAGCTAAAGCTATCCTCAACAATAAAAGGACTTCAGGGGGAATCACTATCCCTGAACTCAAGCAGTATTACAGAGCAATAGTGATAAAAACTGCATGGTATTGGTACAGAGACAGACAGATAGACCAATGGAATAGAATTGAAGACCCAGAAATGAACCCACACACCTATGGTCACTTGATTTTTGACAAAGGAGCCAAAACCATCCAATGGAAAAAAGATAGCATTTTCAGCAAATGGTGCTGGTTCAACTGGAGGGCAACATGTAGAAGAATGCAGATCGATCCATGCTTATCACCCTGTACAAATCTTAAGTCCAAGTGGATCAAGGACCTCCACATCAAACCAGACACACTCAAACTAATAGAAGAAAAACTAGGGAAGCATCTGGAACACATGGGCACTGGAAAAAATTTCCTGAACAAAACACCAATGGCTTATGCTCTAAGATCAAGAATCGACAAATGGGATCTCATAAAACTGCAAAGCTTCTGTAAGGCAAAGGACACTGTGGTTAGGACAAAACGGCAACCAACAGATTGGGAAAAGATCTTTACCAATCCTACAACAGATAGAGGCCTTATATCCAAAATATACAAAGAACTCAAGAAGTTAGACCGCAGGGAAACAAATAACCCTATTAAAAAATGGGGTTCAGAGCTAAACAAAGAATTCACAGCTGAGGAATGCCGAATGGCTGAGAAACACCTAAAGAAATGTTCAACATCTTTAGTCATAAGGGAAATGCAAATCAAAACAACCCTGAGATTTCACCTCACACCAGTGAGAATGGCTAAGATCAAAAACTCAGGTGACAGCAGATGCTGGCGAGGATGTGGAGAAAGAGGAACACTCCTCCATTGTTGGTGGGATTGCAGACTGGTTAAACCATTCTGGAAATCAGTCTGGAGGTTCCTCAGAAAATTGGACATTGAACTGCCTGAGGATCCAGCTATACCTCTCTTGGGCATATACCCAAAAGATGCCTCAACATATAAAAGAGACACGTGCTCCACTATGTTCATCGCAGCCTTATTTATAATAGCCAGAAAATGGAAAGAACCCAGATGCCCTTCAACAGAGGAATGGATACAGAAAATGTGGTACATCTACACAATGGAATATTACTCAGCTATCAAAAACAACGAGTTTATGAAATTCGTAGGCAAATGGTTGGAACTGGAAAATATCATCCTGAGTGAGCTAACCCAATCACAGAAAGACATACATGGTATGCACTCATTGATAAGTGGCTATTAGCCCAAATGCTTGAATTACCCTAGATCCCTAGAACAAACGAAACTCAAGACGGATGATCAAAATGTGAATGCTTCACTCCTTCTTTAAATGAGGAAAAAGAATACCCTTGGCAGGGAAGGGAGAGGCAAAGATTAAAACAGAGACTGAAAGGAACACCCATTCAGAGCCTGCCCCACATGTGGCCCATACATATACAGCCACCCAATTAGACAAGATGGATGAAGCAAAGAAGTGCAGACCGACAGGAGCCGGATGTAGATCGCTCCTGAGAGACACAGCCAGAATACAGCAAATACAGAGGCGAATGCCAGCAGCAAACCACTGAACTGAGAATAGGTCCCCTATTGAAGGAATCAGAGAAAGAACTGGAAGAGCTTGAAGGGGCTCGAGACCCCAAAAGTACAACAATGCCAAGCAACCAGAGCTTCCAGGGACTAAGCCACTACCTAAAGACTATACATGGACTGACCCTGGACTCTGACCCCATAGGTAGCAATGAATATCCTAGTAAGAGCACCAGTGGAAGGGGAAGCCCTGGGTCCTGCTAAGACTGAACCCCCAGTGAACTAGTCTATGGGGGGAGGGCGGCAATGGGGGGAGGGTTGGGAGGGGAACACCCATAAGGAAGGGGAGGGGGGAGGGGGATGTTTGCCCGGAAACCGGGAAAGGGAATAACACTCGAAATGTATATAAGAAATACTCAAGTTAATAAAAAAAAAAGAAGAAAATGAGAAAAAAATATACGTTTTACAAAATTTTTGCAGTTACTAACTAAATGTTGGAATTATTATATTTTGACAATTATTTTGGTATTGTCTATACTTTATTTTTACAACAAAAGTTCAGCATTGAGGCTAAAAGAGAGAAAGTTGCTGTGTTTAAGAGGCTTTGTATGCCAACCAACCAGAGCTTCCAGGGACTAAGCCACTACCCAAAGACTATACATGGACTGACCCTGGACTCTGACCTCATAGGTAGCAATGAATATCCTAGTAAGAGCACCAGTGGAAGGGGAAGCCCTTGGTCCTGCCAACACTGAACCCCCAGTGAACTAGACTGTTGGGGGGAGGGTGGTAATGGGGGGAGGATGGGGAGGAGAACACCCAAAGAAAAAGGGAGGGGGAGGGGGGTTAGGGGGATGTTGGCCTGGAAACCAGGAAGGGGAATAACAATCGAAATGTAAATAAATACACAAGTTAATAAAGATGGAAAAAAGAGGCTTTGTAGTCTATGTAGAGAGAGGATCTTGTGTGCTGCATGGATGCATGGATGCATCACCAAAGATTAAAAAGCCTAGGGCCGGGGCTGGGGATTTAGCTCAGTGGTAGAGCACTTACCTAGGAAGCGCAAGACCCTGGGTTCGGTCCCCAGCTCTGAAAAAAAAGAACCAAAAAAAAAAAAAAAAAAGCCTAGGGCCTATGGCTTAGGTGTGAAATAGAGGTGGGACATCCAAGAAGCAAAAGTGGATCCTGGGATAGAGTCAGGCTGCAGATTTGCTGGGGAGATGTGATGAGACAGATTCACAGTAACTGAGCACAGGTAACCATAATACCTGAGCACAGGGGTAGAGGTGGAATAAAAAAAAAGGGGATATAATATTACTAAAGGAAATTAGGCAAATAGAGAAGGATCATTTGTTTTACTCTTAAACAAAATATGGTAATAAGATGTTAGAAAAACAGGGATGGATTAATAAATATACATTTAAACCAAAGCATTTCACAGGCATAATCTTAGATTTTGATTTTTTACATTTTAATGGAGAATTGAGGTAATAAATTTAACCTTTAATTCTGTATCAAAATACAAAGATTTATACCAATTAAACTAAACTCTGTACGAATGTAATAAAATATAAATTTATTACAACATAATACTTGCATGTTTCAACTCATTTAAGTATTATACTTATGCCACTCTAATAGTACAAGGTTAAATCTCAGTTGCTTTAATGACATCTATTATAAACTGCTTAAAATAAGTAATACAAATTAATAATCAGTCAAATTCATGGTCATATTAGATATTAGTTTAATTAATGACAATAAGATGTTTTAAAGGTTATTCAGATAGTAAATAACTAGAAGAAGGAATGTTGACAATTCAGATACATACCAAGGATAAATATTTGGACCACAAAATCTCAGACATCAAGGGAAAATGGCAATTAAAATTATTATATTGTTAGAGCTATTTTGATTATGAGACAGGTCTGCTCCTGACAATGCCCTCATTCCACTTCAAAGAAGACAATAACCTACATATGGAATTGCTTCAATTGTGGTAAGCTAGCCACTGAGGGGAAAAATGACCATACTTCAACTAAAGACAAATCTATCCAGAAAGGACAAGCAGACACAAAGAAGTTGATTGCCAAGCTCTTCCAAGACAGGGTAAGAAAGCCCTTAGTAATTACTGCCTCACCAAATCTGTAGGATCTGTCAGATAATCTGGATAAGAAGGATAAAGATAGATGCTCCAATATTATGGAGAATATTTGGGACTGTCCACGTGGTCAGCCTTCTTTGTCACTTCTATAATTTTTGGAAGTTGCCTTGTTGTGCTTCCCACATTTTCAGGTAATATTTACTCCTTTTAAGGTCTCTGATGGGGTTGAAGACTAGACAGTCATAGTCTTACTATAAGGTTAAGTTTAAACTTTAAGAAGATGGACAAAGTCTAAGATATTTTAGGATGGTGATGAAAATTAGAATAGAACAGAATTGAATTAAATACAAAGCTTTAAACATATCAAAGTATGATAGATAGTAGAATAATTTCTAAAGTTGCCAAATACTATGGACTGGGAATCATAAATGTTTACTATATATTATAGTTTTCACCATTGTTTTATAATTGTATTCAATTTATATTTGATACCACATGAAACTTTTATTAAAATAAAAAGGAAAATTGTAGAAAGAATGTCTTATGTAGTGTATGGATGCATCAGTTGTCAACTAAAACGTCTATGGCCTATAGTTTAGGAAGAAATAGAGCTGGGACATCTGGGAAGGAAAAAGGATTCTGTGAGAGAATCAGGTTGGAGATTTGCTGGGGAGATGTGACAAGATGGACACACAGTACCTGACTGAGCACAGGTAACCAGCCATATTGCAGAATGTAGGTTAACACAAATGGGTTATCTTTTATTATGATCTAGTCAGAATAGAGCCTTGCTATAAGGCCAAGGCATTTTCAAATATATTTTCAGTCTGAGTCTTATTTCTGGGAGCATGGGGCTAAGAGAAAGAACCACTCCTAACTTCAAATGGCCCTACTTCAAGAAATCAATATCCTGTGGCTTTTATTTATTAGTAATAATGGCCAGTAAATCCTCTGTGAAGCAATATTGTGTTTCTTTGAATAGGCTTAGTTTGTTTGTGAATGAAGGAGATGAGAGAGTATTAAATAAGTGCTTAGAAGAAAATAATGGGCATGTCAGAGAAGCCCAGGTAACTGTGTTCCATAATACCCCCATGACCCAACCAAGAACTTCACAAAATGTTACTTTGTCAAGGTCCACTTCTTAGACACATTCTATAGCCAGGAAAGCCACAGAATAGGCAAGAATTGAGGCACTCAGAATTGAGCTTATACTCCTGCTTGAGTAAGAATAGAGCACAGGAAACAATCTCTTCATGAGGAATTGACAGTGAAAAGAGAGGAGTGAGGATGTGGAGAACATGTAAGAAACTGAAATCAGTGGGATTTAAATAGCAATGAGAAGATGTATCAATGAAGTCTGAATGAAGGAAAATAGTCTAGACGGCTCAAAATATAAAGACTCTTGCCACCAAGCTTGTTAACCTGAGCTTGTTAACCTGTGATACCTAAATGATGGAAGAAGAGAGTTCTGCAAGTTGTTTGTTGACCTCCACATGTTTACAGAGTGTGGATGTACACACACACACACACACACACACACACACACACACACACACACATACACGCTTAAAATTATTAAAATTTAATAAAAAACAAGAATGATAGAAAAGCGAAACTATTTTTTTAAAAAGGAGCAGTGGACATGAATTGGAAAAATTGGAGCTGTTAGCATGAGGGTGTATAGAGTCATTGAAATTATAGAGAAGCTATGGTTATAGGCAGAGACAAAACCTAGGGTATGCTCCAGGGAGTGACAGGTAAAAGGAAATTGCTGGACAACATCATAAAGAGAGTCCATCAATAAATTGTAGCTGAAGGTACTGGAGTTTAATCAGCAGTGATATTGAAAATATTTAGTAATATGCCAAGAATAGAATTGGAGAGTAACAGCTATGCTCGGAGGAAGAAAAATGCACAAAGGTCTTGAAGTTTAATTTCTGGTATGCCTGACTTTTTAAATGACATAAGAGAATAGATCAATGAGGTAACACACTGCTCTTTATTTGAATTGACTTGTGGACGGGGCTTTCAGTGTGCCCATTCTTCACACTACTAAATGTCAGAACCTCTAGGTTTTTCTTTGTGTGCTCTGGGCAGTGTGCTTTATGTTATTGACCAAAAATCCTATTTACAGTTCAGTTAATGCAATGGAGAAAACATGATACATGACAAGCTATTTCATTCCTTATGGTCAGCCCTGTAATTCCGAGAACCAACACTGTAGAACTCTAAGAAGTGAGCAAGAGAGAGTAAAAGACTGTGATCTCTCCTGCTCGTTAAAAAAAATCTATGGATATTCTGAAACCAAGTACCTTTGCCTGATAGTTAAAGATCTTTAGTAAACATGTATTTTAATTCCATGAAATAATGTCAACCACAACACTGAAATCCAAAGGCATAAATTCAATTATCTAGTGGGAGCACAATTTGAACAAGGGAGTGTCAAATTCTGTTCTCTTACATTAACAAAAGTTTGATTCCTATGTTCATTCATAGTATTTCATAATCATAATATTTCAGATTCATTTGGTCCATTTTTTGTGCCAAGGGAAAGGAGCTAGACCCATGCAAACTCTCCAGTGTAACACTCTGACAATGTAAACATAGCATAGGGCGGTTGCTATGATTCTGCAATGCAATCCCAATTGAGAGTTGTTTGAAAATCCCACACTTCCTCTCATCAAGATTATGATCTACTATTTACAACATACTATCAGCTTTAACACATTGAAGTCTTTGTTGTCAAGAGACTGCTTACAGATTGATATTTTGATGTGACTGATCTGTTTTCCCTGCAGTCATGGTTATATAAACAATAAGATGTGTCTCTCTTATAGTAAAAGAGAAAGATATGATGTGGTATAAACTGTGGTTATCTTTTATTAATGCATACACATTTATAATAAAATTAACAGAAAGCATGGCTAAATAACTGAGAGGAATGAATATATATATATATAAAGGTGTTTTCTCATCCTGTCATAAAATCTTACTTTCACATGCTTCACTGTGACATAGGCAGCAGCACATACATTTTTTTTTAAATGGCTGAAATAAGTGAGGGCAAGTGAAGTTTAGAGACAATATTTAAGAATTTTTTGATTTATGTTTGTTTGTCAAAATGAAAATATAACATCTAAATATTTTTTCTTTGTTTTCTTTTTACTGGATATTTTCTTTACTTACATTTCAAATGTTATCCCCTTTCGGGTTTTCCCCTCTGGACTACCCTTATCTCTTACCCCTCCCCCAGCCTCTATGAGTGTGTTCACACACCCACCCACGCACTCCCTCCTGTCTTCTTTCTCTGGAAATCCCCTACATTGGGGCACTGAGACATCACAAAGCCAAGGGCCTCTCCTCTCACTGATGTCCCATAAGGCCATCCTCTGCTACATATGTGGCTGGAGCCATGGGTCTATTCATGAGTAATCTTTTTTTTTTAATTAACTTGAGTATTTATTTACATTTCTAATGTTATTCCCTTTCCTGGTTTCCGGGCCAACATCCCCCTAACCCCTCCCCCTCCCCTTCTTTATAAGTGTTCCCCTCCCCATCCTCCCCCCATTACCACCCTGCCCCCAACAATCACCTTCACTGGGGATTCAGCCTTAGCAGGACCAAGGTCTTCCCCTTCCACTGGTGATCTTACTAAGCTATTCATTGCTACCTATGAGGTCAGAGTCCAGGGTCAGTCCATGTGTAGTCTTTGGGTAGTGGCTTAGTCCCTGGAAGCTCTGGTTGCTTGGCATTGTTGTACTTTTGGGGTCTCGAGCCCCTTCAAGCTCTTCCAGTTCTTTCTCTGATTCCTTCAACGGGGGTCCTGTTCTCAGTTCAGTGGTTTGCTGCTGGCATTCGCCTCTGTATTTGCTGTATTCTGGCTGTGTCTCTCAGGAGAGATCTACATCCGGCTCCTGTCTGCCTGCACTTCTTTGCTTCATCCATCTTGTCTAATTGGGTGGCTGTATATGTATGTGCCACATGTAGGGCAGGCTCTGAGTGGGTGTTCCTTCTGCCTCTGTTTTAATCTTTGCCTCTCTATTCCCTGTCAAGGGTATTCTTGTTCCCCTTTTAAAGAAGGAGGTGTGAAGCACTCAAATTTTGATCATCTATCTTGAGTTTCATGTGTTCTGTGCATCTAGGGTAATTCAAGCATTTGGGCTAATAGCCACTTATCAATGAGTGCATACCATGTGTGTTTTTCTGTGATTGGGTTACCTCACTCATATTTGCAGATGAGTAATCTTTGATTGGTGGTTTAGTCTCTGGGACCTCAGGGGTGGAGGGGTCTGGTTGGTTGAGATTGTTGTTCTTCCTGTAGGGTTGAAAACCCCTTCTACCTCCTCCGTTGGTGACACCATTTTCAGTCTAATGGTTGGTTGAGAGTATCTGACTCAGTATTTCTCAGGATCTGGCAGAGCCTCCAGGAGACAGCTATATAAGACTCCTGGCAGCATGCACTTCTTGGCATCAGCAATATTGTCTGGGTTTGGTGACAGTATATTGGATGGATCCTCAGGTGGGGCCATCTCTGGATGATAATTCCCTCAGTCTCTGCACCACAATTTGTCTAGGTATTTCCACATGTGAATATTTTGTTTCCCCTCTAAGAAGGACTGAAGAACATCCATTCTTTGGTCTTTGAACTTCTTGAGTGTCTTGTGGTCTATGGATTGTATCTTGGGTATTCTGAGCTTTTGAGCTAATATTCACTTATCAGTGAGTACATAACATGTATGTTCTTTTGTGATTGGGTTTCCTCACTCAGTATATTTTCAAGTTCTATCCATTTGCCTAAGAATTTCAAGCAGTCATTGTTTTTAATAGTTAAATAGTACTCCATTATGTAAATGTACATTTTCTGTATCCGTTCCTCGGTTGAGAGACATCTAGCTTCTTTCAAGCTTCTAGTATAAATAAGGCTGCTATGAACACAGTGGAGCACTGTTATATGTTGGAGCACCGTTTGTAGCTGGGTCCTCAGGTAGTGCAATGTCCAATTTTCTGAGGAACTGCCAAATTGATTTCCAAAGTGGTTGTACCATGTTGCAATCCCACCAACAATTGAGGAGTGTTCCTCTTTCTGCACACCCTCGCCAGCATCTGTTGTCACCTGAGATTTTGATCTTAGCCATTCTGACTGATGTGAGGTGGAATCTCAGGGTTGTTTTGATTTGCATTTCCCTGATGACTAAGGATGTTGAACATTTCTTTAGGTGCTTCTCGGCCATTCTATATTCTTAAGTTGAGAATTCTTTCTTTAGCTCTGTCCTCCATTTCTTTACAGAGGTATTTGATTCTCTGGAGTATAATGTCTTGAGTTCTTTGTATATATTGGATATTAATCCTCTATCAAATGTAGGACTGGTAAAAGTTGTCTCCCAAACTGTTGGTTGCCATTTTGTCCTATTGACAATGTCCTTTGCCTTATGGAAGCTTATCAATTTTATGAGGTCCAACTTGCCGAATCCTGATCTTAGAGCATAAACCATTGGTGCTCTGTTCAGGAAAATTTCCCCTGTGGCTATGTGTTCGAAGTTCTTCCCCACTTTATCTTCTATTAGTTTTACTGTATTGGTTTTTATGTGGTGGTCCTTTTTCCACTTGACTTGAGCTTTGTACAAGGTGATAAGAATGGGTCAATTTGCTTTCTTCTACATTCTGATCATCAGTTCAACCAGCACCAATTTGTTAAAAATGCTCTCTTTTCATCTGGATGGTTTTAGCTCCTTTGTTAAGGATCAAATATCCATAGGTATGTGAGTTTATTTCTGGATCTTCAACTCTATTCCATTGATCTATCTGCCTGTCTTTGTACCAATACCATACAGTTTTATCACTATTTCTCTGTAATACAGCTCGAGGTCAGGGATGGTGACTTCCCCCAGAAGTTGTTTTATTGTTAGGAATAGTTTTCACTACCCTGGGTTTTTTGCTATTCCAGATGAATTATCAAATTGCTCTTTCCAACTCTATGAAAAATTGAGTTGGAATTTTGATGGTTATTGCATTGAATCTATAGATTGCTTTTGGTAAGATGGCTATTTCACTATATTAATCCTCCCAATCCATGAGCATGGGAGATCTTTCCATCTTCTGAGATCTTCTTCAATTTCTTTCTTCAGAGACTTGAAGTTCTTGTAGTACAGATCTGTCACTTTCTTGGTTAAAGTCACACCAAGGTATTTTATATTATTTGTGAATATGGTGAAGAATGTCATTTCCCTAATTTCTGTCTCATCCTGTTTATCCTTTGATTAGAGGAAGGCTACTGATTTGTTTGAGTTAAATTTATATCCAGCCACTTTGCTAAATTTGTTCATCAGGTTTAGGAGTTTTCTAGTAGAAATTTTGGGGTCACTTAAATATACTATCATCATCTGGAAATAGTGATAATTTGATTTCTCCCCTTCCAATTTGTATCCCTTTGACCTCCTTTCATTGTCTTTTTGCTCTGGCTAGGATTTCGAGTACTATATTGAATAAGTAGGGAGAGAGTGTGGCAGTCTTGTCTAGTCCCTGATTTTAGTGGGATTGCTTCAAGTTTCTCTCCATTTAGTTTGATGTTAGCTACTGTTTTGCTGTATACTGCTTTTACTATGTTTAAGTATGGCCCTTGAATTCCTGATCTTTCCAAGATTTTTAACATGAAGGGGTGTTGATTTTTTTTCAAATGATTTCTCGGCATCTATTGAAATGAGTATGTGTTTTTTTCTTTAAATTTGTTTACGTAGTGGATTATGTTGATGGATTTCCATATATTGAACTAGCCCTGCATCCCAGGGATGAAGCCTTCTTGATCATGGTGGATGATGGTTTTGATGTGTTCTTGGATTCAGTTTGCAAGACTTTCATTGAATATTTTTGCATCGATGTTCATAAGGAGATTGGTCTAAAGTTCTCTTTCTTTGTTGGGTCTTTCTGTGGTTTATGTATAAACATAACTGTTACTTTACAGAAAGAATTGGGTAATATTTCTTCTGTTTCTATTATGTGCAATAATTTGAAGAGTATTGGTATTAGGTCTTCTTTGAAGGTTTGATAGAATAAATATTTTTTGTACAGGAAAGCTATAAAATTACAAAAGAAATTGAGTTGGTCAAAATATGAAGAATATAAACAATATTTAATTATATCATATAACTCATTTAAGGCATTGGTGAAAAGTAAATTTTAATTAGAAAATAATGGGTACAGTTGACATATGGTATTTAAAGAATGAACTGGAGTTTAGAACTAAGAGTCAAGTGCTTACATATGAAGCCACAGATCTGAGGTAGAAAATAAACCTGGGATGGTAATGTACCCTTAAACCTCAAAACCTGCCCTCAGGGATATCCTTCTTCCAGTAAATCCAAATCCTGTAAGCCTCACTAAACTGCATCATCTTTTGGGGACCAAGTATTCAAATGCTGAAAAAATTATGGGGCTTATCTCATTTAATCCACCACAGCATGTGTAGGTGTATTCAGGTATCAGTGTTCGTGTATGAATATAAATACCATAGCACATATGTGGAGGGCAAATGTAAATCTTCACTGTCAGTTATTACTTGTCTTCCAGTTTGAGACAAAGTTTCTTGTTCTTCACCATTGCATACAACAAGCTATCTTGGTGTTTCTGGGACGTCTATGCTTCTGTTTTGCATTGGATATGCTGGAGTCACAGATGCCCACTATCATATCTCATTTTTACATGTGTTCTGGGGGCTGGAACATTAGCCCATGCACTTGTATGGCGATTATGTTTTCCACTCAGCCATCTGCCTAGCTCTCATATTCTAATTTAAAAACAAGAACAATGAAAGGGTGACCTCACAGAAGTCTCTACCATCAGTTTCCTAACCACCTTCTTACTGTCCACAACTCTGAACTTCTGGACCACTAGAAATGTTTAATTCATGTATGTTTGGCAAGTTCAGCTGAGTAATATATTCTCTTAAGATTCAAATGTTTGTTACTGCTATCAACACAATAATAATATAAGTCCAACATCTGTTGTGCAAAGCTGAAAGACTCTATCAAAGAGCAAATGAAAACCAACAGTATAAAGTAAAAGACAGCTACTGTTTCCTGAGATTTTTGCCAACTCCAATGCTGGGTCAAACACAGCTGCCAACTGCTCATGCTTTTGTAGCTCCACAAAATTTTGTCTCTTCTCTCTCTTGGCAGTAAACTCCATCGCATCTTACAGCTCCCACAATAGAGATAAAACAAAAACGAGAAACTCTCATCGCTCCCCCAAATTCACTGAGCATTTTGAGCTCACAGCAGAAACTCCACGTGGAGCCAAGTTCTTCATAAGTGAGTTGGTTAAACTCATAAGCAACGAAAACATTGATGAAACATTTTTAATCTCACTATCAACCCTACCAAACCTGTGCATAAGGCAAAGCTAGCAAGTAGCCAAAAAATGAAAGATGAAAATATATTTTATACTTGCAACAAACACCATGCTCTCGTTCATTCTCTTACATATCAAATAATTAGCCTCTAACTCCAGTCCCCAAAATGCAGATACACAAAGAAAGTTAGCAAATTCTGGATATTGAGCATGGACTCCCTGATTTAGGTCTATATCCAAAATTCTACAAAGAAGAGGGAACCTCCGCTCAGAAAAGAGAAGCCTTCTATACAGGGCTAACTCAGACTGTAAAACAAGCATTTATGTGCTCTAATTCTGTACTACTTAGTTCAAAATGGGATGATCAATGTCAGTTAAACTTACAAACACCCAAAATAAAAACTGGATATAGCATTCTTACATTTTTAGCATCTTTGATTTGGTCCATGTAACATACCCAGAAGTGCTGACACACCTGGGAATATGTTTCTTGCTGCATTAGATATATATGAGTGCAACAGAGGGTTTTCACTCCGGGGAAAACAAGGGGAATTCAAGCATTGAAGATGATGGAAAAGTGAGATAGAAGAAACCTGGACCAGAAAAATCATAGAGGTTTAAAGACTTATATCCAACTTTGAGAGAAACAAAAAATATATTGCCTTATTTTGACCACAACATATTCCTTATTCCTATCACATGCAGAAGAAACTAATCATTACTAATACAGCAGAAAAGGCTCATTGTCTCATTTTATTACACATACCAGAAACGATTATGAACTTCCTTTCACAGGTGTTCCTGGGAGAGGATTTCAATATCATATGCCTTTCAAGAAGCATAATAACACTGGATAAAAGTTAATTCACCCCATTTTGCTACCTCATCTGTCTTCTGAATTGTAGAATTTTGTTTAAGTTTTTGTTGGGATCTGTCCTAAAGTTTAAAATTCACAATTCCCTTTCCAGATACTTAATATGGTTGCCCTTCCATGATCATTTGGAGTCTGATGCCTAGGGCCAGTGAACAGTGAAAAGAGGTAATATTTTTCACTTCAAAAGTATAAGAAGTAATATGGAGTTGTCAGTATAATCTTTCTTCCACAGTGATGCCTGAGAATGCTTCTAAGACAGTGCTCGGTTATTCCAAGTCCCTAAATGACTGTGATGAGTGCCTCCAGCTCTCTTCATACCAAACATGATGTAGAACAAGAAAGAGTCTTCTGTATAGTGTTGTTTTGAGGAAATGAGGTTATTTTTGGAGCAAATCAGACCCATGACTGATACAGACATTGCTCTGAGCATATACTTCTGCTTGACTTTATATCATAGGGGAATATGAATCAATTTCTTAAAGCTTGTACCAACTGCAATATCAGTGCTCTTTGCTCAGGGGTTCTACTATTTCCACTTGACTCTGATGTATCGCCAAATATACCCACTCTCTCTTCCTTTCCAGAATATTCTTTATAGCGCAGTCTTTACCTTTCCATGTCATTACCCCCAAGCATCTGTTTTGAGCCATTTGTAAGTACTGGTCATTCACTAAATATCATTTCTTTTTTATTTGTCTCCTTGGTCACTCCTAAATCCCTGGATATTCTTATCTCCACCACAGCTTTATTTAAAATGCTTCACGTGGGATAAGAAGGAGTTTGGTGGGTGAAGAGATGGGTGCACTAGCATTAAGGAGCTGTTATTTTTTTCTGAAACACCCATGATATAAAAAACAAAAAATACAAAACAAACAAATGGTAACATGTCCTTGTAATTCCAGGGTTAGGAGGACAAGCAAATGGCTATAGCCTGTTTGCAGACCAGTTTAGTCCAATCAGCAAGCCACAGGTTTCTCTGAGAGACAGTATCTCGTTAAAGAAGCTAGATGGTACCTGAATAATGACACTTGACATTGACTTCACACACACATACACACACACACACACACACACACACACACACACACAGACAGAGAGACAGAGAGACAGAGAGACAGAGAGACAGAGACAGAGACAGAGACAGAGACAGAAACAGAGACAGAAACAGAGACAAAGAGAGACAGAGAAAGAGAAACACACACACACACACACAAACACACCTGTACACACTTAAGTATCTGCACAAAAAGGAGCACGCACACACACACACACTCACACACACACACACACGGTGCTGTAAGGATACCTTCATAATTATCAAATTTAATGACTTCATCTTATTTAAACCATTAAATCCTATGCATTCCTTGATGTCATTTGTGTATAATTTTAATTTTGCTGCCCTTTTCTTGCTTTCTTCTTATCTCAGAAGCCATTTTAATGCTCTTTCTAGAGTGCTCTTCTAACCTCAGAAACCACCAAGATTCTCTGATCAATTTTACCAAGATTTAAATTCTTTTCTTTTTCTCACTATTATTAGCCTTATGGTTTGTGAGCCTCTTGAAATCTTAACCCATGGTGCCAAAACTCACTCATTAATTACTAACAGATCTCGGAGAGCTCATGACTAACTTGGAAGTCATTATCTCCTCATCCAGTTTATGTTCTTCCCACTTCTATTTTCAACCAAACAACACACTGTGCTAGAGTCTTGCTACTATCCCCTTTTCTCAGCACCCACACTAAGTCAGTTTCTTCCACAGCACCCTTAAAGCTCTCTCAGTGTCACACTCAGGCAGAGACATTGCACCATCACACTCAGTTTGAGCCCTCGATATATTTTCTTCTCTACATTGTTAAGCACAAATTCATTTTCTCAGTTTCGCATCATCTCCTAAATTTCTGCCTGAAATATTGTCCTGATTAGCTGGCCTGGCTATGTTCTCCACTCACACAAACTGTTCGTCAAACAACTACCAAATAATTACTCTCAAAACTTGACCACATGATCTTTAAAAATTGTATACAAAGCTATCAGGAGCCATCAAAGGAGAAGTTAATAACTATTAAATGCACTTCCTGAGATGAGTCCACAATGAATTTTACTCAGATAGGCCAAGACCAGGAGGAATTTATTTTAGGAGAGATTCCTGTTACTAATATGATTTTCCTGTTATTATTAAATATATAACTATCATTTGTTAATAGTCCACCCCTTTGAACAGATAGATCTCTGTAGAACAAGGGTGGTGTACTATCTTATAGTGATATTCTATAGACAAATAGATAATAATTCTATAGAATTCCTGATTGGATTCAAAGAAGTTTAGGAAGAAAGTTTTTAGAGATGTTCGTAGTTGCTAGAAAAATACAATAAATACTAAATCAAAAACAGAATGGAGCCACTCCTCAAAATAGCAAGTAAAGGCTGCATAATAAGAAATACAATGAGCTCTCATAATTACACTAAAAAGAAAAATAGACTGGGACAAATTTGTGTTCAAGGAAAAACATTTAGGTCCAAGAATAAAGTCACATGTGTATACTGTGATAAGACAAAAACTCTTGTTTTCAGCTTTTAATGAGTATATTATAATAAAATACTTCTTTGAACAGTATCAACATCCTTCTGTAACTCCCATTTTATGTAACATTTTATCGCTGAAATAATTTTCTAAAGAACTTTTTGTCTAAAAAGGTATAAGAAGACCAAAGGAAAGAAATAAAATTGTTGGTTAAGTGGTTTTTGCTTGGATATCTTTGCCCCATACCTATCCATCAATCCAAATGCATAGAACTGCTTTCCTATGTTTGTATGTAGGTGTATGTGTAAACATACATAATAAGTGTGGAGATGATTGTGTCAGTTGCTGTATGGTAATAAAATGTTTACCTGTCTTAAGTTTAAGTCACTTGGTAGCTGACAGTGGTTAGGCTCAGCCAGACTATGGATGCATGAATGTTTACATGTATTTGTGTCTGTAATATTTCTCTGTATATAGCATATTAACTCTTTAACTTTCCTTCCTTTCTGGTCCACAAAAAGTTAACAAGTTTGTCCATAGATTATTATTCTCTGGCTGATTATTAGCCAGAGAAAGGAGCACCAACAATAAATCTTTTCACTTAATCTCCTGTTGTTTTAAGATGATTTGCTAAATAGTTTCTTGCCTCAGAGGAACTCACACAGGTATGTCAGCTACCAAGTGACTTGAACTTAAGACAGGTAAACATTTTATTATTATACAGCAGTGCTACATATCTCAGAAGACAAACTCATACCCCCACCAATGTTTTCCCCTTCCACTGCCTCAGGAAGAGTCTAACAAGGAAGAACAACCACTGCTGACACAAAGCCCAATGTAAACCTTGGATGTATAATGATTTAGGTAGACCTGACCTACCTTGAAATCTCTACTACACAGGCAAGTTAAGTAAACCTTGGATCTTTTCTCTCTCAAAATACATTTTCTGCACCACAACTGTTTGATGACTTTATGCTTACACTCTATCAATTAGAACTTGTATTTCCACAAAGGAGATATAATATATATATATATGTATATATATATATATATATATATATATATATATATATATTTCCCAAGCTTCGATCTTTTTTTTAAGTAAAAAGAAACAGAGATCAAAAGCCCAGCTATCATTTATTAAACTTTATTGCTATTTTCCTTTCTAACCAAGCTGAGGATGAAATCTAGTTTTCCCTCTTTGTAAAAGATCATGTTATCATAAAGCAAATCTTTCATTTCAGTAGAAAGTATTTTCTGATCTTTTATAAAAGAGGAAACTCAGTACTAAATTACTTAGAAGCAGTTTCAGAACACTACAAAGTAGAAATCATAATGAATAACTTGTCCATACTTTGTATGTCGACTCATTTTTGAGCAAACCTTAAAAGCAATGCATAGGGATTTAGACGTGAGACTTCTAGCAAGATTAATGAAAGCGAGCCTCCTTAAATCCCCTGAACAGCTTTGAATTTTCCAAGTGCTATCAGTGAGGGCTTTGTGACTCAAAAATTCTGCCTTTGGTTTCAGGCTGCAGATTTAAGAACACAATGGATGTGTTTGATATTGGAAACTTGTGGTCTCAATTAATTAATAGGATATCGATTTGATGATAACATAGAAACAGTCATATCTGGTGCTGAAGTCCTTTCTGCAGAGTTGCTAGGGTGCTCAAGTGGCATGCATTTGAACATGAGAACGCCTGCCTCCTGGGTATCGATTTTAGTTTAAATATGTAGAGACAAAGCCCAAAATAACTTTTTATCATGCTGAAAGATAAGAATATAATTTTGTTTTTACATAAAGAAAATGCCATCAGTTTCCTAGATGTCCCAATAAAGTCTAAAATTTTGTAGCAGTTGGAGGACAGTGATGGAAATGAGATTTCACATTTATGTAATGTGGAGTCACTAATGTTAAAAGATTTTTAGCTGTGATTTGACAATATTTACTCCCTGTGAGATAGCTCTTGCCCACAGATGGAATATTTGTGGAAAATTTTCCCCACATGGGAATTTTTATCTACTTAAGGTAAGAATAAGTATATCTATCGAGTATAAGTAGAAATTTAAATAATTTTTAAGAATTTTGAAGAATTACACTGGCTGAATAATATTTCCCTTTCAGGTATCTGCTGAATCACCAGCAATCCCTGAATACCACTGGGATGTTCTGAAAACCCTGTCCCAGGCCCATCCTGATTCAACTCCAGAAAGTGGCCCAACCACAGGGAAATTTAGCAGCTAGTTCCTAAAACCGTGCAGTATCCTGTTCTCAATGGGCAAGAGCTGAAAATCATATTTGAGAAAATATTCCTTTGTCATCGCATGTTTGGCAATATTTAACTCTAGTCACTATCACTTAGACCTCATCTATAACATTTAATTTCCATCAAATGTAACATTGATTTATGTCAAGAAACAAAGTCCGTGGCAAACCTTTTAGTGTGAACTATAATGTCTATATCTACAGAGAACATCACTTCTAATTCAGAATCATGCTAAGACGCCAACGCTAAGGGAAAGAACATTCCTCTTGAAATGGAAACGACAGGAAATCCCAGAAGAATATGGTGGTCTAAGTATTTAATGCTTCAATTTGTAAAGTAACCAGAGAGTAAAACTTTACAATACTAATGCTAATACATAGATTCTAGGTAGTACATAGAGTCTCTACAAACTCTCTCTGCCTTGAAGATAAGTAAATTTTCTGATCCAAATTATTTAAGCTTGACATAGTTCTCATGCAAAGAGTTTTACACACACACACACACACACACACACACACAC
Organism: Rattus norvegicus; assembly: GCF_021556685.1. NCBI lineage: Eukaryota > Metazoa > Chordata > Mammalia > Rodentia > Muridae > Rattus > Rattus norvegicus. The sequence continues at coordinate 8,500,451 of NC_141551.1, read as the reverse complement.
ACACACACACAGCATACTTACACATATATTCTCATAACATATCTGTATAAAATCTAAGGGACAAAATAATGAGGAAAAAACGTGTTATCTCTCTGATGCTGTCTCAATTCTTTTAATATAATTTACTCCACTTTCTATATTGTTTCTTGGCAAATTACATGATGTTTTTCTTTATGGCTAAAAAAAATGTGTTATGTATAGATATTACATTTTCATGATTTATTCTTCTATTGTTAGATAATGACTTTGGTTCCATAACTCAACTGGTAAGAATGTCAATGTAATAAATATTGATGTACAATAAAAAGCAAAGAGCAATACCATATACATGTATTAAATATCCACAGGAAACTCCATGAGGAAGAAAAAGAAAGTTTCCAGATTGAAAACAGATGTTTTGTTATGATAAGGAAATTTCACAGAAATATGGATTGTGTTTAGAAAAACACCAGTGAAATATATCTGAGAATTGCAGTTGCAGTGTTCTTTTGACATAACAGTTAACATAATGCAGATTTTTTAGTAATGTCACTGAACACACAGAGATAGAAGAAAGGTGGGGTCTTTCTAGAATTTCTGAGCATGAGAGGCAAACAACAGGAATAACAGTTATGACAGATTAATCTTTCCAAGGCTTCCCCAACTCCATACTACTTTACTTTTGGTTGAGGTGGTAAAAACTGGCCAAAACCAACTTGACAAGGAAAGGGTTTAAGTCATCTTGTACTTTTCAGTCCATCGTGAAGTAAAGGCAGGACAAGGACTTAAGCAGACATCTAACGGCTGAAATGTAAGCAGATACCATGGAAGAATGTGATCTGTTGGCCTCCCATGCCTTGCTCATATACTACCCTACTTGTCTCAGTGGTGGCACTGCCCATGCTGGCCTAGGTCCTTCCACATTAATAAATAACCAAAAAATTTCTCCCACAGACTTGGACAACAGGTCAGTCTGCTAGAGGGAAATCTTCAGTTGAGGCTGTCTGTTCACAGGTAACTCTAGCCTGTATCAAGTTGGCAAAAACTAACTAGAACACTTCCATAATGAGAAAGAAAGAAGAACTATATGCTTAACTGTCAAAATGAACCCAAAATTGGATTCCATGTGCCCATAAGGAGAATTTTTTATCTAACAGGAAGGAGGAAGTAGTTGAAGGTGGAAGATAATTCAAATCTTTACCAAAAGTTTTAGCCATAATTCATTTGAATATGACCCAGAGCTACACGGGTCAAAATACACAACAAAATCATTTCCTCCATCTTTGCTCTGATAATAAAGGCAAAGCCTACAACTCTGGAATTATTGACACATATACGGGATGATGAAAAATCAACTTTGAAAATTAAAGTCACTAAGGAATTAGATACATAGGCCAGTGTTAGGTCCTGTGTTTAAATTGTATAAGGTCCTAAGTTTGGCAACAAGTACTCTCTTCTGATTCATGTAATTAATTTTGTAATCTAGTCTTACCCTTTATTGGGCTATAAACAAAACTTCTAATTTGATGTCTTCTCCAAGATGATGATATCATATCATTCTGCTGCTTTTTTTGTTATGTGAATAACCTACATGATTTAGACCTCAGCATATTGACAAATTGTTTTATTTGGATAAACAGCTAAGTGAGCAAACAGAGTATGTTTTAGAAAGGTCCAAAGGAAGTTTATTGGTTGCCATTATGTGAATTTTTATGAGTAGTAGCAGAACATTTGAACAACTAGATTTATGTAGAAAACAACTGCTTCCACTCAAATGTAAATTTTATATTCAACCCAAGATCAATGGTTAAACATTGATGTTGGAATACTGACACTCATGGAATGTGTGCTTAGATTTTCATGTCTCATTTGTCAAATGACCAAATTCTGAAAAAATACATAAATTAAAATGTAGCCTTATTACAATAATAACATAATAAAACAAGCTGCCCATAGTATCTAGTTCTAGAAAAGATAAACAAAGCCCTTCTCATATACTTAATTAAGTCTGTCCCAGAGTCCTCTTGAGCTGTATAAATAAGGTCATTTTACTTTACCCTGGAAAAGAAGCATTCTGTCCCACTGAAATCATTCTTCTATGCAAATTCTTTCTCGTCACTCTCTGCAACATTCAGGAAACTTGTCAAGTTCTTAGTTTAATCTAAATGCTCATGTAGATCAAACACAGGCCTGAGAAACAATATTCATCCTAGATTTGTGTAAGTGCAGAATATGTTGGACTTCATAGTTGACATGATTTAATTAATTCAGGTGTCAATATTGTTGGTGCTTATTATGAGATACTTAAATTGTGATATAATGAGATAGAGTCTTATAAAAAGTTTAACCTGTGCTCTTTTGAGACCTTTGCAAAATAATTATGCCTGCTTGCACAAGGTACAATTTAATGCATAGACTGATGGATTTTATAACTTTGTGTTCTTTTTGCCTTATACTTTATCTGTACTGACACGTGGCTATGTCTTAAACCTCTGTGACATTCCTCTGTGCTTATATTAGTCTTCTCCCCTGGGGTGTAGTCTTACTTTAAACATAAACCTACATATTACCAACTTCCATAATGTTAGTACTTGTAAGAAGAGGAGTGAATGTGTGCAGCTGCATCTTCTTATTGCTTTAATTGTGTGTGTGTCTGTGTGTATGTGTTTGTGTGTGTCTGTGTGTCTGTGTGTGTTTGTGTGTGTGTCTGTGTGTGTGTTTGTGTGTGTGTCTGTATGTGTGTCTGTGTGTCTGTGTGTGTGTCTGTGTGTGTGTCTGTGTGTATGTTTGTGTGTGTGTGTCTGTGTGTGTCTGCGTGTGTGTCTGTGTGTGGGGGTCTGTGTGTCTGTGTGTGTGTATCTGTGTGTGTGTCTGTGTGTGTGTCTGTGTGTCTGTGTGTGTGTTTGTGTGTGTGTGTCTGTGTGTGTCTGTGTGTGTCTGCGTGTGTGTCTGTGTGTGTGGGTCTGTGTGTCGGTGTTGTGTGTCTGTGTGTGTGTGTCTGTGTGTGTCTGTGTGGGGGGTCTGTGTGTCTGTGTGTGTGTGTCTGTGTGTGTGTCTGTGTGTGTGTCTGTGTGTGTCTGTGTGTGTCTGCATGTGTGTCTGTGTGTGTGGGTCTGTGTGTCGGTGTGTGTGTGTGTCTGTGTGTGTGTCTGTGTGTCTGTGTGTGTGTCTGTCTGTGTGTTTATGTGCGTGAGTCTGTGTGTCTGTGTGTGTTTGTGTATGTGTCTGTGTGTGTATGTGTGTGTGTGCGCGCGCACACGCGTGTGTTTGTTGCATTTGTTGCATTGTTAGTCATTTTATTCAGTGAAATGAGACCAGCTTTCTTTGAACACAAAGAATGATTTTAAACTTGGAGTAGGAAATGAAAATTAATTCCCATGGGAGACTATTATGCTCTTTAGATGTCATATCCCTGGCTGGAGCCACTATCACTTTTCTTAAACAGAGTAAAATGAGGAGACTCATCTTTATCTGAAGGATACAGTGAATTGACAAGACACAGTAGATTACAATTGTTTTTTTTCCATTCCAAGGACTTCTGGGAATTTGGTTCTCAACACTCCCATAACACATGCACATATACTTTGGGCTTCTGAGAGGAGTTTGCACACTATATGACTGCGTGCTCTGGTCACATCTCAATTATCTATAGGTATACACTTGAGCCCTTACAAATCCTATGTAAGTTTTTAGTGGAAATTTTTGAGACTGGTTCTGAAGAGCTTAGTGTCTCCTTCAGTGTCTCCATAGGTGTCTTCCTATGATGAAAGGTAGGAAGCTGGCAGATCCCAGGACAATTGACAAAAGAAGTAAAGGTGAGGGGTTATAAGGGAAGGCACACATGAATCAAAGCATATAGCAAGCTGAAGACCTTTGAACAACTCTCGGATTGTTTCACCCTCTATAGCTGGAGAAATGCAGCTGGAGCAGATCTCAGAACATAGTTCTGGCCTTGGGACAAGTATCCTCACAAGGAACATTATCATTCTGCCTCCAAGAAGCCATGGCTATGCTGCATGGTTTCATCAAATTCACTGCTCCCCTCTTATATTGACAGTGCGTAAAATGTATAGATTTAGAATTTTTATGAAACTATCTAAAGCCAAACACCTAAATATATTGTCAAAATGAACCCCATAAAACCAAATTGAATGTCACAAGCAATTTTACTAAGAAACTCTGAATAATACTTCCCACTCTCATAGTACTGATATTGCATTGCTGACACCTACTCATCTTATCCCATTTGGTTGCATAGCTGTGTAACTCATTCTATGTAGGGATGTCCTATAAAATGTTTTATTCTGAAAGGCTTATGCTGATATTTTTAATATATAAGGTGGGACCCATCATTAAAATCTAATCAATCCATAACCTGTGTAAATGAGAATCAATACAGTGTGAACTCAAAACACATGTCATTATGGGTAGAACTGATATATCCAAAACTCGTGTATGGCATCAGATTTTTTAAGCACCCTAAGTTGCAATGAGATAGTTCAGTAGTTTAGAGGTCTTGCTGCTCTTACAGAAAATCCAAGTTTACTCCAGGCACCCACATGGGGTGAGATATAACCTTACAACCTTCTGTAACGCATGTCAAGAGATTTGATACTGTCTTCTGACTTCCACGGAAATAAAACATACATATGTATGTGCTGGACACACACACTAAATAATACATATTTAAACAAATATTAAAACAATAGCATTATTGCAGTCTAAAAACATTCATTGCCTTTATAGTAATTACATCATTAATTTATATTTATGTGGATTATGTGACCTGCCTGAGTCTACATACATCATACATGTACGAGAGCCCACAAAGACCAGAGAAGGGCACTGCAGCCCCAGAAACGGGAATTCCAGGCAGATGGGAGCTGGGTGTGCAAGCAGGAAACTGCTGGTTCTCTGTAGGAGCACTCAGCACTAAGCCGGTGCTGAGCCATCTTTCTCTACAGCTTACCATCATTTTTTAAAAGTATTGCCTAATCTATCAAAATTATTCTCAGACTCTCTTATCTCTATTTTTGATTGGCATTACTCATCATACATGACTCCATAGAGATATTTCATACACATATGTGATGAACTTTAATCACATCTTTCCTGACATCCTGCCTTCTCTCTTTTTCTTTCCTACATCCCTGTAGTTTCCATTCCTTCTCCTAAACAGCGCTGATTCTACTTTTGTGTGCATATATATGCAAGTGTTATTATAGGTTTAGATAGAAGATCTCAGAGCCACAAACGAGAAAAAACATCACATTTGTCTTTCTGGCACTCACTTAACTCATTTTATTTAAGAATCTCTGATTCTATCTGGTTTCCTGAAAATCGCATAATTTTAGTCTTCTTTATGGCTGAATTTTAATGCATAGACATGCCATGCTTCCTTGTATCACACGTCTGTTGACAGAAACATAAACTGGTTCCATATCCTGCTATTGTCATCAGTGCAGTAACACATACTGATGAGCAACATCCATGGTATAACGACTGGGAGTCCAGAAGAAAGTAAGAGGTTAGACCAATCCCGTTTTGGATAGAGTTTGGAAACATCTTTATACTAATTTCCACATTAGATGGAAAATTCTTTGTTCCCTATGGAAGTGTATAGAAATTCTCTTTGCCGTACCCTCACCAGCATGTATTGTGACACATTTTCTTAAGACTGTCATTCTGGCTGAGGTAAAATGAATCTCAAACCTGTTCTTACTTGTATTTTTCTGATGGATGATGAGATTGGTCACTTTTTATGCTCACTGGTGAATTATACACTTCATCTTTTGAAAAAGGTTTGTTCATCTCTTTATCCCATTTGGTGATTAGATTGTTTGATTCCTAGTTATTTTAGTCTTTTTAGTTCTTTGAGCATTGTAGATATTAAGTCTCTATCAAGTGGTTAGTTGACAAGGATTTTCTCCCATTTGCTTGACTGTCTCTTCAATCAGTTACTTGTTCCCCAGACTCTTTTGGACAATACAAGTCTTGATGGAAATAACTGATCTGAGCTAGTTCTATTTTAAGGAAGACTGGATCACTAGGAAAACTGATTAACATTTATGCTCACACAGAAAAAAGAAAAGAGTATATAGGTTGTCTATACTTAGTCACAGGACATGCCAGAGACTTGGGCAGGAGAGTTGTGAGGTCTCGGGGTGCTATGTGGGCTGAGATTCCTACCAGTGAGAGATATGGACCCTGAAGGGGCCACTTCCTGCTACATATGTGCAGGCCCTAACTCTACCCCATTCTTGCACCTTAGTTGATGGTTCAATCTCTAGGATCCTCCAAGGGTTCAGGTTAGTTGACTTAGTTAATCTTTCTGTAGAGTCTTTGTCCTCCTGAAGGTTCCTCAGTCCTTCCCCCAACTCTTTCACACGCCTCCCAAACTCCAGCTAATGTTTGGCTTTGAGTCTCTGTAGCTATTTCAATTGGATGCTAGGTGGAGCTCTCAGAAGGCAGTTGTCTGCAAACATAACATAATTATCATTCACACAGGATCCTACAACAACTGAAGCCTGGGATCTCTCTGAATCTGTTGCCTGCTTGTGGATCCTTCTTCTATCTGGGCTACCTTGTCTGGCCTCAGTGGGAGAGAATGTGCCTAGTCATGCATGACTTGATGTGCTGGCAGTAGGGACTTGGGCATGAGACATGAAGCAGTGGGGGCTCCCCCTTCTCACAGGAGAAGGGGAGGGGAAATGGAGGAAGATCTATGTGACAGGGTACTGGGAGTAGAAGGGGTGCTGATATTGGGATGTAAAGTGAATAAATAAATTATTTAATTAATAGAAAAAGACTTTCAGTTTTGATTTCTGCAAAATCAAATCATTTTTCACCAAATCTATTATCTTCTTTTGATATTGGTATATCAATATTATTAATTATTTCAACTGAGAAATATAAAATGTGTTCATAGATATCTTATTTTTAACATTTGTAGATTTTATCATTCAAGTTCTTCATTATCCTAGTAAACTCCTCTGAGATTTGTTATTGCATATAGAATTTCTTCAATAACTTCCTTTTTGGATTTTTCAAGACTAGAGTATAGAAATGCAATTAATTTTATGTTGAGTTTATCATTCTTCCATCCCTGAATTCAATTAGTTCCAACAGATTGCATATGGTCTCTGCAGGAGTTTTCTAGATCTAAGATCACATCACAGGTGAGTAGTGAAAATTTATCATTTCCTTTTCCAATTTTGATGGTTTTTATGTCTTTATCTTACCTAATTTTTCTTACTAAAATTTCTAAGAATTTGGTGAATAGAAATATATTATTGATCCTAGAGGGAAAACTATCATTCTTTCACAAATGAGTGTGATAATTTTCTGAAGTTTCCCTTCTTACATGCATTTATTGTGCTTAGATAGCTATCAACTATGTCTATTTTGTTAAGCATTTACATGAACTAAGGATGTTGAAACATTGTCAAATGATGATTTTATGAATCGGTTGAGATTATTATGTGGGAATGTTTTCCAACTCATTTATGAATGTGGCACATGGTTATTTTGTCTAGTCAAACCCATAAGAGGAAACATCCCATCAGTGAAGGATGTACAGCCCCTACAGATTACGATTCCAAAGAAAACTATAAAGATCTGGATGTTCAGTCCAATGTATATAGAGAAGAAAATGTTTCTTCTTTTCTGCATAAAAAGAATGTGGGGAAAGGAAAGTGCTACCTAGTATATTCACAAAGAAAGGATATAGTTATAAAATTTATGAGAGGCTCTGGGCCTGGACTAGTTGCTCTCTGATTACCAACATTGTTAAACTGTCTGCTTTCTTTCATTAAACTGAACCATTTGATCTGCATGTTGAAGTGATCAAACTCCTAGCTTGGCTTCAAACCTGAAGAACAAAACGTGCAGTTGACTGAGTCACAAAGGAGGCAAGGCACCAGGCGGCTCCTGTTCAGGAGGAAGGATGAAAAGGCATCTGGGATTGGCCTGTAATTCTGTCAAGCATCTTGAAGTCCAGGAAAAAACACTGTTTGGTCACATTGCATAATCTTTCTACTATGCTTCTAGCTCATCAGGAATTTATTGAAAAAATTTTAATTACAGTTCATAGGGATATTAGTCTGCAGTTTCCTTTGTGTCTTATTCAACTCTAGGCCCTAGGTCTTCTAAGTTAGAAAGGACTCCAGTAGTTCTAGGCATTAAAGTATTCACATGGAGAATTTGTACTTCTTTCATATCTACAGAACCATTATTTAATTTTCACAGCATAATTTATGATTTTTAATAATTAGTATTCTCCCCCTTCTTTACCTAAAGATTTTCTTATATTTTTGAAACACTTATTTAGAAAAGGGAAATAATAGTAGAAAATTTTACTCATTAATGTATAATGGATAGCTTATTGAAATATTGAAAGAATATTGTATTATGGGAAATGTATATCATAGAGTCTATGAGATTGTTTAAGGAATATACTCATCTCATTAAAATATGGTATACATGAATAAACTGTATTCCAGACACAGAAATTTTTAATACTGTTCTGGCTTCTGCTACATCAGAAGTTGAGAATTGTGGTAAACTATTTATTTTACTAAAGCTTTAATTTTCTTATCTGCAAAATAAAAGAAGTAGTCTGGCTTTTCTCCAAGAAGTCTTTCAGAAAGAAGTTTTATCATTTTTATTTACTTGTATTTTTATCATTACCATGTGTTTTTATTTATCTTGAGCAAATTACAGGGATTCCTATGCCTATTTTAATTATGTAGAGTAAGAGGAATTGTAACTGGCTTGCCAGATGAATATAAGGAAATACTAGAAAAATGTCTGTCTCCCTGCCTTCAACTATAAAACGATTTAAACAATAGATGCCAAGAAATTAGAATCTTCCCCTAAGAATCTTGGGTTGGGAAATGAAAAAAAAATTGTTAAAGCCTGGGCCAGCCAAAGAGGAAACTATTCTTCCAGTGATTCTCAACATGTCTGAATGTCTGAACACTTGATTGGAATGCAGGGCCAAGACAATGGTGTCAGTAATCAGCATAATCAAAGCTAGACCAGGATGGCTTATTTTGCCAATCTCTTGCCTTCCACTTAAAGCGTGCTGCCAGTAAGGTTTCAGAGATAAACGTAAGGGGTCATTAGATTTCTTTACTCTCCTCCCAAGTGTGGACACACTAAGCAATTTTCATCTTTTCCTGTGTTCAATATTAATGTAGGTTTTCTCATTGGCTTATTGATCACAAGTGTCTGAGCAGGAATGATTTGGGCAGCTAAAGTCTGGTAACAATATGTTTCAATTATTTCCATACATGTATATAATGTGTTTTTATAGGATTATCTTTTTTATTTTTCATCCACAGTTTTATATCATTTAGAAAACCAACTTTGGATATCATTCTTTTATCCACCACTTTCTATTTTTATTTAATTTATCAATGCTATGAGTTATCTTTTCTTCCTTCTGTCTTTGGATTTAGTTTGTTCTTTTCTCATTTCTTAAATTTTAAGAACAGATTATCAATCCAAAACCTTTTTGTGATTACTCATTTATATGAGTTCTTTTTTTTTTTCGGTTCTTTTTTTCGGAGCTGGGGACCAAACCCAGGGCCTTGCGCTTCCTAGGCAAGCGCTCTACCACTGAGCTAAATCCCCAACCCCCATGAGTTCTTACTATATAGTCCAAACTGGTCTTAAATTTGTAATTCTTCTGCTTCAGCATCCAAAGGTTCACAATTTCTGGTACATCTCAATGTGCTTTTTGTTGTTCCCCCCCCAACTTTTATTGGTTCATTGTGAATTTCGCATCATGCACTCTAATCCTACCCACTCATCTCTCCTTCCCATTGTACCCACCCCTGACCCTTACAACCTCCGCTGCACCAGAGGAAAAAAAATGTCATTGCAAAAGCTGTAGTGTGCCATGATGTGCCCTACAGTATACCCTTTTGTCCACACTTCTTTGCTTGCAAATTTCATTGCAATGAATCCTTGGTCTGGTACAAGGTCTCTGGCTTCTGCCACAATATTGCTATTGAAACCACATTGAGACTCCTCTCTGATATCCTGTTATTGTCATGTGTGTGAGAATCTGTACTTCATTCACTCTGTCAATTGGGTAGAGATTGGAGAGGGTTAACTTAAAGCACTGGATCTGAACCTCAGAGGTATCTGAGCTGGTTAGTCTCTAGGTTCTCTTGCTCTCAGGCCCTCAAGACTAGTACACCATCAACTGCTGCTACCAGGGCCAGCCCTACCCTGCTGCACATGTGAGGCACAGCACTCACTCTCCCAAATGTTGCAGCCAGTGAGGGACATAGCCAGTTCACCCACTCTAAAGACCCTAGGGTCAGCTCTTCTGACTGCTATAGATGTCGAGGGACAAGGGACGGGAGGAAGACATCTCACCCTCTTCTGTGCCACCAGCTAGCAGACAAGAAGCAGGGATGGCTTTCTCACACTTATGCCCTAGGATTGTGCTCACCTGAAACCACATCCACAGTCTTCTTGATTGCACTCCTCAAGAAAAAGGTATGGCCAGCTCTCCTGCTGCCATGATCTAGTCAGGCCAACTTTCCCACCTGCACCAGCGGTGAGAGAAAAAGGAAGAGGAGGGGATCGCTCCTTCATCAATGCCACCACACAGCATACAAGAGGAAGAGGTGCCTTCAAACGCTATTGCCCTCTGGGCAAGCTCACTGACTATCCCACAACAAGGGCAAGGAATACTGTTATATGCACATGTGAAGTTCAGGGGCTGCTCTCCTCTCCCAGCCCCAGGACTGAGTCTCCCACCTATTGTAGATGGAAAAGAACAAGATGGGGTCAGAAGGACAGGTTTACCTCTCCTCACCCATGTTACCACATGGAAGACAAAGGACTAGGCCAGCTCTCTTTCATGCTTCTGCTCACCCTTAGGGCCTGCTTGCTGGCACCCCTGCCACTAGGGTCAGCTCTACTCTGCTGCGCCAAGGGAGAGGCAGCTGCTCTCCTGAGTGCTGTAGTTGGTGAGAGATAGAACCAGATTTCCTGGTCCAATGATCCCAGAGCCAGGTCTCCTGCATGCCATGGGGGGTGAGAGGCAAAAGGGGAAGGAGTGTATCTCTCCCTTGTCCGAGCTACCACACACTCACATCACCACACAGGACATGTGTGGCCAGGTCTCCCATGCTCATATCCCTAGGACAGGCTCACCTGCAACTCCTGCATTGTGCAGGGCATGATCTTCTAAGTACTGCAGCTGGCTACGGGTGGGGTCAGATCTTCTGCTTTCTTGCCCCATGGCCAGCTCTTCCATGATGCCAAAGTGAGAGGTGGGTGCAGTTCTGCACAAACATTAACATATTCCTAAGCAGCTGCATGGCCATTGGTTATAACAGACACCTGCTACTGCATGGCACAAACCCAGACATGGCCCCGTTTGCAGAACAGGCTAGCACCTCACTGTGGTCCCAGGTAGGTGGCATCACCAACTACTCACATCAGACTGCTCCTCAGTACCCTCAAGTTTCTAGTTCTGCCTTACTCCATTGTGCCTATATTCGTTTCTGTTTCTCTTCCACTTCCCCACAACTTACTTGCACCTCAGTGGCACCCAGGGTCTCTGAGTGTCTGGGGTCATCTCAGGAGTGGTCTCGGGGTGTTATGCCAACTCATGCATTATTACACCAGGCAGAAGTCATCTTGGACATACTCTGCCCCTCCCATAGCCTGTGTGGCACCCAACTGTTAGTCATCTCAGGTGAACTCCCTTCTCAGGCCTCATGGCAGCAATCTGGTGGTCATTTCAGTATTGCTTCACACCCAGCCCACCAAAGTAGTCCAATGGGACTATCTTCTCTATCTCTATCTCAGGCGCTCTCTTTCCCAGGGCCCTCAGGCACAGGCAGGGATCTTCTAGCCTTCAACTTGCTACTGGCTCTGGGCATGGCCTTGGCCTATGTGGTACTGGACTGATGGTCCTCTGAGACTAGTTCCTTGTCCAAGCCCTGTGGCATCAGACTAGTGGTCTTCTCAGGCTCGCTTTTTGGGGGGAGGGAATATTAGGCTACTAATCATACAGGTTCATAAGTCAGAACAATGAGCGTAGACATAGCCTCTCTCCTTCTGAGTACCTACTGATACATGTGTGACACAGCAGCCACACCTGCAATCCTTATAAGGGCAGGTTTACTGCGTTTTTCATACGAGCACTTACACTCTTACTTTCTCTCGTTATCCCTGCTCTCATGATGGTTCATACGTTGTGTGGTATATTCCATTATGGGTCACCTATCCACTTGCTCTTAGGATTTTTTGTCTGACAATTCAGGTGATTTGTCAATTACCAGAAGTTTTGTTTGTTTTCTTTTCTAGCTTTCAATTATATTTATGACATTTCTAAGGTCATTACACTGTGGCTAGGAAAGATTTGTGAAGAGGCTTCCTTCTTGCACTTCACCAAGACTCAGTTACAAACTTAATACACTGTCTATTCTGGAAACTGCTCCTGTGTGCTTAGAGGAGACTCAGTATGAAGCTGCTGGTAAAATTGTTTCATCTCTATATGTTATGGGAACTCTTCTCCTGTGGTAATCACATGTTTATTCTATATTTTTCTCAACTGTTCTATTCATTGTTATACGTAGGCTATGGAATTCTCCAACTGTTATTGTAAAACTGCCCTCCCCCTTTTTAAACTACAATAGCAAAACTGCCCCTTCTTTAATTACTATTTGCAGGTAACAACTGTTCAATTCTTTCACTTTCAATCCATTTCTCCCTATGATTATAAAGTCAGTTTCAAGTCTGTACGAATTGGCTGTAAGGTGCTCTATCAGTTCTTCCAGCCTATGCCTTTTGATGGGAAGGTTTATTCCATTCACATTTAAAGCAATCACTGAGAAGACATTATTTATTTCCTTCATTGTAATCTCTGTCTCCTACATGCTATGTGGCATTTGTTTCCTCATTTTCAGATACACTATTTCTGTTTTTAATGTTTTAATTGTTAACTTTCCTGGGTTAAAGAGATCCTAGACCTTATTGAAGCATAGCTTTGCACAAGTCAAGAAAAGAATTTCGAGACATCATGTGCCTCAAACAATAAGTAATAATTATTTTAAATTCACTAGTCTCAAAATTGAAATAGAAATCAAACCAGAATTAAAAAACAAATTTACAAAAATATTAGTAATTAAGATTAGTAATTAATATACTAATCTCAGGAGTCATGTAGAGAACAAATACTTGAGGTAAAATAACTTATATACTTATCTGAATACTGATCTTTTGAGGGAGCGTATTCATTTTTTTTTTTTGTTGCTTTTTTTTTATTTCGGAGCTGGGGACCAAATCGTATTCATTTTTTAATGTATCTACAAGTTAATGTATTTCTGTTCCTCCAGATTCTTTTGAGTATTTCTTATGATTCACATTTATGATTCACATATGTGAATTCACATATGGTTCCAACTACTAAGAATGTAATACTTTCTACATCACCAATCCAAATGTCTCTGTCCAAAGTCCTGCTAGCTACTTGCCAGGAATGAGTATTCAGCTTTCTTTGGAATTTTCTTCCTCTCCAAGTGAAGTTAGCAGCCTGGTTCTTAGTATTTTCTACTCTCGACTGCATGATGTTGAGTTAATTTAGCTTTTTCTCATTATGCCCTCTGGACAAAGAACTACAAATTTTCTTTACCCTATGCATCCATTATTCTCTGGTATAGTGTCTAAATTCCACCTTTCTTGAGATTATCCCTGAGACTTTTAAAGAATGAAAGATATTCTACTGCTCGTGCATTTTCTTTGAAAGGTTTTTCACTCCAGTTTATTATGAGTATGGTTTTTTTGTTTAATGATCCACATGGTGTGCCATCGATTTTCATGGGCTATCTACCATACCAATTTGGTCTTCATTACAACTAATTGTAAGCCCGTAGCTGTAATAATCCGTTTTTGAATCCTATGTTAGATATAAATTCCTAAGATCACTCCAGGTACAAATATTTTAGTCCAAATGAGCTGTTGTTTCTGGAAGTGAATTTGTAAGTGTCTATGGACTCAAAACTTGCTGGAGAATGCCAACCATGAGACTGAACAGAGACAGGAAGTGAATAGTGGAGTGGGCACTGAGCACCAACAAATGCATTGGATGGGGATTCAGCCTGGTTGTGAAAATACTTGCACTGTCTCCAGGAGATCTGGACTTACAATGCCCTCCAAAGTAGTCTTGGTGAACAGAGAACTTTACAACTACCTAAAGTCAATACTCACTACATCCTTACATAAAGGAGCCCTATGTTATTACTCTGACTTGTAAATTTTCTGTTACCTGCAATAGATATATGTGCAAAATAAACAAGTATCTCAGCCATATAGTTATTGTAACCAGACATGAAAAATGATGATGCAAATGTACATGGTGAATTGAAAGAGGGCACTCTCATAGGACAATACCTCAAAGAACTACAGGTATCTAACAGTGGCTGAAGTTAGTCTTTCTCAAAGAGGTGCCCCCTAATTAGTTACCCAATACCAAGTGTTCAGCCCTGAAATCGTATATACACAAGTAACTCTAAATGAACTCAGTAGGGGGTGCGTGTGTGTGTGCGTGTGTGTGTGTGTGAGAGAGAGAGAGAGAGGGAGGGAGGGAGAGAGAAAGAGAAGGAGGGAGGGAGAGAGAGAGAGAGAGAGAGAGAGAGAGAGAGAGAGAATAATAATTAAACCATGAATTTGAGAGAAAGTCAGAGAGAAGATGGGAGCTTCTTGAGGAAGAATAGAGAGGGAGAAAATTATTTGATGAGTTATAATTTAAGTTTTAAAAGTGCAAAAATAAAAGTAAACTGGATGAACAAAAATATAAATAAACTAATAACAAAATGAGCAACTATTAAGCAATGGGACTATTCCAGGTCCTAGTCTTGAAAACTCTTATGTGGAATAATCTTGAGAAATTATTGTATCCATTTTCTTGCCTCCAAACAGAAAGACACAATCTAAGACAGTGTGTGGATTTTTAATAAATGTCACCTGTTAGTGGCATCTGGTTGTGGGATTTGTATCTATAAATTATGATTATAAAATAGCACAAACATAAAGGACAATGATGTATTTCTAAACCTCTTTAGAAGGCAAGATCTCATATGAAAGAGTACAGACTCTGTTTCTCATTTTGAAAGGGCGTGACTAATTACTTCAGAACTCGATTTTGAACAAAGCTTAAAGCATCTTAATGAGACCACCTCAAAAATCTGTTTTGGAAAGATACATTCAACTGTCAAAACCTTTTATTTTAAAGTGTCCTATCTTTGACAAAATACACATGTTCTGTTGTTATTGGTATCAATGCTGTATGGGAGAGAAGAAAATTTCACTGAAATAGAACCCCCCACTCACACACACACTTGGCACATACTTCCCACAACTACAAATGACATTTTTTTTGACATTATCACTTGGCTTTCTGCAAACACACAATCTACTATCCACAGCAGTATTGAAATTTCTCCTTTAAGAGCCAGGAAGAATGATCAATGTACAACAAATAACAAAGGATTTTCTAAAAGTCAGAGCAGACTACTTTCAGATTCTAAAAAGATAGCAGCAATAGAGGACAGAGACAGAAAACACATTAAGTAACTTCATATATCATGGTTGCCAATACTGTACGGACAAGTCAGGAATATTTTAATACTGGATGTCTTTACATTTTGCACAGCCATTGTGGAAGAAAACCTGCTTCAGAAGAGGTGGCACCTGGAGATGCCTCATTCTGGCAGTTGAAATGCTGACCAAGAAAATCAGTTTGGTTGAACCAACTAATGTCATTCTCAAACTGTTTCCAAGAGCTCTCTTTAGCTGAGATGTGATAAAGACAAAATAGGAGAAGTAAGATGACAACCCGAGTACCCATTTTACACAGGATGCAAATTATTCTTTAAAGCTATGTGTTTGTAAACAAGAATATATTGAAATGTGTGCCACTTTATTTGCCTAATTCTATAGAGAGGTTTTGGTAAAATATCACACTGGGAAGTGTTTCAAATTGTTTTCCTCATAATTCTCCCAATGAAAAAGGCACTTGGTGCTTCATCTGTAACAGACTACAA
This sequence comes from Rattus norvegicus, assembly GCF_021556685.1. Lineage (NCBI taxonomy): Eukaryota > Metazoa > Chordata > Mammalia > Rodentia > Muridae > Rattus > Rattus norvegicus. The sequence goes on along the minus strand of NC_141551.1, from coordinate 8,484,399 downwards.
CTGCCAAGATGACGAGACAGATTAATATGTGGAATTCAAACAAATGAGAGCTTCACTTCTGTGTGTGATTTCCTTTTTATAACAACTGATATTGTGTTTCCAACATACACACTCCTTAACTCAGTAAACATATCTTATTCTCACCTGATTGTAGGTATTTTCTTCTAATAGGAAGCATTTTATACTTTATTTTCCTTTTCACAAAATATATTCAGTTTTTTGAGTAATTAAATTTCATGTATTTTTAATTCTTTTATTTTTGTATAATATTAAGATAATAGTTCAAGGATCTTTTATTTTTTGCTTCTAGTTATATAAACCAAATGAGTTACATTTCACACTAGCCACAGCAAATATTTTGCCCAAAGAAATTTTAAAATCCATTTGGAAAATACCTTCAATAAGGTATCTAAATCCTGAGATAAAAGACTAACAAACACATTCATGCAACATTTTTGGTTCAATCCTTCCAAATTCATAAACCTAAAAATCCTAATGGAAATATCATAGGAAGATGAGGCCTATAGAAACCTGATGGCATCCAGACAACCATAATAAAGCCTTAATTTTAGTTGAATTAGCTATAAGTAAGCAAAATTTTCCCTATGAAAATGAATTACATCTAACAAAAAGAAATTACCAAAACTTCTCATATTTGCTTGTGACTCTGAGACTAGTCCCTTTCTCCATGGTTGGCTGGAGGTAGCTTTGACCAAGAAGGGCTAGGAGTGGCAATTCTCATTGACTCCTGCTTATAGTCATCAAGTGCTATCTGCATTACTTGGATGTAACCTACCTGGCAACCTACTTGCAAGGTCCTTACCTTCAGCATCTGCTATGATGCTACGTGAAGTCCATCTAGGGTGTTTTTTATAAGATCACTGGGTGCCAGTAAAACAGAAGAAAAGTGAGTCACAGGGAATGAGTTTGGGCTAAGTGCAAACTGCAAGGGCTAACTTGCACACAGAGACACAAAATCAATGGTTTTTGTTATGATTTGAATGTGAAATGTCCTCTACAAGATCACATTTTGAATACCCAGTCTCCAATACAGAGCTATTCTGAGGTCATGGAGTCTTTAGAAGATGGGGTGCAGCTGTCATATTAGGTCCCTAGGATTGACCACGTGAACACAAGAGCCTAGTTCCTGATTCTGTCCATCTCTGTTTGAGGTCAGGTGAGATGTAAGACACCTCTGTCACCAGGAACTTCACCATATCTTCCTCACTATAATAGGTTGAAACTTCCCTGATAGTCTGAGCCAAAATAAGCCTTGTCTCCCTCAAGTTGTTTCTGTCAGATGCCTTTGGTCACAGCAATGGAAAAATCAATGAGCACAGGCTTTGTGGTCTTCTTGATCTACTTGACAGAATACAAATTAGGAAGCGAGTTCTTGCTTATATAATTATAAGTATCAAAACTGGTAGCTCCAGGTTGATCTCAACCTTGGATCGTTTTCGTGTTCTAAATAAACCTTAAATGCACCTTTGTTCTTTTAAAATTTTATTTTAGAATTCTGCCACAGCACTTCTTAGCTGTCTGTACCTTCTAATGTTTGAGTAAATCACAGATATATGTCACACTTTTATCTTCTTCCTGGGATGTTCCTGCTAGCTTTTAAACACAGACTTTTAAAATACCCGATTATCGAAGAGGACAAGGAGATGTCAAAAGTCCTCATCAAGCACTGTACCCCTGCCTGCTCTTTAGATCCTTAGAGATCACATCCTTCCCTGACTATCTCCAAATGGACTGTTCAATCTGTACTAACTTCTGAAACATTTTATTTCTGTTCATTAATTTGTTGTGGTTGTGAAAGCCACTGGTCAAGTTATATTCCTTCCTCAATCACAAACCCCACCTTTTTGAAAACAGGTTGTTTGGCTAAATGGGTGAGTCAGTCAACAATAGAAATCCCCCTCTTGAATAAGAATACCTGTGGCAGGGAATAGAGAGGCAAAGATTAAAACAGAAGCAGAAGGAACACCCATTCAGAGCCTGCCCCACATGTGGCCCATACATATACAGCCATCCAATTAGACAAGATAGATGAAGCAAAGAAGTGCAGGCCGACAGGAGCCGGGTGTAGATCTCTCCTGAGAGACACAACCAGAATACAGCAAATACACAGGCGAATGCCAGCAGCAAACCACTAAACTGAGAATAGGACCCCCGTTGAAGGAATCAGAGAAAGAACTGGAAGAGCTTGAAGGGGCTCGAGACCCCATATGTACAACAATGCCAAGCAACCAGAGCTTCCAGGGACTAAGCCACTACCTAAAGACTATACATGGACTGACCCTGGACTCTGACCCCATAGGTAGCAATGAATATCCTAGTAAGAGCACCAGTGGAAGGGGAAGCCCTGGGTCCTGCTAAGACTGAACCCCCAGTGAACGTGATTGTTGGGGAGGGAGGGGGAGGGATTAGGGGGATGTTTGCCGGAAAACCGGGAAAGGGAATAACACTCGAAATGTAAATAAGAAACACTCAAGTTAATAAAAAAAAAGATTCTAAAAAAAAAAGTGGAGTTCACTGAGTTTGGGGGAGGGTGAATGTAATCTTCTTCATTTTATACGGGGTGGGATGGAGCCAGGTCTGCTCAAGAATGCTGTCTGGCTAGATAATTAGAAAATGTAGGAGACGAGACTTTTTCAAACCCTTTCATATTTAAAATATATGCATCTATGTATATATGTATATGATGTATAAAGGGGGTTTGTTAGAAAGAGTTACAAGCTGTAGTCTAGCTAAGCTAACTATGGTTGGCTAAGAAAGAGGAGCACCTTCTTAGAGGCAAAAGGGAGAGGGGATGGGATGGGGGTTTGCAGAGTAAAGATCAGGAAGGGGAACATCACTTAAAATGTAAATAAATTAAATATCCACTTTAAAAAAAAAGAAATCCCCCTCTTTCAGCCTTCACAATCCTGGATTACAAGGACAAGCCTTTGTGTCTGATTTTTACATGAGTACTAGCAGATCCAAACAGAGGTCTTTGTGCTTGTGTAACAAAAACATTACCAACTGAGGCGTCACCTAATTTTTGTGTATGTTCTTCATTTGTTAGAGATGCAGAGGATGAAATATTGAGGGTAGTACTAATAAAATAAAAGCAATCTGAAAATATACTATCACGAAGGAAGAACAATAATCATGGCCCCTTCAAACTTGATTATTCACAGTCTTCATTATCTTCCAATTTTGGTATCTTGATTGAGTAACCCCTTCAAACAATAGAACATTAGATAGAGATAAAGCAACATATATGAAAATAATTATTGTGAGCAATTACTTCACTATAATCTCAAAAGTAAGTAAATTATTCATTGACTATGCTTGAGTTTGATTGGCTAAGACACCAAGGCTTTCCTGAGAAAATAGTTATTCACAGTAACATATTCCAACAGCTCAAATCACTCTACAGTTTCTTGATGAAAAGCAACCTCTGTAACTTAAGACAGTCTCCTCACCTTTGTCCATATTTGCTTAGCTTGTTCTTTGAGCAAGAGGATATAGATGGATTCCCCCTGCATGGATCAGGTAGGGTAAAGAAATAGTTTCCCCAAGGCATAGTACATTTTATATCTATTAGTGGAGAGTTCATTTACCCCAAAAGATACTTCCAAACTGCAGTGTCTTAAACACACCATATTTCTTATGTCAAATCATTTCCCTCTTCTTTGCAATACAAGGTCCTGTATATTCTTTAGTAAAAGTCAAATGGAAACTGGTCCTGTATATTCTTCAGTAAAGTCAAGTGGTATAGTTGGTAAAGACCTGCCTCTCAATCATGAGAACCTGAGTTCAGATTCTCAGTTCCTACCTCACTTAAAGGCCAAGTAATGCAGCACACACCTGTAATCCTATAAATAAGGAAGAGGAAATAGAAAGGTCTCCGGAATATGCTGGCTAGCCAATCCAGTCTGTAAAAGAGTTTTGAGACCCTATCTCACACAAGCATACACACAAAGAAGATACTTGATAGGAAACATAGCCTTCACATGCACATATACACATCTACACTTATACATGCTCACATTACCACATCAGACAGACAGACAGATGACAGACAGACATAGAGAGTTAGTCTAACCCTTGCCTCCCATAGGCATAGGCTTTCTTTTTCTATGTTACCATTCCCTCTTCTTATTACATTTTGAAATTATAACCACCATGTTTATCCTGTTTTTATTTTTAAGCTGACATTTTAACTTTCTGAGCTTGTAATATATACAAAACTACATAATTTTCTTCCTCTTCCTCTTCTTAAACCCTCTCGCATATTTTATATACACACACATGTATGTGTGTATTTATATATTCCCAAATAATAAATGCTACCTACTCAATTTGTGTGTTAATTGTATATATGTTTTCATGATGAACCATTTGCTTTTCGGTAACTGTTTGATATACAGTACCCAAAAAAAAACTATTTCTTCTCTTCTCTAATCATTCCTTAGTTGCCTGGAGTCCTTTATATATGGTTACTGGGCTTCCCCACCACATCCACATTAGGCCTTTAACAATGATATCAGAGTGCTTGGTGGCAGACCTATTTGACTATCTTTCATAGACAGGGGTCTATAGTCAATGGGATTTTTTTCCTCCTAAAAATTAGGAAATGAGGTAAGTGTTACCATCTTAGACAAAGATTGAAAAGCATCATAAATAGACATGAGTACAACTTTTAGTTTGCAAAATCCAATAAATCAACCCTGAGCCTCTCTCCCCATGTATGGTTAGCTGAATATTAGCTCCCTAGCTTTCTGTGCGGAAAGGCCCTATCTTACATGTTCCTCTACAAATCCCCTTTGCTGTATGCAGACTTTAGAATTAGAATCAATCCTGATCACCAAGCAGCTTAGAGAAGTGTTCATATTGCCTGAGTCTAAAGACTGTCTCTCTCTTCCCATAATAAACCTGAATTAGAATTTCACAGTCTCAAAACCACAACTCTTGATATTCACGCATTGTTGATGCATCATGGTAGTCTAAGGACTTTATTCCCCTGAGAAGCTGTAATGTAGTCCATTTAGATAACAAATATGCATGCACATCTCCCTATTGGGCCACAGGCTCCTGGGCAGGCCACTGGCAGAGTTCTTGCATACAAAGCACTCTCCTGTCCTCCCCCTTCTAGCATCTCCAGGACCCCTGCTGACCTCACATCTAAGTGATTTTCCTTGAGAGGATTAGAACAAGAACAGTCTGCCTTTGACTGCTCACTGCAGTCCTCTCTCTCATGAGGTCCAAGTGGAGAAAAAGGAGGTGTCTTACACTTTCCATTAGCTTGCTTGTTCAACGCCCTTCAGAAGCAAAGGCATATTGTCCATATCAGAAAAATGGAATGGCTGGAGCAAACTTTTTAAGTACACTCAAGAACACGTGAAGGAGCAGCAGCCAGAGTAGGTGGTTGAGGTGTTGCAGGACCCGCTCCTTTGTGAATCTGAAGTACCTGTGAGCAGTAGCTTGCTTCCTGTGTAGCTGTCTGTGAGGGAGGGGAAGAAACAGGAAAGCATGGCTGCATGTGTATTTCAGCTGGCACAGCAGTCGTTTCTTCTTTCTCTAAAGCATTGAATTGACATTCTGGTTTTGTAAATGTGTCCTTGGAGCGTTGAAATGTGAGTCTTTGAGTGGCGAAAAGGGGTCTCTAAAAATAGACTTACAATAGAAAAGTAAAAAATCAAATTTGGGTAATGTTACCTAAGACAGCCTTGGGAGAACACCAGGAAGGGGCCTCTGAATCCTCTCTTAGGGGCTTTCCTATACTCTTCAGCCAATTGAATTTATTCAGGGCCTGAATAGCTACCAACTAGATAATTAAACCACTAAATGTCTACAAAATTGTACAGACTACAAATACATATCCAAATTTAATCTTGTGGAATAGGCATTGCAACACCAAATGTACGTCTGCATCCATTTTTTTCTTCAGATTTCTTCATGAACTTGCACACATGTGTGTGTGTGTGTGTGTGTGTGTGTGTGTGTGTGTGGTGTGTGTGGTGTGTGTGTGTGGTGTGTGTGTGTGTGTGGTGTGTGTGTGTGTGTGTGAGTGTACATGTGAGTCTGTGTGCACGTGTGTGCGTGTGCATGTGTGTGTGTGTATTTTGTATGTATATCTTGTGTACATAGTTACCTAAGGAGGCCAGAAGAGAGTTAAAGGCAGTTGTGAGCCTCCTGATATGAAGCCAAAGCCTCTCAAAGAGCAGAAAGTCCTCTTAACCACTTAACCACGGAGCCACTTTTCCAGCCCTTCCTTCCAATTTCTAAGTAGGCAATCTAGCACTGTTGTTTTATTCACTTGCTTGAGGTCACAAAACTAGTACTAACTAGTCAAGCCACAGAATGGTCAAGATTCAGACTGAGTATCTTTAATAGAGACCACCTGTCATGCCTTTCTACCTCAAAAATTGCCATCCAAAACACATATTAGTAAAAATATAATAACCGCTGTTTGTGCAGTTGCCGCGAAAGTGTCTGGGAAACTGAGTCACTGGGCCATTTTTCAGTTGTATTACACCTCGGGTTCATCAGCCTTTCATATGAGGAAGACCGACCATTAGCAAACAGAAGTACATGTACATGCTGGGCAGAGTTAAATTTCAGTTACGAGAAATGGAGCAGGTCAGCTCTAGGGAATTTCCATTGTTTTTAACATGTAACAGTTTAGGGAATTTCTGCAGATTTCCTTCTCTTCATTGACATGATCCCTTGTGAACTTTCTAAAGGAATCTCCTGATACCGACAAAGGACCTCAAGTCTAACTGCTTCTGTCCTGTTAATGGTGGCGTGGCTTAGAATATTTATAAGGTGTGGCTCAACTATTAGAGTGAAGATAATAGCTGAAACTCCTTGCAGGGGTAGGGGCTGGTAACCATGGGTTTGAGGAGATCCAGGTCTCAATTCAGTAAGATACTTTGGTCTTGTCTGTGGCTTTGATTTGTGCTAACAAGTACCTAGCTTTTTTCCTCTCAGGAACCCTGATTAATTTGCATAGAAACAATGTTCTTCTCCCAGGAAAACTCATATTTCACTTTTTTTTCCAGTCCTAATTATATTAGTCCTCTATGAATCTGTAAGAGCACGACTGCCAGGGGCTCTATCTGGATCTGCAGGGTAACCATATTCAGCTGGACTGATGTGAGGTTGTCCTTACTGTAGACGTATATCTAGCTTTGTTGGAGCTCTGGGTCCCAAGCAGTATTGCCTCTGTGACATAGTCCCTGTGAAGATCTTCCCCAATAGTATTTGAGAGTAATACAGGATTCTTCTTCCTCCTTTTGGTGACACTCCCAAGTATTTGTCTAGGAAGCATAATGGAATGTCATCCTGAAATGACCTTCTACTCTCAACCCAACGTAAGCCCCAGACTCTCCCTCTAGAATGGTGACCAAAATAAACTGTTCCTTCCATAAGCTGCCTTTGGCCATGATATTTCATCACAGCAATAAAAAGTAATTAGTACAAAATATTGTTACTTACAAACCTCACTGTGTCTACAAAGGAGAGTCAAAAGCATCTGAAGTCTTCTATGTTGGACTATTTCAAGGAATTTGGGCATATGTTGCATGAGAAAGAACATATTCCAAGACCTTACATTTAATTTCTATGTATACAAACAAAGAATGAATCAATTAATTGTGTTTCCTGCAGTTGTTTTTTTCTAAGCCAACAGCTGGAAGTCGTACGATTTCAATTGGCATTAGCAATTAATGGAACAAAAAAATTAACACAGAATGCAGCTATTTTTTTTCAGCTCAGCAGTCAGAAAAAAATGGAGGGGACTCCTACCACAAAGTATGTTTTCCCAAAGTAGCTGAAAGAGGCTTCCTCAGACCTTCACCCCCAGCTCCAGTTGTATCTCATTGTCCTACTTCTCTTGTTCTAAAAAGCTTTCACAGAGCAATGCCTCAGCCACTTGCTCTGGCACCTCTATTACATGCCATACAGTGAATTGGGTCAATATACCTCCTATTCTCAGCCTTTTCTTCTCACTCAACAGGATGCTGGCATCCTTCCAAACCTGCTGGGTCTCAATCCCAGTTTCATAGGAATTTTTTTGAGAAGTCAATGAGAGGGAAAAAATGTTTCTGGATGGCTCTACTGACATGGCCACAGGCAGGAGCTGGTGGGTAACTTTGTGTATTTGCCACATGACCAGCCAGATGTGGACTTTGCGATTTCTCAGTTTAGCCTAACAACCAAGTCCTTCAATCACGGCAATCAGAACTAGTGCTTCAGGGTAAAAATAAATAAATAAGCTTGTGGACTAGCACACATAGCAGCCAGTGCTGTGAACACAGAGAATAGCAGCCAAGGCAGAAGCAACCCTGCTGGGGTTGAAATTGGCTAATCAATTTCTGATTTTTTTCTTTATATTTTATCAGTTAACAGATTGTAACCATGAAATTACTGCTTTATCAAGGGACCTGCTCTAAGTAATATTGTTCTTGCTAAAATGAAATTTACTACATATGGCATTTCCAGGTAAGAACTCCAGGCATAAGCTACTGTTTATCAGGAGGCAAAGGCAAGAATTTAACAAGTCAGTAACAAAGAGAAATTCCTGGCTTTGGGGTACAGAAATTCCTTAAGGGGCTCTAGAAAGTACTCTTCCACACAGTAGCCTATGGGTGGTTCAATTTATGCTAAGAACTTCATTTTAGAATTGGATAAAAGATGGAAACCCATTCAACTTGGCATGAAAAGAATAAGTGGGTTTGAATAATTGAAAACTAGTAGAGTTCTCCATATTGTAGCAAAAACTCAGACAACATGCTGGCCCCTGCTATGTAGGAAAGCATTCTACAGCTTTCTTGGGTCCTTTGTCGACTTTTGACAAGTCAAACAGAGGACTTCCATTTTCAGGGAAAACACCAGCTGAGAGCAGCACACAGAGTGAGCATCTTTAGCAGCTTTAAGACGCTGGAGAAACAGATTAGAGGCAGAAAATTCATGCATGTACGCTGTGGCATGTGACTGTCTGTCTTCACTTTGCTGGTGCTCAGTAGCAGGGCTGTCATCCGTTATGTTAACACAGGATGTTTGAACGCCGAAGGTGTGAGGGGAAGGAAGGTTGCTGTAGGCAATTCTATCTCTGTTACTTGTATTAAAAGAAAAGTGAGCATCCTCTTACCACAGGGAGAAAATACTCATTTTCATTAGCAACACTAGAATTTCACGGCTTTGCTTCTTTCTCCTAACATCTCCCAAATTAGCTCTAGACTCCTATGGCTGCACCACAGCATGACCTGGACTTTCCACAATTCTACTGTATAGTTGCATCCTCTGTGCACAGTGTGCAAATATGGCCACAGCTTTACAGGGGCATATGCTCTACAGTTGGTTTTATTTATAATCACAAATTAGTATTGTCAGCTTCACCAGGTAGGAAGGAAACATGAACAGCAGCTGGTGAATGAATAAAAAACTGATCAATGGTTGGCTGTCACTAGAACATAGATTGTTTAGGGGGGAAAAATCCCAATTTTAGCAGTAGAAAGGAATATAATTGGAGTAGAAATGGCAAAGGCCAAACACAAGTTACATTGAGTACACTATATTTTTTATAAACTGTGGATAAGTCAAATCAGCAAGCAGACCCCCTCTGAGGCCAGTGGAGAGAATGAATGATAGAGGACTTGAAATAGGTTCAGAAGGTAGGTAGGATCTGGGTTTCACAGCACACAGCTGTAGTCCCAGCCTTCAGAGGCTAGGACAGGGTTTTACTGAGACTGAGCCAGCCTACACAGGATAGGAAGTTCCAGGCCAGTCTGAGTTATGAGATTTTGCTATAAAATTAAAATAAATTTAAAAGTAGAAAACACAGGAAAAAAGAGAGATTATTCCCTAGAGACTGGAAGGAATAGTTGTAGCCTGAAGCTTAACAAAACTTTGCCCTGCACTGCCTGCCTTCCTCTTAAAATTGATATCATATGCCACCACACCCCACTTCCTATCTATGTTTCCTATACAAAGTATATCAGGGCTTCTTTTTCAAAGTTAAGCAGAAGAAATTTGCACTGAAGAAATCCAGTTTAAATGGCAAAACAAATGGAGTTTTGTCTTCCCATTAAATATTTGTCTCAGTTATGCCCTGAAATCAAATCACTTCAAGAATATTCCCTCTTGATTAAAAAAAAAGATATAAAAAGCAAAGAAACAAACAACAAGCCAAGAAAAAAAACATAAAAATTAAGCCAGGTAAGAAACTAACATATTTTATTGTTGCTGATGCTTCTTAAATATCTAAACATATTAATTCTATACAATAATGAGTTTTGTGTATTCAGGTTTCTACCTTGTCTAGATTATTTGTTTTCAATAACATGAAGCAAACTATAGAACCTAATTTCCGCAAGCCTCAGTGTCTGCACTCACTCAAACCCATTCCCCTGTGCAATGTGACTATGACCCAAGCAAACCTCTATCTGCGATCCTCAGCCTGGTAACCACCTCCAAGAACAAAGTTATTCAAACCAACCTTCTGATAAAAAAGAGGATAATCTGCCACACAGCCATAAGCCCAGAATGACAGGAGCCAGGAAGGAATACAGGACTATGGTTATCAAACTGGGAAGTCCCATTTTCTCCAAAATTACCTAGTGGTATAAGCATGAGGACAAGGCTGGAAGCCCAGATAAATGTGTGTGACAGGTTTTTACTTTCTCATTAATTACGTTACTGGCCTACTGAAAATCAGAACTGAGAAAGAAGAAACTGAATTGAAAATAATTCATGTATTAAAAGAACTCTGTTACGTAAATAAAAATAATACTGATGCCTTTGTTCATTTATTCGGTTTTGGAAAGGGTCTCCTATATCCCTGACTCACTACATAGTCAAAAAATGATGTTGAACCTGGGTCTTTCTGCCTCCACTACCTGAGTGCTGGGATTACAGCCAAGTGTTGCAACACCTGTTTTATGTAGCCTAGTAGCCAAGTCCAGAGTGTCCAGGATGCTAGCTGCCACTAGGGCATGTAATATTTGTAGAAGGTAGATATGAATGTCTTATTCTCTGGGACTAAATCTACAAATGGTTGTGAACTGGGAAACAAACCTGGTCATCTGCAAGAGAATAAGAGATTTTAACAGTTGAGCTATCTCTTCAACCCCAATACCAAGTACGTTTATAAAGAACCAGAGACTGCCCCAACTTGAGACTCATTCCATGTGAGAGAGCCAACCCCTGACACTATTAATGATACTCTGCTATGCTTTATAGACAGGAACCTAGCACAAACATCATCTGAGGGTTTTCATCTAGCAGCTAATGGAACCAGATGCAGAGACCCACAGCCAAACATTAAGTGGAGCTAGGGAGTCCTGTGGAAAGTGGGACAAAGAATTGAGTAAGGTAGAGAGGTCAAGGACTCCACAAGAAGACCTACAGAAGCAACTAGCTTGGACCCAAAAGTACTCACAGAAACTGAACTACCAACCAAAAATCATACAGGGGCTAGACCTAGGCACCCTACACATTTGGAGCAGATGTGTAACTTGGTCTTCATGTGGGTCCCCTAACAATTGGAGCAGAGGCTGTCGTGACTCTGTTGCCTATCATTAGATCCCCTTCCCCTAAGTGGAATTCCTGGTTGGGCCTCAGAGGGAAAGGGTGTGCTTAATCCTGATGGGAATGGATGTCCTAAGATGAAGTGGTACCCAAAGGGTACCACTCTTTCTCTGAGGAGAAGGGGAGGGATAATTGGGGGAGAAATTTATAAGGGTGGGACTGGGAGTAGAGGTAGGAGAGCTGTAATTGGATATAAAGTGAATAAATAAATTAATGAAAAATAATTTTTAAGAGGACTCATCAAATGGGAAAATAGACACAGACTCGACGGGGGTTTTGTGAAGTAAACCAATGAGACAAGGAAGACCTAAACTCTCAAAGTGATGCTAAGTAGAAAAACACTATGTTTGAGGAATCACAGTACCTGATTTCAACATGTCAAACAGAGCTAATGTAACCAAAATAGCATGGCACCATCCTAAAAACAGACATGCGGATCAGTGTGCTGGAACAGGGATGAAGACTAAACCTTCAGAGCCTTGACCAGGTAATTTTGCATAGCAGCAGAAAAAATTTAACAGAAAGATACTTTAGCAGATGATCCTGGGGAAACAGATAAGGAAAATCTGCATCTCTCTTTAACCTGCAATGAAATCAATACAATGTGGTACAAAGACTCGAAGACAGACCTTACAGAGTTAAATGGCCTAAGGAAAACTTGAGGAAATCTTATAGGTTATATGTTCAAGTACAACCTATAATTTTATAGGTTCTAAATTATTATGCTGACCAAATTTAAAAGGAAGAATATGTGCTTCCTTGAACTCTTCTATTTTTACTTATCCATTCTTTTATCTAACAAGTTATATACCTCACATTGTCATTGTCCTTTATATTTTACAGCAGTGGAAGTATGGCATGAAGGCATCTATTCTACAAGCCCCAGGTCAATAAAAATGCACTAAGTCAATTATTTTGAAAACTTAGTTTCTGGCTGAATTCTCAAATTTTCTCCCATCTCAGCAGAATCTGAAGGATTAACTGATGGAATGTTTTTTCAGATATCAGGAAGTCTGAGGGATAGAGAGAAAACCAGTGGAAGAACTTTCAGTGTTTTATTTTAAAACTTCTATAAATATGAAATATTGTGAGCTCTATGCCAGACCCAATACCCTAGGGTTGTCAGTAAGAACCTCACAGGAAAGTTTTTCTGTGAAGCTTGTCTTCTACTTAATTTAAGTTTACAAACTACCAGGAACTAAAATAGTTGTCCAAAGGTGGTCGGCTTACCCGACTGCACAGTTGTGCTGACTGCAAGAAGCCTGTTGTTGGCATTGTCTTTTCCAATGGAAATCATTACCACTGACCATGAGGATCCTTAATGCTCAGAACACAGAGGATTGTAGTGTAGAATATCTACAAAAATTAAGGCATACATCTGGCTTGATCCATTCTATGCTTTTAAGTATAACAGAATACAATAATATTTATAATGAGGAATGTAAATTTATTTAGTGAATGGTTCTGAAAGCTGAAAAGTTCAAGTTGGACATGGCACTTCTAGAAGGGCCTTCATGCTGCATCTTGGCATTATGAATCATTACAAGGGTAATACCAAACAACGGGGAACTCACCCTTTTAGATAACCAACTATAAATAGTATTGACTATAATCCATTCATGAATACAGGAGGACTGAACCTTATGATCTAATCATATTTGAAAGAGTATCTATCAACATTGCTTAATTGATGATTAGACTTCCAACATGTTAGATGTGATAAGACACAATCAAACCATAGTGGTATCCCTATTCCTGCAAGAATTTCAGTTTTACATCTTAGCCTTAACTAGGTAGCATTTCCTTCTTTCTTATTCAAATGAATGAAGAACAAATGTGATAGGTGAGAAATCCACAGAGATACTTGTATCCTGAGGTGTAAACCACAGGTAGAGGCACCAGGCTGCGCTTGCATCTACTGCAGGATGGAGAAATACGCTTTATTATTGGTCCAATAAAGTGGCAGCTAATCACTCCTACAATGGGAATAAGGCTTCTTGTTTACGTAAGCAATAGTATCCATGGGCAACATGCAGATAGCAAATATCCATTTGAAATATACCAGAATGAACTGAATTGACTAATAATTAATCTTAGCTTTAATTTAAATACATAAATGTGTTGGGCAATACAATCCAAATGAAGTGGATCTTTGTCAACTTTCCTCACCTAAAATCACCAAGAGTCACTGGGAAATTTTGAACAAAATATTGCATTTTAAACCAGTTTTTTTTTATCAGTTTAAATCTTGAAGGGCTTATTTGTTAGTTGATTGATTGATTGATTGATTGATTGATTGATTGATAGGCATTTGAGAGGTCTTCTTCCTCTGGGGATTTGTTTTGTTTTTTGAGATGTCATACTGTGTAGCAATTCATTGTGTAGCCAAGTCTGGCCTGCAATTTTCTATCCTCTTTGCTCTTCAGTGCTTCAGGGGATCTGTGTAATGTCCCTATCAAGCCACAACCGTAGACAGATGAGCTAGCTAGAAGATTAGGACACACTTGGAACTGGATACGTTTTCTTCAGTTTTAGGAAGACTTGGGCAACTCGATACTTGATTTGGCTTTCTCTTCTCACTTCAGAGTTCTTTGATCCATGGAATTCCATTGTCTAGAAATATATTAATGATCCCACTAGGTTTTCTAAGACAATGTAAAACAGTTCACAGAAAAGCAAACATTCTGAATCCACATTCAGTTTATAAGGAGCTACCCCTCTCTCCCTCTCATTTCCTTCCTCCCCCTCTCTCTTTGTGCATGTCTCTATCTGTGCCCCAGTCTCTGTGTGTCTCTGTGTCTCTCTGTCACTCTGTCTCTGTGTCTCTCTGTCTCTGTGTGTGTGTCTGTGTGTATCTGTGTATGTCTGTGTGAATTACATATGAGTGTTGGAAGTGTTGCCTTGGATGCCTGCCAATACATGCATGCAGACACAGACAAAAGGAGGACTTCCAATGTCCTCTTACTCCATTCATATTTCCTAGAGATCTCTCATTGACACATGAAGCTCAGAACTTGGCTAAACTGACAGGCAGTGAACTCTCAAGATCTGCCTCCACTGCCCTACAAGGCTGGAGTATCATGTAGGTGAACACATTTCCAGCTTTGCATGTGGTTGTTTGATATTTTTCATCTTTGGGAAAAACATTGATTGCTCTCAGAATATGCAGAAGTTATTACCGCCCATTTCATAGAGCAAGTGTGGAAGAACAAAACAAAGGCTAAAAGAAAATATCTGAAAAAAAGATCCCAGCAGAAATCAGAGTCAGGGGTTTAAGAGTGCAATTTTTCCAGATCAACACCAACCTATCTTCACTGTATGCATAGTTACAACTCTCAATCAGCTTTGAGTTTACTCAGTATGATACATCTGATGGTGTCTCAAAAACTGACTTCCCAATTACAAATTAGAAAATACATAAAACCATGTAATTACTACCCATTTAGTTGGTAAATCCCAATAAATATTTTTGTTGTCTCAATTGGAAGGATTTTGCAGCCTATATTTGTACAGCAAACGGACTACTGCTTTCTCCTGCCAGGGATGCTTTAGCCAGTTGGAAAAATATCATAAAGCCAAATAGCATTTTGCACAACCTACAAATCATTGGCATACACAAAATGTTCAGTTTCCACCCTAAGATCTCTGTCTCCTATAAAGCCTGCTTGTCAGGGCAAAGGCCACTCCACACAACAGTAAAAGGCTGATGAAGGGCACGTATCTATTTAGAGAATCTGAGTTCATAAGGAAAGAGGAAGTTGTTTCTCTTCTGAGAAATATCTTTGAAGATTTCACTCCTGAGGAAAGTCTAAGTTATAAATATCTTGCCTCTGTGGGTCTACTACCCCCCACACTATTCTTTTCTTCCTAAATAGACTTCTGTCTGAAATCTCCTCCTTCTGCCATGATGCCCCAGATTCTGCCACATGAAGCTGCATTTTGTTACAGTAAAGTGTCAGATACCTTGGAGCATCTTTGCCATTTGATGAATACTCTCAATGGTGTCCTAGAGAAATTCAAATTTTAATTTGTGGGAATGATGGACTTATTCTTTACAATAGCTAAACCAATATATAATGTGATGGCCTCAGAGTTTAGTATATACAATGTTAAATACCACGTTTTAGGAATGTAAAATTGTTGCACCCAAAAGACCGTACAGGTTCTAATTTGTTCTCCATATTAATATAAACTTCCAAGAATCTAATCTATGTTCAAACAATTATCTCTAGGTGATTTTAAAAAATGTTGTTCAATCCTAAGACATGGTGTCCCCAAGAGATGCCCACCCTACATGGTTCTATGTGTGACCCATTTTCATGAGAGATTAGAAAACTTGAATATATAGCCATTGGGTCTGATAGCAAATGGAAAAAATAGAAAGATAGATGAATATTTAATGTCTAAGTTCCCAAAGCAGAGTTGACATTTCAAATTTCCACAGAGTTTCTCCTTGCACCCAAAAATGTGCCAATTTCAGTCATCCTCCTCTTTCATTTTCTTTTCTCCCTTCTAAGACTCCTCTTTTTCCTCTTCTTGCTCCTCTTCCTCTTCCTTTTCCTTCTCTTCTCACCAACAGAAAGTGGTTTCTTCTTTTTCTTATTCTTTTGCTTCTACAAAACTCCTTCCTCTCTCAGACTAGTTATGTAGTCTAAACTTGTAGGAGCAAAATATTAATCTCTTTTTCTCTCATTAGTCTACTCATTAACTCTAACATAATATCCAAAACCAAAAAACCAAAACCAAACAAACAAACAAACAATAAAACAACAATCCATCTAATTCTTTTCAATGGGTTTAAAAGTTACATGTCTTAGTACAAAATCAAGCAGCATTCTAAGGGAAAAGTAAAGGAACACTATTGTTAAGAAATGGCATATCCAGTTCAGCCAAGGTCAAAACAATCTTGGGGCAGATCTTCCTGGTTGTTACCGCCGCGGAGAGCTTGTAGGCAGCACCCCACGAGCACTCTTGAGCCTCGGGACCACAGGTAAGACCAACTTTTCTGCTGCAAGAGACCTGCCTGGTGAACTCAGGACACACAGAGGCAAAATTCCTCTAGGACCAGGCACTTCCGGTGTTTACCAGAGGTCCCACACCTGCGGATCCTGGCCCGAAGCAGCTCTCTGCTCTCAGACCCCATGGGAGAGAGACCTCACCGCCTGGTCAGATGGGCACTCCTGAGGCTGCAGAGCGGGAGAGACCACCAACACTGCCCACCCCTGCCCACATCCCTGGCCCAAGAGGAAACTGTATACAGCCTCTGGGTTCCCGTGGGGGAGGGCCCAGGAGCGGCAGGACCCCTGCACCTGAGACCCCACCAGAACCTGAAGGGACAGAGCGGATAAACAGTTCTCTGCACCCAAATCCCATGCGAGGGAGGGCTAACCCTACAGAGAGGCAGACACGCCTGGGAAACCAGAAGAGACTGCACTCTGCACACATCTCTGACGCCGAAGGAAAATACCAAACGCCATCTGGAACCCTGGTGCACAGAGGCTCCCGGAAACAGCGGTGCAGATCTTCCTGGTTGCTGCCACCACGCAGAGCTCGTAGGCAGCACGCCACAAGCAAACTTGAGCCTCCGGACCACAGGTAAGACCAACTTTTCTGCTGCAAGTGACCTGCCTGGTGCAAGACACTGGCCCACAGGAACAGCTGAAGACCTGTAGAGAGGAAAAATTACACACCTGAAAGCAGAACACTCTGTCCCCATAACTGGCTGAAAGAAAACAGGAAAACAGGTCTACAGCACTCCTGACACACAGGCTTATAGGGCAGTCTAGCCACTGTCAGAAATAGCAGAAAAAAGTAACACTAGAGATATCTGATGGCGAGAGGCAAGCGCAGGAACCCAAGCAACAGAAACCAAGACTACATGGCATCATCGGAGCCCAATTCTCCCACCAAAACAAACAGAGAATATCCAAACACAGCAGAATAGCAAGATCAAGTTTCAAAATCATATTTGATCATGATGCTGGAGGACTTCAAGAAAGATGTGAAGAACTCCCTTAGAGAAACACAGGAAAACATTAATAAACAAGTAGAAGCCTACAGAGAGGAATCGCAAAAATCCCTGAAAGATTTCCAGGAAAACATAAATAAAAAAGTAGAAGGCCATAGAGAGGAGTAGCAAAAATCCCTGAAAGAATTCCAGGAAAACACAATCAAACAGTTGAAGGAATTAAAAATGGAAATAGAAGCAATCAAGAAAGAACACATGGAAACAACCCTGGATATAGAAAACCAAAAGAAGAGACAAGGAGCGCTAGATACGAGCTTCACCAACAGAATACAAGAGATGGAAGAGAGAATCTCAGAAGCAGAAGATTCCATAGAAATCATCGACTCAACTATCAAAGGTAATGTAAAGCGGAAAAAGATACTGGTCCAAAACATACTGGAAATCCAGGACTCAATGAGAAGAACAAACCTAAGGATAATAGGTATAGAAGAGAGTGAAGACTCCCAGCTCAAAGGACCAGTAACTATCTTCAACAAAATCATAGAGGAAAACTTCCCTAACCTAAAAAAAGAGATACCCATAGGCATACAAGAAGCCTACAGAACTCCAAATAGATTGGACCAGAAAAGAAATTCCTCCCATCACATAATAGTCAAAACACCAAACGCACAAAATAAAGAAAGAATATTAAAAGCAGTAAGGGAAAAAGGTCAAGTAACATATAAAGGCAGACCGATCAGAATCACACCAGACTTTTTGCCAGAAACTATGAAAGCCAGAAGATCCTGGACTGATGCCATACAGACCCTAAGAGAACACAAATGCCAGCCCAGGTTACTGTATCCTGCAAAACTCTCAATTAACATTGATGGAGAAACCAAGATATTCCATGACAAAACCAAATTTACACAATATCTTTCTACAAATCCAGCACTACAAAGGATAATAAATGGTAAAGCCCAACATAAGGAGGCAAGCTATACCCTAGAAGAAGCAAGAAACTAATCATCTTGGCCACAAAACAAAGAGAAGAAAAGCACACAAACATAACCTCACATCCAAATATGAATATAAAAGGAAGCAATAATCACTATTCCTTAATATCTCTCAATATCAATGGCCTCAAATCCCCAATAAAAAGACATAGATTAACAAACTGGATACGCAACGAGGACCCTGCATTCTGCTGCCTACAGGAAACACACCTCAAAGACAAAGACAGACACTACCTCAGAGTGAAAGGCTGGAAAACAACTTTCCAAGCAAATGGTCAGAAGAAGCAAGCTGGAGTAGCCATTCTAATATCAAATACAATCAATTTTCAACTAAAATTCATCAAAAAAGATAAGGAAGGACACTTCATATTCATCAAAGGAAAAATCCACCAAGATGAACTCTCAATCATAAATATCTATGCCCCAAATACAAGGGCACCTACATACATAAAAGAAACCTTACTAAGGCTCAAAACACACATTGAACCTCACATAATAATAGTAGGAGATTGCAAAACCCCACGCTTATCAATGGACAGATCATGGAAACAGAAATTGAACAGAGACGTAGACAGACTAAGAGAACTCATGAGCCAAATGGACTTAACAGATATTTATAGACCATTCTATCCTAAAGCAAAAGGAAATACCTTCTTCTCAGCTCCTCATGGTACTTTCTCCAAAATTGACCATATAATTGGTCAAAAAATGGGCCTCAACAGGTACAGAAAGATAGAAATAATCCCATGCGTGCTATCGAACCACCACGGCCTAAAACTGGCCTTCAATAACAATAAGGGAAGAATGCCCACATATACGTGGAAATTGAACAATGCTCTACTCAATGATAACCTGGTCAAGGGAGAAATAAAGAAAGAAATTAAAAACTTTTTAGGATTTAATGAAAATGAAGGTACAACATACCCAAACTTATGGGACACAATGAAAGCTGTGCTAAGAGGAAAACTCATAGCGCTGAGTGCCTGCAGAAAGAAACAGGAAAGAGCATATGTCAGCAGCTTGACAGCATACCTAAAAGCTCTAGAACAAAAAGAAGCAAATACACCCAGGAGGAGTAGAAGGCAGGAAATAATCAAACTCAGAGCTGAAATCAACCAAGTAGAAACAAAAAGGACCATAGAAAGAATCAACAAAACCAAAAGTTGGTTCTTTGAGAAAATCAACAAGATAGATAAACCCTTAGGCAGACTAACGAGAGGACACAGAGAGTGTGTCCAAATTAACAAAATCAGAAATGAAAAGGGAGACATAACTACAGATTCAGAGGAAATTCAAAAAATCATCAGATCTTACTATAAAAGCCTATACTCAACAAAACTTGAAAATCTGCAGGAAATGGACAATTTCCTAGGCAGATACCAGGTACCGAAGTTAAATCAGGAACAGATAAACCAGTTAAACAACCCCATAACTCCTAAGGAAATAGCAGCAGTCATTAAAGGTCTCCAAACCAAAAAGAGCCCAGGTACAGACGGGTTTAGTGCAGAATTCTATCAGACCTTCATAGAAGACCTCATACCAATATTATCCAAACTATTCCACAAAATTGAAACAGATAGAGCCCTACCGAATTCCTTCTATGAAGCAACAATTACTCTTAAACCTAAACCGCACAAAGACCCAACAAAGAAAGAGAACTTCAGACCAATTTCCCTTATGAATATTGACGCAAAAATACTCAATAAAATTCTGGCAAACCGAAGCCTAGAACACATCAAAACAATCATCCACCATGATCAAGTAGGCTACATCACAGGCATGCAGGGATGGTTTAATATACGGAAAACCATCAACGTGAATCATTATATAAACAAACTGAAAGAACAAAACCACATGATCATTTCATTAGATGCTGAGAAAGCATTTGACAAAATTCAACACTCCTTCATGATAAAAGTCCTGGAAAGATTAGGAATTCAAGGCCCATACCTAAACATAGTAAAAGCCATATACAGCAAACCAGTTGCTAACATTAAACTAAATGGAGAGAAACTTGAAGCAACCCCACTAAAATCAGGGACTAGACAAGGCTGTCCACTCTCTCCCTACTTATTCTATATAGTTCTTGAAGTTCTAGCCAGAGCAATCAGACAACAAAAGGAGGTCAAGGGGATACAGATTGGAAAACAAGGAGTCAAAATATCACTATTTGCAGATGATATGATAGTATATTTAAGTGATCCCAAAAGTTCCACCAGAGAACTACTAAAGCTGATAAACCACTACAGCAAAGTGGCTGGGTATAAAATTAACTCAAATAAATCAGTAGCCTTCCTCTACACAAAAGAGAAACAAGCCGAGAAAGAAATTAGGGAAACGACGCCCTTCATAATAGACCCAAGTAATATAAAGTACCTCGGTGTGAATTTAACCAAGCAAGAAAAAGACTTGTACAATAAGAACTTCAAGACTCTGAAGAAAGAAATTGAAGAAGACCTCAGAAGATGGAAAGATCCCCCATGCTCATGGATTGGCAGGATTAATATAGTAAAAATGGCCATTTTACCAAAAGCGATCTACAGATTCAATGCAATCCCCATCAAAATACCAATCCAATTCTTCAAAGAGTTAGACAGAACAATTTGCAAATTCATCTGGAATAACAAAAAACCCAGGATAGCTAAAACTATCCTCAACAATAAAAAGACTTCAGGGGGAATCACTATCCCTGAACTCAAGCAGTATTACAGAGCAATAGTGATAAAAACTGCATGGTATTCATACAGAGACAGACAGATAGACCAATGGAACAGAATTGAAGATCCAGAAATGAACCCACACACCTATGGGCACTTGATTTTTGACAAAGGAGCCAAAACCATCAAATGGAGATAAGATAGCATTTTCAGCAAATGGTGCTGGTTCAACTGGAGGTCAACATGTAGAAGAATGCAGATCGATCCATGCTTATCACCCTGAACAAAGCTTAAGTCCAAGTGGATCAAGGACCTCCACATCAAACCAGATACACTCAAACTAATAGAAGAAAAACTAGGGCAGCATCTCGAACACATGGGCACTGGAAAAAATTTCCTGAACAAAACACCAATGGCTTATGCTCTAAGATCAAGAATCGACAAATGGGATCTCATAAAACTGCAAAGCTTCTGTAAGGCAAAGGACACTGTGGTTAGGACAAAATGGCAACCAACAGATTGGGAAAAGATCTTTACCAATCCTACAACAGATAGAGGCCTTATATCCAAAATATACAAAGAACTCAAGAAGTTAGACCGCAGGGAGACAAATAACCCTATTAAAAAATGGGGTTCAGAGCTAAACAAACAATTCACCGCTGAGGAATGCCGAATGGCTGAGAAACACCTAAAGAAATGTTCAACATCTTTAGTCATAAGGGAAATGCAAATCAAAACAACCCTGAGATTTCACCTCACACCAGTGAGAATGGCTAAGATCAAAAACTCAGGTGACAGCAGATGCTGGAGAGGATGTGGAGAAAGAGGAACACTCCTCCATTGTTGGTGGGGTTGCAGACTTATACAACCATTCTGGAAATCAGTCTGGAGGTTCCTCAGAAAATTGGACATTGAACTGCCTGAGGATCCAGCTATACCTCTCTTGGGCATATACCCAAAAGATGCCCCAACATATAAAAAAGACACATGCTCCACTATGTTCATCACAGCCTTATTTATAATAGCCAGAAGCTGGAAATAACCCAGATGCCCTTCAACAGAGGAATGGATACAGAAAATGTGGTACATCTACACAATGGAATATTACTCAGCTATCAAAAACAATGACTTTATGAAATTCGTAGGCAAATGGTCGGAACTGGAAAATATCCTGAGTGAGGTAACCCAATCACAGAAAAACACACATGGTATGCATTCATTGATAAGTGGCTATTAGCCCAAATGCTTGAATTACCCTAGATGCCTAGAACACATGAACCTCAAGACGGATGATCAAAATGTGAATGCTTCACTCCTTCTTTAAAAGGAGAACAAGAATACCCTTGGCAGGGAATAGAGAGGCAAAGGTTAAAACAGACACAGAAGGAACACCCATTCAGAGCCTGCCCCACATGTGGCCCATACATATACAGTCATCCAATTAGACAAGATGGATGAAGCAAAGAAGTGCCGGCCAACAGGAGCCGGATGTAGATCGCTCCTGAGAGACACAGTCAGAATACAGCAAATACAGAGGCGAATGCCAGCAGCAAACCACTGAACTGAGAATAGGACCCCCGTTGAAGGAATCAGAGAAAGAACTGGAAGAGCCTGAAGGGGCTCGAGACCCCATAAGTACAACAATGCCAAGCAACCAGAGCTTCCAGGGACTAAGCCACTACGTAAAGACTACACATGGACTGACCTGGACTCTGACCTCATAGGTAGCAATGAATATCCTAGTAAGAGCACCAGTGGAAGGGGAAGCCCTGGGTCCTGCTAAGACTGAACCCACAGTGAACTAGATTGTTGGGGGGAGGGCGGCAGTGAGGGAAGATAGGGAGGGGAACACCCATAAAGAAGGGCAGGGGGAGGGGGATGTTGGCCCATAAACCAGGAGAGGAAATAACACTCGAATTGTATATAAGAAATACTCAAGTTGGCCCGCAGCAGCTCTCTGCTCCCAGACCCGGTGAGAGAGAGACCCAACCGCCTGGTCAGGTGGGCACTCCTGAGGCTGCAGAGCGGAAGAGACCACCAACACTGCTCACCCCTGCCCACATCCCTGGCCCAAGAGGAAACTGTATAAGGCCTCTGGGCTCCCGTGGGGGAGGGCCCAGGAGCGGCAGGACTTCTGCGCCTGAGACACCGCCGCCTGAACCTGAAAGAAACAGACCGGATAAACAGTTCTCTGCACCCAAATCCCGTGGGAGGGAGAGCTAAACCTTCAGAGAGGCAGACAAGCCTGGGAAACCAGAAGAGACTGCTCCCTGCACACACATCTCGGACGCCAGAGGAAAAAGCCAAAGACCATCTGGAACCCTGGTGCACTGAAGCTCCCGGAAGGGGCGGCACAGGTCTCCCTGGTTGCTGCCGCTGCAGAGAGCCCCTGGGCAGCACCCCACGAGCGAACCTGAGCCTCGGGACTACAGGTAAGACCAAACTTTCTGCTGCAAGAAAGCTGCCTGGTGAGCTTGGGACACGGAAGCAGAATTTCTCTAGGAGGCACGGTCTGTGTTTACCGGAAGTCCCACACCCGCGGATCCCGGCCCGCAGCAGCTCTCTGCTCCCAGACCCGGTGAGAGAGAGACCCAACTGCCTGGTCAGGTGGGCACTCCTGAGGCTGCAGAGCGGAAGAGACCACCAACACTGCTCACCCCTGCCCACATCCCTGGCCCAAGAGGAAACTGTATAAGGCCTCTGGGCTCCCGTGGGGGAGGGCCCAGGAGCGGCAGGACTTCTGCGCCTGAGACACCGCCGCCTGAACCTGAAAGAAACAGACCGGATAAACAGTTCTCTGCACCCAAATCCCGTGGGAGGGAGAGCTAAACCTTCAGAGAGGCAGACAAGCCTGGGAAACCAGAAGAGACTGCTCCCTGCACACACATCTCGGACGCCAGAGGAAAAAGCCAAAGACCATCTGGAACCCTGGTGCACTGAAGCTCCCGGAAGGGGCGGCACAGGTCTTCCTGGTTGCTGCCTCTGCAGAGAGCCCCTGGGCAGCAACCCACGAGCGAACTTGAGCCTCGGGACCACAGGTAAGACCAAATTTTCTGCTGCAAGAAAGCTGCCTGGTGAACTCAAGACACAGGCCCACAAGAACAGCTGAAGACCTGTAGAGAGGAAAAACTACACGCCGGAAAGCAGAACACACTGTCCCCATAACTGACTGAAAGAGAGGAAAACAGGTCTACAGCACTCCTGACACACAGGCTTATAGGTCAGTCTAGCCACTGTCAGAAATAGCAGAACAAAGTAACACTAGAGATAATCTGATGGCGAGAGGCAAGCGCAGGAACCCAAGCAACAGAAACCAAGACTGCATGCCATCATCGGAGCCCAATTCTCCCGCCAAAACAAACATGGAATATCCAAACACACCAGAAAAGCAAGATCTAGTTTCAAAATCATATTTGATCATGATGCTGGAGGACTTCAAGAAAGACATGAACACACTTAGGGAAACACAGGAAATCATTAATAAACAAGTAGAGGCCTACAGAGAGGAATGGCAAAAATCCCTGAAAGAATTCCAGGAAAACACAATCAAACAGATGAAGGAATTAAAAATGGAAATAGAAGCAATCAAGAAAGAACACATGGAAACAACCCTGGATATAGAAAACCAAAAGAAGAGACAAGGAGCTGTAGATACAAGCTTCACCAACAGAATACAAGAGATGGAAGAGAGAATCTCAGGAGCGGAAGATTCCATAGAAATCATTGACTCAACTGTCAAAGATAATGTAAAGCGGAAAAAGCTACTGGTCCAAAACATACAGGAAATCCAGGACTCAATGAGAAGATCAAACCTAAGGATAATAGGTATAGAAGAGAGTGAAGACTCCCAGCTCAAAGGACCAGTAAATATCTTCAACAAAATCATAGAAGAAAACTTCCCTAACCTAAAAAAAGAGATACCCATAGGCATACAAGAAGCCTACAGAACTCCAAATAGATTGGACCAGAAAAGAAACACCTCCCGTCACATAATTGTCAAAACACCAAACGCACAAAATAAAGAAAGAATATTAAAAGCAGTAAGGGAAAAAGGTCAAGTAACATATAAAGGGAGACCTATCAGAATCACACCAGACTTCTCGCCAGAAACTATGAAGGCCAGAAGATCCTGGACTGATGTCATACAGACCCTAAGAGAACACAAATGCCAGCCCAGGTTACTGTATCCAGCAAAACTCTCAATTAACATTGATGGAGAAACCAAGATATTCCATGACAAAACCAAATTTACACAATATCTTTCTACAAATCCAGCACTACAAAGGATAATAAATGGTAAAGCCCACCATAAGGAGGCAAGCTATACCCTAGAAGAAGCAAGAAACTAATCGTCTTGGCAACAAAACAAAGAGAATGAAAGCACACAAACATAACCTCACATCCAAATATGAATATAAAGGGAAACAATAAACACTATTCCTTAATATCTCTCAATATCAATGGCCTCAACTCCCCAATAAAAAGACATAGATTAACAAACTGGATACGCAACGAGGACCCTGCATTCTGCTGCCTACAGGAAACACACCTCAGAGACAAAGACAGACACTACCTCAGAGTGAAAGGCTGGAAAACAACTTTCCAAGCAAATGGTCAGAAGAAGCAAGCTGGAGTAGCCATTCTAATATCAAATAAAATCAATTTCCAACTAAAAGTCATCAAAAAAGATAAGGAAGGACACTTCATATTCATCAAAGGAAAAATCCACCAAGATGAACTCTCAATCCTAAATATCTATGCCCCAAATACAAGGGCACCTACATACGTAAAAGAAACCTTACTAAAGCTCAAAACACACATTGCACCTCACACAATAATAGTGGGAGATTTCAACACCCCACTCTCATCAATGGACAGATCATGGAAACAGAAATTAAACAGTGATGTCGACAGACTAAGAGAAGTCATGAGCCAAATGGACTTAACGGATATTTATAGAACATTCTATCCTAAAGCAAAAGGATATACCTTCTTCTCAGCTCCTCATGGTACTTTCTCCAAAATTGACCATATAATTGGTCAAAAAACGGGCCTCAACAGGTACAGAAAGATAGAAATAATCCCATGCGTGCTATCGGACCACCACGGCCTAAAACTGGTCTTCAATAACAATAAGGGAAGAATGCCCACATATACGTGGAAATTGAACAATGCTCTACTCAATGATAACCTGGTCAAGGAAGAAATAAAGAAAGAAATTAAAAACTTCTTAGAATTTAATGAAAATGAAGATACAACATACTCAAACTTATGGGACACAATGAAAGCTGTGCTAAGAGGAAAACTCATAGCGCTGAGTGCCTGCAGAAAGAAACAGGAAAGAGCATATGTCAGCAGCTTGACAGCACACCTAAAAGCTCTAGAACAAAAAGAAGCAAATACACCCAGGAGGAGTAGAAGGCAGGAAATAATCAAACTCAGAGCTGAAATCAACCAAGTAGAAACAAAAAGGACCATAGAAAGAATCAACAGGACCAAAAGTTGGTTCTTTGAGAAAATCAACAAGATAGATAAACCCTTAGCCAGACTAACGAGAGGACACAGAGAGTGCGTCCAAATTAACAAAATCAGAAATGAAAAGGGAGACATAACTACAGATTCAGAGGAAATTCAAAAAATCATCAGATCTTACTATAAAAACCTATATTCAACAAAATTTGAAAATCTTCAGGAAATGGACTATTTCCTAGACAGATACCAGGTATCAAAGTTAAATCAGGAACAGATAAACCAGTTAAACAACCCCATAACTCCTAAGGAAATAGAAGCAGTCATTAAAGGTCTCCCAACCAAAAAGAGCCCAGGTCCAGATGGGTTTAGTGCAGAATTCTATCAAACCTTCATAGAAGACCTCATACCAATATTATCCAAACTATTCCACAAAATTGAAACAGATGGAGCCCTACCGAATTCCTTCTACGAATCTACAATTACTCTTATACCTAAACCACACAAAGACACAACAAAGAAAGAGAACTTCAGACCAATTTCCCTTATGAATATCGACGCAAAAATACTCAATAAAATTCTGGCAAACCGAATTCAAGAGCACATCAAAACAATCATCCACCATGATCAAGTAGGCTTCATCCCAGGCATGCAGGGATGGTTTAATATACGGAAAACCATCAACGTGATCCATTATATAAACAAACTGAAAGAACAGAACCACATGATCATTTCATTAGATGCTGAGAAAGCATTTGACAAAATTCAACACCCCTTCATGATAAAAGTCCTGGAAAGAATAGGAATTCAAGGCCCATACCTAAACATAGTAAAAGCCATATACAGCAAACCAGTTGCTAACATTAAACTAAATGGAGAGAAACTTGAAGCAATCCCACTAAAATCAGGGACTAGACAAGGCTGCCCACTCTCTCCCTACTTATTCAATATAGTTCTTGAAGTTCTAGCCAGAGCAATCAGACAACAAAAGGAGATCAAAGGGATACAGATCGGAAAAGAAGAGGTCAAAATATCACTATTTGCAGATGACATGATAGTATATTTAAGTGATCCCAAAAGTTCCACCAGAGAACTACTAAAGCTGATAAACAACTTCAGCAAAGTGGCTGGGTATAAAATTAACTCAAATAAATCAGTTGCCTTCCTCTATACAAAAGAGAAACAAGCCGAGAAAGAAATTAGGGAAACGACACCCTTCATAATAGACCCAAATAATATAAAGTACCTCGGTGTGACTTTAACCAAGCAAGTAAAAGATCTGTACAATAAGAACTTCAAGACACTGAGGAAAGAAATTGAAGAAGACCTCAGAAGATGGAAAGATCTCCCATGCTCATGGATTGGCAGGATTAATATGGTAAAAATGGCCATTTTACCAAAAGCAATCTACAGATTCAATGCAATCCCCATCAAAATACCAATCCAATTCTTCAAAGAGTTAGACAGAACAATTTGCAAATTCATCTGGAATAACAAAAAACCCAGGATAGCTAAAGCTATCCTCAACAATAAAAGGACTTCAGGGGGAATCACTATCCCTGAACTCAAGCAGTATTACAGAGCAATAGTGATAAAAACTGCATGGTATTGGTACAGAGACAGACAGATAGACCAATGGAATAGAATTGAAGACCCAGAAATGAACCCACACACCTATGGTCACTTGATTTTTGACAAAGGAGCCAAAACCATCCAATGGAAAAAAGATAGTATTTTCAGCAAATGGTGCTGGTTCAACTGGAGGGCAACATGTAGAAGAATGCAGATCGATCCATGCTTATCACCCTGTACAAAGCTTAAGTCCAAGTGGATCAAGGACCTCCACATCAAACCAGACACACTCAAACTAATAGAAGAAAAACTAGGGAAGCATCTGGAACACATGGGCACTGGAAAAAATTTCCTGAACAAAACACCAATGGCTTATGCTCTAAGATCAAGAATCGACAAATGGGATCTCATAAAACTGCAAAGCTTCTGTAAGGCAAAGGACACTGTGGTTAGGACAAAACGGCAACCAACAGATTGGGAAAAGATCTTTACCAATCCTACAACAGATAGAGGCCTTATTTCCAAAATATACAAAGAACTCAAGAAGTTAGACCGCAGGGAAACAAATAACCCTATTAAAAAATGGGGTTCAGAGCTAAACAAAGAATTCACAGCTGAGGAATGCCGAATGGCTGAAAAACACCTAAAGAAATGTTCAACATCTTTAGTCATAAGGGAAATGCAAATCAAAACAACCCTGAGATTTCACCTCACACCAGTGCGATTGGCTAAGATCAAAAACTCAGGTGACAGCAGATGCTGGCGAGGATGTGGAGAAAGAGGAACACTCCTCCATTGTTGGTGAGATTGCAGACTGGTAAAACCATTCTGGAAATCAGTCTGGAGGTTCCTCAGAAAATTGGACATTGAACTGCCTGATGATCCAGCTATACCTCTCTTGGGCATATACCCAAAAGATGCCTCAACATATAAAAGAGACACGTGCTCCACTATGTTCATCGCAGCCTTATTTATAATAGCCAGAAGCTGGAAAGAACCCAGATGCCCTTCAACAGAGGAATGGATACAGAAAATGTGGTACATCTACACAATGGAATATTACTCAGCTATCAAAAACAACGAGTTTATGAAATTCGTAGGCAAATGGTTGGAACTGGAAAATATCATCCTGAGTGAGCTAACCCAATCACAGAAAGACATACATGGTATGCACTCATTGATAAGTGGCTATTAGCCCAAATGCTTGAATTACCCTAGATCCCTAGAACAAACGAAACTCAAGATGGATGATCAAAATGTGAATGCTTCACTCCTTCTTTAAATGAGGAAAAAGAATACCCTTGGCAGGGAAGGGAGAGGCAAAGATTAAAACAGAGACTGAAGGAACACCCATTCAGAGCCTGCCCCACATGTGGCCCATACATATACAGCCACCCAATTAGACAAGATGGATGAAGCAAAGAAGTGCAGACCGACAGGAGCCGGATGTAGATCGCTCCTGAGAGACACAGCCAGAATACAGCAAATATAGAGGCGAATGCCAGCAGCAAACCACTGAACTGAGAATAGGTCCCCTATTGAAGGAATCAGAGAAAGAACTGGAAGAGCTTGAAGGGGCTCGAGACCCCAAAAGTACAACAATGTCAAGCAACCAGAGCTTCCAGGGACTAAGCCACTACCTAAAGACTATACATGGACTGACCCTGGACTCTGACCCCATAGGTAGCAATGAATATCCTAGTAAGAGCACCAGTGGAAGGGGAAGCCCTGGGTCCTGCTAAGACTGAACCCCCAGTGAACTAGTCTATGGGGGGAGGGCGGCAATGGGGGGAGGGTTGGGAGGGGAACACCCATAAGGAAGGGGAGGGGGGAGGGGGATGTTTGCCCGGAAACCGGGAAAGGGAATAACACTCGAAATGTATATAAGAAATACTCAAGTTAATAAAAAAAAAAAAAAAAAACAGGCAAAAAAAAAAAAAAAAAAAAAAAAAAAAAAAAAAAAAAAAAAACCTTCATAGAAGACCTCATACCAATATTATCCAAACTATTCCACAAAATTGAAACAGATGGAGCCCTACCGAATTCCTTCTACGAATCTACAATTACTCTTATACCTAAACCACACAAAGACACAACAAAGAAAGAGAACTTCAGACCAATTTCCCTTATGAATATCGACGCAAAAATACTCAATAAAATTCTGGCAAACCGAATTCAAGAGCACATCAAAACAATCATCCACCATGATCAAGTAGGCTTCATCCCAGGCATGCAGGGATGGTTTAATATACGGAAAACCATCAACGTGATCCATTATATAAACAAACTGAAAGAACAGAACCACATGATCATTTCATTAGATGCTGAGAAAGCATTTGACAAAATTCAACACCCCTTCATGATAAAAGTCCTGGAAAGAATAGGAATTCAAGGCCCATACCTAAACATAGTAAAAGCCATATACAGCAAACCAGTTGCTAACATTAAACTAAATGGAGAGAAACTTGAAGCAATCCCACTAAAATCAGGGACTAGACAAGGCTGCCCACTCTCTCCCTACTTATTCAATATAGTTCTTGAAGTTCTAGCCAGAGCAATCAGACAACAAAAGGAGATCAAAGGG
Organism: Rattus norvegicus; assembly: GCF_021556685.1. Taxonomy (NCBI): domain Eukaryota; kingdom Metazoa; phylum Chordata; class Mammalia; order Rodentia; family Muridae; genus Rattus; species Rattus norvegicus. The sequence goes on along the minus strand of NC_141551.1, from coordinate 8,453,574 downwards.
ATACAGATCGGAAAAGAAGAGGTCAAAATATCACTATTTGCAGATGATATGATAGTATATTTAAGTGATCCCAAAAGTTCCACCAGAGAACTACTAAAGCTGATAAACAACTTCAGCAAAGTGGCTGGGTATAAAATTAACTCAAATAAATCAGTTGCCTTCCTCTATACAAAAGAGAAACAAGCCGAGAAAGAAATTAGGGAAACGACACCCTTCATAATAGACCCAAATAATATAAAGTACCTCGGTGTGACTTTAACCAAGCAAGTAAAAGATCTGTACAATAAGAACTTCAAGTCACTGAAGAAAGAAATTGAAGAAGACCTCAGAAGATGGAAAGATCTCCCATGCTCATGGATTGGCAGGATTAATATAGTAAAAATGGCCATTTTACCAAAAGCAATCTACAGATTCAATGCAATCCCCATCAAAATACCAATCCAATTCTTCAAAGAGTTAGACAGAACAATTTGCAAATTCATCTGGAATAACAAAAAACCCAGGATAGCTAAAGCTATCCTCAACAATAAAAGGACTTCAGGGGGAATCACTATCCCTGAACTCAAGCAGTATTACAGAGCAATAGTGATAAAAACTGCATGGTATTGGTACAGAGACAGACAGATAGACCAATGGAATAGAATTGAAGACCCAGAAATGAACCCACACACCTATGGGCACTTGATTTTTGACAAAGGAGCCAAAACCATCCAATGGAAAAAAGATAGCATTTTCAGCAAATGGTGCTGGTTCAACTGGAGGGCAACATGTAGAAGAATGCAGATCGATCCATGCTTATCACCCTGTACAAAGCTTAAGTCGAAGTGGATCAAGGACCTCCACATCAAACCAGACACACTCAAACTAATAGAAGAAAAACTAGGGAAGCATCTGGAACACATGGGCACTGGAAAAAATTTCCTGAACAAAACACCAATGGCTTATGCTCTAAGATCAAGAATTGACAAATGGGATCTCATAAAACTGCAAAGCTTCTGTAAGGCAAAGGACACTGTGGTTAGGACAAAACGGCAACCAACAGATTGGGAAAAGATCTTTACCAACCCTACAACAGATAGAGGCCTTATATCCAAAATATACAAAGAACTCAAGAAGTTAGACCGCAGGGAAACAAATAACCCTATTAAAAAATGGGGTTCAGAGCTAAACAAAGAATTCACAGCTGAGGAATGCCGAATGGCTGAGAAACACCTAAAGAAATGTTCAACATCTTTAGTCATAAGGGAAATGCAAATCAAAACAACCCTGAGATTTCACCTCACACCAGTGCGATTGGCTAAGATCAAAAACTCAGGTGACAGCAGATGCTGGCGAGGTTGTGGAGAAAGAGGAACACTCCTCCATTGTTGGTGGGATTGCAGACTGGTAAAACCATTCTGGAAATCAGTCTGGAGGTTCCTCAGAAAATTGGACATTGAACTGCCTGAGCATCCAGCTATACCTCTCTTGGGCATATACCCAAAAGATGCCTCAACATATAAAAGAGACACGTGCTCCACTATGTTCATCGCAGCCTTATTTATAATAGCCAGAAAATGGAAAGAACCCAGATGCCCTTCAACAGAGGAATGGATACAGAAAATGTGGTACATCTACACAATGGAATACTACTCAGCTATCAAAAACAACGAGTTTATGAAATTCGTAGGCAAATGGTTGGAACTGGAAAATATCATCCTGAGTGAACTAACCCAATCACAGAAAGACATACATGGTATGCACTCATTGATAAGTGGCTATTAGCCCAAATGCTTGAATTACCCTAGATCCCTAGAACAAACGAAACTCAAGACGGATGATCAAAATGTGAATGCTTCACTCCTTCTTTAAATGAGGAAAAAGAATACCCTTGGCAGGGAAGGGAGAGGCAAAGATTAAAACAGAGACTGAAGGAACACCCATTCAGAGCCTGTCCCACATTTGGCCCATACATATACAGCCACCCAATTGGACTAGATGGATGAAGCAAAGAAGTGCAGACCGACAGGAGCCGGATGTAGATCGCTCCTGAGAGACACAGCCAGAATACAGCAAATACAGAGGCGAATGCCAGCAGCAAACCACTGAACCGAGAATAGGTCCCCTATTGAAGGAATCAGAGAAAGAACTGGAAGAGCTTGAAGGGGCTCGAGACCCCAAAAGTACAACAATGCCAAGCAACCAGAGCTTCCAGGGACTAAGCCACTACCTAAAGACTATACATGGACTGACCCTGGACTCTGACCCCATAGGTAGCAATGAATATCCTAGTAAGAGCACCAGTGGAAGGGGAAGCCCTGGGTCCTGCTAAGACTGAACCCCCAGTGAACTAGTCTATGGGGGGAGGGCGGCAATGGTGGGAGGGTTGGGAGGGGAACACCCATAAGGAAGGGGAGGGGGGAGGGGGATGTTTGCCCGGAAACCGGGAAAGGGAATAACACTCGAAATGTATATAAGAAATACTCAAGTTAATAAAAAAAAAAAAAAAAAAAAAAAAAAAAAAAAAAGAAGGGTCAGGAGATGTGACATTGATAGAGGAGGTTTGTCACTTCAATCTCAGCTATTGCTCCTGTCCTAGGCCTGGCTATTGTCATGGGCTCAGCTCTCTGAAACTGAAATCAATTCCCCAATTAAATTTTTTCTTTCATCAAAAAAAAAAAAAAAGAAATACTCAAGTTAATAAATAAATAAATAAATAAATAAATAAAATTAAAAAAAGAATTTGCATATACATTGATATTTCTCCTTTAAAATCGCATTGAGGGATGGAGGGATGAAGAACACTGACTGCTCTTTTAGAGGATTGACATGGCAGTTCACAACTGACTATAACTCCATTTCTTGAGATAGTAACACCAAGACATGGCACTCACAAACTGCAATATAAACAGACAAACAAACAAATAATCTTTTTAAAGGCACATAGATCAGGAGTATATCGGGTTCACAGCTGCCCCAGTCTAGGCTTTCCTATACCTTGTTCTAGATTTCCTTGTTGTTTAGATTTCCTAAACATAATCTTTTGAATATATTAATTGAAATTCTTCACAATTTTAAAATTCAATATGAACTGCTAATCAAAATTTTTAATGATTGTCCTAAAGAGAGTTGCTAGGTCCCAGCATGGCTGCATAAGGGAAGTGTGAAGGCTGCATTAATTAGCCAGGGTGAAGTTAGGGACTTCAGGGTAGAGAATTAAAGTGGTCTCAAGAAGAAAAGGTATGGAGAGGAATATAAGGAATCTGTAGAAAACAAGCAAATGATATATGGGTTTATCTTATAGGCAGAAGGCTTGGATATGATCTAGAAACAAATACTATTAAAAGGAGAATATTAGAGGCCATGGAATGGCTGGGATGAAGAAACAATGAAGAGAGAATTAAAAGATAGTGTATAAGCATACAAAAAGTTAGTACTCTGTTCACCTAATTAGTTGAAAAAAATGGAGATGACAATGCCTAGAGAGATATTACAGAAATCTAGCTGCTTTACTTACATAAATTTTAAAACTTTGTAGGAAATCATTTTAAGCCTAGTAGTCTGTCACCTTTCCATTCATACATGAAAGTCAGTGCTAAAGACGTCTGTCAGCTGCCCAGCTACCCGTGAAGAACATACAGTGTAAAAGCTATAAGGAAATGTGCTTTAACATTTGCATTTGGTTTCTGTTTTAAGGAAGCAGAAGTTGAAATTAATGATCCAGACTTATAAAATTTATGTAAACTTAAGGATCTGTAAAATAATTATTAATAATGTCCAAAGTCTTGATGATATAGCGTTAAAATAAAAGGCCGGGTTCAGGCTCTCTGGTTGGGAGAAGAAAAGAATGGAAAGGGAGAAAGCAAAATAATAAAAGGGTGACAGAAACAGTGAGAAGCAAGCAGACAAAAGAATGAGAACGTAAAATGAGAAGGTAGAAGAAAAAAGGGGAAAAAGAAAAAAATGATGAGAATCTTTTGGCAAAAACATGGCCTGTACTGATAGCTTGCATCCGCTACTGACTTCAAGTCATTATTGTATCAGAGCCACTACCATCCCACCTTTCTCAGGACTTTTCTTCATGCCAAGGCTGTACTTCAGCAATGAGGTATGGATGATTCATCAAGTCTATCAAGATTATCAAATTAAATGCCTTTAATATTTTGCTGTAAAATATACCACCCTCAGACCTGCACTTAGCTCATGTACAGGAGAACATTTAGAAACAAAGACTCCCTGTATCCATCTGTATCCAGAGATGGGGCTATCCCACAGCCCTCAGACAAAACCTGCCCTGAGAGAGCTGATCTACCATTAGCATTCTCCCTCCTAAGCCCACAGCCCACAGGTGGGACCCCACTTTCTCTCCACTGACTATCCAAAAAGACACCCACCAAGAGTGCACTGGACATGAGAGCCTCAGGACAGCCTAGAACAGATCACTTCAGGTCTCCACCTGTGCCCAGAACTAAGACTGTCGCACAGACCCTAAACCTGCCCTGAGAGAGCTGGTCTGCTAGGACCACTTTCCAAGGATTACAGAATCACGGGCTCACAGGCCCACAAGAGATCCAGTCAAAGACATCAAGACCAACTAACAACAGAGATAACCAGATGGCGAGAGTCAAGCACAAGAACCTAAACAACAGAAACAAAGACTACTTGGTATCATCAGAACCCAGTTCTCCCACCATAGCAAATACTAGATATGCCAATACACCAGAAAAGCAAGATTTTGGATTTAAAATACCATCTCATGATGATGAGAGGACCTTAAGAAGGACATAAATAACTCCCTTAAAGAAACACAGTACAACACAGGTGAACAAGTAGAAGTCCTTAAAGAGGAAACACAAAAATCCCTTATCTAACCAATATTTTTCTAGGAGGCAGAAATGGAAGTGTTGCTCTCATCATGTAACTCAGTGTTGCTGTCCACATCCCATAAATTGGATGAAATCAAGTATTGTCCAGACTGACTGTTGCTGGCCTTTTATGACTTTATAATAAATTGTGATTTAATAAGAACAAAAACAAAAACCAGAGCTCCCTTAAAGAATTACAGGAAAACACAATCAAACAGGAGTAGGAATTAAACAAAAATGTCCAGAATCTAAAAATGGAAACAGAAAAAGTAAAGAAATCACAAAGGGAAGCAACACTGGAGATAGAAAACCTAGGAAAGAGATCAGAAGTCAGAAGTATCACCAACAAATTACAAGAGATGGAGAGAGAATCTCAGGGGAAGAAGATGCAATAGAAAACATTGACACAATAGTCAAAGAAACGCAAAACACAAAAAGATTCTAACTCAAAACATCCAGGAAATCCAGGAAACAATAAGATCAAACCTAAGGATAATAGATATAGAAGAGAACTACGATTCCCAACTTAATAGGCCAATAAAAATCTTTAAGAAAATTATAGAAGAAAATCTCCATAACCTAAAGAAAGAGGTGCCCATTAGCATAGAAGAAGCCTACAGAACTCCAAATAGATTGGTCCAGAAAAGAAATTCCTCCCATCACAAAATAGTCAAAAGACCAACTGCACTAAACAAAGAAAAAATATTTAAAGCAGTAAGAGAAAAGGATCAAGTAACATATAGAAGCACACCTATGAGAATTACACCAGAATTCTCACCAGAGACTATGAAAGCCAGAAGATACTGAACAGATGTCATACAGACCTTATGAGAACACAAATGCCAGCCCAGGCTACTATACCCAGCAAAACACTCAGTTACCATAGATAAAGAAACCAAGTTATCCCATAACAAAACCAAATTTACACAATATAATTCCACAAATCCAGCCCTACAAAGTATAATAGATGGAAAACTCCAACATAAGGAGAGAAACTACACCCTAGGAAAAGCAAGAAAGTAATTTTTGCAACAAACCTGAAAGAAGATAGCCACATAAATATATTCCACCTCTAACAACATAAGTAATAGGAAACAACAATCATTGGTCCCTAATATCTCTCAACATCAAATGGACTCAATTCCCAACTAAAAATACATAGCTTAAAAGAGTGGATACTTAAATAAGACCCAGCATTTTGCTGCACATACTAAATGCAACTCAGTGATAAAGACAGATACTAAGAGTTAAAGAGAGGGAAAAAATATTCCAAGCATATGGTCCTGAAAAACAAGCTGGAGTAGCCATTTTAATATCAAATAAAAATGACTTTCAACCAAAAGTTATCAAAAAAGATATGGCAGGACACTTGATATTTATAAAAGAAAAAATCCATTAAGATGAACTTTCAATTATGAAAATCGAAATGCAAGGGCACCTACATTCAAAAAAGAAACTTTACTATAGCTCAAACCACATATTGCACCTCACACAATAATAGTGGGAGACTTCAACTCCCCACTCTCAACATTGGAAAGATCATGGAAACAGAAATTAAATAGAGACACAATGGAACTAACAGAACTTATGAACCAAATGGATTTAAAAGCTATCTGTAGAACATTTCATCCTAAAACAAAAGAATATACCTTCTTCTCAGCACTTTATGGTACCTTCTCCAAAACTGACCATATAATCAGTCACAAAACAGGCCGCAACAAATACAAGAAGATTGAAATAATCCCATGCATCTTATCAGATCACCATGGACTAAGTCTAGTCTTCAATAACAACAAAAACGACAGAAAGCCCACATATACATGGAAGCTGAACAATGCTCTACTCAATGATAACTAGATCAATCAATCAATCAATCAATCAATCAATAAATAAATAAATAAATAAAAGACTATTTAGAATTTAATGAAAATGAAGGCACAACATACCAAAATTTATGGGAAACAGTGAAAACAGTGCTAAAAGGAAAACTCACACCTCTAAGTGCCTCCACAAAGAAACTGAAGGAAGCATACACTAGCAGCTTGAAAACACACCTGAAAACTCTAGAACAAGAAGAAGCAAATACACTTAAGAGGAGTACACAGCAGGAAATAATCAAATTCAGGGCTGAAATCAAGTAGAAACAAACAGAATTATACAAAGAATCAACAAAACCAGGAGCTGGATCTTTGAGAAAATCAACAAGATAGATAAACCCTAGGCCAGATTAACAGAGGCCATAGAGACAGTTCCAAATTAACAAAATCAGAAATGAAAAAAGAGACAAAATAACAGAAACTGAGGAAATTCAAAAAATTATCAGACTCTACTACAAATCCTTATATTCAACAAAACTGGAAAATCTGGAGAAAATGGTCAACTTTCTAGACATATAGCAGGTACCAAAGTTAAATCAGGATCAGATGAACCATCTAAACAACCCCATAACTCCTAAAGAAATATAAGCAGTCATAAATAGTCTCCCAACCAAAGCAAGCCCAGGACCAGATGGTTTTAGTGCTGAATTCTATCAGAACTTCATAGAAGACCTAATACCAATACTCTCCAATCTATTCCAAAAGACAAACGGAAGGAACAGTACCCAATTCATTCTTTGAAGCCACAATTATGCTTATAACTAAACCACACAAAGACCCAACAAAGAAAGAGAACCTCACACCAATTTCCCTTATGGATATCAATGCCAAAATACTCAATAAGATTCTTGCAAACTGAATCCAAGAACACATCCAAACAATCATCCATCAGGATCAAGTAGGCTTCATCCCAGAGATGTAGTGATGGTTCACTAGATAGAAATCTATCAACATAATCCACTATATAAACAAACTCAAAGAAATAAACAACATTATTATCTCATTAGGTGCTGAGAAAGCATTAGACAAAATTCAAAACCCCTTCATGGTAAAAGTCTTGGAAAGATCATGAATTTAAGGCCCATACCTAAACATAGCAATAGCAATATATAGCAAACCAGTAGGCAGTATCAAACTACATGGAAACTTGAAGCACTCCCACTAAAATCAGGGACAGGAAAAGGCTACCCACTCTCTCACTACCTATTCAATATAGTACTTGAAGATGTAGCCATAGTTATTAGACAACAAAAAGAGGTCAAAGGAATACAAATTGGAAAGGAAGAAGTCAAAATATCACTATTTGCAGATGATATGATAGTACCTTAAGTGACCCCAAAATTCCACCAGAGCACTCAACTTCAGGAAAGTGGCTGGATATAAAATTAACTCAAACAAATCAGTAGCCTTCCTATACTCAAAGGATAAATAGGCTGACAAATAAATTACATCCTTCACAATAGTCACAAATATTGTAAAATACCTTGTTGTGACTCTAACCAAGCAAGTGACAAGGATTTAGAATTTAATGAAAATGAAGGCACAACATACCAAATATATATGACAAGGATTTTAAGTCTCTGAACAAAGAAATTGATGAAGATCTCAGAAGATAGAAAGATCCCCCATTCTCATTGATTGACGGGATTAATACAGTAAAAATGGACATCTTGCTAAAGGCAATCGACAGATTCAATGCAATCCCCTTCAAAGGTCCAACTCAATTCTTCACAGAGTTAGAGAAATTTGCAAATATATTTGAAAAACAAAAAATACAAGTTACCAAAAACTATTCTCAACAAACAACCAACTTCTGGGCGAGTCACCATCGCTAACCTCCAGCTGTATTATAGAGCAATAGTGATTTTTTAAAAAACTGTTTGGTATTGGTACAGAGACAGGAAGGAATAGAATTGAAGACTCAGTGTTATTCCCTTTCCCGGTTTCCAGGCAAACATCCCCCTCTCCCCTCCCCCCTCCCCTTCTTTATGGGTGTTCCCCTCCCAACCCTCCCCCCATTGCCACCCTCCCCCCAACAGACTAGTTCACTGGGGGTTCAGTCTTAGCAGGACCCAGGGCTTCCCCTTCCACTGGTGCTCTTACTAGGATATTCATTGCTATCTATGAGCTCAGAGTCCAGGGTCAGTCCATGTATAGTCTTTAGGTAGTGGCTTAGTCCCTGGAAGCTCTGGTTGCTTGGCATTGTTGTACTTATGGGGTCTCGAGCCCCTTCAGGCTCTTCTAGTTCTTTCTCTGATTCCTTCAAAGGGGGTCCTATTCTCAGTTCAGTGGTTTGCTGCTGGCATTCACCTCTGTATTTGCTGTATTCTGGCTGTGTCTCTCAGGAGCGATCTACATCCGGCTCCTGTTGGTCTGCACTTCCTTGCTTCATCCATCATGTCTAATTGGGTGGCTGTATATGTATGGGCCACCTGTGGGGCAGGCTCTGAATGGGTGTCCTTCAGTCTCGGTTTTAATCTCTGCCTCTCTATTCCCTGCCAAGGGTATTCTTGTTCCCCTTTTAAAGAAGGAGTGAAGCATTCACATTTTGATCATCCGTCTTGAGTTTCATTTGTTCTAGGCATCTAGGGTAATTCAAGCATTTGGGCTAATAGCCACTTATCAATGAGAGCATACCATGTATGTCTTTTTGTGATTGGGTTACTCACTCAGGATGATATTTTCCAGTTCCAACCATTTGCCTACGAATTTCATAAAGTCATTGTTTTTGATAGCTGAGTAATATTCCATTGTGTAGATGTACCACATTTTCTGTATCCATTCCTCTGTTGAAGGGCATCTGAGTTATTTCCAGCTTCTGGCTATTATAAATAAGGCTGCGATGAACATAGTGGAGCACGTGTCTCTTTTATATGTTGAGGCATCTTTTGGGTATATGCCCAAGAGAGGTATAGCTGGATCCTCAGGCAGTTCAATGTCCAATTTTCTGAGGAACCTCCAGACTGATTTCCAGAATGGTTTTACCAGTCTGCAATCCCACCAACAATGGAGGAGTGTTCCTCTTTCTCCACATCCTCGCCAGCATCTGCTGTCACCTGAGTTTTTGATCTTAGCCATTCTCACTGGTGTGAGGTGAAATCTCAGGGTTGTTTTGATTTGCATTTCCCTTATGACTAAAGATGTTGAACATTTCTTTAGGTGTTTCTCAGCCATTCGGCATTCCTCAGCTGTGAATTCTTTGTTTAGCTCTGAACCCCATTTTTTAATAGGGTTATTTGTCTCCCTGTGGTCTAACTTCTTGAGTTCTTTGTATATTTTGGATATAAGGCCTCTATCTGTTATAGGATTGGTAAAGATCTTTTCCCAATCTGTTGGTTGTCCTTTTGTCCTAACCACAGTGTCCTTTGCCTTACAGAAGCTTTGCAGTTTTATGAGATCCCATTTGTCAATTCTTGATTTTAGAGCATAAGCCATTGGTGTTTTGTTCAGGAAATTTTTTCCAGTGCCCATGTGTTCCAGATGCTTCCCTAGTTTTTCTTCTATTAGTTTGAGTGTGTCTGGTTTGATGTGGAGGTCCTTGATCCACTTGGACTTAAGCTTTGTACAGGGTGATAAGCATGGATCGATCTGCATTCTTCTACATGTTTATCTCCAGTTGAACCAGCACCATTTGCTGAAAATGCTATCTTTTTTCCATTGGATGGTTTTGGCTCCTTTGTCAAAAATCAAGTGACCATAGGTGTGTGGGTTCATTTCTGGGTCTTCAATTCTATTCCATTGGTCTATCTGTCTGTCTCTGTATGAATACCATGCAGTTTTTATCACTATTGCTCTGTAATACTGATTGAGTTCAGGGATAGGGATTCCCCCTGAAGTCCTTTTATTGTTGAGGATAGTTTTAGCTATCCTGGGTTTTTTGTTATTCCAGATGAATTTGTAAATTGTTCTGTGTAACTCTTTAAAGAATTGGATTGGTATTTTGATGGGGATTGCATTGAATCTGTAGATCGCTTTTGGTAAAATGGCCATTTTTACTATATTAATCCTGCCAATCCATGAGCATGGGAGATCTTTCCATCTTCTGAGGTCTTCTTCAATTTCTTTCTTCAGTGTCTTGAAGTTCTTATTGTACAAATCTTTTACTTGCTTGGTTAAATTCACACCGAGGTACTTTATATTATTTGGGTCTATTATGAAGGGTGTCATTTCCCTAATTTCTTTCTCGGCTTGTTTCTCTTTTGTGTAGTGGAAGGCTACCGATTTATTTGAGTTAATTTTATACCCAGCCACTTTGCTGAAGTTGTTTATCAGCTTTAGTAGTTCTCTGGTGGAACTTTTGGGATCACTTAACTATACTATCATATCATCTGCAAATAGTGATATTTTGACTTCTTCTTTTCCGATCTGTATCCCCTTGACCTCCTTTTGTTTTCTGATTGCTCTGGCTAGAATTTCAAGAACTATGTTGAATAAGTAGGGAGAGAGTGGGCAGCCTTGTCTAGTCCCTGATTTTAGTGGGATTGCTTCAAGTTTCTCTCCATTTAGTTTAATGTTAGCAACTGGTTTGCTGTATATGGCTTTTACTATGTTCAGGTATGGGCCTTGAATTCCTATTCTTTCCAGGACTTTTATCATGAAGGGGTGTTGAATTTTGTCAAATGCTTTCTCAGCATCTAATGAAATGATCATGTGGTTTTGTTCTTTCAGTTTGTTTATATAATGGATCACGTTGATGGTTTTCCGTATATTAAACCATCCCTGCATGCCTGGGATGAAGCCTACTTGATCATGGTGGATGATTGTTTTGATGTGCTCTTGGATTCTGTTTGCCAGAATTTTGTTGAGTATTTTTGCGTTGATATTCATAAGGGAAATTGGTCTGAAGTTCTCTTTCTTTGTTGTGTCTTTGTGTGGTTTAGGTATAAGAGTAATTGTGGCTTCGTAGAAGGAATTCGGTAGTGCTCCATCTGTTTCAATTTTGTGGAATAGTTTGGATGATATTGGTATGAGGTCTTCTATGAAGGTCTGATAGAATTCTGCACTAAACCTGTCTGGACCTGGGCTCTTTTTGAATGGGAGACCTTTAATGACTGCTTCTATTTCCTTAGGAGTTATGGGGTTGTTTAACTGGTTTATCTGTTCCTGATTTAACTTCGGTACCTGGTATCTGTCTAGGAAATTGTCCATTTCCTGAAGATTTTCAAGTTTTGTTGAATATAGGTTTTTATAGTAAGATCTGATGATTTTTTGAATTTCCTCTGAATCTGTTGTTATGTCTCCCTTTTCATTTCTGATTTTGTTAATTTGGACACACTCTCTGTGTCCTCTCGTTAGTCTGGCTAAGGGTTTATCTATCTTGTTGATTTTCTCAAAGAACCAACTTTTGGTTCTGTTGATTCTTTCTATGGTCCTTTTTGTTTCTACTTGGTTGATTTCAGCTCTGAGTTTGATTATTTCCTGCCTTCTACTCCTCCTGGGTGTATTTGCTTCTTTTTGTTCTAGAGCTTTTAGGTGTGCTGTCAAGCTGCTGACATATGCTCTTTCCTGTTTCTTTCTGCAGGCACTCAGCGCTATGAGTTTTCCTCTTAGCACAGCTTTCATTGTGTCCCATAAGTTTGGGTATGTTGTACCTTCATTTTCATTAAATTCTAAAAAGTTTTTAATTTCTTTCTTTATTTCTTCCTTGACCAGGTTATCATTGAGTAGAGCATTGTTCAACAATGCTCTACGTATATGTGGGCATTCTTCCCTTATTGTTATTGAAGACCAGTTTTAGGCCGTGGTGGTCCGATAGCACGCATGGGATTATTTCTATCTTTCTGTACCTGTTGAGGCCCGTTTTTTGACCAATTATATGGTCAATTTTGGAGAAAGTACCATGAGGAGCTGAGAAGAAGGTATATCCTTTTGCTTTAGGATTGAATGTTCTATAAATATCTGTTAAGTCCATTTGGCTCATGACTTCTCTTAGTCTGTCTACGTCTCTGTTTAATTTCTGTTTCCATGATCTGTCCATTGATGAAAGTGGGGTGTTGAAATCTCCTACTATTATTGTGTGAGGTGCAATATGTGTTTTGAGCTTTAGTAAGGTTTCTTTTACATATGTAGGTGCCCTTGTATTTGGGGCATAGATATTTAGGATTGAGAGTTCATCTTGGTGGATTTTTCCTTTGATGAATATGAAGTGTCCTTCCTTATCTTTTTTGATCACTTTTAGTTGGAAATTGATTTTATTTGATATTAGAATGGCTACTCCAGTTTGCTTCTTCCGACCATTTGCTTGGAAAGTTGTTTTCCAGCCTTTCACTCTGAGGTAGTGTCTGTCTTTGTCTCTGAGGTGTGTTTCCTGTAGGCAGCAGAATGCAGGGTCCTCGTTGCGTATCCAGTTTGTTAATCTATGTCTTTTTATTGGGGAGTTGAGGACATTGATGTTGAGAGATATTAAGGAATAGTGATTATTGCTTCCTGTTATATTCATATTGGATGTGAGGTTATGTTTGTGTGCTTTTCTTCTCTTTGTTTTGTTGCCAAGACGATTAATTTCTTGCTTCTTCTAGGTTATAGCTTGCCTCCTTATGTTGGGCTTTTCCATTTATTATCCTTTGTAGTGCTGGATTTGTAGAAAGATATTGTGTAAATTTGGTTTTGTCATGGAATATCTTGGTTTCTCCATCTATGTTAATTGAGAGTTTTGCAGGATACAGTAACCTGGGCTGGCATTTGTGTTCTCTTAGTGTCTGTATGACATCTGTCCAGGATCTTCTGGCTTTCATAGTTTCTGGCAAAAAGTCTGGTGTGATTCTGATAGGTCTGCCTTTATATGTTACTTGACATTTTTCCCTTACTGCTTTTAATATTCTTTCTTTATTTTGTGCATTTGGTGTTTTGACTATTATGTGACGGGAGGTGTTTCTTTTCTGGTCCAATCTATTTGGAGTTCTGTAGGCTTCTTGTATGCCTATGGGTATCTCTTTTTTTAGGTTACGGAAGTTTTCTTCTATGATTTTGTTGAAGATATTTACTGGTCCTTTGAGACGGGAGTCTTCACTCTCTTCTATGCCTATTATTCTTAGGTTTGATCTTCTCATTGAGTCCTAGATTTCCTGTATGGTTTGGACCAGTAGCTTTTTCTGCTTTACATTATCTTTGACAATTGAGTCAATGATTTCTATGGAATCTTCTGCTCCTGAGATTCTCTCTTCCATCTCTTGTATTCTGTTGGTGAAGCTTGTATCTACAGCTCCTTGTCTCTTCTTTTGGTTTTCTATATCCAGGGTTGTTTCCATGTGTTCTTTCTTGATTGCTTCTATTTCCATTTTTAATTCCTTCAACTGTTTGATTGTGTTTTCCTGGAATTCTTTCAGGGATTTTTTGACTCTTCTCTATGGGCTTCTACTTGTTTATTTATGATTTCCTGGAATTCTTTCAGGGATTTTTGCGATTCCTCTCTGTAGGCTTCTACTTGTTCTCTAAGGGAGTTCTTCACGTCTTTATTGAAGTCCTCCAGCATCATGATCAAATATGATTTTGAAACTAGATCTTGCTTTTCTGGTGTGTTTGGATATTCCGTGTTTGCTTTGGTGGGAGAATTGGGCTCCGATGTTGCCATGTAGTCTTGGTTTCTGTTGCTTGGGTTCCTGCGCTTGCCTCTCGCCATCAGATTATCTCTAGTGTTACTTTGTTCTGCTATTTCTGACAGTGGCTAGACTGCCCTATAAGCCTGTGTGTCAGGAGTGCTGTAGACCTGTTTTCCTGTTTTATTTCAGCCTGTTATGGCGACAGAGTGTTCTGCTTTTGGGCGTGTAGTTTTTCCTCTCTACAGGTCTTCAGCTGTTCCTGTGGGCCTGTGTCTTGAGTTCACCAGGCAGGTCACTTGCAGCAGAAAAGTTGGTCTTACCTGTGGTCCCAAGGCTCAAGTTTAGAATTGAAGACTCAGAAATGAACCCACAAACCTATGGTCACTTGATCTTTGACTAAGGAGCAAAAACTGTCCAGTGGATAAAAGATAATATTTTCAACAAATGGTGCTGGATCAACTGGAGGTGAGCATGCAGAAGAATGCCAATCGATCCATGCTTAGCACCCCGTACAAAGCTCAAGCCCAAGTGAAGCAAGGACCTCCACATAAAACCAGATACACTCAAACTAATATTAGAAGATGTGGGGAGGAGCCTAAAACACATGAGCACTGGGGAAAATTTCCTGAACAGAACACCAATGGCTTATGCTGTAAGATCAAGAATGGACAAATGGGACCTCAAAAAATTGCAAAGCTTCTGTAAGTCAAACGACACTGTCATTAGGACAAAATAGCAACAAACAGATTAGGAAAGATCTTTACCAATCCTACATCAGATAGAGGGCTAATATCCAATATATACAAAGAACTCACGAAGTTAGACTCTAGAGAGTCAAATAGCCCTATTAAAAAATGGGGTACAGAGCTAAACAAAGAATTCTCAACTGAGGAATATCAAATGGCTGAGAAGCACCTAAAGAAATGTTCAACATCCTTAATCATCAGGGAAATGCACATCAATACAACTCTGAGATTCCACCTCACACCAGTCAGAATGGCTAAGATCAAAAACTCAGGTGACAGCAGATGCTGGTGAGGATGTGGAGAAAGAGGAACACTCCTCCATTGTTGGTGGGTCTGCAAGCTGGTACAACCACTCTGGAAACAGTCTGGAGGTTCCTCAGAAAATTGGACTTAGTACTATCTGAGGACCCAGCTATATGACTCTCAGGTATATACCCATAAGATGCTCCAACATATAACAAGGACACATGCTCCACTATGTTTATAACAGCCTTATTTATAATAGCCAGAAGTTGCAAAACAAAAACAAAAACACAGATGTCCTTCAAAAGAGGAACGAATGCAGAAAATATGGTACCTTTACATAATAGAATACTACTTAGCCATTAAAAATGACTGCATGATATTCTTAGGCAAATGGATTGAACTAGAAAATATCATCTTTAGTGAGGTAACCCAATCACAAAAAAGTACACATGGTATGCCCTCTCTGATAAGTAGATATTAGTCCAAAAGCTCAGAATACCCAAGATACAATTCATAAACCACATGAAACTAAAGAGGAAGACCAACGTGTGGATGTCACAGACCTTTGATTGGGAAAAAAATACACACAGGAGGAAATAAGGAGACAAAATGTAGAGCAGAGACTGAAGGAAAGATATATTCCACCTGGGGAATCCATCCCATAAGCAGACACCAATCTCAGACAATATTGAAAAGCCAAGAAGTATGTGCTGGCAGGAGCCTGATATATCTGTCTCCTGAGAGGCTCGGCCCTAGAATGGCCAACCATTGACCTGATAATCAGGTCCCAATGGAGAAGATTGAGAAAGGACTAAAGGACTGAAGAGGTTTACAACCCCATAAGAAAACCGGTAATATCAACCAACCATACCACCCAGAGCTCCCAGGAACTAAACCACCATCCCAAGAGTACATGGGGATGGACCTATGGCTACAGCTGCATGTGTTGTAGAGGATGGCCTTGTCAGACATCAATGGGAGGAGAGGCCCTTGGCCCTGTGAAAGCTTGATACCGCAGTGTAGGAGGAGTGTCCAGGGCAGGCAAGTGGGAGGGAGTGGGTTTGTGGGTGAGGGAGCACCCTCATAGAATCAGGGGTAGGGGGAATGGGATAGCAGGTTTCTTGAGCAGAGACCAGGAAAGGGGATAACATTTAAAATGTAACTAAAAAATATCCAATAAAAGAAAAAATGTTTAAAAGAAGAAAATGAAAGATGGATTTAGGTTCAAAAAAAGAAAAAAGAAGAGTCATCTGGGAGGAGAAAAATCTGGGAGAGAGAAGGCAGAAGGATCAGGGCTGGAAAGAGATGATGAGCAGGACACCTGGTGTCTGAGCACAGGTGGCAGGGTGCAGGTTGAAATAATTGGGTTGTTTTAGTTATTATTTAGGCAGAATAGAGCATAGCTATGTGGACAAGGTAGTTGTAAATATATTCTGAGTCTGAGTTTTATTTTGGGAGCATAGCACTGGGAGGAAGAACCATAAACCATAACAGATATGCATAGAAATTTTAACCTTAGTATTGTCTCTCAGAAATAAATTAGTTTTATTGGTGATAGTTTACATTTAAAAATCTTACACATAGGAACTCTCCGGTTTATAAAACAAAACTAAATTCCTCAATGGAGTGGTTGGTCTGTGGGTAGATGAGAGTAGATATTCTTTCAACAGAAAATAGAACCAAGTATCAAACTATTTGGGAGTTTCTATGTTCAAAGCTGATGATAATACAAAATGCATGGTTCTTTTCCCCAAGGGGTATCTTCTTTAGAGTATTAGTAATCTTCAATGCAATTGCAGAGGAAAAAAGGTTAACCATCCATGCTGAGTTACTATTGACTTATCCTCTTACTGTCTTAACTAGGACTACCTATTGGTGTTATAAAATATCATGATCAAACAGCTTAGGGCGGGGTAAATGGGGTTTATTTAACTTTCTATGGTAGTTTGAATATGCTTGGCCCAGGGAGTGGCACTATTAGGAGGTATGGGCTTCTTAGAGTAAGTGTGACCTTGTTGGAGAAAGTGTTTCATTGTGGGCATGGGCTTTAAGACCCTCCTCCCAGCTGTCTGGAAGTCAGTCTTCTGTTAGCCTTCAGAATAAGATGTTGAACTCTCAGCTCCTCCTGTACCATGACTTCCTGGATGCTGCCATGCTCCTGCCTTGATGATAATGGACTGATCCTCTGACCCTGTAAGCCAGCTCTAATTAAATGATGTCTTCAGAATTGCTTTCATCAGCTCCTAGTGCTTTTTCATAGAAGTAAAACCCTAACTAAGACAGAAGTTGGTAACAAGACTGGGGTACTCCTGTGATAGGAATGACCTAGTTTAGAAGAATAAAGATTTGGGGACTTTGGATTTGGAAAGCAATGGAATGGTTTAAGTGGGGCCATCCTAGTTGGAATAAAGAAGACTATATAGCTGAGAGTAATTTGAACTATTTGGACCTGATCCAAGAGATTTCAGTGGAGAATAACTTCAGTATGTGGCAGCTTATTTTTTATGGCTTTGTCTGAAGAGTTTACCTGAGGCTAAGGTATTTGTTTATATAGATCCCAACAGAGACTTTGTTCTCTAGCTTAGTCTTATGAAAAGTGTTTTAATGAAAAGGAGCAAGCTGAAAAAAGAAAAATATAAAATGCATGATTCAAGTAAAGGAGAACCAGAAAGTGAAATAGAACTGAATCTGATTCAAGAAGATAAAGAGGTTAAGGGGATGGTATTATAAGGGCAAGATGCCACCCAGATAAGTTTATTGTTTATGCTTGCAGTTGAACAAGGAATAGTTTGGACTTTTAATCTAAAATGAACCACAACTGAGAAATGGAGGGCACATTTGTGTTCCAGATCTTGGGGCTGGAAGACACAAGCTTTTGATATGAAACAAGGGCCATGGAAAGATTAGGCCCAGACAAGGTGATACACACCTTTCTTATTTTTTCAAACTAATTTTATTTTTTTAATTAGATATTTTATTTATTTACATCTCAAATGTTATTCCCTTTCCCACTTTCCCCTCTGCAAACCCCCATTCCATCCCCCTTACACTGCTTCTATAGGGGTGCTCCCCCATTCACCTACTCACTCCTCCCTCACTGCCCTAGCATTCCTCTATATTGGGGCATCAAACCCTTAAAGGACCAAGAGCCTCCCCTCCTATTGATGCCAGATAAGGTCCCTTCAGCTACTTCAGTCCTTCCCCTAACTCTTCCCATGGGGTCTCTATGATCAGTCCGATGGCATTTCCCTACACTGGGGCATCTGGCTTTCCCATGACCAAGGGTCTCTCCTCTCATTAATGTCTGACAAGGCCATCCTCTGCTACATATGGAAATGGAGCCATGGGTCCTTTCATGTGTGCTTTTGGTTGGTAATTTAGTCCCTGGGAGCTCTGAGGGGTCTGGTTGGTTGATATTGTTGTTCTTCCTATGGAATTGCAAATCCCTTCAGCTCCCTCAGTCCTTCCCCTAATTCCTCCTTTGGTATTGCCATGCTCAGTCCAATGATTGGCTGCAAGCATCCACATCTGTATCAGTAAAGTTCTGACAAAGCCTCTCAGGAGACATCCATACCAGGCTTCTGTTAGCAAGCATTTCTTGGCATTGGTAATAGTGACTAGTTTTAGTTTCTTATGTGGAATGGATCCCCAGGTAGACTGTCTCTGGATGGTCTTTCCTTCAGTCTTTGCTCCACTCTATGTCTCTCTATTTTCTTTAAACAGGAGCAATTCTAGGTTAAATTTTGGAAATGATAGATGGCCCCATCCCTCAACTGGGGTACCACGCCTAACTTTTGGATCTGGTCTTGACAGGTTCTTCCTCCTTTTGTGGGGCATTTCAGCTAATGTCAGCTCTGTGGGGTTCTAGGAGGCTCTTGCTTTCCTGGCATCTGGGACTTTGTGGTTGCTACCCTCAGTTCCTCATCCCCCATTGCTACACACCTCTATTCATCTATAAATCTCCTCAATTTCCTGTCTTACCTGATTCTACCCATCTTTTTCCTATTTCCATCCTCCCTTCCTCCCAAGTCCCTCCCACAATCTAGCACTTTTTGGCTACAAAATATTGTCTAGATTCGGTGGCTGTATGTATATGGAATGGATCCCCAGGTAGGGCAGACTCTGAATGGCCATTCCTTCAGACTCTGCTCAAAACATTGTCTTCATACCTCCTTCTATGAATATTTTGTTCCCCATTTTAAGGACTGAAGAATCCACACTTTGGACATCATTCTTCTTGAGCTTCATGTGGTCTGTGGATTGTATCTTGCATAATTAGAACTTTGGGGCTAATATCACCTTATCAGTGAGTGCATACAATATGTTATGTCTTTTGTTTGTTTGTCTTTTTGTGTTTTGGGGTTTTTTTGTGATTGGGTTACCTCACTCAGGATGATATTTCCTAGGTATATCCATTTGCCTATGGATTTCATGAAGTCATCGTTTTTGATAGCTAAGTAGAACTCCATCGTGCAGATGTACCGCATTTTCTGTATCCATTCCTCTGTTGAGGGATATCTGGGTTCTTTCCAACTTCTCACTATTATAAATAAGGCTCCTATGAACATAGTAGAGAGCATGTGTGTCCTTGTTATATGTTGGAGCATCTTTTGGGTATTTGCCCAAGAGTGGTATAGCTGGGTCCTCAGGTAGTACTATACACAATTTTCTGAGGAACCTCCAGACTGATTTCCAGAGTGGTTGTACCAGCTTGCAGACCCACCAACAATGGAGGAGTGTTCCTCTTTCTCCACATCCTAGCCTGCACCTGTTGTCACCTGAGTTTTTGATCTTAGCCATTCTGATTGGTATGAGGTGGAATCTCAGGGTTGTTTTGATTTGCATTTCCCTGATGACTAAGGATGTTGAACATTTCTTTAGGAACTTCTCAGCCTTTAGATATTCCTCAGTTGAGAATTCTTTGTTTAGCTCGTACCCCATTTTAATAGAGTTATTTGATAATCTGGAGTCTAACTTCGTGAGTTCTTTGTATATATTGGCTATTAGCCCTCTATCATATATAGGATTGATAAAGATCTTTTCCCAATCTGTTGGTTGCTATTTTGTCCTAATGGTAGTGTCCTTTGTCTTACAGAAGCTTTTCAATTTTGTCCCATTTGTCCATTCTTGATCCTAGAGCATAAGCCATTGGTGTTCTGTTCAGGAACCCAGTGGCCATGTATTCTATGCTTTTCCCCACATTTTCTAATATTAGTTTGAGTGTTTTATGTAGAGGTCCTTGATCCAGTGGACTTGAGATTTGTACAGGGTGATAAGAATGGATTTATTTGCATTCTTCTGCATGCTGACCTCCAGTTGAACCAGCAGCATTTGCTGAAAATGCTCCTTTGTATATACGGGATGATTTTACCTCCTTTGTCAAAAATCAATTGACCGTAGATCTATAGGTTAATTTCTGGGTCTACAATTTATTCCATTGATCTACTGGCCTTTCTCTGTACCAATGCCATATAGTTTTCATCACTATTGCTCTATAATATAGCTTGAGGTCATGAATGGTGATTCCCCCAGAAGTTCTTTTATTGTTGAGGATAGTTTTTGCAATCCTTGTGGGGTTTTTTGTCATTCAAAATGAATTTGAAAATTGCTCTTTCTAATACTGTGAAGAACGGAGTTCCAATTTTGATGGGGATTGTGAAGGTTGTCACTTCCCTAATTTCTTTTTCAGCATGTTTATCCTTTGAGTAGAAAAAGGCTACAGATTTCTTTAAGTTAATTTTATATCCAGCCACTTTGCTGAAGTTGTTTATCAGGCTGAGTACTTCTCTGGTAGAACTTTTGGGGTCATTTAGGTATACGATCATATCATCTGCAAAAAGTGATATTTTGAATTCTTCCTTTCCAATTTTCATACCTTTGACATCCCTTTGTTATCTGATTGCTCAGGCTTGGACTTCAAGTACTATACTGAATAAGTATATTACTATACTGAATAAGTATACTAAGAGAGTGGGCATCCTTGTCTAGTCCCTGATTTTAGAGGGATTGCTTCAAGTTTCTCTCCATTTAGTTTGATGTTGGCTACTGGCTTGCTATATATTGCTTTCACTATGTTTAGGTATAAGCCTGGAATTCCTGACCTTTCCAATACTTTTATGAACAGGTGTTGAACTTTGTCAAATATTCTCTCAGCATCTAATGAGATGATCATATGGCTTTTATATTTGAGGTATTTTATATAGTGGATTATGTTGATGGATTACAGTATATTGGACCATCCCTGCATCCCTGCATGAACCCTACTTGATCGTGATGGATGATCATTTTGATGTGTTCTTGGATTCAGTTTGCAAGAATTTTATTGAGTATTTTTGCGTCGATATTCATGAGGGAAATTGGTCTGAAGTTCTCTTTCTTCGTTGGGTCTTTGTGTGGTTTAGGTATAAGCATAATTGTGGCTTCATAGAAGGAATTGAGCAGGGTTCTTTCTGTTTCTATTTGTGGAATAGTTAAAGAGTATTAGCATTAGGTCTTCTATGGTCTGATAGAATTCTGCACCAAATCCGTCAGATCCTGGGCTTTTTTGGTTGGGAGACTTTTAATAACTGCTTTTATTTCTTTATGTGTTGTGGTACTGTCTAGATGTCTTTTTCTGATCCTGATTTAAGTTTGATACCTGGTATCTCTCAAGAAAATTTTTCATTTCATCCAGATTTTCCAGTTTTGTTGAGTAAAGACTTTGGTAGTAGGATCTGATGATTATCCGAATTTCCTCTGATTCTGTTGTCATGTCTCCCTTTTTATGTCTGATTTTGTTAATTTGGATACTCTCTCTCTGCTTCCTCAGGTTAATCTGCCTAAAGGTTTATCTATCCTGTTGATTTTCTCAAAGAACCAGCTCCTGGTTTTGTTGATTCTTTGTATAATTCTTTTTGTTTCTACTTGGTTGAAGTCAGCCCTGAATTTGATTATTTCCTGCTGTCTACTCCTCTTGGGTGCATTTTCTTCTCTTTGTAAAAGAGCTTTTAGGTGTGCTGTCAAGCTGCTGGTGTATGCTGTCTCCAGTTTCTTTTTGGAGACATTCATAGCTATGAGTTTTCCTCTCATCACTGCTTTTATTGTGTCCCGTAAGTTGGGTTGGCTGTGCCTTCATTTTCATTAAATTCTAAAAAGTCTTTATTATCTTTATTTCTTCCTTGACTAAGTTATCTTTAAGTAGAGCATTGTTCAACTTCCATGTGTACGTGGACTTTCTATCATTTTTGTCATTATTGAAGACTAGCCTTAGTCCATGGTGATCTGATGAGATTATTTCAATATTCTTGCATATCTCTTGAGGCCTGTTTTGTGACTGATCATATGGTCAGTTTTGGAAAAGGTACTATGAGGTGCTGATAAGAAGTTATATTCTTTCGTTTTAGGATAAAATGTTGTATAAATATGTGTTAAATCCATTCGTCCCATAACTTCTGTGAGTTTCCCTGTTTCTCTGTTTAGTTTCTGTTTTCATGATTTATCCATTGATGAGAGTAGGGTGTTGAAATCTCCCATTATCATTGGGTGAGGTGCAATGTCCTTAGTAAGGTTTCTTTTATGAATGTAGGTGCCCTGAATTTGGAGCATAAATATTAAGTATTGAGAGTTCATTATGGTGGATTTTTCCTTTGATGAATATGAAGTGTCCTTCCTTATCTTTTTTGATAACTTTTGGTTGAAAGTCAACATTATTTGATATGAGAATGGCTACTCCGGTTTGTTTTTTAAAACCATTTGCTTGGAAAATTGTTTTCCATCCTTTTATTCTAAGGTAGTGTCTGTCTTTGCCACTAAGGTGTGTTTCCTGTTCAAGAAAATTCTGGATCCTCCTTACATACAGAGTCTGTTAGTCTATGTCTTTTTATTGGGGAATTGAGTCCATTGATGTTAAGAGATATTAAGGAATAGTGATTGTTGTTTCCTGTTATTTTTGTTGTTAGAGGTGGAATTATGTTTGTATGGCTCTCTTCTTTTGGGTTTGTTGCAAAGAGATTACTTTCTTGCTCTTTCTAGGGTGTAATTTCCCTCCTTGTGTTGGAGTAGTCCATCTGTTATCCTTTGTAGGGCTCAATTTGTGGAAAGATATTGTGTAAATTTGGATTTGTCATGGGATATCTTGCTTTCTCCATCTATGTTAATTAATTGAGAGTTTTGCTGAAATTTGTGTTCTTTTAGGGTCTATATGACATCTGTCCAGGATCTTCTGGCTTTCATAGTCTCTGGTAAGAAATCTGGTTTAATTCTGAGAGATGTGCTTATGTTACTTGGCCTTTGTCCCTTACTGCTCTTAATATTCTTTCTTTATTTTGTGTGTTTGGTGTTTTGACTGTTATGTGATGGGAGTAATTTCTTTTCTGGACTAATCTATTTGGAGTTCTGTAGGCTTCTTCTATGTTTAAGGGCATCTTCTTCTTTAGGTTATCAAAGTTTTCTTCT
Source organism: Rattus norvegicus (assembly GCF_021556685.1). Lineage (NCBI taxonomy): Eukaryota > Metazoa > Chordata > Mammalia > Rodentia > Muridae > Rattus > Rattus norvegicus. Next base: position 8,429,890 of record NC_141551.1, on the reverse strand, counting down.
ATAATTTTGTTGAAGATTTTACTGGTTCTTTAAGTTGAGAGTCTTCGCTCTCTTTTATATCTATTATCCTTAGCTTTGATCTTCTCATGGTGTCCTGGATTTCCTGGATGTTTAGGGCTAGAAGCTTTGCATTTTACATTTTTGCTTACAATCATGTCAATGTTTTCTATGGAATCTTGTGCCCCTGAGATTCTCTCTTCTATGTCTTGTATTCTGCTTACACTTGGATCTATGACTCCTGATCTCTTTTCTAGGTATTCTATCTCCATGGTTATATTTCTTTGTGATTTCTTTATTGTGTCTCTTTCCATTTTTAGATCCTGGATGGTTTTGTTTAATTCCTTCACATGTTTGGTTGTATTTTGTTATAATTCTTTAAGGGACTTTTTATTTTCATTTTAAGGGCTTCTACTTGTTTACCTGTGTTGTCTTGTATTTCTTTAAGGGAGTTATTTATGTCGTTCTTAAAGTCCTCTCATCTTCATGAGGTGTGATTTTTAAATCCAAATCTTGCTTTTCTGGTGTGTTGGGATATCCAATATTCGCTTTCGTGGGAGAACTGCGCTCTGATGATACCAAGTAGTCTTGGTTTCTGATGCTTAGGTTCCTATGCTTGCCTCTCACCCTCAGGTTGTCTTGGGTGTTAGCTGATCTTGCTATCCCTGACAGTGCTTTGACCCTCCTGTAAGCCAGTATGTCAGCACTCCTTAGACTTTTTTTCTCCCAGTGGGTTCTGGGTACAGAGAGCTGTGGTATAGAGTCTGCTCTGGGTGCAGGCAGAAACCAGAAGTACCCTGTCCCATACTGCTCCTGGGTTTGTGTGTCCTGTGGGCTTCAGGCATGTCCCTCAGAGCAGAAGAGTTGGTCTTACCTCTGCTCTCAGGTGTGTCAGTGTTCCTAGTGACTAGCTTTCAGCTTTGGGTGCAGGCAGAGACTGGAAGGATCCTCTCCCTGACTGCTCCTAGGTTCCTGTGTCCAGAGGGCTCTAGGTGAGTTCCACTTGGACCCAGAATGTGAGCAGAAGTAGTGGTCTCCCCTGAGCTCTCGGGATTGTCCACACTTCTGAGAGTCCAGCTCTCTCCCTTACAGTATTTGGGTACAGAGAGCTGTGCTACTGGGTGAGCTCTGGGCACGGATAGAAACCAGAAGTGCCCTGTTCCAGACTGCTCTTGAGTTTGTGTGTCCTGAAGGCTCCAGGCGGGTTGCTCAGAGCAGAAGAGTTGGACTTACCTCTGCTCTCAGGTGTGTCAGCGCTCCTGGAGACTGACTTTCCACAAACATACTTTTTAGGAAGAGAATTCAGACTCTAAATGCCACCTTCTTCAATAAGTTTGTGTTAGAACACAGAAGTTGGAAAGGAGGCCTTAACTTAAATTAGAAAAACTTTGTTTTATCTGGATCCTTGGCTACAGTCTCCTCTGTCTGCACCATCCATGGGTTATAGTTCTGATTCATAGGTGAGCAGATCAGGCTGAGCAGTGGGAGACCTGTTTTGGTTCTCTGTAGCAACTCCAATCTGTGTTCTCTGAAAACCTGTAGTTCAGTTCAAAGATCGGCAGCAACAGCTCAATTCACTAGCAAACACTTCATGGGTGTACCAGCAGTACAGTTCAGTAGTGTGGGGATAGCAAATAGGAATTAGCAGTAATGACACTGGATCCTTTGCTACAGTTTCCTCTCTTCACCATCCAGCCCTCTTAGTTCAGACTCACAGGTGAGCAGGACTGCCTGATGAGTATGACACCTGGGAGGCTCCAGGGCCTTCAGACTATGGTTCCCACTGCTGCACAGCTGACTGTTCATGATACACACTTTTAATTCCAGGAGACAAAACCAAGCAGAGCTCTGAGTTCAAAGCCAGCCTGGGACCAAAACAAGTTCTTGGTGAAGAAAAAACTTAACTCCTAACATGTGATACATGACTTTAATCCTAGCATTCAGAAGACAGAGCCATGGTGATGTCTGAGTTCAAATCAGTTTACCTAGCAAGATCCAGCACTATCTAGCCTAGGCAATTAAGGAGTTGGAAAATAGAAAGTTGGTGATAATGTAATAAAACAAGAGGCCCATGTTTCAGCTCCTGCAAGCAGCAGAACTCTGCAGCTTTGGCCATATGTCTCTGGCTTTAGAGTCAAGAACAGAAGGCACTATGGGGACAATTAGTGTTCATTAGCTGGAGCTATGAAATCAGGAGTGATTAAGACAAGACCAACATCACTGAGCTCAAGGAAGCCATCTTCCAGAGAAAGCCAAGGATTGTACCTTGTGCTGCTGCTGAATTGGGTAATATACTAGTTTTGTAGACTTAAAGGAGTTATGGAGAGCAACTGAGGCTTGGCACTGTTAAAGGCCATTGGTGAAGTGCAGCCTCAGTTGAAGTTGATGGCCCAGAACTAAAGGGGTCGTGTAAAGAAATCGAGGCTTGGTCCCATGAAGAGACCCTAAAAGAGGCTGTTGGTGACGCTTGGTTGCAGCAGAAGACCTGAGCATGTGGAAGACGTCATTACTGTGGGATGATCACTAAGAACAGCAGCAGTGCAGTGGAGTCTACCAGAGCCTAGAATGCGACAAGGAGCAGAAGTCAAGAAGTGACACAAGCCTTTTGGAAGAGCCCAGAAGATCATGTGTGGATCCCACACATTGAAACATGAAACTGTAAAGTTGAAGTTACCTTAGATATGCCAAGTTGATAAAGATGTCAGAGCCAAGGAAAGCTGTTAACAGGGAGTGGAACCAGACCAAAAGAATGAAGTAGCTGCTAAATCGTGCTGCAATAAACAAAGATGAAAGGAGTTGTATATCTAAAGAAAGCTTTGACATCAGGCATTGGGATACAGGGTTTGGAGTTGGCTCAACTGGCTTCCTGTCTTGTTTGGGGGATTACAGTTAAGTGAATGGATGAATCTCAGAACAGACTTTAAGCTTTGGACTTAACATTATTGAGACTGCTATAGACTATGGGAACTTTGAAAGCTGGACTAAATGTATATTTTATTGTGCTATGGCTAGGTATGGCATCCATGGAGTAATGTGTTTGAACAAGCCCATGAAGGCTAGGGAGTGGAATGTGGTAGTTTGAATATTCTTGCCCCAAGGAGTGACACTATTAGGAGGTATGGTCTTCTTGGAGTAAGTGTGAACTTGTTGGAAAAGGTGTGTCACTCTGGGCATGGGCTTTAAGACCTTTCTCCTGGCTGTGTGGAAGTCAGTCTTCAGTTTCCCTTCAGAACAAGATGTTGAACTGTCAGTTCCTCCTGCACTATGGCTGCCTGGATGCTGCCATGCTCCTGCCTTGATGAAAATGGACTGAACCTCGATCCTGTAAGCCAGCCCCAATTAAATTTTGCCTTCATAGCGTTATCTTGGTCATTGTGTTTGTTCACAGAAGTAAAACCCTAACTAAGACTCTCCTCCATATTACTCTTCATCATTGAAGGAAATCAGGACAGGAACTCAAGCACGACAGGAACCTGAAAGCAAAAGCATTAGCAGAGACCAGGGAGGGTTACTGGCTTGTTCCTTACTCAGCCTAGTTTCTTACAGAATCTAGGACCACGAGCCCAGGGGATGTCCCAACAACAATGGGCTATACCCTCCCATATCAATAGCTAATTAAGAAAATTCTTCATCAGTTTTTGTAATCCTAATCTTATAGAGACATTTTTTCAATTGAGGATCCCTCCTCTTTAATAATGTTGCATGAAGTTGACATAAAACTAGCCAGGAAAGCTAATCCATTATCAACTTGACCCATAAATACATAACTATTAAGGTACAATTTTCATTTCTTGTTCATCTCCAAGGTCACACATTAATATAAACATCATAACATAGAACATTTTAAAAGCTGAAAATGTCATGCAACCTTATAAATTCAAACACTTTAAAACCAGTCTCTTTTTAAAAATTCAAAGTCTCTTCTAATTAAAACTGAAATTCTCTCGACTATGGGTTCCTTTAAAATACAAAATAAACTAAATCCTTTCTTATTTCAAGAGGAAAGTATGAGGCCACATTCACAATCTGAACAAAGCATAACAAAACTTCAATATCTCAATAACCAATGTCTGGAATCTATTCACACTTCTCGGCTCCTCTGGACGTTTTGGTCAATTCTCCAGACAGTGCTTATCTTCCAGGTTTCAGCTGGCTCCAGTCTCCTCTTGCCACATTTCTTGGTGTCCATCTCTTAGTACTTGTATTTCTCAAATGCTGGGGTCCCTTGTAGCAACTAAGCTGTACCTTCACCAATAGCCTCTCTAGGACTCTCTTCAGGGACTCTATCACTGCTACACAATGCCAAGCCTCAGCTTTTCTCCCTGATCCCTTCATCTCTTCCAAATCAGTACCACCTGGCTGAATCTTACACTGCCAAGTTTTTGGCTCCCAGCAGGAGGTACAACCTTGGTCTCCTCTGGAACACAGCTTTTGCATGCTGAACCCAAACAACTCCCAGAAGCCTTCACATCAATGATGCTGATCTCTTCTTAATCATCTGATTCTACATCTCCAACTGTTGAGCTTACATTGTCCCAGCAAAGCAAATGTTTTCCTTTAGTGGCTCTTCTTATGAATCATAGCCAATTTTTTAGCTCCATCTGACCAAACATCACAGATTCCTCATACAAAAGGCCTGGTAGTGTCCTTGCTTCCCTTTGAGACTTTACAAGTCAGGCTCTATTTTCTGCACTTCTCTCGACATTATATCACTAACTTTTCAAGGACAACATAGTCAGGTCTGTCACAGCAATACCCTATTCCTGGTAACAATTTCTGTCTTAGTTATGATTGCAGTGATAAAACACCATGACCAAAAAAATTGGGGAGGAAAGGATTTACTTGGCTTATTCTTCCCTATTACTCCTCATCATTGAAGGAATTCAGGACAAGAACTCAAAAAGGGCAGGAAGCTGGAGGCAAGAGTGGACGATGAGGCCATGGAGGGGTTTTGCTTACGAGCTTCCTCTCGATGGCTTGCTCAAACTACTTTTATATAGAACCTAGGACCAGAAGCATCAGGGTGGTTTCAACCACAATGGAACGAACCCTGAACTCCCACCTTAAATATCCCACCTCTACAGTCACTAAAGACATCTGTAAATTGTGAAAACATAAGAGAGAAAAACAAGAAATACATAAAAAGATTTATTCATAAGTAGTTTTAAAAATTTATATACGCAGTTTTTCATGACCATTTACTTGCTAGAAGGTGAGTTCCAGATGCTGCAAATTGAGATTCAATTTCTACTAAATTCATCTTTTCAGCAGTTGGAAAAAGTACAAGCAATGAGTTTCACATGGATCAAAGGCAGAATTTTTGTTCTCAAGGGAGCACTTTTTTTACTTTCTTCCTTACCTTGAGCCATAGACAAGCAGTAAGCTGAAAAGTTCATGCAGCAAGTTGTCAGAACATAAAAGTGTCAGTGAACACAGTACAATAAACACAATCTCCCTAAAGCACGTGCCTAATAAACTCATGGCATGTCATAAAATGCTTGTGCTTCCTACCCACCCACTCATCCAAACCCCACCTTCCCCCCCAGCCCCACTCCAAGAGGGCTTGCTGGGGTTCAGGGGGCACAGCAAGCCTAGCAACCTTGGACTCTGCCCCACTAGGTCAGAGCTTCATCTTTGTACCAGTCCCAACCTCCACCAACACGGGATGCAGTGCAGCACAAACTGCTCCCAACCCCATAGCTCTGCCTGCATCCCAAGAGGCCAGGTCAAATCCAACACATACAGGAAGCCTGTTCAAACCCAAGACACAAAGCTCCACCTGGGTCTCTGGAGGCTTTCTACAAGGCAGGACACTGAGGCAAGCCAACACCAAAGACAGATGGCAAAAAGCGAGCTCAAAAACATAGTTAATAGAAGTCAATACAATATGGCACTATCAAAGCCCATTGCTTCCACTACAGGAAGCTCTGGACATCCTAACAAATCTGCAGAGTGAAACTGTAACCTTAAATGAAATCTCGTGAAGATGATACAGTCATTTAAAGAGGATATGAATAGTTCCCATAAAGAAATACAGGAAAACACAAACAGTTAGAAGCCATTAAAGAGGAAACAAATAAATCCCTTAAAGAAATACAGGAAAATATAATAAAAATAGGCAAAGGAAGTGAAAAAAAATAGTCCAGGATGTTTCTATTAATCAAGTTCTGCAGAGGATACTAAAAGGAAAACTCCAACACAAGGAGGGTAACTACTACACGCAAGAAAACACAAGAAATTAATGAAAGCCAAAAGATGAGAAACACACACACACACACACACACACACACACACACACACACACACACTATCACCACCAGCACAAAAATAACAGGAACTAACAATTATTGGTCATTAATATTTCTTAATACCACTGGATTCAATTCACAAATAAAAAGACACAGGATAATAGATTGCATATATATGCAGGATTCATCATTCTGTGGCATACAATTAACATACATCAGCAACAAAGATATACATTACCTCAAAGTAAAGAGTTCTGGAAAAAGTTTTCCAAGCAAAGGGAACTAGGAAACAAGCTCAAATATCTAATAAAATAGACTTTCAAGCAAAAATAACCAAAAGGAGACTTCATACTCATCAAGTACAAAGGTACCCCATATTCATCAAGGAAATTTTGTTGTGGGGTGGACCTCACCACCCAACTCTCACTGACGAAAGATCATAAAACATGAACTAAACAGAAAAACAATGAAAGTAATAGATGTTATGAACCAAATGGACTTAACAGATACCTACAGAACCTTTCACCCCCAAACAACAGAAACTGAGGAAATCTGAAAAAATCATTAGATTTTACCTCAAAAGCCTGTACTCCACAAATATGAATAATCTGAATGAAATGGCTGACTTTCTAGACATATACCATATAGCAAAGTTAACTCAAAATAAGGTAAATTACCTAAACGGTCCCAGAATCCCTAAGGAAATAGAAGCAGTCACCAAAGTTTCCCAACCCCCCTCCCAACAAGAAGAAGAAAATAAGAGCACAGGTTCAGATGGATTTAGTGCAGAATTCTACAGACCTTACAAGAAAAGCCAATACCAATACTCCTCAAACTATTCCACAAAAGAAAAACAGAAGGAACACTACCTAAGTTATTCTATGAGGCCACAGTTTCCCTCATACCTAAACCACACCAAGACCCAACAAAGAAAGTTCAGTCCAATTGAGCATCAAGGTAAAACGTCAACATAAAATTCTTGCAAACCAAACCCAATAATATATAAAGAATATCACTCAGGACAAAAAAGTATGCATCATACGAATGATGCAAAAATGGTTCAATATATAAAAATCTATCAACATGATAGAAATATAAGTAAATAGAAAGACAAAAGAATCACATAACCATTAGATGCAGAAAAGTCCTTTTACAAAATCTGACACCCCTTCATCTTAAAAGTCTTGGAGAGATCAGGGACACATAGCAAATACCTAAACATAATAAAAACAATATACAGCAAGCCAATAATCAACATCAACTTAAATCGAGAGCCCCTCACCCAATCAGGGACAAGACAAGGCTACCCACTCTCCCCTCATCTATTCAATGTAGGACTTGCCATTTTAGTTAGAACAGTAAAACAAGAAAATGAGATCAAGGAAATACAAATTGGAAAGGCGTCAAGATATCAATATTCACAGATGATGTAATAGTATACATAAGCAATCACCAAAATTCTACCAGAGAACTCTTACACCTGATAAACAACTTCAGCAAAGTGGCTGGATATAAAATTAGCCCAAAAATATCACTAGCTCTCCTTTATAAAAAGGATAAACATGCAGAGAAAGAAATTAGGAATCAGCAACCTTCACAATAGCCATAGGTAAGACCTTGAAACAATTCTCAACCTCATATAGAAAAACATAAAACCCAAGATAGCTAAAAACAATCCTGAAAAATAAAAGAACCTCTGGAGGAATCACTATCGCTGACCTCAAGCTGGACTCTAGAGCAATGGTGATAAAAAAACAAACAAATAAAAAAAAGAAAACAAAACAAAACAAAAAGCACCTGCATGGTATTTGTACAGAAACAGACAGGATGATCAATGGAATGGAATCAAGGACCCAGAAAGACTCAGAAATAAACCCACATATTTATGGACACTTAATTTTTGACAAAGAAAGCCAAAACCATTCAGTGGTGCGGCAGGGGGGGGTGGGGGGGAGCTTTTCAATAAATGGTGCTGGTCAAATTGATATCTGCATGTAGAAAATGCAAATAGACACATAATTATCACTCTACTCAAATCGAAGTAGATCAAGGATCTTCAACATGAAGCCAGATTTACAAAGTCTAATAGAAGAGGAAGTGGGATATAGCTTGAATGCACTGGTACTGAAAAAATTTTCTAAACGGTACACCAGTGGCTCAGACCCTAAGATCAACAACTGACAAACGGGACCTCATGAAACTTAAAAGCTTCTGTAGAGCTAAAAATACTGTCAACAGGACAAACTGGAAACCTACAGATTCACTAACCTTACATCCAACAGAAGACTGAGCAAAATATACAAAGAATTCAAGAGGTACTCTGGAGCACATCCTGTGCTCTAGGCATCCCCACCCTGCCCACACCCAGAGAAAGCTTGACACTCCCCACCCCTCCAGAGTTCTGACACAGCCAGGCTTCTAGATCAAGCTCTCTAGACTCCCTCCAACACACAGAGACAGGCTGATCCAAGGAGCCCCAATATTACCAGGCACATGTGGGTGGGGGAAGGGGCTCCAGTAAGAGACAGCAAGGCCAGTTAACAACAGAGGTAATTAGATGCCGAGAGGCAAGCACAAGAATAAAAACAACAGAAACCAATGTCACATCAGAACTCCGTTCTCCTATGACAGCAAGCCCTGGATACCCTGCCATACCTGAAAACCAATGCCACATCAGAACTCCATTCTCCTATCACAGCAAGCCCTGGATACCCTACCATACCTGAAAAGCGAGATTCTGATCTAAAATTCCTGTTCATAAAGATAATAGAGGACCTTAAGGAGGACATAAATAACTCCCTTAAAAAAAGGGGGGGGGGGGTATTTCAGTCAAAGTCATTGCAGTTGGGTCCTGTTATCCTCTTGCTTCCCTGGACTCTGGGATTTTCTGGTGGCTACCCCCAGTTCCCCATCCCCCACTGCTGCATGTTTCTATTCAATTTCAAGACCGTTTGTACTTCTCACCGGTCCCTTCCAATACCTGATCCCCCCCTCCCTTTTCCCTTCAACTCTTTTCTCACCTCCTGGTTCCTCCTTCCCTCTACATCTTGTGATTATTTTGTTCCCCATTCTATGTAAGATTCAAACATCTACACTTTGGTCTTCCTTCTTCTTAGCTCCATATTGTTTCTGGATCGAATCATGGTTATTCTGAGCTTTTGGCCAACAAAGGAGAGATAGAACCTGTAGAGATCACCTCCAGTAGATAGACACCACCCCCAGTTGAGGGATGGGGCCACCCACACATCTCAAAATTTCCAACCCAGAAATGTTCCTGTCCAAAGGAAAGACAGGGATGAAAAACTGGAACAGAGACTGGAGGAAAGGTCATACAGAGACAGCCCCACCTTGGGATCCATCTCATTTGCAGACACCAACCCCCACATTATTGCTGATGTCAAGAAACATTTGCCCAGGAGCCTGGTATGGATCTTCCCTGAGAGGTTCTGACCAGCACCTGACCAATACAGATGCAGATACTCCCAGACAACCATCAGACTGAACCCAGGGGCCCCAGTGGAAGAATTAGGGGAAACACTGAAGGAGCTAAAGGGGATTGTAACCTCATAGGAAGAACAATACTAACTAAATGGACCCTTTGGTGCTCCCAGGAATTAAACTACCAACCAAAGAGTATGTCTCCAGATATATATATATATATATATATATATATATATATATATATATATATATATATATATATACCAGATGACTGCCGACTGCCTCATCTGGAATCAATGGGAGGGGAGGCCCTTGGGCCTGTGGAGTTTTGAGGCCCCAGTGTATGAGGATGCAAGAGGGGTTAGGTAGTAGTGGGCAGGTTGGTCTGGGAGCACCTTCTTAGGTGCAAAGGGGAGGGAGGATGATGGGGATTTTTGGAGGGGACATTCTGAAGGGGAACAACATTTTATATGTAAATAAATAAAATAACAAAGAATAATAATAAAAAAAACTCAACAAGTTAACCTCCAAGAAACCAAATAACTCAGTTGAAAAATGGGGTGCAGAACTAAACAGAGAATTTTTAACATGGGAACAGAGGAACCTTGAATGGCCAAGAAAGACTTAAAGTAAGGTTCAAATCCTTAGTCATCAGGGAAATGCAAAACAAAACAACTCTGAGCTTCTACCTCACACCAATAAGAATTGCTAAGATAAAAATTCTCAAGTGGGGGTTGGGGATTTAGCTCAGTGGTAGAGCGCTTGCCTAGCAAGCTCAAGGCCCTGGGTTTGGTCCCCAGCTCCGGAAAAAAGAAAGAAAAGAAAAAAAATCTCAAGTGACAGTACATGCTGGTGAAGATGTGGAGAAAGGGAAACACTCCTTCATTGCTGGTGGGATTGCAAACTTGTACAAGCACTCTGGAAATCAATCTGGCATTTTCTTAGAAAATAGGAAACAATTCTATCTGCAGACGCAGCTATATCACTCCTAGACATATATGCATAAGATACTCCACCATACCCCCAAAGACATGTGCTCCACTATGTTCATAGCAGCTTTATTTGTGATAGTCAGAAACTGTAAGCTGAATCCCCATCACTCAGGAAATAAAGGCAGAAAGATCAAAAGTTTAATGTCATTCTTCAATATATAGTGAAATCAAAGTCATCCCAGGCAACCTGAGACTCTATCTCAAAGACAAAATCAATAATAATAACAAATAAATCTCAAACACTTGTGACTTAGAGTATATAACTCATATTTTTATATGCTATTTTTATATGTATTTATGTGCTAGATAAATACATATTGTAGCTTGGCTAATTGAAAAAGCTCGTGTTAACTAGACATACTTTTAAACAAGCAATTACAATTTAGATCCATAGCAACATGTCTTTGTTGTGGGCACCAGGAAATTGTTACAGCAGGCCCAATGTGTGCAGCTTTCCTAAGTTACTCAGAAACTTAACTATCAAAGTACTGCACTGATAATGAAACTCTGGGCTCAAAGGACAGGACATAGATTATTCCATATAATGTATTATGCATCAATAGTTTCAGGCAGGCGAACACCACAAGCCTTTCAGGCCATGACAACAGAGTTAGTGAAAGGAATATTAACTCTTAACTGGTTCAAGAAATGGTAAAATGGAAACAACGAAGAGACTAAAGAATAATATTCTCTTATATCTCTCCCTATCCCTTTCTCTCTCTCTCTCTCTCTCTCTCTCTCTCTCTCTCTCTCTCTCTCTTTCCTTTCTGTCTTTGTCTCTCTCCTTTCTCCTCTCCCCTCTCACTCTCCCTTTCTCCTTCTCCCTTCTCTCCCCCTCTCCCCTCTTTCTCCTCTCTCTTTTCTCTCTCTCTCCTCTACATCTCCCTCTTCCTCTTCCTATCTCTCTCCTCCCCCTTCCCCCCTTCTCCTCTCTCTCCCTCTCTTTTTCCTCTGCTCCTCTCTGCCTCTCTCTTTCCCTTGCTTTCTTCTCCTTTCTCAACCACTGTGTATATGCGTCTCATTTGCCATCAAAGGGCAACTCAACATCAAAATCAAATATATATTAACTATAGCTCATCCCAGATACCTGTCACACTGAGATTATTTCAACTCAGTCGTCATTGCTATTACACCCTGACTTCAACCCTAATTATATGCTTATCCCAGTTTTGACATCAATTCTATCTCAACAGTTTTTACTTAACTTTTCTTATGCATAAAATCTATAGGGGCTCAGCAAGTAGCAATCTGTACCCTTGCAAAAGACTTAAAACTGGTTTCCAGTAGTCACATGGTGGCTTTAAGCCATCTACAGGTCTGGTTCTCCTAACCTTCATAGATACTGAGCACGCATACATGCACATATATATATATATATATATATATATATATATATATATATATATGCATGACACTCATATACATAAAAATATTAAAAATAAATATTCCTTAAACAGACTTCAATATGCTAAGTATATTAGCTCACATGTCTAACTACAGCACTTAGGAAGTGAAGAAAGAAAGAAAAAATTCAAGGTTACCTTCAGCTTTGTAACCAGCTCAAATTCAGCCTGGGATACAGCAGGTTCTGATTCCTCCCCAATAAATAGAAGAGAGAGAGAGAGAGAGAGAGAGAGAGAGAGAGAGAGAGAGAGAGAGAGAGAGAGAGAGAGATTATATTGTTACCAACAACCGAGTTTTTTAAATGAAGATTTGCCAATTTCTTTTTCTAGCACTAATTTCAGAAAAGGTTCATTGGCTGTTTGCCTAGAAGAAGCATCATTATTTCCAGTATTCTAACAATAATACTGTGACCTGATCTTTCAAACCCATTTACATGATTTTTCTCAAATCATATGACCAGTATCCAGAGGGGGTATGTTGAGTTCTTTTGTTACCATTATGAAAGAAATGTAGCAGACATCTTCCTTATTAAGCAGTGTGTCATATGGACTATTGACACACAGCATTCTTACTATCAGAAAGATGGAGAGAAATCAGACGGATAATAATCTAGAATAGACAAACTATGGATTATTCATGAATGTTTTAAAGTAGTCATACCAAAGAGATAAAAAACTAAAAAGTGTTTTTAACTATTGTTCTTCTAGGACAGACATCGCAATTTTCCCTATTGAATTTAGACCTTTGTAAGTGATTTAACAACATGTAGTTTCTTAAATACAAAACGAATCTTGTCTTTGCATATAAAATATAAGTGAAAAAATCCAGCATAATAATGTAATCACAGTGACTCTGTGGATACACCTTAATAATGATCGTTTGGTTTTTCAGGATTTCCCACCAGACATGGATTCTGAAAGCAGCTCCTTGCTCCTTTCCTCTGAATTACACTAGACTCAGAATGAATCTTTTCATCAGGTTTTTTCAACATGGATACAGGCATGCTGCTTTTTTTTTAAAGGCTAAAATGTCATTTATGAGAAAGGAAGCTAAAGGAAAACATCAGTTGATTTTAAAAAAAAAGGTTAGCCTTGGGACAGTTTGGTCAGGACATTAGCTCACTTCCCTACATCCTCTGTCTCCTGACATGGACTCTTGCCCACTCTTTTCTAGCATCTACACAAGGGAAACCAAGAAATTGAACATTGCAATGCAATAGTACACGTCCAAAATTCCCTGGCACAAACATACTATTGCAAATGAATCATATGAAAAAGCCATAAAAATACATATACCTAGCTCCTTTACGTTGCATCCACAAAGTGACATTTGGCATCAATCTGACAAACCAAAATATTAGCCCTACACCTATTTCCTTACAAAGAACACAATTCAATGTTCTATTGTTCTTGTCTCAACAAACATTTGAAAACTAGACCTGAAGTCATGCATTTCACCTAAATTATGTTTGAAATGGGTTTCTTTATTCAATTCACAACAAATGCTTTCCAGATGAGAGTCAAACTCCACAATAGAGGCTAGAATTTAGAACTGTTTAGTTAGATTATAGAATGTGTAGCCTACAACAGAATGAAGGCTGGAATCTGCAAAACATATAACAGCCCTTAGCCTCTCTTCCTCTAAGAATTCTCATTATGAAGGCTGTGGAATTTCTCTCAATTCCTAAAATTTCCAACTATCGCCATTCTTTTACAAACGAAATAAGAAACACAGCATCCTTTGTATGACAGAGCATAAAATTCAGAATGAAATTCTGAGGCTCAATCTACTAACTGAATGGTCAGAGGGCAATCAAGAAAAGCCATGAACACTTCCTAAACTCACCCGTGGCTTTCTGTCTCCTAGATTTCCTTTCTCCTGTATTGTCAGATGCATAGTATCCTCTGATTAGGGGAAGAGTAATAGGCACAGCTACAGAAGCTTGATGCTGTCACAGAATCCTTTATAAAATCAAGAAGCAGTGCAAAGCCAAAAAAGCAATCCCTATGACACATATGACCCAGTCTTAGCTCAGTGCTGCAGTTTCCTGACAAAGGGACAAGGAAGAGAAAGGAATGGAATTTCTGTAATTTCATCGTCTACCAGTAAATTAAAATTGCCTGAGCCTTAGTTTCCATCCTTGTAATCATGCTTAATCTCAAGCACATTGAAAGAGTGATCTCAATGTGCATTAAACTCAATGCTTTGGCACAGCACAGGTGATCACTATAGGGCCTATTACTGTGGAGATTGTAAAGGATAAATATATTGTACAAGCCTGTGTTCCAGACTCATCAACAATGTCATACATTCAAGAACATAACAATTATTATAGATAGATAGATAGATAGATAGATAGATAGATAGATAGATAGATATAGAAAGATAGAGGATAGTAGATAAAACATAAATAAATTAAATTCTTATACCAACTGCTACAACATGGCTCTGAGGAATGCTTGCCTCATAATGGTTTTGCATAGAAGTTGGCAGTCACAATTACAAAGTAAATGAGAACTCACCAGTCACTGTTACATAACCAGCAAGTATCTACATATACTTTCCCTTGCCTGTTTCTAAGACAATTTCTCGGCATATAAAAGATTCTTTTCACAAATCTTATCACAATATATATTTTAGGTGTTTAAATAAATACAAATATTCAAACAAAATATGATTTAGTGAAGGTACTCTAAACATGCTAGAACATAAATCATGTGTCGAAAATTATTGCTTCCCCCACTACCCTTGCATGTCTCCTTTCCATTTCAGCTGGGAGCTCACCTACTTTCTTAAACTTAGGAGGGCAACTCCTTTCTGTTTAAAAACTCTCCAGAATGGAGTTTCATATTTTTGCAGTGCTTATTAATGCAATAATGTGTTTTGCATTGAGACACAAAGCTGTGAGCAAGGATGGCACCTTTGTCTGCGACATCTTTGGCTCACTCAGGCAGTTCCTCTGTGCTGTCATTGGCTGCCTACTCTTGCCCTTCCAGTCATTTATGCTCATTTACTCCTCACTGAGTCTACAGGAAATCTTCTGAACTGGCTCTTCATCCTCCAGTCCTGAACCTTTGTAAAGTTCTTCCAGACTGTCACTAGAAAGTTCTTTCTTCTTTTTTTCCATTAATTAATTTATTTGCTTACTTTACAGTCTGATCAATGCCCCCACAATCCTCCCCATCCCTACCCCCACCCTCCACGTAGTCCCTCCACAATCCTCCCTCAAAATTCTAATTTGAGAGGGTGGAGCCCCCCACCCCCACCCAAGCCAAAATCCCTTCATTCTGAGATCATATGAAATCCCTGCAGGACTAGGCATACCCTGCCCCAGTTAGGCCAGACAAGGAAACACAGTTGGACCTGGATCAACAGCCAAGCAACAGTTTAGAGATAGCTCCTGTTCGGTTCTGGGGGACCTACATAAAGACATATGTGCAGGGGGAACAAGTTCCAGCTTTGATTGGTAGTTCAGTCTCTGAGAGGCCCTGAAGATCTAAGATAGTTGACTATGTTGGTCTTCCTATTCCTATTCCTATTGGGAGATCCTATTCCCTGTGAGGCCATCAATCCTTCCCCTGCCTCTTCTATAAGATTCCCTGAACTACTTCCAATGTTTGCCTATGGGCCTTCGAATTTGTCTCAGTCAGTTGCTGCATGGAGCCTCTCAGTGGACAGTTATACTAGGCTCCTGTCTACACACATAACAGAAACTCATTAATAGTGTCAGGGTTTGCTGCTTGCCTTTGGGGTGGGTTTTAAGTTGGGCCAGTTATTGGTTGAACATTCCCTCATTCTCTGCTCCAGCTTTATTCCTGCCTTTTTTGTAGACAGGAGAAATTGTGCGACAAAAATTTTGTGGGTGTGTTGTTGTCCTTACATCTGCACTGGGAGGGGTGGTTGCTTGGCTACAGGAGGTGGTCACATTAGCTTCCATATCCACACTGCTAGGAGTTTCAGCTTAAGTCAACACCACAGACTCCCAGGAGCCTCCCCTATTCTAGGTCTTTGGAATATCCTAGAGATGGCCCTCACCCGCCCAGGTCCCAACAGTTTTTATTTTATTCCCCCTTCTAAGTGAGAATCAAACATCTTTACTTGGGCTTTCTGAATTATCTGGCTTCTTTTGAGTCTGAACTGTAGCACGGATAGTCTGTACTTTATGACTAATATTTACTTATAAGTCAGTACATACCATGCATGTACTTTTGGGTCTGGGTTACCTTACTCAGGATGGTATTCTCTAGTTCCATCCATTTGCCTGCAAAATTCATGATGTCCTTGTTTTTAATAGCTGAATAGTATTCCATTTTGGAAGTGAATCATATTTTCTATATCCATTCTTTGTAGCATCTTTTGAGTATATGCCCAGAAGCAGTATAGATGGGTTTTCAAGTAGAACTGTTCCCTGATTTTTAAGAAACTGCCAGATTGACTTCCAGAGGAGTTGTACAAGTTTGCAATCCCACCAGCAACGGAGGAATATTCCCCTTGTTGCATATTCTTGACAGCCTATGCTGTTATTGAGTTTTGAATTTTAGCCTCCTGATAGGTAGAAGATGAAATGTCAGGGTCATTTTGGCTTGCATTTCCTCGATGCCTAAGGCCTTTGAACATTTCTTTAAGTGCTTCTTGACCATTCAAGATTCCACTGTGAATCCTCATAGTTTAGTTCTGTACCCCATTTTTCATCTGGATTACTTCATTTCTTGGAGTTTAACTTCTTCAGTCTTTATATATTTTTGATAATAGCCCTCTATTAGATGTAGGGTTAGTGAAGATCATCTCCAATCTATAGTCTGCCTTTTGTCCTGCTGAGTGTCCTATGCCTTACAGAAGCATTTCAGATTCATTAAATCCCATTATCAAGTGTTAAGTTTGGGTCTGAATCATTGGTGCTCTATTCAGGAAATTGTCCCTAGTACCAATGTTTTCATGGCTATTTCTCCCTTTCTCTTCTATTAGGTTTAATGTATCTAGTTTTATGTTGAGGTTCTTGATTCATGTGGACTTGTGGTTTTTTTCAGGGTGATACATATAGACTTATCTGCATTCTTCTACATGCAGATATACAGTTACAACCACATAATTTGTTGAAGATCCTTTCATTTTTCCATTGTCAGTTTTGGATTCTTTCTCAAAAATTATGTGTCCGCGGGAGTATGAGGTTATTTCTGTGTCTTCAGTTCAATTCCTTTGATCAATCTGTCCATTTCTGAGGAGTGCAAACACATCTGAGAGCATAGGTAAGACTAGCACTTCTGCTCTGAGGGATCCACACAGAGTCCTCAGGACACAGGAGTGAAGGAGCAGTCTGGGATACACACTGTATATGGAAAGAGGACCCAGCATTTTGCTGCACAGAGGAAACATACCTCAATGACAAAGACAGACATTATCTCAGAGTAAAAGGCTGGAAACAATTTTTCAAGCAAATGGTCCCAAGAAACAAGCTGGAGTAGACCTTCTAATTTCTCATAAAATTGACTTTCAATCAAAAGTTATAAAAAAGATAATAAAGGATACCTCATATTCATCAATGGAAAAATCAACCAAGACAAACCCTCAATTCTTTATATATGCTCCAAAATGCAAGGGCAACTGAATTCATTAAAGAAACCTTACTAAAGCTCAAAACACACATTACACCTCACACAATTATAGTGGGAGACTTCAACATCAAACTCTCAGCAATGGACAAATCACAGAAACAGAAACTAAACAGAGACATAGAGAAACTAACAGAAGTTATAAACCAAATGAATGTAATAGATATCTATAAAAGATTTTATCTTAAAACAAAAGAATATACCTTCTTCTCAGCACCGCATAATTCCTTCTCCAGAATTGACCATATAATCAGTAACAAAACAGGCCGCAACAGGTACAAGAAGATTGAAATGATCCCATGCATCCTATCAGATCACCATGGACTAAGACTGGTTTTCAGTAACAACAAAAATGACAGAAAACCCACACACATATGGAAGCTGAACAACACTCTACTCAATGATGACTTGGTCAAGGAAGGAATAAAGAAGGAAATTAAAGACTTCTTAGAATTTAATGAAAATGAAGGCACAACATACCCAAATTTATGGGACACAATGAAAACAGTGCTAAAAGGAAAACTCATAGTTCTAAGTGCCTCCAAAAAAGAAACTGGAGAGAGCATACACTAGCAGCTTGACAGCATACCTGAAAGCTCTAGAATAAAAGGAAGCAAATGCACTCAAGAGGAGTAGACAGCAGGAAATAATCAAACTCAGGGCTGAAATCAACCAAGTAAAACAAAAAGAATTATATAAAGAATCAACAAAACCAGGAGCTGGTTCTTTGAGAAAATCAACAAGATAGATAAATGCCAGGCCAGACTAACCAGAGTGCACAAAGACAGTAGCCAAATTAATAAAATCAGAAATGAAAAGGAAGACATAATAACAGAAACTGAGGAAATTAAAAAAATCATCAGATCCTACTTAAAAAAACTTATACTCAAAATCACTGGAAAATCTGGATAAAATGCACAACTTCCTAGACAAATACCAGGTACCCAAGTTACATCAGGAACAGATAAACCATCTAGAGAGTCCCATCACTCTCAAAGAAATAAAAGCAGTCATTAAAATTCTCCCAAACAAAAAAGCCCAGGACCAGATGGGTTTAGTGCAGAAATCTATCAGAACATCAAAGAAGATCTAATACCAATACTGTCCAAACTATTTCACAAAAAATATAAAGAAAAGGAACTCTACCCAATTCCCTCTCTGATGCCATAATTAAGCTTATATCTAAATCACACAAAGACCCAACAAAAAAGGAGAATTTCAGACCAGTTTCCCTTATGAATATTGATTCAAATATACTCAATAAAATTTTCGCAAGCCAAGAACACATCAAAAAGATCATCTATCATGAACAAGTAGACTTCACGACAGGGATGCAGTGATGCCTCAATATATGGAAATCCATCAACAAAATTCTCTATATAAACAAACACAAAGAAAAAAACCACATGACCATCTCATTACATGCTAAGAAATCATTTGACAAAATTCTATAGCCCCTTCATAATAAAAGTCTTGGAAAGACCAGGAATTTAAGGCCCATACCTACACATAGTAAAAGTAATATATAGCAAACCAGTAGCCAATGTCAAACTAAATGGAGAGAAACTTGCCCACTCTCTCCCTACCTATTCAATATTACTTGAAGTCCTAGCCAGATCAATCAGACAGCAAAAGGAGGTCAAAGGGATATAAATTGGAAATAAAGAAGTCAAAATATGATTATTTGCAGATAATATGATAGTATACTTAAGTAGCCCCCAAAATTCCACGAGAAAACTAGTAAAGCTGATAACAACTTCAGCAAAATGGCTGGATATAAAATTAATTCAAACAAATCAGTAGCCTTTCTCCACTCAAAGGATAAACAGGATGAGAATTATGGAAACAACATCCTTCACAGTAGTCATAAATAACACAAAGTACCTCGGTGTGACTCTAACCAAGCAAGTGAAAGTTCTGTATGACAAGAAATTCAAGTCTCTGAAGAAAGAAATCAAAGATCACAGAAGATGGGAAATTTCCCATGCTCATGGATTGGCATGATTAATATTGTAAAAAGAGCCATATTGCCAAAGCAATCTACAGATTCAATGCAAACCCCATGAAAATTCTAACTCAATTCTTTTTTTTTATTAACTTGAGTATTTCTTATTTACATTTTGAATGTTATTCCCTTTCCCGGTTTCCAGGCAAATATCCCCCTAATCCCTCCCCTTCCCCACCCTCCCCCCATTGCCACCCTCCCCCCAACAATCACGTTCACTGGGGGTTCAGTCTTAGCAGGACCAAGGGCTTCCCCTTCCACTGGTGATCTTACTAGGATATTCATTGCTACCTATGAGGTCAGAGCCCAGGGTCAGTCCATGTATAGTCTTTAGGTAGTGGCTTAGTCCCTGGAAGCTCTGATTGCTTGGCATTGTTGTTCATAAGGGGTCTCAAGCCCCTTCAAGCTCTTCCAGTTCTTTCTCTGATTCCTTCAACGGGGGTCCTATTCTCAGTTCAGTGGTTTGCTGCTGGCATTTGCCTCTGTATTTGCTGTATTCTGGCTGTGTCTCTCAGGAGAGATCTACATCTGGCTCCTGTCGGCCTGCACTTCTTTGCTTCATCCATCTTGTCTAATTGGGTGGCTGTATATGTATGGGCCACATGTGGGGCAGGCTCTGAATGGGTGTTCTTTCTTCCAACTCAATTCTTAATAGAGATAAAAAGAGCAATTAGGAAATTCATTTGGAATAACAAAAAAACTATTTTCAACAATAAAATAATTTCTGGAGGAATCACCATCCCTGACATCAATCCACATTACAGAAAAATAGTACTTTAAAAAAAAGAACAAAACAAAACAAAACAAAAACTGGATGGTATTGGTACACAGACAAGCAAGTACATTAGTGGAAAAAAAAAACTGAAGAACCAGAAATGAACCCACACACCTATGGTCACGGGATCTTTGACAAAGGAGCTCAAACCATCCAGTGGATAAGAGACAGCATTTTCAACAAATGGCACTGCTTCAACTGGAAGTCAGCATGTAGAAGAATGCAAATTGACCCATTGTTATCACCCTGTACAAAGCTAAAGTCCAAATGAAACAAGGACCTCCACTTCAAACCAGATACACTCAAACTAATAGAAGAAAACATGGGGAAGAGCCTTGAACACATAGACACTGAGGTAAATTTCCTGAACAAAACACCAATGGCTTATGCTTTCAGATCAAAGATCAATAATTTGGACTTCATAAAATTGCAAAGCTTCTTTAAGGCAAAGGACATGGTCATTAGGACATAACAGCAACCAACAGATTGGGAAAGTATCTTTATCAATCCTACATCTGATAGAGGGCGAATATCCAATATATACAAAGACCTGAAGAAGTTAGACTCCAGGAAATCAAATAACCCTATTAAAAAAAGGGGGTACAGAGCTAAACAAAAATTCTCAGCTGAGGAATATTGAATGGCTGAGAAATGTCTAAAGAAATGTTCAACATTCTTAGTCATCAGGGATATGCAAATCAAAACAACCCTAAGATTCTACCTCACACCAGTCAGAATGGCTAAGTTCAAAAACTCAGGAGACAACATTGTTGGCAGCTAGGATGTGGAGAAAGAGGAAAACTCCTCCATTGTTGGTGGGATTGAAAACTGGTACAACCACTCTGGAAATCAACCTGGAGGTTCCTCAGAAATTTGGACATAGTACCTGAGGACCTATCTATACCACTACTGGGCATATACCCAAAAGATTCTCTAACATATAACAAGAACACATGTTCTACTATACTCATAGCAACCTTATTTATAATAATCAGAATCTGGAAAGAACCCAGATATCCTTCAACAGAGAAATGGATACAGAAATTGTGGTACATTTACACAATAGAGTACTACTTGGCTAGTAAAAACAATGACATCACGAAATTCTTAGAAAAATGGATAGAATTAGAAAATACCATCCTGAGTGTGGTTAATCAATCACAAAAAAAAAAACCACACATGATACACACTCACTGATTAGCGGATATTAGCTCAGAAGCTTAGATTACCCAATGATACAATCCATAGTCCACATGAAACTCAAGAAAAAGAATGACCAAAGTGCAGATGCTTCACTCCTTCTTAGAAGGGGGAACAAAAATATTCATAGGAGAGTATATGGAGACAAAGTTTGGAGCATAGCCTAAAGGAATGGCCATCCAGAAACTGCTCTACCTAGGGATCCAACCCATATACACACAGCCACCAAACCCAGACAATAATGCTAATGCCAAGAAGTGCATGCTGACAGGAGCCTGATATAGCTGTCTCCTGAGAGGTTCTGCCAGAGCCTGACAAACACACAGGTGAATTCTCACAGCCAACCATTAAACTGAGAATAAGTCGCCAGTGGAGGAGGTATAGAAAGATTTGAAGGAGCTAACGGGGTTTGCAACCCCATAAGAACAACAATACCAACCAAACTGAGCCTCTAGGGACTAAACCACCATTCAAAGAATACACATGGACAGACCCATGGTTCCAACGGCATATGTAGCAGAGGATGGCCTTGTTGTGCATCAATGGGAGGAGAAGCCCTTGATCCTGCCAAGGCTCAGTGCCCCAATCTAGGGGAATGTCAGGGCAGGGAGGTGGTAAAGGGCGGGTGTTTGGGGGAACACCCTCCTAGAAGCAGGGGGAGAGGGGATAGGATATGGGGTTTATGGACAGAAAGCTGGGTAAGGGGATAACATTTGAAATGTAAATAAAAGATATCCAATAAAAAAATCTGTTTCTATACCAATACCTTGTAGTTTGTATTACTATTGATGTATAGTACAGCCTGAGATCTGGCATGGTAATTTCTCCAGAAGTTCTTTTTTTGTTTATAATTGTTTTAGCTATCCTGGGGCTTTTTGGGGTTTTTTTCCATATGAAGTTGAGAATTTTTCTCTCAATGCCTATAAAGTACTGCGTTGGAAGTTTAGTAGGAGTTGCGCTGTATCTGTAGGTTGCTTTGAGTGAGATGGCCATTTTCACTATGTTAATCCTCCAGAATCGTGACCATGTGAAATCTTTCCATCTTTCGATATCTTCTTCAACTTCTTCTTTTTTTTTTTTTTTGGTTCTTTTTTTTTTTCCGGAGCTGGGGGCCGAAACCAGGGCCTTGCGCTTCCTAGGTAAGCGCTCTAACCACTGAGCTAAATCCCCAGCCCATTCTTCAACTTCTTTAGAGACGACTTTTTTTTATAAGAGGGGTCTTTCACTTGCTTGGTTAGAATTACAAAAAGATATTTCATATTATTTGTGGATTTTATGTAGGATGTTGTTTCCCTGATTTCTTTCTCAGTCATTTATCTTTGGTATAAAAGATGACTACTGACTTTCTTTTCTTTTCTTTTCTTTTTTTTGAGTTTTGTATCCAGTCACTCTGTGGAAGGTGTGTCTTAGCTGTAGAAATTCTCTGGTAGTGTTTCTGGGGTCATTTACTGTACTATCTGCAGATAATGATACTTTGCTTGACTTCTTTCTTTCTAATTAGTATCAATTTGATCTATTTTTGTTGTCATATTGCTTTGGCTAGAACATCAAGTATTATTTTTAAGAGAGAGCAAGAGAGTCAGCTTTGTCTTGTCCCTAATATTAGTGGAGTTACGTTAAGTTTCTCTCCATTGAATTTGATATTGGCTATTAACTTTTATATTGCCTTTATTGTGTTTGGGTATATGCTTTGTATCCCTGATCTCTCCAAGACTGTTAATATGCAGGCTTGTTGGATTTTGTCATGGCCTTTTTCCAACATCTAATGAAATGATCACATTTTTTTTCTTTCAATTTGTTTACATAGTGGATTATATTGATGGATTTTCATATACTGAACCACGTTTGCGTCCCTGGGTTAAAGCCTACTTGATCATGTTGAAAGATTTCTTTGATGTGCTCTTTGATTCTTTTTGTGACTATTTTATTATTTTTGTCTTAACGTCCTTAAGAGAAATTGGTCTGAAATTCTCTTTTGCTGTTGAGTTTTTGTATAGTTTGGGTCTCATAGTGACTGTGGCCTAATACAATGAGTTTGGGGAAGGAGTATTGGTATTAGCTCTTCTTTGAAAATCTGGTAGAGTGCTATACGAAAACCATCTACCCCTGGGCTTTTTAATGGAGGGGGAGCATCAAAAGACTTTTAATGGTTACTTCTATTTCCTTAGAATTATAGGACTATTTAAATAGTTTACTATATTGCCATATCATCTGAAAATAGTGATACTTTGTTTGACTTCTTTCTTTCCAATTTGATCCACTTGGGTTAGTGATATCTATCTAGATAATCACTGGTTTTGTTTGGATTTTTCCATTTTGCAGAGTACGGGCTTTTGGAGTAAGACTGAATACTTATTTTAATGTCCTCAGTTTCTGTTATTATGCCTCCCTTTTCATTTCTGATTTTCTTAATTTGGAGGCTGTCTCTTTGCTTTTTCATTACTTTAGCTAAGGTTTGTCTATTTTGTTGATTTTTCTCAAAGAACCTGCTCTTGGTTTTCTTGATTCTTTGAATTGTTCTCCATGTTTCTTATTGATTGATTTAAGTCCTGAATTTGACTGTTTCCTGCTGTCTACTACTCTTTGGTGTGTTTTCTTCTCTTTCTTTTTAGAGCTTTCAGGTGTACTTTTAAATAATTAGTATGAGAACTCTCTAAATTCTTTATGAGGGCACTTAGTTCTATAAATTTTCCTTTTAATACTGCTTTTTGTGTGTGTGTCCCATAAGTTTAGGTATGCTGTGCCTTCATTTTCATTGCATTCTAGAAAGTCTTTGATTTCTTTCTTTCTCCTTTGACCCCAGTGGCCATTGAGTACAGAGGTGTTCAATTTCCATAAGTACCTGTGCTGTCTATTGTTTCTGTTGTCATTGTCGTCGAAGGCCAGCCTTAATCTGTGGTGGTCTAAAATAATGCAAGGAATTATTTCAATTTTTTTTGTACCTGTAGAGGCTTGTTATGTGCCTGATTATATGGTCAGTTTTGAAGAAGGTTCTATGAGGTGTTGAGAAGAAGGTATATTCTTTTGTTTTGGGTTGAAATTTTCTGTACATTCTGTTCATGACATCTGTTAGTTTCACTGTTTCTCTGTTTCGTTTCTGTTTCGATGACTTGTGCATTGGTGCAACTGGGGTTTTGAAGTCTCCCAGTATCATTGTATGATGTTCAATGTGTGATTTCAGCTTTTGTAATGTTTATTTTAAGAATGTGGGTGCCCTTGCATTTGGGGCATAGATGCTATGTTATGTTTCTTGTAGGCATCAGAATGATGGATTTTGTTTACTCCTCTACTGTTAGCCTATATCTTTTTATTCGTTAATTCACTCCATTGACGTTGAAAGATATTAATAGCCAGTGATTATTTGTCCCTTTTATTTTATGCTGGTGGTATTAGTTTTGTGTATGTATGTATGTGAGAGAAATTTTCTTCTTTTTGTTTTGCTGTGAAGTTACTAATTTCTTGTGTTTTCTTGGGTGTAGTTACCTTCTACTGTCCTCTGGTTGGATTAGTGAAAACATATTGTTTAAATTTGCTTTTGTCATAGACTATCTTGGCTTCTTCAACTATGGAGATTGAGAGTTTAGCTGGATATAGAAGTATGGGCTGACATCTGCCAGACTGTTCTGGCTTTTAGAATCGCAGTGGAGAAATTAGGTATAATTCTGATAGGTCTGCCTTCATATGTTACTTGGCCCTTTTCCCTTGCAACTTTTAATATTCTTTCTGTGTTCTGTATATTTAGTGTTTTGATTATTATGTGGCAGGAGGACTTTTCTTTCTGGTCTAAAAAATTTGGTATTCTGTAAGCTTCTTATACATTTATAGCCATCTCTTTCTTTAGGTTATGGAAATTTTCTTCTATGATTTTGTTGAAGATATTTTCCAGGCTTTTAATCTAGGAATCTTCTCCATCCTGTACTTATATTATTCTTAGTTTTGGTATTTTCATATTTTGCCAAATTTCCTGGATGTTTGTATTAGATATGTTTTAAATTTGGCATTTTCTTTGATGAATGTATCAATTTTATTTCCATCTCTTCTTCACCTGAGATTCTCTCTTCTATGTCATGTCTTCTGTTGTTCATCCTGTATTTCCTGTTCCCTTTCCTAGGTTTTCCATCATCAGGGTTTTTTTGTTTTGTATTTTTCTTTATTGCTTCTACTTTCATTTTCAGGTTGTGAATCATTTTATTTATTTCTTTCACCTGTTTGATTGTGTTTTCCTGTATATCTTTATATTTATTTGTTTTCTGTTTAAAAACTCTGATTGTATTCTTCTGTATTTCTTTAAAGGATTAACTTCCTCTTTAAAGGACTATATAATCTTTGTAAGATGAGATTTAAAGTCTTTGTCACACTCTTCAAGTGTGTTGGGATATCCAGTATTTGGTATCTCTGGTGTTGGCTGGCCAGCCTGGTAGTCAATGGTGATAGCAGACATTGTAGACTGTAAGTAGAGCTGGACTCCTGGTGGCAGTAGTCCTCTGGTTGCCTTGTATGGCAGCCAGCCTCCAGGAAAGCATACAGATCTGGTTGTCTTGGTTGCCCAGGGAAATATCAGGCCTCCAGGGAGGAAGACTGAGTTGATTTCTCTGGGTGACACCAAGACTCCAAGGAGTTGGGCTAAGCTGTGGCCCAAGGACTGTAGTGCAGATACAACATTGCAGGTAGAGGTTTGGACTGGAAGACAGAGCACAGAAGGGCTGAGGCAGACCTCAAGACTTCTGGGTTTCCTGGGAGCCCAGCAGTGGTGGAATGTGGATCAGATCATATCTTACCCTGTTGTCCCAGGTGGCAATAGTCCACCAAGGAGAAAGGCTGAATTGTGACCTGGGGAGAAGAATGTTCTTTCAAAGAATCAACCTCATCCTAACACTAACTTGGTGAATCCTCATTTTTCTAGTTGACTTGATGAAACCATGGATCTCAGGCAGAACTGTGTGGTTTGATGTCTATATGCAGGTGAGAGCAGGAACAAAATAAGGCAAGACCTGTGATTGAGCAGTGAAATAAAAGGCAGGGGCAGAGTTTTGAAAGGCAGGAGAGATAGGAAGAGAAGAAGAGAAGATGGAGGAGGAGAAGGATGAACCACTCCATGTGGCTTTAAATAGTCACAGGTAGCTATGAATATCTTACAAAGGATGGATGATTACAGCACAATTTGTCTTATTTAGGTGGGCAATTTATATCAATATCATTTGGCTCTGAATTTATTGTGTGGATGTTTTATGAATTGAGAATTTACTGTTATAAACTGATTAATAAATTATAAGCTTCTAGAGTTTTGGATTTTGTCAGGTTACTGAGAATTTTGACTATAACCACAAGGGGCAGATGGCTACATGGGGCCGGTGTGGCAGCGACCTGCCAAGGGAAGTTAGGTAGTGATGTCTCGAGAGCTCTAGGTCATAGAGTCTACCAAGGCAGAATACCCCGCTAGTGCCATGTGACCCAACAATACTGGCGCTAGCATGAGATGGAGTTCCATTATTTATTATTTATTACTACAGAACTGCATATCTAATCAATGCAAAGACTGGTTAGTACAGGTTTGAGACACAGGTTTGAGATTCTCACTTTTTTGTCCTACACCTGTACTTATTAATTTGTGACTGCCACAATCCTTTTTATGTTGGTGTAACAAAAGACCAGAGAGATTTCATTCTGGGTAAGTAATGAGGTTTATTTACCTCCTCCTAGTTCAGGAGATTCAAGTGCAGCACATCAGTATATGGTTTGTTCTTCAAGAGTCTCTTATAAGATGGTATCGTGTGTGTGTGTGTGTGTGTGTGTGTGTGTGTGTGTGTGTGTAAGACAGAGGAGCCACATAGGAAATAGGAAGAAATATAATAGAGATGGGTAAAAATACTTTTGATAATAACACATTCATTTGGGAGTGCATCCACTCTTTCCAGACCCACCTAATCCTACAATATAGCATCAGACTAGAGATAGCAATACATGCCCATACTCTACCTCTCAGTTGGTACTATGCCCCCACTTGTGGCCTTATCCCCATCGTCTACCTCTTCTCCATCTAATTCTATACACTAGCTGTTGCCTGTCCTCCTTTTTGTTATTTAGAAAATAATCTACTACCACCACTTTGCTCTACCAAATATAAGTCCTCACTGCAATCCTTTTACCTGCCAACAAGTGTAGCTACCACTCCATGTCAATGAAGTTTCTCTACACAAAATGGAGACCACAGCTGGAAAATAATTCAGAGGTCAAGAGATCATGGAAAGCCCAGCCCCTATGGAAACACCTACATCACAGCTCCTGCATCTGTGACTCAAGAAACATTGAGGAAGAGGAGGGTGGAAAGATTCTAAGAACCAGAATTCCAGGAAGCAGTCTTTGCCTGTCCTCTTTGACGAGAACATACTATTATCTTTCTGTGGAAAATGGCCCACATCTATTCCTTCTATGCTTAATAACAGTATTATTTGACACATGTTACCAAGTCTCCACATTTGGAACATGAAATGATAATATTTATCATCAAAGGTATTTTAATTTTGTTTCTCTGGGGAACAAAATTTTCTGTCATTAAACCCATAAATGTCCTCCTTTTACCATCTTTTCAGGTCAAATATAAGTTTTGGGACATTGACTTAGTACCAAATGCAGTTCAGTCCATTGCAAATGTTACTGCATTCTCTCATCTGTTCGTAATGCTGATTTTGCCTAGCTCTGGACCATCCATTCACCAGGCAACAGTGAGAACTCTCCACCCTTGCCTCTTGTGACCAGTGAAACATCTGGTTCTAATACTTCTACATCAGTGAAACAACTAAGACTGTGACAAGCTTTCTCCTTAGAATGTTCAGTGATGATTTCTATTCTAGGATCTAAGCATCTAATTAGCATAATCCTGACTATATATGCAACCCTTGACCTGTATGGGGGTTCTGTTTTCCCCTTTGTTTCTCTCTTTCCCCCAGCTTAGACTGATTTCTTAAAGATTGAGGTTAGTTCTAAGCCACTCAGCAGATGTGACTCCATGAATCCTCTTCCTTAACTTATCTTGCCTTATGTAACAGAGTTTGAGATTTTTGGTTTTAGTTTCGGTTTGCTTTATAACTCTTTATTCTTTTTTAAAGTATTCAGATCATACCTCAGACTCATCCTTTGTCTTTCTATAGCTTTGGCTGTAACACAAACCTTTCAATAGAGCAGTGAACCAGCAGCCTTGGTGCTCTAGCTGGGAATAGTCAAATGATAACAGACAATATCGGAAGAAAAGATACTGCTTACATTTCAAAATATTATCGCAGTGGAATAGTAAAAGTGGCTAACATTTACAGGGTGAGTTCGACACATACGTCCTCAGGAAATTTACAGTCAGGATTCCAGCAGGCAGCAGATGGTACACTCTGATTAGGATTCTTTGAATGGGCTTTAATAAAGAGAGTATTTGCAAATGTGCGGGCAGTTAGGCATAAACTACAAGAAATAATGGAGCACCCTAGGGTGCAGAGCATTACCCTGGAACTAAAGAGACAGGAAGCAGAACAAGAAGAGTTGGGTTCCAGGGGCTTGTGAATAAGAACTGGCTAAACATGATAATAAAGGGAGTCAAGTCCTAAGAACAAAATTAAGCAGTGGTAGCAAGGCGAGATGCTGCATTCACAGAATCCTAGAGAGCTGAAAATATGCAACAGGAGGATCACCATTAATTCAAGACCAGCTTGGGTTACCAGCCAGAAAGAAATGCAGACAACACACAAAAAGCCACAACTAATCAGAGTCATCACCACATGCCTCAGGTTCTAGTGCTTCCCTTGATGCCCGCCCCTTCCTAGTACTCCCCCTGGCACCACCCCTCATGTTTCTGCTCACTTTCAAGAAGCACACTGAAGGATGCTGCTGTCCCCAGGTCATCAGTCCTCGTTGCTATGTGATACTACCGATATTTTGAAACCCAGTAGAAAAAAAAGGATCATAAGTTCTTTCTAAAATGTAATCATCCTTAATCATTGAAAGCATATAATTTAAGTAAAAACTAATATAGCATATGATGTGCATTTTAAGACAAACCCCTCCAAATATAGTATTTTTCCCACATGCTTCCAAAAATAATTTTTAAAGCATACATGGCTTCTCACAAACTTTTAGGTTGTCGGCTTAATTTTTTTCAACGTTTCTTTAGTTGCAAAGGATATATTTAGGCATGTTGCAAAAGTTGAATACTTTTATAACATATTACCAGTTAACTTAAATATATGCAAGGAGAAATTACCAATATAATATGGTAGCTTCTATGATCCTTTTAAAAACACACAATATGATATTTATATGATGCCTTTTTCTCCTTCAGTACATATTTCTGTCCTATTTCCCTGCAGATTTATTCTAATATATTTTCATGTTAGAAAGCTTTTATTGGCAATTATTGCATATATGCCTGTTCTCCAGAATTAAACAGCTCTAAATATTTTAGATCAATTAATATTTTAGGTTATTACACAATCAGCCAAACCATCACAAATACATTTGATATTTGAAAGAATATTAGTAAATGCAAATATAAAATATATTACTGAGACAGACAAAATGGAAATTAGCACATATATCTGTAAATACATATTAAGTAGCCCTTGAATCAGCTCTGTTTGCTTTCTTTTATACATAGTGAAGCATACAGCAAGCTTGTTTGAATAAATAATCAGTTGACAAAAAGTCTCTCCTCCTAGTTATTCTACCTGACTGTTTAAACTGCCTTTTATGCCAAAAAAAATAAGCTTTACTAACTTAAAGTAGTAATCAAGTACTAACCTTTCATACTTCAATTGAAAAAAATTGCACTGCAAAACACATATCTAGAGAAGATTTTATCCAGAGTCTTCTTATAAAAGACATTTCCTTTCTTAACACCAATTCAGTCTTCCAATTTTAAAGACCAAAAGTGTCCACTCCAGAGCAGTACACCACAATGTAACTATGGATTGAAATGAGGGATGGGGGAAGGGATAGGAGATAGTTCAGTCAGTAAGCATTTGCTAAGCACCAGGACCTGTATTCAATATCCAGTCAAAAACCTAGGCATGGTATTAATACATTTGGAATCCCAGTCTCAGGAGGGAGAGGCAAGGTAGGTCACCAGATCTCAATGGCCCTTCAGCTTGATCTATTGGTAAACATCTGAGCCAGTGAGAGACCCTACTTCAAAAACCATATGGACAGAGCCTGAGGAGTAACACAGGAAGTTATCCTCTGAGGGAGGAAGGAGGGAGGAGGTAGGGAAGGTGGGAAGAGGGCAAGAATAAGGAGGGAAGGAGTCATAGGCAAAGCTGAGAATCCATATGACAGATTCCCAGATCTGTTCTCAGAAGATGCCAAATGAAAGTGAAGACTTGAAACCAGTTTTTAAGATGACATTGAAACGTATCCATGGGATTCCGAGATAGTCAATTCCTCTCCAATACGTAAGATATAAACACATACCATGAGTCAACCTCACTGATGTACGCCTTTCCTAAACAACTTCCCACTTTTACTTCATTCCTGGGACCCCAGACTAAGCAGTCTTCTTTAGTTACACTTCTTGCCTTCCCGTTCTGTATGCTTATTTTCCCAATTGTAGATAATATTTGGGCTCATATGGCTCCCATAACCTGTAATACAGTGTCTATTATAATCACCATGTCCAAATCTGCTCATCATAGAGGTTCTTTCCCTCAGGAAATTTGTCTTCCTACTGCAGACCCAACTAATCTCAGAGTTTCATTAACTTGCACACTTGACATGACTATAAATATCTGGACTACTCTTTTGATGGAAGGGGAATTAATAAAAATCAGTTAAGGATTTCCCATTGCACTATTGCTCTTTTTTCATCCTACTGAAAGTCCCAAAACCAGAAAAGGAAAGAAGAGATGTACAGAACGGGGAATGAAGAATTGAATTTCTCCTTCTTCACATGTGTTATAATTGTTTATTTAGAATTATAAATTAACAAAATTATCAAAACAATCATGGAAATTTTGTGCTTAATTGAGTTGTTGTCCAAGGAGGCCCCATTAAAACTCCCTAACAACGTGGGCTATTTCCAAGTTCTTGGTTATTCTCCACAAACTGGTGGTAGTCCCCTATTGCTGAAGACAACACCCACATATTTCATTGAATGTGAAGAAGTCAAGCCAGTGCCAAACTAGAGTCGTCACCCCATTGTGTTCATGGCACTGAAGAGTACCCTTCAGGCTACTGAGAAGAAAGGTAGCCACCAATCTTTCTACACCCTTTGATCTACAATGGAGGCCTTCTGCGAGGCAGAAACCGATCTTTAATCTTTTGGTGATGCTGATGCAATAGTGAGGCAACATTGTGAGAGGAAGTGACCAGCCACTATCCCATTGTATTTTAGGCCCACTATAGAAGAAGGCGGCGGAATCCATCCACAAAGCAACTCAGGAGCCTAAGAACCTGAGGTGACGTAGAGCATGAACTTAGGGAAAATGTGAATAATATGTTTCTACTAAAGGGGCATAATAACAAAACAAATTTTATGATCATTCTGCTATATCCATATATCAATATCTTGCTCAGCCATCATCAGTGAGCTACCTCCTGAAGTGAATGGAAACTACTACAAAAGCTCATAGCTCAACAATGTGCAGAGTGAGACTTCGAAACCCTCAGTCCTAAATGAGATGTCTCCATCAAATTCTTCCTCTCTGGGCTCAGAAAACTAAGAGGAAAAGAAGGTGAAAAGATTGTAAGAGCCGTAGGGGATTCAGAAAACAGTGGCATCCAGTCACAACAGACAGATGAACACAGGAGTTCCTAGAGACTATGGCAGCATGTATAGCTTACACAAGTCCAACGTGGACAGGCTCCCCGTGATGAGATGGCAAGGCAGACATGAGCTTCTATTCCCAACCGGAAGCTGTCTCTGATTGACAGCTGCTTACAAAGGACAATAAGTTTCTCCATGGTAGTCTCACTGGTTATACAGACCACACTTAAGGGCATGCCCCATGCCCAACAGTAGATGCCCAGCACAAAACAAACTCTAAGACATGGAGGATTTCTTTTCTCATTTTGTTTTGTTAAGGAAATTTTTAATGTTTTTTATCTTTCTGGTCTTTCGTTTGTATATTATGGTTTTCATGGTGCATCTGCCTGTCTGCATGCATGCTTGTGCATATGTGCGTGAGTGTGTGTGTGTGTGTGTGTGTGTTTCCCATGTTCCTTCTTTTCCTTCTGTTTTTTGTTACTTTGTTCATTTTGTTTTATCCTTTTTTGTTTGTCTTCTTATTTGGTTGTTTTGCTTTTCAGAAACAAGGCATGGAGTTAAAAGGAAGGGAAGGTGGGGAAGATCTGGGGGGAAATTAGGGGAAAGTATAAATGGAATATATTGTGTGAAAAAAATGTTTTCAATTTAAAACCAAAAATATCACTAAGCAAGGCAAACATACTTTCAACACAGGTTACTAGAAAACATGGCTCAGGTGCCTTTTAGAGTAAAGAAATACAGACTGCATTTCCAGCAAACAGTGCTGGGACAACTGAATAGCCATGTGTCAGAAAATAATTTCCAAACCAGATTTTATGGCCTTCATATAAATTAACATGAAAGGCTTGAGAGCCTAAATGTACAAGCAAAGCCATGAATTTCTGCAAGAATATAGGGAAACCTAAAGAATATTGGGTACAGTTTGAGCTTTTTAAATAAACAGCAAAAGCATGACCCTGGGAGAAAATGAAAAGCCAAACTTCAATTTTTTAAAAAGCATGTCAGAGGAATGAATGAAAAGACCCCCAACCGAGAGAAAAGATACATGGAATAGTTCATTGTTATCTGAAATATTTGAAGACATCTTAAAATTCTTTAGGAACATAATAAAGGAATTAAAGTTTGGTTCAAAGACCTTTACAGATACTTCAGCAGAGAAGAGTCTCTGGTGATGAATAGGCCTGTGAGCAGATGATATGCTACCAAAGAACTGCAAACAACACAGAAAGACACCGTGATACACATTTTACAGTGGCCAAACTTTAAAACATTGGCAATGTCAAATGCTTGCAAGGATATAGAGCAGTCTCTGCCGTTCTAGGTGGGAACCCAAAATGATATGCTTTTATGCAATGCCCACTGACTCAGAGCTCAGGAAACTCTATGGAAGAGAAGGTAGAGATACAGTAAGGTCCAGAGGAGGTACATGATACCAATTGGGTAGTGTCTTCTAGACACCACAGACTGACATGATATGACTGATATGAACTCACAGAGACTGGCAGCTCCCATAGGACCTGCACAGGTCCAAATAGCACTAATTTATATCCCTTCCCAATTGACTTCTCCCTTTTCTCTCATTCTTGAGACACCTTTTACCAAAAAGCATTCCCTATGCACCTTGCAATTATTCTCCTTGGAATTTATCCTAAAGAGATTAAAAAAATATATTCTTACAGAAATGCATGAATATACTTGTCATACCTACATTCATAATTTCTACAATTTGCAAGCAAAAAGGTGTTCTTCTGTCCTGAGTGGACAAATAAACTACAATGTATTCAGAAAGTGAAATATAACCAGCATTTAAATGAGTTCTCAAAACAGAAAAACCAAAAAGTGTTATGCCCATTAGTGAGTACAAAAAGGTCACTCTGAAAAGGCTACATACTCATGATTCCAATCATGCAGAACTGTATGAAGGACAAAATTGTAAATGTAAGAAAAATAAGCCAGTGGTTTCCATAGGCAGGGGAGATGGAGAGCACAATGGAGTCTTACAATACCGAAACTACTCTGTGCATTACAATAGTGGACTCATGCCATCTTGCACCTTTCCAAATCCACAGAATGCATACTACTCGTCGTGATAGCTAAACGTGACTGGCATCTTGACAGGACTTGGAATCATCTAGGAGCCAAATATCTGGTTGTATTTATGAAAATGTTGCAAAAGTTTAACTCAAATTAGAAGATGCGCCCTAAATGCAAGCAGCATCACACTCTACTAGCTAAGGTCAGACTCAATAAAAAATTAAGCATATTAACTGATTTTCCAGTGGTCAGTCATGAAAATATGCATTTGAGTATTATTATACAAAGTAAATAGACTATATTTTGGAATATATGTTGTACAATATATAATTATTATATAATAAATAAATAATATACATCACTTATATTAAAAATACAATAAATAAAATAATATTAATACTTATAATAATTTAATTTAATGTTTAGATTGATAACATATTACATATCACAATATTGTATATCTTATAATAATATATTGATATATTATATATAATTATATATAAAATATATTATGTGTTTTTATATTCACATATAACAATAACTAGTGAGAAAATAATCCATGAACTTGAAAGTCGAGGGGGAATCTTATGGGAGGGTTTGAAGAGGCGAAAAGAAGGGGAAAATGATGTAATTACACTGCAATCTTAAAAATAAAAGAAATAAATTTAAAAATGAGAGAGCAAGCTGGGTTCTGTCCTGCATCTCCCTCTGCTTCCGAAGGATCCACTATAATCAAGTGCTTCCTGCTGCCATGCCGTCCCTGCATGATACACTGAATCTTCAAACTATGAACTAAAGCAAAGCTTTACACTCTTAAGTTCCGTTTCTTGGACATTTTGTCACAGCAATGAGAAAAGTTATCAATGCACCATAAATCCAGTGTGTATGTAATGGAATTATGAAAATTAACTACAGTGATGAGCTTACCAGTCCAGTTTGGACTGCTCATAATAGGGGAGAGAGTACAATCTGGGAGAACATTCTTTAGGGGAAATTTCTATTTCTTCCTTTTGCCGAAACATAAATTTCCTAGATAATTTTTCTCTTAAAAAATCGAATGTAAAGAGAAGTTTCCTTTATGGGGTATAAAGACTACAATTATCTGTGAGTATATAGAAAAATGTTTAAAAGTTGTTGATAGCCATTATTCTAGTTGAGAAAATTAATGGTTGTGGATTCTCCTCCTCAGATAACCAAAACTTAACTAGGTTTCCGATACCACATGTGGTTCACCTCTTTTGAGCAGTTCATGAGTCCAGTTTGAGAACTGTTAGTTATGGCCAAGGTATGCATGCCATTTCTGCTCCCTTATGGTTATCATGCCACAGTGGTCACTGTGGTCATTCACAGGCAGATTGTTGGTTGCCTCCCTCCTTTAGAAGCATCCATGGTACCACCTGGTACATTGAAAGCTAGTTCTCAGGGAAGGAGAATTCAAGTCAGTTCTAGCTCATTGGTACCGGGGCCCTGTTTCTAGAGTCACCAGGGGTAACAAGCAATGGGCTGTGTGTTTAAGGAGTCTCTTGGACAACCCTGATCAGCAACTCAGAAACCAGAAACTCAGTCCAGATAGAAAAACTTTATTAAAACTATATATGTCCAAATATGAACTGAATAAAGAATACACCAATAAGCATGCCGAAGGGAATGAGGGAAAACCTTTTGGAGCCTCAACCCTGCAAAAAACTATTGGCAATAGAGGAAAGTCAAAATTGGGAGAGGTGCTCTTCCCTGGGCAAGAGTTGATTGTCCAAGGTCAAATGGTCAGCCCTGGGCACATACATAAATGTAACCTTATCCTGATTGACCAGAGAGGCCTAGTATCTGTAAAATGGATTAACCTGCATTCACAGAAAGTAGCATTTACTTGCTCAATATGTCCCCACAACACCTGTGTGAAATCAATTTTTTCAAAGAAAAACACCATTCTTGGTTGATAAGTCAGTCAGTTCAGTTGCGGGAGGAGGTGCGTTTCCACTTTACAGCATACATGGATCTACCATTTCTGTTCCTGTACTACCTCTGAAAGGCTGACAAAGAGGAAAAGTATCAACCGTTGTATCAGGAGACAGTAGATTACATAATTCTAAATTGCATCTTCTTGATGAAATCTCCTGGGCTTGTGAAGTCCCTTCACCACGTGACACAGGAAAAAGGAACAACAAGTAAGAGATATCTCAAGGACAGCACAGAGAAGACATTGAAGTTATTATAGAAAAAGGTCAACCAAACTATGCCAGCGCTGAAGGGCAATAATTTCCATGAATGCTGGGGTATATTCAGCTGCTTGACTTCATTTTTCCACTCGTGATATGTTGTGGTAAATCTCCAACCCAATCCAAGCCTGTGCAAGGAAAACACAACTCAATTAATATGAATACAAGCTGTGTGCCTTGATTGGGCATATATACCACTACACTACTCTATTCCCCAGCTAGGAGATCCCTTATAACTTACAGTTTCCCTAGGCCATGTGCTTCTGCTCCATTTTCCTTCCACCTCCTCCTCCTCTTAAGTCTTCCTTTCTCTCCTTCCTCTTCTAGTTCTCCCCCTCCCTCTCTCCTTCTCTCCGTAAAACTTTTTAGCTCCAACTTCCTTTCCACTGTCCAATCACCTGCTCTAGCCTTTACAAGTTAAAATGGAGAGAAGGTTCACTTGAAGTCACCTGAGTAGTGATTCACTCCTCGTCCCAGTCACCCCCTCTTGGGAAAGCAGAATTAGCATCAAAGTATTAGTATGGCACCAAGGGAATTCACACCAGTGACGAAGTTTCCAGGGACAAGGAGGGCATTTATGTTTACTGTACCCGTGGTCTTTTTACTTCCCTAAAGAATCCCCTTGTTTCTGTGAAGGCTCAATCCCCAGTATAGGGTTGGTGGAAGGGGGAGCACCCTCATAGAAGCAGGGGGAGAGGGAGGGGATGGGATGGGGGTGTCTAGAGGGGGAACCTAGAAAGGGAATAACATTTGAAATGAAAATACATAAAATATCCAATAAAATGATATTAGTGATAACTTAATTAAGTTTGCAAAGCCTCCAGGGCCTCAGCTTCACTGCCAACCTCCAGATGAAAAAAAAAATTCCAGTGGTCAGAAGGGCCTGTAAAAGTGGGAGATCACGGGGCTGGGGATTTAGCTCAGTGGTAGAGCGCTTACCTTGGAAGCGCAAGGCCCTGGGTTCGGTCCCCAGCTCCGGAAAAAAAAAGAACCAAAAAAAAAAAAGTGGGAGATCACACTTTTTTACACTAAAGACCTAAGAACTAGCAAGGAAAAAAGCTAAACGCTGCAGTTCAGAAGCCTTTGGCTAAGTGGACAGCAATACAATGAGAAGTATTATTTTTGGTGCCAAAAAAATAAAAGAATAAGCTGGAAATATTGCATCATTAAAAATAAAAGTTGACGAAGGAGAGAAAATCAGTTGCATTATCCAGCATGTGTTGTTTTATTATTTTATATTTGCTAACTGTATATTCTCAATCTAACACTAAGCTCAGGGTAGTTACCCAAAATAAGAAGCATTTCCCCCAAACTCAATCACCATGTGTAGTAAAACCAGCTTAAACTTAACTTCAACTAGCTTATGAATGAAAGACTCAGACTATAGTTATTTTATTTGGCTTTGACAATTGCTCGGGGTAAACCCTAAGCTACTTTTCTAACTGCTGGCTTGGCTAATTCCCCAGTAACGTACTCCAAATATTCGCTGTTTCTCCTGGTCTTGTGCTCAAGGTCCATCTCCTCCCATGGCTGCTTTCTCCTCTCTCCTGCATCCTCTCCCCTTTTCTGCAAACAGGTAACTTAAAACCTGCCTAATTCTAATCCCTCCAGAGTAAATGGCTATTGCCATTTTTATTTAACCAATAGTTTTAAATTTGGGAACAAAGTTTGCACAACAAAAGCAGTAAATGTGAGAGTTCACTAGTAGCCAACTAGACCTCCTAGTGCAGAATTTAGCATTGCAATACATAGCAACATCCTAACCTCAAACAATCTTGTATGGAAATAATCTTTTCTTTTTAATTATTTGCTTTATCTATGTATCATCTTTCTAAGAAGAAAGCTTTTATTAAAAGTCTGTGTGTGCATGCACATAAACACATGTACACATACACAAGAAGAGCAGTATTAGTGGTAATTAATTAATAAAAGTATTTCCTGCTATGCTTTTAGTGAATGAACATCATGTCATTTCCAATAGCTCTTGAGTACTATTTCTTCGGTGAAAGTAGGCAGATTATATGCAATACAAACTTTTCTTTTACCCAATATTAGCTGAGTGATGGCCAAATATTCTGTGATAAACTAGTATTTCCCAAGGAATCTCAAGAGATTCTCTGAGGCCCTATTGCACAGAACCCTCAGAGTAAATGATAGAAAAATGCACTCCACAGAAGGGAATCCCAAATCCTATGGGAGTTTTCAACAACTTTCAGCCCTTCCTCCCTGTCTTGTACATGTGAACCTAACAGGAACACTAACATGTAATATCAGCAATTAAGTTAGACTTAGGACTTCCAAGTTTCCATGAGCATATTGCGTGCTGAATTCCAATATTTTAATAGCAGTTTGACAGCTGCTCAAAATGTTTAAGGACTTGCACAGAATCTTCTTCTTTCTACTGAACCAGTTGAATCATACCACAAAACAATGGGTTTGAGAATTGGTCCGACCCTGCAATGCCAGACTTTAATAGTTGTGCTAACCTCTGAAGTTACTAGTTGCTGCCATCTCATTTCCATTATCGTTTTCTACTTTCTGTTGCACAAGGGGAAGGAAATGGCAAAATGGCATTCAAATCACTGAAATCTGATGGGAAATCTCATACAAACATTGTCCATCTCCGGTTTGCTCATTAGTTCTTAGTTTATTTCAGGCCATTGCTGAAGGTGAGCAGACAATGGAAAACCTGTGCATTTAGAGGTCTTTGCAAGGAATGAGCATGCTTCACTCTCTCCTAATTAATAATGAATGCTTCTTTTTACCAGCTAGATATAAATCATTTATCACTATTATAAATTCTATGGTTATCAATTGGAAAATGGCCTACCCCTGTTGATATTTAAACATTTATAACACATATTTACATATAATTATCACCTATGAAATTAGGTAGATTACATAAATTACAACTTCTCTTTTACCCATTGTGAACTCAGTGCTGGCCAAATATTTTATAATAAACTAATATTTCCCCTCAGAATCTATAGTAGAATAGGGCACACTTGCAAGTGTCCTACTAACTTCTTGGAATTTCACTTTTTAGGGTTGTTTTAGGAGTCACAGGGTAGCCCAGGATGACATGGAACTAAGTATCTAGCCCATGTTGTCTTTGAATTTGTGACAATCTTTCTGTCTCAGCCTCCCAACTGTTAAGATTATAGTTGTAAGTCATCATTCCTAGCTATAACTGAAAATGAAGGTTTTGTGGAACTCCTTAAACATTTTGAGCACTATGTAGAGTTTTGAGCGATTGGAATTCAATATGTGATATGCTTGTGGAAAAGTTTAGATCCCAAACATAACTTAATTGCTAATTTTAGATATTAATATGCCTATTAACTTCACAAGTTTAAGACAGAGAGAAGGGCTGAAAGTCATTGAGAACTCCCATAGAATTTGGGAGTCCCTTCTGTGGAGCACACTTTTCTGTCATTCACTTTCTGAGATTTGTGTGCAATCAGGTGTCAGTGTTGTGCCAATTTGATGGTGCACAAAGCGGGTCAAAGTCTCCACAGAACTGGTTGGAAAATTACTGCTCAAATAAGACACGGGGAAGAGGTCTTTAGCATGAAACCAAAGAGAAATGCAGACCAATAGAACAACTGCTACAACACAAGCTGGAAGAGGAGTCATCATGAGAAACACCTGGACATTTCCTTTTCTGCAAATGTAGCTTCTCTTTAAAATCTGGTGCACTGTCTGAGAAATAGACCATAATCCCATAAATAACTTCCCACCCATGACTTCTATTTTTAATCCTCTGTCTGTTTAGCAGTAGGGCTCGCCATAGTGTACATGTGGTGGTCAGAGCACAGCCTGCAGAAGCTGTTCTCTCCTTCCACCACTTTGCTCCCAAAAGACCGAACTCAATTCTTCAGACACAGAAGCAATTTCACTTAGCTACCAAGCCATCTCACTGCCCCAGTGACTCACACTTTTATTACCTGCAAAGATATCTGCCTGAAGGACTTTAAAAATGGACTCTAAGAAGCTCAAAAGTGAAGCTTATTTAACTTTTGTCTCCAGTGTCACACACGCTTCTTTATATGCAGGATGTTAAATGCCAGGCACGCCACTTCAGAGACATGGGAGACTTAGACCAAAACACTAAGTGACAAGCCTTACAGCATCCTAGAATCACCATGTCAACCGTGCAGATGCTATTTGATTCTGACCTTCCCCCAGGCTCCTTCAGAAGAGAATCCTGTTTTTTGGAAGGAGCCTTGAGGAAATAAGAGGTGAATAATGGCTATGCTTCCCATTCCACCCATGAGGAAACAGGAACATTTACAACCCTGCCGGAAGTACTGGCCCTTCACTGTTTGAGCAGGGTTAGAATCTGGAGCCTCTTGATTGTTTGATAATTATGAAATAGTGAACTGTGATTGTCTCTCAACTAGCCAAGAGCATGAGTGAGACACCGCAGGAGGAAATAGAGTTAAGGGTAAGGAGAGGGGCAAAGACACCTATAATT
The DNA here is from genome assembly GCF_021556685.1 of Rattus norvegicus. Lineage (NCBI taxonomy): Eukaryota > Metazoa > Chordata > Mammalia > Rodentia > Muridae > Rattus > Rattus norvegicus. The sequence continues at coordinate 8,388,751 of NC_141551.1, read as the reverse complement.
TTCCCCCAAGAGTTATATATAATTTTACAAGAATGTTGATGCTTACTTAGAAAAAAATTAAATTTTCTCTAAATTATAATTCATAATATTTGATATCTGTGATGACAAACACTTGAGGATTTATCCCACTGTATTAACCCTTCCATTCTCTGCATCCCATGTGAGTACCTTTTAGTTTTCTCCTTTCTGATACTACCTGCCAGGAAAAAGCAGTAGTCCCCACAAGTCAAAGGGCTCAGGTATAAATGACAACACTCAATTCCAATGCTGTGTGTGACTCTTCCCACCGCTGATAAAAGCATCTTGAGTGAAGAGGGGCTTATCTTGGCTTACAGTTTTAGCAGAATTTCAAGCCAACAGAACAGGGAAGGCACAGTGGCAGAAATAGTTATTCATCCATGGCAAATCCCTTGTAGGATGGGAGGACTCATACATGACATTCAGTTCAGAAAGTAGAGAAAGTTGAATTAGGAGGAGCTATATCTTCAAGGGCCCAAAATGACGTACCTTTACCAGTCAAGTTTCACTTTCTTAAATGTCTCATATCTACCAGTCAGTACATCCACCTATGGACCAAGTTACCAAACACACAATCATTTGGGGACATTTGAAAGTAGAGCAGGTGGTAAGACAAGGCCAGATCTCCTGTGTTCATGATCAATCGAGAATAAATCAGAGGTTCCTACAACTAATAATTTTGGTTTAACTACAGAAAGTCCAAGTCAGCAGGATCTATTGAGAAGAGACAATGAGAGACGTGCCTTCAAACACCCCTGCCCTCTCCACCTGCCCAGATCCTCCTCATCCACCTCTCTTCCAATGTCTTAATTCTCTGCTCTAGGGTTTTTCTGGAAGTATCACTCTTCAGGCATGATTTATTAAATCATTTTCCATTTGATTAAATCAACCTCCAGCTTCTCTCTTCTCTCTGAAGTCAGAAGATGACGCTAGAATGTTTTAATATTCTCATCCCTTGTTTGGTTCCACTTGCAAGTGTTCTATGTTCTGAGGCTGCAGAGGGAACCCAAGCCTTGAATCAACTCATTAATTCCTGAATGGTATGTCACTTTGGAGAATGGAAAATATAAGAGCTTCAGAAGAAATGTATTTGGAGATGAACCAAAGAACAACTATGGTTGTATAATTTCAGAAAACAGCAATAAGGAGGTAGATGTGAGGTAGATGATAGCAGCATACACAGGTAACCATCAAAATCAGAGATATGAAGCACATTTTTTATTTAGGCATATAAATATATTTGTCTAAGAGCACTCAAAACACCGAAACATGGACATACAGAGATGTGCATGCATGCACACACATAAGTGTAAACATGCATACACACATATATATGCAAACAAACATAAGCATATACACATTTAACACATATACAAATACACGCACACATGTACATACACAAACCTGCACATACTTGTATACACACTGTGATGACTACTCTTGCTATAAACTTAATTATATTTGTAATTAACTAAACTGAAGCAACTGGAAACACTTGTGAGAGACATTTCTTATTAAGTCTATGAAGTGAGAAGTACAAACTTTAATCTGGGCCACCCCTTCTGCTGGCAGCCTATATATAGGACATGGAAGAAGGAAGTCCTTTGTTCTTAGCATGTTTGCCCTCATGCTTGCTGCCGAGTCCATTTCTGCACTAGCAGTAGAGCCTATTTTCTTAAGCTTCCAGAGTATATTGAAGACTAGCTGAGACATACAGTCATTGGCTGAACAAATGCTGAATTCCTGAATTTGAATTTTCAGTTGGTAGAAAATGTTTGTTGGACTAGAAGGACCTGGAAGACATTCTAATAGATAGATAGATAGATAGATAGATAGATAGATAGATAGATAGATAGATAGATAGATAGATATAGATAGATATAGATAGATGATAGAGATAATAGATGATAGACAGTTATTTCATCTAGAGATGAACACACATATACAAGCACATACACACACATATATACACATGTGTGTTAGCCATATTCGTACATTTGGAAATGCACCTCTTCGGCTGTCCTCCAAACCAGTTCAGGAATACTACTGATAACAACAACTATTTTATGCTTTCATGTCTAAGATCGAGTAAGCTAAGACAAGACACCATAGTATTAATTAAGACCCTGTACCAATCCAAGTGATTACTACAAGTACATTACTTATAGTTCAGGAGAAAAATAGAGAATTTTTTAAAAATTTCATAGTTTATAAAATACACATGAAATTTCTGATATTAAGTTATTAGATAATAAATCCCTAGTCTACATGTTACTTTAAATGAGTCATGGGATAAAATATTTTCTTCTATCCCTACAGTAAATCCAAAACATATAATTTATTTACCATAAATCAATAACAGTTTGATACCTGGAGGCATGAATCAATTAGTAAGTCCCAGTTAATACTTCTTGAAATGTCAATATAGAAATCATTAAAGGCAGATTCTAATAATGTCTGATGAAAGCTCTACAAATTAACTCCTTACCTGATAGCAGTATTCAAGAGGACATGGCAACTTCTGACACACAAAAGTAAATGCACTTTTGTGCGTTAGGTGAATTCCAAAGTGTACAGACTGGAAACTGAGCACTCTGCAATCATTCTCTTTTTCTATAACCTTGGACATGAGAACTCGTGATGGAGGGGTTAGAAGACAGAAAGCATTATGAAGCCTAATCCTCTGTATAGTTTTACTTAAGCGTGCTCTAATTAGATGAAATTAAATACTATGTGCTTTAATCTTAAAGAAGAAAATTGACTTGCAGAAAAGAAAATGTGTAAAAGACTTTACCTTTTTCTTTCCTTATTTTTGACATTATAATAGAATCACATTATATCTCCATTCCATTTCCTTCAACCCAAGCCTCCCATATACCCATCATGGTTCTCAAAATCATGGTCCCAGTTTTCATTAATCATTGTTTTGTGTGCGTGTGCATGTGTGTGCATGTGTGTGTAACCTGCTCTGTCTGTTATGTTACAAATATTTATGTTTTCCAGGGTGAATATTTGGTAATGGATAACCAGTTGGTATGGTGGGTGCAGTAGGGCATACATACCTCACTGGTAAACAATAGCCCTCTTAATTAGACTTAAGACATAAGGGGGAAAACATACTGGTTCTGTAAAACTAACTAACCAGTACTATTAAACTCACATATCTTGGAGGGGAGCCTACCACCACCAATTTGCTAAACCATGATAATCCCTAACTGCATTCTAAATACTTTTTCTTGTGCCGACAGATAGCATAGTCCTCACCTCTCATCAAGGAACCTACTCTTTGGAACATAGAGAGGTCATCACAGAAAACGACAACCAATATAAGTGCAGAGTCCTAAGCCACTACCTAAAGACTATATATGGACTGACCCTGGACTCTGACCTCATAGGTAGCAATGAATATCCTAGTAAGAGCACCAGTGGAAGGGGAAGCCCTGGGTCCTGCTAAGACTGAACCCCCAGTGAACTAGACTGGTGGGGGGAGGGCGGCAATGGGGGGAGGGTTGGGAGGGGAACACCCATAAGGAAGGGGAGGGGGGAGGGGATGTTTGCCCGGAAACCAGGAAAGGGAATAACACTCGAAATGTATATAAGAAATACTCAAGTTAATAAAAAAAAAAGTAAAAAAAAATAAGTGCAGAGTCCTGCAATCCAATCCCAGTGGATACATCTAAAAAACAACTTCCACACTTACACCTCAGGAAACTCAGAAGAAACATTGAAAAGAGTGTAAGGGCCTGAAGACCAAGGAGTTTGCTGTGAAGATGCATCTCTTCTAGTAATGTGAGAAGCCACACACATGGTCTTACCAACATGACTACCTAAACATAAGCTGAAAACGTACAATAGGCATACCAGACTGGGGCCTCAACCTTACAAAAGTACTATAGGCAGCTAAGGAATGCTGAGAGTGGGAGAAGTACTCATATTCTCTCTCAGTTTTGTTCTGTTTTTACTAAAACATATCCTGTGGTACATACTATTTAAATCGATTTTATTCCTTACTGTGAAGTCATTTTGGGGTATATGGTTTATTCACAAGTGTAAGTGTTGGTGTGTAAGCACATGTGATGTTTGTCCATCCATGCATGCCTGTACCTGCAGAAGCCATAGGTCAGTGTTGGTTAACTTCCTCTATCTGTTTTACCTTGGCTACCCCTCTAGCTCCTCAACTTGCCCTTTTATTATTCATGTTACTCGATAATAAATATTCATTTGAGCTTATTTTTTAAACTTATCACATAACAATATGAAATTATCCATCAATACATATCCCTTGGGGTTTTTCCCATGATTTTACTGTTCTCAATTTCTATGAAAAAGGAGGCTCTATACAGTTTGGAACAGTTGCTTGTGGTACAGAATTGGGTGAATTTCTCGGCTGTCAGAGCAGAGGAATGTCTTGTATTTCTCCTGAGTGCCTCCTCAGTTGGAAATTTCTACAAGAAAGCCTGTAGTCAGCATTATTTTAGCAGAAGAGAAAGTGATGTGAGGAGTTCAGCATGGTAGTGTGAGTGAAAAAAAAAAAATAGGGACAATTGTCAAGAGACAGCAGTTCTTGGTTTCAGCCCAGGGAGCAACCGGGTTTTGTGGGAATCCAAGTGAGTCAACAGGGGAAATGAAGAACAGAAACAGAAAATGTGATGTGAGTTATGAAATTGCATCCACTGTTGCTGAGATGAAAACTATGGCAGGCATTTCTGTTCCTTACATAAAGCCTCTTGCTACCTCCCCTTTCTTCCAGGCCAAATAGCATAAAGAAGCAGTGCTATATGGATTTCACAGGCGGTAGTCCTACACTTGAGAATATAAACTATTTTTAAAATAGAGCAAATAGCAGGTGAAGAGGCCATGGTTGGAGAGAGTGGCAGCTGTAGAAACAAAGAACGATGTGATCTCTCAAGGCGTTGCTGCTGCTTTCTGTAGTGGTTACATTAACTGAAGCATTCATTGACCATGGCTGTAACTGAGGTCTTAATGGAAAATCTGACCTGGCAAGAGGAGCGTCTTTTCCTGGGTAATTATGAAGTTATTCATTTGTTTTATTATTATTATTATTATTATTATTATTATTATTATTATTATTCGTTGAAAACCTCACATACATATACAATATATGTTTATCATATCTAACCCTCACTTCCTAGCACTAGACACCCTCAGGACCTCCAGTCTTAAATCCTTTCAACTCTGTGTCATCCTTTTGTAATTTACTGTTTACTTATGTAACTCTCTAGTCCAATTTATGCTGCCCAAATGGGCGCGGATGGGAATAATTCACTGGGGCATGAGGATACAAAAGAAAGAAACATTTTTCTTTTCTCCTTCATTTATACTTTCTGCCATGATTCAGAACTAGTGGGTGAGAATGGAATAATCCTCCTGGCCTGTCAAAAATAAAGGACAAACGGTCTTCTAGACTGAAGGGTTGGCATTCAACCACGAGCTAATTCCTATAAAGATTGCCACTTCCTATAAGACAAGAAAAAATAAGTTCTATTCCTTTCAGCCACTAGAGTAAGGTTTTCTGTTATATAACAATGAATGCATCTTTAACTAATCAAGTAGAAATCATATGTTAGCTTACTAGAGTACACTTACTATAATTATCCTTACAATGCATAATTATATATAAACAAATACAACCTTTTTTATTGGATATATTTCTTCATATGCATTTCAAATGTTATTCCCTTTCCCAGTTTCCTGTCCATAAGCCCCCTATCCCCTCCGCCCCCCCATAAGGGTGGTAAGCTCCCTCTTACCACCACCACCCCCGACATTCCCCTGCATTAGGGGTCCAACCTTGGCAGGACGAAGGGCTTCTCCTTCCACTGGTGCCCCAACAAGGCTATTCTCTGCTACATGTGCAGTTGGAGCCCTGGGTCAGTCCATGTATAGTCTTTGGGCAGTGGTTTAGTCCCTGGAGTCTCTGGTTGGTTGGCATTGTTGTTCTTACAGGGTTGCAAGCTCCTTCAGCTCTTTCAGTCCTTTCTCTAATTCCCCCAAAGGGGATCCCATTATCTGTTCAATGGTTTGCTACTAGCATTCACCTCTGTATTTGACACGCCCTGGTTGTATCTCTCAGGAGAGATCTATATCCAGTCCCTTTTATCATGCACTTCTTCAAATACAACTTTTATTGAACGTTTTCTTTGGCAATTTCATACACATGTAATCTGCATCCTGATTAGTGTAACCTCCTCACTCTCCACTATCCCTCATACCCTTAATATCATCCTTGTATGACACCCCACAAGTCACTTTCCCACATCATGATTTTTGAAGGGCATTGGTGGTGGTGTTGTTTTGAAACCTCAAGAGGTTAACTGTAACCATCGGTGCTACCATGGATTTGGAAGTATCTGTTGGAAGTTGGTGGCTTCTCAGTCATGCAAAACTGAAGGCAATGGCTACCCTTCCCCCCCGGAATCTACCAGTACCCAATGGTTCAGCTAAAGGAAATGGAATCTCAGCAAACCTGTTCTGGATAGCTAATTGACTGTTACAGGTAGTCATGCCTACTGTCATATCATAGCTACAGATGCCTGTGTCATGCCCGGAAGACAATATTTCAAAACTTTCCCCTTATTTTTTGGTTCATGCCCTCTGACCAGTCTTTCACAGCAATTCCAGAACTTTAGGAGATAATAAAAATATTCTGTCTAAGACTGAGCACTCAGCCCTCGTTTGTTGAACAACCATCAATGTTTGCATTCACTGATGTTCATTACCAAAAGAAGCTTCTTTTATGAAGCTTTGGAATATTTGTCTATGAATATAAACATAAATATTTAGAAGGCTCTTTGATAGAACAACAATTTGGCTAAGCAAGAGAAATAAGTTAGAAGAGGAAATCTATATCTACCACTATAAATCCAGTCAAAAACTCATGACTGATCCCACCTGCTGATCTCAAACCTTATTATACTTAAAAGGCACAGAATGGCCACAACACAAACACAGTTAAGAGACTGAATACATCTAATGGTAATGTCATAATAGAGTAATTAAAAAGGAGTTACCAACAAAACCTTCTTCAAAGTCAACACAGAAAAATTTCCTCTGGATCAATACATTATCTCAAATCTTTAAGCACTAAGTTTAGTGAATTATAAACTTAATTCACAAAATTTTTAAGTCTCAAGCTTATGTGTTCATCTTTCTTCATATCAAAACCATGCAACCTAGACCCTGTTTACTACAGCAGAGAATACAAACAATTGCATAAATAAAACCTATTTACATAGCACAAACCACATCTAATATATTTTCCTGTGTGTTAGGATGTTTGAGTCAAAAACTAATTTGCACAATCTGCATAAATTTACATATTATGTTCAAGCACCCTTAACTTCAAGCTTGTAAAATAAAGCCCAATTAATTAATTAGTGTAACCTACTGCAATTGTATTTAAACCCAATAGTCTCAGCATGACACACAGTATATTTTTATACCAATTAATTTAATCACATTCCAGTTCCAGAAAGGCAGATACATAAAGACAAAGAACTAGTGACAGTTATGGAGAGGAAGGTAAAACATAGGAGGTGAAGGTCCCATGTGTATTCAAAATTAACATCAATATTAGAGGTCTGAGTCAAAAAACACACTCTAGAAATGTTAAAGATTGCAAGGCTGTCAGCAACTCTTCTAGAGTTATAAAAGCGATGACCTGCTTGGCTAAATAAATGGCAATTGCTCTCAGTGTAATTCTATGCAAGTGGCATTGCTGAGTGTAATAGAAGACCTGACTGTCTTTCCTGATTACCCCTGTGACCAGTACAGGCTACAATCATGTCTCTTCCTCTGAACATTGCTATTATAATATTAATCAAACAATATACCTCTTAATTGTCTATACTGGCATTTTTACTCTTCAATCTAGTGATAATCTTTAAAAGATCAAACCATGTCCTGGGCTTCCACTGCTTCAGATGCTCCCAGCTCCGTGTTGCACTGGCTTTTCAGGGAGTATTTCAACCAGAAAGCACTTGCAAACCTTCAAAGACAAAGCATCTGGGAGAAACATGGCCTTTCCTAGAAGTGACTTGGAGGACGGGCACACTAACACATATCCAAAGCTGTAGGGCAATCACCTTGAAGATGACCCACAGGTTGGCCATGCCCGGGGCAGGCCGGAAGGAACAACTTCAGGCTTCAAAGACATAAGGCCAATGGTAGGTGGATGCTGAAATGTGTTGAGGAGTGTCAGAAATTATAAAAAGAATAAATAACTACACTATGGTTGAAAAATACATAAAATCTATCGAATCAGAAAGTAGGCCCAATGACTGCTTAAACAGAGCAAAATAGAAAGTTATCAAAAATATTAACATACCCTGCAACACGAAACTAAAAGATGAAAACGGGGAATATAGCTCATTTTGAACCAAATTAAATGACATTGTGGGGGGCACTTAAAAAGTTGTCATGGGGCTGGAGAGATGACTCAGCAGTTAAGAGCCCTGGCTGCTCTTCCAGAGGTCCTGAGTTCAATTCCCAGCAAACACATGGTGGCTCACAACCATCTGTAATGGAATCTGATGTTCTCTTCTGGTGTGTCTGAAGACAGCAACAGTGTACTCATACATAAAATAAATAAATCTCTTTTTTTAAAGTTGTCATCAAAGAGCATCACAAGTATGAAAATGTGAGTTTAAGCTCCAGAATCCACATTTAGAAACACAGACTCTGGAGCATGAGCCACTCTCATCACTGTTTCTTCAGTGAGAAGGGACCAGAAAAAGGAAAATCTCTAGAAGTGCTCAGGTATCCAGGCTTATGCAGTGAGAACATAAGAGAAGGTTTGTCTCATGAAAACATAGAAGTTGAAGACAAACATGCAAGATTGTCCTCTGACCTCCATAGGCACACCATGAACACATGTGCACCTAAGAATGAGTATACACACATACGAACACACAAAAAATACACAGGTACACAACACAGAAAGATAATTTTTAATAAGTGATATTTGTGAAAGTAGATTTTAAGAACAACCTGAGAAAAAGAATAGGGTAGAAAAAGTGTTAAAGAAATAACTGCTAAGAACTGTTTAAAATATTAAGAATATATAGACTCAGAATTGAGCAGACTCCAAATGGGATAAAACAAAGAAGCCTCTCTTAGGCTCATCAGATAGAAATTCTAAACTTGTAACCTCAATAAAAAAGTGTCTTCAAAGAAAAGACAATGGAATGACATCCAAAGATGAAGGAAATAACTCTCACCAGGATCACCACCAACTAGCACATGCTTCAAAGAATCAAATAAATTTCTTGATTTGTTGTAATGGGAGAATTTATGGCCAACACACTGTCATTAAAAGAGATTGTGTGCATATGTGTGCACATGTATATGTGCATGCCTATGTGCATGCATGTGTACATGCATGTACATGAGCATGTGTGCACTCACACACATACAAATTCACAAAAAGGCAAGAAAGAATGACAGACTATCAAAGAAAAATATTTTGCAAACACAAAAAACTGTTTATTGCATGAAATTTTATGTGTGCTGGTTTATAGAGGTCAAAACACGGTATATGGACTTAGGTGACAAACTAATGCATTTTATGTGAGAAAGTTAAGTGTCTGAAAATGTCTGCAACAACTGAAAATGATTACTGACATCATTAATATAACTGAGATGTATATTCAAAACTCCATTATAACTAGAAAAAGTAAATAAAAAGAAAAGGTAGACAATAGATAATGTGTCGATAGCAAGCAAAAAAAAAGTCACGAAATGTTTTCATTAAACAGAATAATTCACAGAACAATGTGATAAGAAAAATATGGTGGCTGAGGAAGAATCAGTCCCTGTAGACTCTGTGTGAGTTGCATTTACAGTGTATCAGCTAAATACTACAGCATCAAATTTAATGCTTAATTAAGTATTATGTCAGGCAAATAAAATAACAATATACACTGTCTTATAAGAGACACACTCTCTAAATGTAAGAAAACAAAAAGTTCAAGTTAAAATGTTGAGACGTTAAGGAGACTGACCCAAGAACCCAGAGGGAAAATAGAGCCTCAGACATAGGAAGCCACAGAGCAAAATAAAACCAAAGAAACCTGTTTTTCAATGAATGAATACCCCTCAAAACAAATAAACAATAAACTCTTCTAAGCAATAAACATTGTTAGAAAAGTTTTCCATGGAAAATCGATCGAAAAGGAAAGAGTCAAAATTTGTTTTCTTTATTAATATACCAGCTGTCCGTGTAGGTCAGAGTGACCTAGAAATCACCATCTTCTAGCTTCTGCCTCCATAATTGCTGATCATCGATTTGTATAAAAACTCATGCTGCTTAATCACAGTCTTTATATGATATGGACCCAATAACAGGATCTCAAAATAAAGCAAATATCAATGGCAATACTAATAAGAAGCCTTGACACAATTTTTAATAGACAACAGTAAGAATAAATTTAAATCAGAAAAAGTATATAATTATGAAAACCAATTGATCTGACAAAAAAAGGATAGTACATTCCACATGAAAAATTCAGACACATTCATCAGCCTACATCTACAGATGCTCAAACTCACTGAGTATTGAGCTGTGACATAAGCAATGACATCTAGGTATGTAGTAATCCAATGTATACTGTCTGACCACAGGGAAAATAACAAAGAAATAACATATTTCAGGAAATAACAAAGCATGCTTTTGAACAATTAATGACTAAATATCAACTTAAAATGGAAAATGCTAAGAGTGGATAAAGAGGATATGATGTATTAGAACTTGCATGATGCAGCCTAACCATTAATAAACAATAAACGAAAACTTTGTAAAGATCAGTGAATGAAGCATTCACTGCGAATTGTTGAAACATGAAGTTAAATTGAACCAAACGAAAAAAATAAATAAATAAGGGCTGGAGAGAGTGCTCGGTGTAAACTCATTGCTGCATAAACACGAAGAGCTAAATCTGCATCTCCTGCATCCACAGAACAGAGCACAGGCCTGGAGCATCGGTGCTGAGGAACAAACATGGAGAAACCCTGGGCAGCCTGGAAATGGAAAGTTCCTCAATCCATGAGAGAATTTGTCTCAACAATAAGCAGGAAAAGTAACTGAGGAAGAAATTGGACTTCAACCTCTGGCCCTATAGTGCTGTTCGCAGCATGCACAAAAAGTTTGTGTGTGTGTGTGTGTGTGTGTGTGTGTGTGTGTGTGTGTGTGTACATATATTTACATTGTGAAGTAAATTTTGAAACACAGAATAAAACAATAGATCTAAAATTTGTTTTCTGAAGCGATTAATGGAACTAGGTAAACTTCACCAAAATATGATAAATTAAAAGAAGAAACAGAAACAAACTGAACTTGCCAATATCAAGAATTTAAAAATATAAATCACTTCAAATCCAACATAAATCCTGGAGACTCTATCAGCTATAGAGTGAATGACTTTATGCCAATCACTTGTGTGCGGTAAATTAATAATATATTTTCAAAATGATCAGTCCAGTCTATAACTCTGTCCAGGGCAGATCTGGCATTTGAGACCCACTCTTGTAGCCAGAAACAGCTTGAATTCCAAGAGATCTATCACAACCAGGCCCATAGGTGAGGACCTGCCAAATACCTGGCCTAACTGGGACCCCTATGGGGCCCAGCAGAAACAGGATCTATCAGCATTGTTGAAGACACATCTTCCTTCTGGACTACACTCAGGGCCAGATCAGGTGCTGCAGCCCCTCCCCTGCCCACACCTGGAGAAATCTTGACTCCCAGGAGGTCCTTCATAACCAGGTTCACAGATAGGGCACTGCAGACCCTCTTGCACACATAGAGACAGCATGACTGGAGAAGGTTCTTCTTAACCTGGCCCACAGGAGAGACAGGCTGTAGTCAGAGATAGCAAGGCCAGTTAACAGAAGAGATAACCAGATGGCAAGAAGCAAGCACAAGAACACACGCAACAGAAACCAATGCCACTTGGCAACATCAGAACCCAGTTCTTCTACCAGAGCAAGCCCTAGATACCCTAACACACCTGAAAGCAAGATTCTGACCTAAAATCTCACCTCATGAAGATGATAGAGGACCTTAGGGAGAATATAAACAACTCTTTTAAAGAGATACAGGAAAACACAGGTAAACAGGTAGAAGCCCTTAAAGAGGAAACACATAAATACCTTAAAGAAATATAAGAAAACACAATTAAACAGGTGAAGGAATTAAACAAAAATATCTGGTATCTAAAAATGGAAAAAAGCAACAATAAAGAAATAAAAAAGGCAACCCTGGAGATGGAGAGATAGCTCAGTGGTTAAGAGCCAAAGTACCAGCTCCTGGTTTTGTTGATTCTTTGTATAGTTCTTTTTCTTTATACTTGGTTGATTTCAGCTCTGAGGTTGATTATTTCCTGCTATCTACTCTTCTTGGGTATATTTGCTTCTTTTTGTTCTAGAGGTTTTAAGTGTGCTGTCATGGTGCTAGTGTATCTCTCTCCAGTTTCTTTTTGGAGGCACTCAGAGCTATGAGTTTTCCTCTTTTAACTGCTTTCATTGTATTCCATAAGTTTGGGTATGTTGTACCTTCATTTTCCTTAATTTCCAAAAGTCTATAACTTCTTTATTTTTTTCCTTGACCAAGTTATCGTTGAGTAGAACATTGTACAAATTCTGTGTGTATGTTTGTTTTCTGTCATGTTTGTTGTTATTGAAGTCCAGCCTCAATCTGTGGTGATCTGATAGGATGCATGGGAATATTGCAATCTTCTTGTATCTGTTGAGGCCTATTTTGTGACTGATTATATAGTCAGTTTTGGAGAAGGTACCATTGATGTTCTGAGGAGAAAGCAAATTCGTTTGTTTTAGGATGAAATGTTCTGTAAATATTTGTTAAGTCCATTTAGTTCATAACTTCTGTTAGTTTCACTCTGTCTCTGTTTAACTTCTGTTTCCATGAGCTGTCCATTGCTGAGAGTGGGGTCTCCCACTATTATTATGTGAGGTGCAATTGTGCTTTGAGTTATAGTTAGGTTTCTTTTGTGAACGCAGGTGCCCTTGTATTTGGAGCATAGATATTCAGGATTGAGAGTTCATCTTGGTGGTTGTTTCCTTTGATGAATGTGAGGTGTCTTTCCTTATCTTTTTTGATAACTTTTGGTTGAAAGTCGATCTTATTTGATATTAGAATGGCTACTCCAGCTTTTTTCTTGGGAACATTTGCTCAGAAAATTATTTTTCAGCCTTTTACTCAGAGGTCTGTATTTGTCACTGAGGTGTGTTTCCTGTATGCAGCAAAATGCTGCGTCCTCTTTCTGTATCCAGTCTATTAGTTTGTGTCTTTTTATTAGGAATTGAGGCCATTGATGTTAAGAGATATTAAGGAATACTGATTCTTGTTTCCTGTTATTTTTTGTTGTTAGAAGTGGAATTATTGTTGTGTGGCTCTCTTCTTTTGGGTTTGTTGCAAGAAGATTACTTTCTTTTTTTCTAGGGTGTAGTTTCCCTCATTTATTGGAATTTTCCATCTATTACCCTTTGTAGGGCTGGATTTGTGGAAAGATATTGTGTAAATTTGTGTTTGTCATGGAATATCTTGGTTTCTCCATTAATTGGGAGTTTTACTGAATATAGTAGCCTGGGCTGGCATTTGTATCCTCTTACAGTATGTATGACATCTGCCCAGGATCTTCCGGCTTTCATAGTTTCTGATGAGAAGTCTGGTGTAATTCAGATAGGTCTGCTTTTATATGTTACTTGACCTTTTATGCTTACTGCTTTTAATTTACTTTCTTTGTTTTTTGCATTTAGTGTTTTGACTATTAGGCGATGGGAGGAATTTCATTCCTGTTCCAATCTATTTGGAGTTCTGTAGGCTTCTTGTATGTTTATGGGCATCTCTTTCTTTAGGTTAGGGAAGTTTTCTTCTATAAATTTGTTGAAGATATTTACTGGCCCTTTAAGTTGGCAATCTTTGCTCTCTTCTGTACCTATTACCCTTACTTTTGATCTTCTCATTGTGTCCTGGATTTTGGGCTCAGGGACTTTTTGCATTTTATATTTTCTTTGATGGTTTTGTCAATGTTTTCTATGGCATCTTCTGCCCCTGAAAGTCTATCTTCTATCTCTTGTATTCTGTTGGTGATGCTTGTATCTATGACTCCTGATTACTTTCCTAGCATTTTATCTCCAGGGTTGTCTCCCTTTATGATTTCTTTATGTTTCTATTTCTATTTTTAGATCCTGGATGATTTTTGTTCAATTCCTTCACCTGTTTGGTTGTGTTTTTCTCTAATTCTTTAAGGGATTTTTGTGTTTTCTCTTTAAAGGATTCTACTTGTTTACCTGTGTTATCCTGTATTCCTTTAAGGGATTGTTTATGTCCTTTTGAAAGTCCTTTATCATTATCATGATATGTGATCTTAAATTTAAATTTGCTTTACTTGTGTGTTGGGATATCCAGTATTTGCTGTGGTGGAAGAACTGGATTCTGATGATGCAAAGTAGTCTTGGTTTCTGTTGCTTAGGTTCCTGCACTTGCCTCTTGCCTTCTGGTTATCTCTGGTGTTAGCTGGTCTTCCTGTGGCTGACAGTGGCTTGACCCTCCTGTAAATCTGTGTGCCAGCACTCCTGGAGACCAGCTGTCTCCCAGGGGAATCTGGGTAAAAATGCTGTGTCACAGGGTCAGCTTAGGGCACAGGCTTGAAAGATACTCTCCCAGACTGCTCCTTGATTCCTTTGTCCAGGGAATTCCAGGTGGGTTCCTCTTGGGCCAGTAATGTGAGCAGAAGTGGTGGTCTCACATTTGCTTTCAGGATTATACACACTTCTGAGAGTTCAGCTCTGTCCCCAGAAATCTGGGTACCCAGAGCTGTGGGATTGGGTCAGCTCAGGGCCAGGCAGAAACTCCATCTCAAAAATTTTAACCCATGATTGCAGGGACACAAAAATGAAGCTGAAACTGAAGGAACAATCATACCATGACCACCCCACCTTGGGATCCATCTTTTGTGCAGGCACTAATCTGACATACTACTACTGATGCTAAGATGTGCTTACAGGCCTAGAATAGCTGTCCTCTGGGAGGCTCTGCCAGCACCTGACTAAGACAGATGCAGAACTTCACAGCCAACCATTTCACTGAGCCCAGAAACCCCAAATATAAGAATTAGGAGGGACTAAAGGAGCTAAAGGGATTGTCACCCTATAGGAAAACAACAATATCAACTAACTGGACCCATCAGAGCTCCCAGGGACTAAACCACCAACCAAAGAGTATACATGGGTAAGCCCATGGCTCAAGCAACTTAGGTAAAAGAAGACTGCTTTAGCTGGCATCAATGTGAGTGGAGCCTTTGGTCCCAAGGAGGCTTGTTGCCCCAGTGAAGGGGGTGCTAGAGGTATGAGGTGAGAGTTGGTGTGTGTGTGTCCTCTTAGAGGCAAAAGAGAGGGCACTAGGTGGAGGTTTGTGGAGTGGAGACCGGGAAGGGTGACAATATTTGAAATGTAAAATGTAAATAAATAAAATAATTAATAAAATAAAAAAGAAAATGAATCAATTTCTCAAAGTTTTCTCTTAACGAAAATCCTAGATAGCATATTATGTGACTTCTTAAAAATACTTAAGAAATAACTAGAAATGGTATTTTAAACAATTATTTTTAAAAGAATTCTTTTTCAACCTTTACATTTTGAACAAATTTGAAAAGAGCATTGGAAGATATATTCACCAGTTTTTCTCATGAAATGGATGCACATTGTAAATGAAATGCCCCAGTAGGAAAAGTACCTGCTGGAAAGCCTGAAGACCTACATTCTATATCATGAACCCACATGCAAGCAGGAAAAACTGACTCTCTCAAGTTGTATTGTGACCTACATAGATATCACATGCAAGAATTAAATGTAATAAGTGAAAATACAAATAAATAAAAATATTAACACCTACAAATTCATGAATTTTAAGCAAAATATTATCACGGGTATAATAAGTAAATCAAAATTAACCATTAATGAAAGATCATAGGCAAACAAAAAGTTTTAGAACATTTAAAAGTTAAATAATATTTTATGTTCATAGATCAGATATAGTTACTTTGTGTGCAGAAAGATGCATTTAATTGAACTGAAATCTCCTTCTAAGATTAACATTTTGGGGAAAAAAGACATGAAAGATATCCTTATTAAGTGTTTACAAAACACTTCAAAGGAAAATAAATATAGAGCTCTTTCTTGTGACTCAATAAAGCCCATCTCACCAGTTTCAGCTTAGACTTCATAGAGTTTATATACACTTTACACTGAGGGAAGCCAGACAATAACAGGAGGCAGGAACCTGCTGTTGGAAACATAAACAGAGACAATGAGAATCTCTGCTTACTTGCTTCCCTGGACTGGCTCAACTTGGTTTTCAGTACAATCTAGGAAGTCCTCAAGGGTGGAACATCCCACAGTGGTTGGGCCCTCCAACATCAATCATCTATCAAACTTATACATCATGGGTTTGCCTACAGAGCAATTTGAGGAAGTTATTTCTCCAATGAGGTTTCCTCTTTCCCAGACGTCCCAGTTTGGGTCAAGTCGATCAAAGAGGAAAAAACTAGGACAAAAATTCTCAAGATTGTTTTAATTAGAATCCCCAAATTTCTAAGATGTTGAAGACTTTTTGAAGTGTTTCTTATCCATTTTTATTTATTTTTTATTGAAAACTGTTTAGACCTTCAGTCTATTTTTAAAAATCACTTATTTCCTTGACTTTTTGTTTTTTATTCTCAGTTCCTTGTATACTGTATACATATTATACAATATATACATTATAGCTCTGTCAGATGTGTAGATAGCAAAGATGCTCTCCCAGTCTGTTCGTTTCTTCTTCCTCCCTGGATTAATTGTTTAACTGTGCAGAAGGTATGCTTCCTTCTATCAGTTTCAGTCCTTGGTGTTTCAAATTAAAGTCTTTGATCCATTTGTATAGAATTTTGTGCAGAATGATAACTATGAGTCTAGTTTCATTCATCTGTATGTGGGCACTGAGTTTCCCCAAAACTATTTGTTGAAAGTGCTGTCTTTTCTCCAGTACATGTTTTCTGCCTCTTTGTTAAATCAGATGACTATAATCACAAGTACTCATTTTTAGGATTTTATTTTATTCCTTTGGTCTACATGTCAGTTTTTGTGTGAGTAGCATTTATATAGTATATTTTAAAGTTGGGAATAATAGTCCCACAAGTATTCCTTTTGCTCAGAATTGCTTTGGCTATCTGGAGGCCTTTGTGGTTTTAGAATGTTCATATTTAACACATGTAGTAAATTCTCAAAGAATAAAAACTTTAGTAATAAAGAATCCATATATTTATGCATGTATATATAACAATAATCAGAGAAAAATATTGAGGGTAGAGGGAAGCAAAAAGGCTTCCTAGGTAGAAAAACTGGGAGGAGCTAAATGTAAGAAAGTGAGGAGAGAAAGTGAATACTGCTTACTGCTAATAGATGCTAATGATTATACTCTTAATGATACTAACAGTATTAGTATCATTATTGAGTTGGTATCATGTATAGAATGAAGATAGACAAGTGATACAAAACTACAAAACTACAAAAGATAAGTCACTAAAAAGACACATACACATTGTTCCATTGAAAATCCATTGCGGCAGTGCAGTGTAGAGTGGAATTTTCATTAAGTAGGCCAGTTGAATGTAAGAATGAGAGTTCAGAGTCCACAAAACAAGAAAGGGGTTCATGAGTAAAGGAAAAGGGAGGGAGGTGGTTAAGAAAGAGCAATGGCAATAAAAATTGCATGTTATTTGTACACAGACAAAAAGGTAGATCAATGGAATAAAACTCAGAAATAAACTCACACACATATGGACACTCAATCATTGACAAAGAAGCCAAAAATATAAAACAGAAAAAAGAAATAATCTTCAGTAAATGGTGCAGGTCTGTCAGTCAGTATGTATAAAAATGAGAACAGATCCAGATTTGTCACCTTGCACACAGCTCAAGTTCAAGTAGACTAACGACATCACATGAAACCAGATACAATTAATCTAACAGAAAAGAAAGTGGGAAAGAGCCTCAAACTCATCCACACAGAGGAAATTTCCTAAATAGAACTCCAATGGCTCATGCTCTAAGATCAATGATTGATAAATGGAACCTTATAAAACTGAAAAGCTTCTATAAGGCAAAGGATATAGTCAATAGGACAAATCGGCAATATACAGATTGGGGAAAAAATCTCCACTAAATCCACATCTGATAGTGATAGAGGGCTTTTATCCAAAAATATATAAGGAACTCAGGAAGCTAACCTCCAAAATAGCAAACAAGTCAATCAAAAAAAATGGGGTATAGAGCTAAACAGAGAATTCACAATAGAGGAATCTCAAATGGCAGAGAAACACTTAAAGAAATGTTCAAAACCCTTAGTCATCAGAGAAATGCAAATCAAAATGACATTGAGATTCTACGTTATACCAATGAGAATGGCTAAGATCAAAAACTCAGTTGAAAGCACATGTTGGCAAGGATGTGGTAAAAGAGGAACACTCCTCCTCTGTTGGCGGGATTGCGAACTGGTACAACCACTCTGGAAATCAATCTGGAGGTTCTTTAGAAAATTGGAAATAGATCTACCTGAAGACCCAGTTATACCAGTTCAGCACATACCCAAAAGATATCCCACCATGCCACAGGACCACTTGTTCAACTATGTTCATAGCAGCCTTATTTGTGATAGCCAAAAACTGGAAATAGTGCAGATGTTCCTCAGTGAAAAAAAATGGATACCGAAAATGCGGTACATTTACGTGATGGAATACTATTCTGCTATTAAAAACAAGGACATCATGAAATTCATAGACAAAACATGGAACTAGAAAATATCACCTTGAGTAAGGTAACTCAAACCCCTAAGGACATGCATGGTATGTACTCACTAATATGTGGGTATTAGCAAAAAAAAAGTACAGAATACCTAGGTTACAATCTACAGAACTCAAGATGGTTGACAATCAGAAGGGCCAAAGTGAGGATTCTTCAGTCCCACTTGGGAGGGAGAGGAAAATAATCATAGGAGGCAGAGGGAGGGAAAGACCTCAGTGAGAGAAAGAAAGGGGAGGGGTGAAGAAGAACATGATTAGATATAGGGGAGAGACAGGAGAGAAGCCCTGAGGACCAGCAGAATAAATGGAAATATGCAACCTTGGGGACGGGAAAGGGTGGGGAGACCCTGTAGAAAGTACCAGAGATCTGGGAGGTGAGAGACTCTCAGGACTTAAACCGAGGGATCATAGATGAAATGCCCAACAGTGGGAAGAGACAGCAGAAAGGCAGGGCATCAACTGAAGAGATGGTGTTATCATCCCACAGTCAAAACCTCTGACCCAGAATTGTTCCTGTCTAAAAGAACTACAAGGAAGAAAATGGAGAGAAGGCTGAAGGAAAGGCAGTACAGTGACAGGCCCAACTTGGGATCCATCTCAAAGGGAGACTCCAAGACCTGACACTATTACTGATGCTAATGCTGTGCCTAGCCTGGGTGTCCTCTGAGAGACCCAACAAATAAGCAGCTGACTGAGACAAACTCAGAGACTTATACCCAACCAACGGACTGAAGGGCAGGGACCCCCGGGGTAGAATGATGGAAAGGCTGAAAGAAGTTGAGGTGCAGGGCGACCCTATAGGAAAACCAACAATCTCAACTAGCCTGAACCCCTGAGATCTCTCAGACACTGAGCTACCAACCAGGAAGCATATAGGAGAGGTGCAAGGCTCCAGACACATATACAGCAGAGGACTGCCTGGTCTGCCCTCAGTGGGAAAAGACATGCCTAACCCTTGAGAGATTTGAGGCCCCAGAAAGTAGAGAGGCCTGGCAGGGGTGGGGAGGTATCCTCTTGAAGACAAAAGGGAGGAGCAATTGAATGAGGAACTGTGGATGTCAGAACAGGACTCGGGGAGGTGGGGTGGGACTGGACAGTAAAAAAAAAGAAAGAATGGCGGGCACGGGATTAGGATATATGTGACATGAAAGCAAGCACAAGAATAAATAGCAGAAGAGGGAACTGTTGAAACTGGAAAAGGTAGCACATGATCATCATATAATCAAAGACAGCTCTGTAGGAGAATGCTGCAAGAAACACTATTACTAGAAGAAAAAGTGGGAAGCATCTCGAACACATGGGCACTGGAGAAAATTTCCTGAAAAAAACATCAATGGCTTACGCTCTAAGATCAAGAATGGACAAATGGGATCTCATAAAACTGCAAAGCTTCTGTAAGGCAAAGGACACTGTGGTTAGGACAAAACAGCAACCAACAGATTGGGAAAAGATCTTTACCAATCCTACAACAGATAGAGGCCTTATATCCAAAATATACAAAGAACTCAAGAAGTTAGACCGCAGGGAGACAAATAACCCTATTAAAAAATGGGGTTCAGAGCTAAACAACTTGCAGCTGAGGAATGCCGAATGGCTGAGAAACACCTAAAGAAATGTTCAACATCTTTAGTCATAAGGGAAATGCAAATCAAAACAACCCTGAGATTTCACCTCACACCAGTGAGAATGGCTAAGATCAAAAACTCAGATGACAGCAAATGCTGGCGAGGATGTGGAGAAAGAGGAACACTCCTCCATTGTTGGTGGGATTGCAGACTGGTACAACCATTCTGGAAATCAGTCTGGAAGTTCCTCAGAAAATTAGACATTGAACTACCTGAGGACCCAGCTATACCTCTCTTGGGCATATACCCAAAAGATGCCCCAACATGTAACAAAGACACGTGCTCCACTATGTTCATCGCAGCCTTATTTATAGTAGCCAGAAGCTGGAAAGAACCCAGATGCCCTTCAACAGAGGAGTGGATACAGAAAATGTGGTACATCTACACAATGGAATACTACTCAGCTATCAAAATCAATGACTTCATGAAATTCATAGGCAAATGGATAGAACTGGAAAATATCATCCTGAGTGAGGTAACCCAATCACAGAAAAACACACATGGTATGCACTCATTGATAAGTGGCTATTAGCCCAAATGCTCGAATTACCCTAGATGCACAGAATACATGAAACTCAAGACGGATGATCAAAATGTGAATGCTTCACTCCTTCTTTAAAAGGGGAACAAGAATACCCTTGGCAGGGAATAGGGAGGCAAAGTGTAGAACAGAGGCAGAAGGAACACCCATTCAGAGCCTGTCCCACATGTGGCCCATACATATACAGCCACCAAACTAGATAACATGGATGAAGCAAAGAAGTTCAGGCTGACAGGAACTGGATGTAGATCTCTCCTGAGAGACACAGCCAGAATACAGCAAATACAGAGGCGAATGCCAGCAGCAAACCACTGAACTGAGAACGGGACCCCCGTTGAAGGAATCAGAGAAAAGGACTGAAAGGGCTTGAAGGGACTTGAGACCCCATATGAACAACAATGCCAAGCAACCAGAGCTTCCAGGGACTAATCCACTACCCAAAGACTATACATGGACTGACCCTGGGCTCCAACTTCATAGGAAGCAATGAATGGCCTAGTAAGAGCATCAGTGGAAGGGGAAGCCCTTGGTCCTGCCAAGACTGAACCCTCAGTGAATGTGATTGTTGTGGGGAGGGCAGTGATGGGGGGAGAATGGGGAGGGGAACACCCATATAGAAGGGGAGGGGGAGGGGCTAGGTGGGATGTTAGCCTGGAAACCAGGAAAAGGAATAACAATTGAAATGTAAATAAAGATGGAGGGAAAAAAAACACTATTACTTTGGAGCTAAAATGGCAAGTAAATATGAGGAAGTGTCTGGGCCCCTACTTAATACCATGTAATTATCCTTTACAGATTTGTAGATCTTAATTAGAAAAATAAAAATTTTAGAGACTATTGAGTAATAATTACCTTTGCAAAACCGAAGACTTTCTCAATCAAACTTCCCCAAAGAAATGGCTCAGTGGGTAAAGATGCTTACCATGGATCCTAAAGACCTGAGCTTGATCCCTGGGCCCCACAGGATAGGAGGGAACTGAACCAACATCTATCTTCAAGTTGTCTGCTGACTTCCAAACAAGAGCGTCATGCGCACGCGCTCGCGCGCGTACACACACACACACACACACACACACACACACACACACACGGGGGGGGGGGCGTAGAAGGAATGGGAAAGAGAGAAAGAAGAGAAAGGGAAGACAGAAAAGGAAAGAGATGGAAAGAGGAAGAGAAGGGAAGAGAAATGGGGGGGGGTAGACAGGAAAGAGAATTTAATAGATAAAGGCCTATAAATCCCAGCACTTGGGAGGAAGGCCTTGGAGTATTGCTAATAATTTAAGGCCAATCAGCCAGGACTAAAGAGTGACAAAACATCCTGGCTCAGAGAGGAGGGGGGTGGGTAGGGAGAGAGCTAGGGGGAGGGGGAGCGGGAACAGGAGGAGGAGGGGGAGGGGGAGGGAGAGGAGAATGGGGAGGTGGAGGCGGAGGCGGAGACGAAAGGCAGAGACGGAGACGGAGAGAACCTACCGCAAACAAAACAGTAAAAATAGTCAAAGTGGAACACATGGGCACTGGAAAAAATTTCCTGAACAAAACACCAATGGCTTATGCTCTAAGATCAAGAATGGACAAATGGGATCTCATAAAACTGCAAAGCTTCTGTAAGGCAAAGGACACTGTGGTTAGGACAAAACGGCAACCAACAGATTGGGAAAAGATCTTTACCAATCCTACAACAGATAGAGGCCTTATATCCAAAATATACAAAGAACTCAAGAAGTTAGACCGCAGGGAAACAAATAACCCTATTAAAAAATGGGGTTCAGAGCTAAACAAAGAATTCACAGCTGAGGAATGCCGAATGGCTGAGAAACACCTAAAGAAATGTTCAACATCTTTAGTCATAAGGGAAATGCAAATCAAAACAACCCTGAGATTTCACCTCACACCAGTGCGATTGGCTAAGATCAAAAACTCAGGTGACAGCAGATGCTGGCGAGGATGTGGAGAAAGAGGAACACTCCTCCATTGTTGGTGGGATTGCAGACTGGTAAAACCATTCTGGAAATCAGTGTGGAGGTTCCTCAGAAAATTGGACATTGAACTGCCTGAGGATCCAGCTATACCTCTCTTGGGCATATACCCAAAAGATGCCTCAACATATAAAAGAGACACGTGCTCCACTATGTTCATCGCAGCCTTATTTATAATAGCCAGAAAATGGAAAGAACCCAGATGCCCTTCAACAGAGGAATGGATACAGAAAATGTGGTACATCTACACAATGGAATATTACTCAGCTATCAAAAACAACGAGTTTATGAAATTCGTAGGCAAATGGTTGGAACTGGAAAATATCATCCTGAGTGAGCTAACCCAATCACAGAAAGACATACATGGTATGCACTCATTGATAAGTGGCTATTAGCCCAAATGCTTGAATTACCCTAGATCCCTAGAACAAACGAAACCCAAGACGGATGATCAAAATGTGAATGCTTCACTCCTTCTTTAAATGAGGAAAAAGAATACCCTTGGCAGGGAAGGGAGAGGCAAAGATTAAAACAGAGACTGAAGGAACACCCATTCAGAGCCTGCCCCACATGTGGCCCATACATATACAGCCACCCAATTAGACAAGATGGATGAAGCAAAGAAGTGCAGACCGACAGGAGCCGGATGTAGATCGCTCCTGAGAGACACAGCCAGAATACAGCAAATATAGAGGCGAATGCCAGCAGCAAACCACTGAACTGAGAATAGGTCCCCTATTGAAGGAATCAGAGAAAGAACTGGAAGAGCTTGAAGGGGCTCGAGACCCCAAAAGTACAACAATGCCAAGCAACCAGAGCTTCCAGGGACTAAGCCACTACCTAAAGACTATACATGGACTGACCCTGGACTCTGACCCCATAGGTAGCAATGAATATCCTAGTAAAAGCACCAGTGGAAGGGGAAGCCCTGGGTCCTGCTAAGACTGAACCCCCAGTGAACTAGTCTATGGGGGGAGGGCGGCAATGGAGGGAGGGTTGGGAGGGGAATACCCATAAGGAAGGGGAGGGGGGAGGGGGATGTTTGCCCGGAAACCGGGAAAGGGAATAACACTCGAAATGTATATAAGAAATACTCAAGTTAATAAAAAAAAAAAAGAATATAAAAAAAAAATAGTCAAAGTGACAGTGAAACTGGGAGAAGAGTAGAGCTGAGTAATGCTGCTGCAGTGACTAGTCTTGGTTTTTAACTTGGCTACACCTTAAGTGGCTGGGTACGTGAGTGAGGAAATTTTTTCTTAGATCATGTGAAGTGGAAAACCCACCTTTTTAATCCAGATCTTTTGAGGTGGAAATATCTACCTTACTCATACCTTGCCATATGGTAGCAACCTATGTGAAGAACACAGGAGAATGAAGCTCACGTTTTGACTCTACTCCTTCATTCTCCCTGGCAAGTCCATTCCACCACTTGTATTGAAGACCCCTTCTTTGGATTCTGGCATATACTGAAGACCACATGAGCAGTTCAGAACTATTGGTTTTTTGGACTTCCCCTTGGTAGACAGTCATTGTTGACTTAGCTAGACCAAGCTACTCTAATAACACACACACACATGATATAAAATATATAATATATGCCTGTAAATATATATTTAAGTATAATTTATTATATATTCTATTTTATATCTACAAATATATATTCATTCTATTCTTCTAGAAAACATTGACTATGTTTTGCTTATATGTATATTTTTGTACTTAGGGATTAAAGCTGGGGCCTCAAGGCTGTAAGGTTAATACATTAATACAGAACTTCATCCCCTATGTTCTTTCCCCTCACCTTCCATCAAAAACTGCATAGATATGCTCAATTTACAAAATTCATTCAAATCAATCAAATAATTGTTACCTTTAAAAATAGAATATTTATACTGTATCTGAGACTTGGGTGTTAAGTACTCAAATAACTTACATAATTTAATTTAAAAAAATCATTCACGTTGAAATTAGCCCAATTGTCTGAATGAAGTGAATAAAGAATAAAGAGTTTTTGAAATATGTCAAAAAACGTGTAACTAGTGACAAAGGGCATAATTCCCAGTCTGTGATGTTACAGTCATGTATACCTCCCTCCTTCAAGTAATGAGACTTTAGAGCTGCTCCATATGAAGTCAATGATATCCACAACGACATTTATTCATAGTTGCCACAGAGAGATGAAAGTCTATGAATGGAAGACTAGAAAATAAGATGGACAGAGGGAAATGTTGACCCATGATGAAACTCAACAAGTCCCAAGCTGGTCTAGCTGGTAGTCCTGAGGAAGCATGAAATAGCTGGATGTTCATCCCTCAGGCCTGGCTGCATGCATCTCAGAACAGAACCTAATGCAGAGAGAGTAGTCAGACTGCTGGCCATTTCCGATACACATTATCCTTCCTCAGAACTAAGTAGGGAATGTCCATGCTAATCCACCATAGTTTTGGCTGCCTTTGTTCTCCCTTGCTTTTCACATCTATGGAATACAAAGAATTGAAATGCCAACATACTCCTCTCATGGCCTCTGTGTAAGTGGCCTCTACTATGGGGAAACCCTTTCCCTCTGTTCCCTGGATGATTAATTCTCAGACTGCCTCACCAGTTGAAATATAAATTACCTGGGCTACTGTGTGCTTAAAAATAAAATAAGTATATATTTGGAACTCTGGAGGCTGGGTGAATCAAGGACTTGCTGCCCATAGCTAGGTGTCTGATGTAGACTACTTCATAGTTTCCCCAGGACACCTTGCACTGTCTCCTTAGGTGGTGGGAGGGATAGTTAAGTTTTCTTAGACCTCCTTTGGAAGATTGAGAGTCTCACGAAGGTTTTTTTCCTTGAAAAACCAATCAACACCAGAGGACCTACCCTCCATTGTCTACCCTTTGGATGTTAAGATTACTACACAAATTTACTTTAGTTTACTTTTGCTTTATGCTTTTGCACTTTGTCTCCTAAATATGACATGACCTGCTTGTTTTTTAATATTTAAAAAACTTGGGAGGAAGTCAAGATATCATTATCTGCAGATGATATGATAATATACATAAGTGACCCCAAAATTCCACTCGAGAACTCCTAAACCTGATAAATGACTTCAACAATGTGGTTGGATATAAAATTAACTCAAACAAATCAGTAGCCTTCCTCTACACAAAGGATAAATGGGCTGAGAAAGAAATTAGGGAAACAACACCCTTCATGATAATATAAAATACTTTGGAGTGACTCTAACCAAACAAGTGAAAGATCTGTAAGACAAGAACTTCAAGTCCCTGAAGAAAGAAATCGAAGAAGACATCACAAAATGAAAAGATCTCCCATGCTCATGGGTTGGAAAGATTAATATAGTAAAAATGGCCATCTTGCTGAGAGCAATTTACAGATTGAATACAATCCCTATCAAAATTCCAACTCAATTCTTCATAGAGTTAGAAAGAGCAATTTGCAAATTCATTTGGAATAACAAAAACTCAGGATAGAGAAAACTATTCTTAATAGTTCTCAATAAAAGAACTCAGATGTTCTCAATAAAAGAATATCTGGGGGAATCACAACCCCTGACCTCAAGCAGTACTACAGAGCAATACTGATAAAAACTGCAAGGTATTAGTACAGAGATGAACAGGTAGATCAATGGAATAGAATTGAAGACCCAGAAATGAACCCACACACCTATGGTCACTTGATCTGACAAAGAAGCTAAAACCATCTGGTGGGGAAAAGGCAGCATTTTTCAACAAATGGTGCTGGTTCAACTGGAGGTCAACATGTAGAAGAATGAAATTGATCCATTCTTAATTGCCCTGTACAAAGCTCAAGTCCAAGTAGATCAAGGACTTCCACATAAAACCAGATACGCTGAATCTAATAGAAGAGAAAGTGGGGAAAAGCCTCAAACACATAAGCACAGGGGAAATTTTCTTAAACAGAACACCACTGGCTTATGCTCTATGATCAACAATAGACAAATGGGACCTCATAAAATTGCAAAGCTTTTGTAAGGCAAAGGACACTGTCATTTCGACAAAACAGCAAAGATCTTTTCCAATCCTACATCTGATAGAGGGCTATATCCAATATATATAAAGAACTTAAGAAGTTAGACTCCAGAGAATCAAATAACCCTATTAAAAATGGGAACAGAACTAAACGGAGAATTCTCAACTGAAGAAACTTGAATGACTGAGAAGCACCTCAAGAAATGTTCAACATACTTAGTCTTCAGAGAAATGTAAATCAAAATGACCCTGAGATTCCACCTCACAGCAGTCAGAATGGCTAACAACAAAAACTGAGGTGACAGCAGATGCTGGCGAGGATGTGGAGAAAGAGGAACACTCCTCCATTGCTAGTGGGATTGCAAGCTGGTACAACCACTTGGGAAATCAGTCTGGCGGTTCCTCAGAAAATTGGGCATAGTACAACCTGAGGATCCATGTATACCACTCCTAGGCAGATACCCAAAAGATGTTCCAACATATAACAAGGACACATTGTCTACCGTGTTCTTAACTGCCTTATTTATAATAACCAAAAACTGGAAAGAAGAGGAATAGATATAGAAAATGAGGTACATTTACACAGTGGAACACTACTCAGCTATTAAATACAATGAATTCATGAAACTTGCAGGCACATGGATGTATCTAGAAAGCATCATCTGAGTGAGGTAACTCAGTCATGAAAAAGCACACATGGTATGTATTCACTGATAAGTAGATATTAGGCAAAAAGCTTGGAATACCCACGTTACAACTCATGGAACACATGAAGCTCAAGAGGAAGGAAGACCAATGTGTGGATGCTTCAGTCCTACTTAGAAGAGGAAACAGAATAATCAAAGGAGTGTGAGGGACTTGGGAGGAAGAGAAGAGGGGAGGGGAAAAAGAGGGGAAGAATTTGTATGGGAGGAGATGGAGATGTACAGAGGGTCAGGAAATTGACCAGAGGTGTATAGCAATAGGGGATTGGGAACTGGGGTTAACAACCAGAAAGTCCCAGATCCCAGGAAAGCAAGAGCCTCCCAGGACACCACAGGGATGTCATTAGCTGAAATACCCCACAAAAGGGAGGGAGAACCTGTTGAGACCATATCTAGAGGTTAAGCATGCCCCCTCCACCGTTGAGGGATGAGGTCACCCACCCTTCTCAAAATTTTAACCCAGAATTGCTCCTGTCTAAAGGAAATACAGGGACAAAAGGTAAAGCAGACTAAAGAAAAGACCATCCAGAGCCTGCCCCACCTGGTGATTCATCCCACATGCAGACACCAAACCCAGACACTTTTGCTGATGTCAAGAAGTGCTTCCTGATAGGAACCTGATATGGCTGCCTCCTGAGAAGCTTTGCCAGATCCTGACCAATACAGATGCTTGAAGTCAACCATAGGACTGATCACAGGGACCCCAATAAGGAGTTATTAAAGGCTGAAGTTGCTGAAGGTCTTTATCTGGCATCAAGGGAAGGGGAAGCCCTTGGTCCTGTGAATGCTTGATGCCCCAGTATAGAGGAATACTAGGATGGTGACATGGGAGTGTGTGAATAGAAACAGGGTAAGGGGGTATGGGATAGGTGGTTTGCAGAGGGGAACCAGGAAAGGGACAACATTTGAAATGTAAATAAATAAAATATCCAATTTTTAAAAAAGAAAGAAAGAAAATGAAGGCAAAAGAAGCTTACCTTTGACCCTAATTGTACATACACTAATGAAATAGGGTTGAGTTTTACATTAAGAGAAAAGGAAATTTCACATTCAATAGTGGTAGGCTAGGAAAAGACTGCTTGTTTGAAAGGGGAGCAAAACGTTAACAATAATTCAATTATTAATTAGTGGGTTGTTTTTTTTTCATTTTCCCTAAAAGAATCATCACAGATATGTGTCTCACATGGGGAAGTAGGAAGGATAGAGAGAAGCTGGCACAGTAGTAGTCATAAGGCACAAGTCTTAAAAATTTATCCTTGAAATTGATATTTTAAAAATAATGCAATTTCTGCTTACACCACATGCTAGGTAATTCATAATAAATGTATGTAAATATTGGCATCACAGAGAAATGGCTAAAAATGCAGCTGTCTTTTCTAGTGGAAATCCTATTATCAAGCTTGTTTTGAATACCTACTGTACATCAGTTATATATTAAGCATTTTATGGTTCATGTCATCTTGGATTCGCATTTTCACGAGCTAGGTACCAGCATTATTTCTTTTTATTTGACTACAGTATCCTGCTTTTACAGGAAAAATGATAAAAATGATGACTTCAGTGGGTTAGAAAATCTAATCATATCTAAGTTCAGCAAGGTCACAGTATTAGTGTATAGTGAACCTGAGTGTGAGTTAAGGCAGTATGCTAACAGAACTAATAATCACTGCGCTTCATCCCTAAAACTCTCTGGCTACCTAGGTCAAACTGGCCATCACAGGAAAACAAACGTAATTTATCTGCGATAAGCCATTTAAGGGAAACCTTATGGTAATCCCTTGCATCAGAAAGTTCCAGATCATTGTTTCTGCTTCAATACCTACTAGAGCTGAAATAATCTGTTTGAATCCCAAAGATCCATCAAACTGTTATCCTAATTAAACTTTCTCTCTCTTGTGGTAATGGGGATATGATTGCCTTGGACCCTGCCTCATAAATCTAAGACTCAAAATAGCAAACACCAGTAAGTTATTAATAAACCATGTTGGTCATGATCATCAGTCATGAGAGTAGGTTTCTCCTTTTGTTTATGTCTTCTTCAAATTATCCAATCCATGTCTATCACAAGAAAGCCACACTCAGAGATTATAGATTTACAGAGGCATGGTATCTTTCATCCATGCATCTATCTCTTTATCTCTATTTCTCTCTTTCTATCCATCTATCAATCTATCTGTCTGTCTATCCACCCATCCATCTATGTAGCTATACTTATCTATGTAACCTTTACTTATCACCATTACTGATAAAGCATTCTCAGCAGCTGTTGAAGGTGAAAGAATAAAGAAGAATGACTAAGGATTTAAATGGCTTGGTTTTCGTTCCACTCCTTTTTGCTTTGGGACTTGTATGTGCATCTAATTTTTTTGTTTGTTTACTTGTTATTTTCTTGTTTTTGGTTTTTCGGCTGGTTGGTTGGTTGATTGGTTGTTTTGGGGTTTGGGTTTTGTAGGATTTTGTTGTTGTAATTTCTGTCTGTCTGCTTGTTTGTTTGTCCGTTTTTGATAGGTCTCTTTGTGTAGCACAGATTGGTCTGGAATGTTCCATCAATTTACCTGAGACTCCCAAGAGCTAGTATTACAGGCTAGATATATAAAACTAGGGGGGTTGGGGATTTGGCTAAGTGGTAGAGCGCTTGCCTAGCAAGCACAAGGCCCTGGGTTTGGTCCCCAGCTCCGAAAAAAAGAATAGAAAATAAAATAAAATAAAATAAAACTAGGCCCAGCCTGATATTATCTTTTCTTCATTCTCCTCTGAAAATGTAATTAAACCACCAATGGATCTTAGATTAAAATATATTTTTGTGGCAAAGCAGAATGTTAAAAATTAGGAAATTAACTTGATAGAGGGTGTGGACCTAAAAAGGTAAGTCATAACAGACATGTTGGATGGCTGTGCAAACACAATTAATTCAAAGCATCTGGACCCTAGCCTTCTGGGAGCCCCACACCTATTTTCCTCAAACTATAATTAAGCACAGGACAGACAATATAATATTAACAATATACTTATTATTTCAGCATTCTCTATAAGATTGGCCTTATTTTATCCTGTACCTTATATGAAAACACCAAAGCTTTGAAATGAGGCAGTCAACCCAATAATCCACACTCAACAAATATCAGAAGAATTTTCAAGTGAAATCTAATTAGCCAGGAAATCCATGCATATGGGGCTGGCAGTGGGGCTGGGGGGGCAGATAGGGGTGAAGGACTGGAGGCAGAAGTATCAGGAGTTTGAGATCATCTTCGAGTATTTAGTAAGTGCAAGGCTAGCCTGACCTAAATGCAACCATGTCTCAAAAATAAAATAAAATAAAATAAAATAAAACTATCCAATTTAAAACAGAAGGAATGCGTATCTAATCCTTCGGATTGTCTCCCCTTTTGCAAAGTTACCAACTGAACTAGTAGACCTCACTAAAATGGCTCATGCTTTAATGCACATTAATCGTCTATAAAAGATCGATTACATACATACATACATACATACATACATACATATATACATACATATGATACAGTTCAAAAATTATTCACCACTGTGTACAAAAAAAGTGTCTGAGAAATATAAATATATTATCTGAAATTTTGAGGAGCTCAGAATTTAGCTGAATAAAATGTAACCTAAATCATGCTATGGCTTTTTTTAAATAATGTGATATTATATTGCAAAAAGCCTATTTGGAAATGTAAATAACTCTGATGTTGGCTGATCATAAAGCATGAGATGAAGGGAAACAACTTCTCATTTGGGTGCTTATACAGCATGAACACAAGGTTGAGAGAACCAATCTAACCTTGTAAATAATCTTTTTCTTATTACTTGTAAAATGTGGTCATTTAAGAAAAACACACACTACGGCATGAGCATCATTTTTTCAGCAGTAATCTAGAAATCTGTTGAAAATACTTTTAATTTGCCCAAAATACAAAATTCATAAGATATCTGGACTCACCAGTCACAAAGTGAGGATCCAACTGTTCCGAAGTCCCATAGCTTCAATAAGAAGTTCTTTGCTGGTTCTATTAGACTGTCTTTGCTGATTAGAGGGACTGAAGCTATTCAGCCAAGTTGAATCGCATGCTTCTATTGGATTTTGCTTCTCTCAGCCTGCAGTCCTTTCCTGGGACTGGAAATGTCCTATCCTTTGTGTTAATCCAAGCCATCTCTAAGGACTTTGTCTGTTACTATGTTGAAAGTGAGCTTTGAGAATGCATGACTTCCATTCTGGAATCTGTCTTCTCCTCTTTAAGCCAATATTTTCTTTTATGGATTGTCAAGTATTCACCCTGACACCAGAAGAATTGTTTTCAAGTGATATGGAGCTGAATTTATTCTTTCTTTTCAAATTGTGCCCTACATTCCACAAATGAAATGATTAATTGTTTGCTCTAAAGAATGAACTTTTTTCAATTGGGATATTCATCACAGAGCTACCAGACTTTACAGAGCCCTTTGCTAATCACTCCCTTGAGCATCTCTATTGAAACCTTTTGAAAAACAATACTATATAGTCTATATATTGCCTAGCTATCTACATTATTCATGTTGTAAATGTTTTGTAAAGTTAACTCAGCTACAGTTGGCTGGAACTGAACTCAACTCCGATTTTGTTCCCAGATGATTACATGACCTTGTTCTTTATACTTGGATGAGGTGAAAGAGATTCTTGTGGTACAAGTCAGTTTGGGACAGGTAACTGAGATGAATTTTAGTCCTCCCTTGACCTTCACCTGGAACACCTTTGCTCACTCTACAACTCACAATACGTATCGTAATTTACACTGACATACCCTTTTGGCTACAAAGTACAGTAAACTGGATCATCTCATTACCTTTGCTCTCTGTTGGCTCTCAGAAATGGCTTCAAATCCTCCTCACTCTATTTGAGCCTAACTCAGTGGAAAAACATCACAATTCTCACAATGAGCACTGGCACAAAATGGCAGGAGCAGAAGAGTTTTAGTGTAGTGTTCTGATAAACCAGACAGCCACATGCAATGAAAATGATGCCACTCATAAGCCTAAATGGTTAATTTGAATTTGCTTCCGAGAGCCTGGAGGAAAGTTAATTCTTTGACTATGAACAACTTACAAGAGCTACAACATTGAAAGAAAAGGATTCCCCAGGATGAGAAAGTATGCATTATACATGCAAATGAAATTATCAAAACAAGCTTATTTTCACATATATTTATGCAATATCAAAATCTGTGATCCATTTGTTTGCCTTTCATCAATGCCAAAATGTCATATCACTGTGGCTTCATGGTGAGTTATAAATGGAGATGTCTTAGTCTCCTGTTGGTTCTAATCTAACATTGGATTGACTCTTTGGGATCTTTCCCATCTATACATCAACGTGAGCAAAGCTATGTCAGTCTCCACAAAGTTACTTGCTGGGATTTGGATTGGAGTTTCATTAAATCTATGAATGATGGAATGATGTTTCACAAAAGAATTTTGAATGTGGTGTGTGTGTGTGTGTGTGTGTGTGTGTGTGTGTGTGTGTGTGTGTGTTCATGTGCATGTACTTGTGTGTGGATAGGAGCAGTCAGTTTCAGAGTATTGGTCCTCAGAAACCATGTGCCTTATTTTTTTGAGTCTGGATCTCTCATGGTAACCTGATGCTTGTTGATTAGGCTAAACTGGCTGGGCAAGGAGACTCAGGGATCCTCCTGTCTCTACTTCTCCAGGAGAGATTATAAGATTCTGTCACCATATGAAGGTTTCAACAGACGTGCTAGGAATTAAACTGGTGTCCTGTTCCTGTGGCAATTACTCACTATTTCCTCACTCCCAATTTCTTCACTTATTTTATCAAAACAAAGTTATTCTCTTACAGATTTTCTTTATTTTTCTATACTTGCACTGCTTCTATGAAAGAAAACTTCCTCAATTTTTAAAGTTTCAAATCATCATGGAAATATACAGAAAGCCCCCAACCAGATTTTAGAAAGCCTAAAATGAAGACAAAGATGTTGTATATAATATTTTGTAGCAAGAATGTCTGGGCTTAAATTCTATCCATTTCTTTTGTAAACCATAAGAACTTTCTTCACCTCCCCAAAAGTCTTGAGCCTCAGTTTCTTCATCAAAATAAACAAGTGAATAACAGAACTATAGTCCTAGTTTGAAGCTGAGCATTGTTTAATTTCTCTTTTTAGTATATCTTGTGAGTTTAAAGTTGAAAGTCATGATTTTAATTGAATGCATGGATTCATAAAGAGGGACTATAATTCAAAAGATCAATCAGCTGACTGCAAGAGGAAGGGACTAATGAAGTGGGTATTGACAGACCATATCCCAATTTAAAGATTATGCACCATGTGCATTCAAAATCCCGACCAGTTTAATAGTTTCAGAGTAACTAAGGAGTTTTTTTTTAAATAAAGACTGCAATCCCGTGTGCCAAGAGTCTAATGGAGAATTCTTTCTTTTTGTTTTATATTTGCAAGCATCAGAATCTAAGCTCCATTAGGATGGCAGCTATTTTAATTTTACTCACACTCAATGCATATTGACCCAATGAATACAAACATTTACGAACCAAGTAATGACATTAAGTTACTTCAGGCCCTTGACACTTCACACTCCAATTTAGGTCAGTAAAATACAATCTGTAGAGTGCCCTAAACAGATCAAGCATTTATTAGACTTAGAAAATTCAATTCGACAAATGTTGCCAATACACTGACTGGTGAACAGATGACGGCCTATGATATATCCATACATTCATCTGAGATTTTTAAGTTCAAGATTAAATGTGTCAAGTGAAAGTAAAGGGGAACTAGTAATGAAAATCCTGCTCTCCTTGTGCCTCGCCCAGGTCTTAAAGCATTACCAGCCTTTGACTTTTGTCTGTGCCCATTATAAATAAAATGGTCTCCTTGGCTGCAAGCTAACATCTGATTATTTTTTGCCTTTGAATAACAATGATATTATTGACTCAAACCTAGAATAATAACCCTCCCTGTGATTTTTCCCTTTAATTTTCCTTATTAAGGTAAAAGAAGCAACAGTTTTAGAATAAAAATACAGTGAGTTATTAAATGCAAAATGGATTACAAATCTTTCATAGAACAACAGGAATGAAAAATCACAGTTTTGTTAAAGACACTAGAATAAAATAGGCTATTATGTGATTCTGAAAATGTTCTTTCTGAACAATACATCTGGTATTTCTAATAAGACTAACATTTTAAAACTATAAACACCCACTGAGTCCTATATGGTAATTAGTATACCATGTCTATTTTCACAGCCAATCACTATTTCTTTAAAGAAAGACAGTCTAGTAGATGGAAAATATTTCAAGCCATGCCGGCAAAGGAAGAAATCCTGTATATTGAACACAGCCAAATCTCCCGTTATTTTATTTTAAAGGAATGGTTTCCACTCAAGTGCTTCCATGAGCAATCATTGTGTAAACTACTGATAGTCACCTGTGTTCACACATGGACCAAACATCACAGGCAAGGGATGTCGATGCCAGAAATCCACCCTGTGCTTGGTGACGTCATTCCCAGTCAGTGACTGGATCAGCTTCTGAAGATTGCATTTCAATGATCTGTCACTGAATATTACCAACTAAGTTCCTTCTAGCTAAGGAAGAGGATGGGGTTGATTTGAAGGCTAAACTTGACTTTGCAAAAAGTACATCTCGACAGAAATTGATTTATATTGATTAGGAAACTCAAAACTTTTCCTTCTTCCTGACTTTTTAGCACAGTGGATTCCAGGTTTCCCTACATTTTTCACCTCATTATGGAAAAGTCCCCATGCCTCCTAAGGAACAGCCTTAATCCTCCTGACCTATGGACTTATTCATTTATGTCAGTCAAAACCAAAGGCTAAGACAGACAAAAGTTAAATAGAAAATAAGAGATGTTGTCTTTTGAAACTGTCCAATGCTATGTAATATTGCTAAGACAAGACATACCACTCAGGGACTGAGATTTTTCGTCCTCAGCGTGGTACTTCAACAAACGTATAATGTTCTGAGTGTTTAAACTTGAAGATATTAAACGTGTTATCAGAACTTTCTGTAATTTCTGCAAAAGTATTTTCTGTTCTTCCAACAGGGACTTAAATATTTACTGTGGTTATAAAGTTACACCTTACTATATATTCCTAGATGAAAATTTTCAAATTATGAATGGAATTAGTTTATAAGACAATGTTTTTTATAAGCATGTGTACATACATATCCAGTGATTTATTATTTATATATTTAGACTATTTCTATGAGTTTTTCTTTTCTCTCTCTTTTTTAACTTTTAGTTTTCAGTACCCCAACCTTAAATTTTACATGAGGGCAGAATATCTTGTATTGATTGATTCTCTTGTTGCTATGAGAAAATACCTCACCTACGGAATCTAAGGACTAAAGGCTTTATTATGACTCAGGGTTTAGTTAGTTCTTCTTGGGAGAGAAGTTGTAGCTTTGGTGCTAGTCCAATTACATCTGCAATTAGAAACAAAGAAAGATGGATAATGGTGTTCGGCTTGTTTTCTCTTTTTCTATTGGGAAGGCTGAAAACCCTTCCCATAGATGGTGCTGCTGACTTTCAAAACAGTCCTTCCCTTTTACAGTTAAACATTTCTGGAAACATCCTCATAGACATACTCAGAAATGTGTTTCCAGGATGATTTGTAAAGTTACACCAGTTAACAATGAAAATTATCCATCACCAACTCACAGTACTCTAAGCACAATTAAAAGTGCATGCCCCATCCCAGATCCAGACATATAACAACTATGGCTGGTTACCAAGCTCAGCTGTTCTTATTAGTTCTCTATCTTTCAGCTCAGGTTTGATTACATTGACTTTCTTTCAGAAACACTCTTTATGTGATGGGTCTCTGTAATTTTAAACATACAATCATTATAGATAAAAGCGAGATGATGTTTCTCTTGATGTTGTGACTGTGCTCAAAAATCTTGAATTAATCATACAATTAATGTCTAGCCTTTTACAAAAAGAGGCTGAAATTTCTCAAAATCATTAAGTCCTGTTTTATTTGTTTGTTTGTTTGGTTGGTTGGTTGGTTGGTTGGTTGGTTGGTTAGCTGGTTTGATTTTGATTTTCGTTTGGTTTGTGTTTTAACTGAATAGGTACAGAGCCTGGGTTTGATTCCCAGTACCCACATCAGATGGTTCACTATCCCCTGGACGTATGAGCTCTATGGTAATCTTCATAACTGCACTCATGCTCACATATATACACATAAACAAACTGATAAATCTTCTTTAAAACACTCCTTCCAGTCGTCCAAAACTATGTCCACATTTTAAGTAGTATTATAGTAATAATGGTTATTTTATATCAGATTTAGGCTTATTGTAGATCTTAGAAGGCAGCTTGATGCTCTTTAAGCAACTACACAGGAGATATACAATCTCCTATAGAGAATTCAATCATTAGTTTAATCATGTTCCCCTCCCTGTCTTCAAAGTTTGATTGTACTTTACATGCTTTCAGTAGACCACTGTTCCTGTCATCAGTTCAGGGAAATGGGACAGAAGCAAATCAATTCAACACAATACAATGAAACCATTGACAGGACTATGTTGTCATCAACTTAAATCTGAAAGGAAATAATTTGCATTATCATTAATAGAAAAATCACGTTTTAGAATGCTACACACACACACACACACACACACACACACACACACACTTAAAGACTTAAAGGTAAATGCAATGACTTTCAGCAACAGTCATCATCAAATGAGAAATGATCAAATGCTTGTCTTGAGAGGCGTGTGTGTGTGTGTGTGTGTGTGTGTGTGTGTGTGTGTGCGCGCGCGCGGTTTGTGTTAATAACTGTGTAAAAACTAGGCCATATTTCTAGTTACATCTTTCCCACCTAAGGAGCTATTGGTTTTCAAGACTACCATAAAAAATCATGGTGACAGGGATATACAGCTTCGGATCTTTCGCACTTCAGAGAAATGCCTCTAAACTGGCTTATTATTTTATCAACTCTGCTACAATTTACTTAGGCAGTGTGGAACAGTGACAAGTGCCACAGTTTGTTGACTTGTCTAAGCAGTAAATGCTAAAGTCAGTATTTTATATCACAGGGCTGTTAAATATGTCAAAAAGAATTTCTTCCAAAGCCTTGCATAAGATGAGGATAAAGCAGATAAAAATGACTGTGTGGAGGACTGTGGACAATCAACTCCTTGCCTCAGAACACTCAACTGTTGAAATATTATACTATCTTAGTTGCGATTTTTAAATCTTTTTTGTTCTAGATAACTTTTTATACTTTAATGCATTCTTTACCTTTTGCCCTGGGTGGCATAAGGAAATTAAAGAAATGAAATCCATGCCAGATAAGCATCCTGTAATCATGCTTTACCTACCACACTGAGGGGCCTCTGGAAGTAAGACACATCAGTATATCTGTGGGTGTTTTCATGATTAGATTGTCCTCCAGTGCAGTTCCTGCCTCCAACATTCTAAACAGGACAGAAATTCTACTAGATACTTTTCTTATCACTATAACAAAACACCTAGCAGGAGCAACTTAAGAAAAAAGTTTAGTTTGGTTCCCAGCCCAAGAAAGTCTACCATGTGAAAAAGTCATATCAGCAGAAACATATGGTTTCAGTCATGACATCTATAGTCAGAAAACAAAGTAATAAATGCTGGTTACTCAGCTGATCTCTCCTTTTGATTCAGTCAGGAAGCCCATCCCATGAGATGGTACTATTCACACATTGGATGGATCTTCCTAACACGCTTAACCCAATCTTGCAACTTCCTCACAGATGTGCCCACCGTATATTGTCTAAGTGATACTAGACTTCATCATCTTGACCTTCAAGATCAAACATTACAGTAATGCTGTAACCCAGACTCCCACCCATAACCAAGGAGCCATCTTCAATTGACACCTGCTAGCAAAGGAAAAGGAAATATTAGCATTCTCCAGTGGAATATTACTGGATGTGTTAGCCACACCAGGGTGTCCAGGAGCACTTGGGCAACATACAACTCAATGAGACTTTTATAGACTCGAATCTTATATTGCTGTTTGGCCCTTTTGTTTGTTCGTGTTTACTTACTTTTCAAAAAGAAAGAGAAAGGAGTGTGAATTTGGTGGGGTGGTCTGGGAAGAATCGAGTGAAGGTAAAATGTGATCAGAATATATCATACGAATTTTTTTCATTGAAAAATGTAAATTTATACAAAGAAATTCTTTCACCATATATGAGCTGATTTGAAAAACTTCCTTCCATACCATTACTCCAACTTTTAAACCCCATATACACACTCTTTGATTAAGTTTCATAAATGTTATATTTGTTATATTGGTCAAAAATAACATATTTGTGATGTCCTACTGATTTTCTTATATATCAAGCTTCCAGCTATTATTAATATAACTTCAAACATTGGAAATTATACTTGAGAACAACCACTGTGATGTGAAATTAACTTTTTAAAATGTACAATGAAATAAAACAGCTTCCAGAGCATGAAAATTTTAGCCTGGGTCGTGTTCCTTTTTGCCTAAACTAATGTTTATGTAATATAAATACTTTAATGCTATAATATAAATACTATAATTTAATTTTCTTAGCACATTGCTAACTTTTCTACACCAACAATTTTCAGTCCGATTATAAACCAAAAAATAAGGTACAAAGATTTCACATGTTTAATTTAAGTTCCTGGGAAAGAATCAGAAATCAAACATTGTTGTGCTAAGTCATGAGCTGGAATAGAAGGGTCATAAGAATAAACACCAAGATACAGCAGAGGGAAGGGCTGATGTATTTACAGCACCACCAGAACCTAAGAGGGACAAATTCTTAAGATCCAACGAGAAGCCAAAGGATCACACTTTTTATTGCTCAGACCTGACTCCAAAATAGTCTATCAAGCCTGTCCATCACATCACACTGGTTGTCATGGTAGCAGATATCAAGAGTAAAAGTGTCACCTCACGACCCCCTAAGGTAATCAGATTGCTTAAAAGGGTACCGCTATACAATATTAGCTACAAACAGGTATTTAAATCATATTGTGGACAATAAAAAGTGTGTTATATGCCAGGCACGAAGGTTCATGTGCATAAGTGTAGAGGAATCTTAATACAGTAACATGGCTGCTCTGGTACAGGATGTCATCCAAAGATACAATCCAACCAGAATGCAGGCACACCCTTGATTATAGTACAATATGGCTGGAGTATAGACACACCGTTAGTACATACCTTTAATCACTAACAATGAAGGTAATTTGTAGAAGGAAGCAGCTATGTTTTACATCTAATTGAGGAGCAGACAAAGTGAGGAATCAGAGAAAAAAATGGACAGAATGAGTCAGAGACTAGCACAGGAAAGAATGTGACTTAAGAGAGAAGTGGAGACAAAAAGAGGGGGTAGGACAAGTCTGGGCCTATAGACAGTTAGAACACAGAAGGAAACCCTTGGGGCTCAGCCCAAGCCATGTATTTGCAGAGCTCAAGTACACCTTTCACCGCATTACTTCATCTGAGGAAATGCAAACAGCATTTTCGTTATATATAATGTCAGCATTTGAATGGACGGTGA
Organism: Rattus norvegicus; assembly: GCF_021556685.1. Classification (NCBI taxonomy): domain Eukaryota; kingdom Metazoa; phylum Chordata; class Mammalia; order Rodentia; family Muridae; genus Rattus; species Rattus norvegicus. Next base: position 8,348,436 of record NC_141551.1, on the reverse strand, counting down.
GGACGGTTGCCCGTATTTTCCAGTCAGCCTTAACTATATAGCAAGCTACAGGCGAGCCAAGACTGCAGACTGAGACCTTGTTCCAGAAGCAAATACAACAAATAAGTGGATAAGATCTGATTTAAATGACAAAAAAGCTTGGGCTTGAAGAACTAGGCAAACTTGTAGGCAATATAAAATAAATTTCACACTGAGTAAAATTTTGCATGAATTCAAGTAAGCCATTTAACAATAAGAACAATCACCTAGACGATGCAGTATGAATGAAAGTAAAATGAACTGTCACATGCTTTTTTAATTTAAAAAAAAAGAAGCTCAAAAAATTTAACTGGTGATTTTCACAAAACAGTCGAGTGCTTTTATATCTTCATCAACACCACTGTCGTTTCTATAAAATAAGAGGGTTAATGTGATAAATCAATTCTAAACCTCAGCTAATACAATGTGCTAAAATTTAAGCCTGCATCTTGTTGGCACTAATGTTTCTTAAGGTTACTAAAGAATAGAATATTTATTGAACTAATTCTTCTTTCAACTGACACAGGGAAAGTATAAGATGTTTATGTCCCAAAAGAGCTACACGCCCAAGAAAGTTCATTAAATTCCTGTAAAATCAAAACATCTGAAGGTTACACACTGTGGTCAGCATTTGCTAACAAAAAAAATGCCTTTCCACTCATTGATAAGTGGCTATTAGCCCAAATGCTTGAATTACCTTAGATGCCTAGAACAAATGAAACTCAAGACGGATGATCAAAATGTGAATGCTTCACTCCTTCTTTAAAAGGGGAACAAGAATACCCTTGGCAGGGAATAGAGAGGCAAAGATTAAAACAGACACAGAAGGAACACCCATTCAGAGCCTGCCCCACATGTGGTCCATACATATACAGCCACCCAATTAGACAAGATGGATGAAGCAAAGAAGTGCAGCCCGACAGGAGCCGGATGTAGATCTCTCCTGAGAGACACAGCCAGAATACAGCAAATACAGAGGCGAATGCCAGCAGCAAACCACTGAACTGAGAATAGGACCCCCCATTGAAGGAATCAGAGAAAGAACTGGAAGAGTTCGAAGGGGCTCGAGACCCCTTATGAACAACAATGCCAAGCAACCAGAGCTCCCAGGGACTAAGCCACTACCTAAAGACTATACATGGACTGACCCTGGACTCTGACCTCATAGGTAGCAATGAATATCTTAGTAAGAGCACCAGTGGAAGGGGAAGCCCTGGGTCCTGCTAAGACTGAACCCCCAGTGAACTAGATTGTTGGGGGGAGGGCGGCAATGGGGGGAGGATGGGGAGGGGAACACCCATAAAGAAGGGGAGGGGGGGGATTAGGGGGATGTTTGCCCGGAAACTGGGAAAGGGAGTAACACTCGAAATGTAAATAAGAAATACTCAAGTTAATAAAAAAAAGAAATGAGACAAAAAAAAAATGCCTTTCCTGAGATGACAACTTCCAAACAACAGAAAAGAATCTAGCACTGAGTGAGTCAAAGAAGCCGAGAACCATACTGATTTCAAAGAAAGATGCCTAGACATGGTGCTGAGAAGAGAGTTGTTCTGCAAACTAGTTGCCAAGCAAGAACAGGGACCTGAGTTTAGAGCCCTAGAACCCACATAAGATATCTTCATGACATGCTCCAGCAAATACACCGTGGGGAAAGAGGGTTGAGACAGGCAGATACTAAAGGTTGGTATGAAAGAGTTAGGGAAAGGACTAAAGAAGCTGAAGGGGACTGAAATGCATAGAAAAAACAAGAATATCAATGAACTCCCAGAGCTCCCAGGGACTAAACCACCAACCAAAGAGGATACATAGAGAGATCCAGGGCTCCAGCTACATAATGGCAGAGGATTGCCTTATCTGGCATCAGTGAGTGGGGAGGCCTTTGGTCCTATGGAGGCTTGATGTACCAGTGTATGGGATGGTAGACCAGTGAGGCAAAAGTGGGTGGAGGAGCAGCCTCATAGAGGCAAAAGGGAGGGGGTAAGGGGGAGGGTGTGGATGGGAAACTGGGATGGGGGGACAACATTTGAAATGTAAATAAATAAAATAAGCAAAAGGAAAAAAAAACCTCTCATTGGTCAGACAGCCTAGGCAAATAGGTGGATAAGTTTCAGGTTGCGGGAGAGAACTTGTCTCAAAAGCAAATAAAAGCAAATAAATAAATAAATAAATAAATGTGGAGAGTAGCAAAGGAAGATGCAAGATGTCAGCCTTAGGCCTCCACAAGCACACGTAATGACATGAATGCGTGCACCACACACATACGTATAACAAACATAGACACACACACAAAGGCATCTGTAAATAAGGAATATGAACTTCAACAAAACCTCAAATGTGAGATAATTTCTAACTAGAAAGAGGGTATTCTTTATAACAAATTTTTCATAACCTCATCAAAAACTGTCACTTTAGTAAAAGCCACAGAATGGGATTGTTGTGCCAGAAAGTGTTTGTGAACCCCAAAAGCACACAGAGGAGCTGACTCTGATGCAATCTCACTGGGCTCTTTATTTACAAGCTCGAGCTTGGGCCACACCACCATCTCTGATGCAGCAGAACAGGAGGGCATAGCCCAAGTTCTCAGCAGGGCAAGGCTTTATAGGAAATGACCAACACACAAGGTGTTTTCAGTCTGGCAAACAATCTACTTGTACGACGATTGTAAGTCAACAGTGGGTGCTCTGAAACGAAAGCATATACAATCACAAACAGTCTAGAAGTACATCTGGATCAATCAGACTAATATTTGATTGTTGCTAAGGAGTAGCTAGGAAGTAACTCTGCAGTACGAGACAAAGACCATCCATGGGGTCTTTCCTGGCACTTGGGTGCAGCCTGGGATTAGTTATAGGTGAAGTTTTTCTTAAAATGGAGACCAGTTCCAAGATAGAGTAGGTTTGGTCTCTCAGGATCATTATGGCTTTTCAAGTTCCTCCACTGGAGAAATTCTAGAAGAAAGATGCCCAATGTGTGTAGAGTAACATCCTAAAACTGTCAAGCAGGCTAGATATTGACTAGAAAATGTCTTATTCTAGAACATTGTATATTTACGAAAGTGGAATATAAACTTTTACTGTTTTTCAATTAATCATTGTTTAGTTGTACTTGTATTTACAGATATATTATTTAATTTCTATAATTGAGTTCTGACATCGGACTCATGACCAAAAACACTAAAGTTTACACTTGAATGACCTTTGTTTTTACATGCACTTTTCCATAAATCATGTTAAATCTTTCTTGTGTTTAGGAACACAAAACAGCACTTCATAGAAACACTTGGAAGACTTTCCAAATAGCAAAATTAGCACCCACTCAAAAAATTGAAAAAAATTAAGACCAATACCTGGTACTGTTATAAGAGTCAAGAACCTGTGGCTGGAGATACCCTAAATACTAAGGGAGAATTTACTGCTATTATTTTGCTAAATGAAACAATGTAAAATACTCTGATGAGTTATCAATATATCTAGAGACAATATATCAGTGTATCTTTCATTCGTCATCAGAGAAGCTTCTTATTGTAGATGAGAATTAACGTCAAAGCCAACTGCTGGTCAACATGCAAAGAGTAAGAGACTGAAGGGAGTGCTGAAGGACGTTTGGGTCACATACCTTCCCACGAAGCTCAGGTAGAGAAAGATTGCTAAAGCCAGGAGTGATAAAAGAACACAAGGAAAGAGTTTTTCCAGACACAACAGAAAAATTGTGCATATGAACTCACAGCAATTGTGAGCATCCACAATACCTGGCCAGAGTCAAGCCAGAAAAATGTCCTGGCATGAAGAGGGGAAGTGGGAAAGAAGTTCCACCCCTAGCTGATGAGATTGGAAATGGATAAATGAATAGCTGCTGGAAGAGAGAGGTGGTCTTCTTTAAGGATATGATCACTGGTAGATCATTCATAGTCTAGGAAAAACTTTACCCAAGAGGATAAGGGTAACACAAATTGAACTCAAGGAGACACACACACACACACACACACACACACACACGGAGAGGGGGGGGACAGAGAGACAGAGAGAGACAGAGAGAGGGGGACAGAGAGAGAGAGACAGAGTGACAGAAACAGAGACACACAGAAAGAGAGATTTGGACAGGTAAGAAGGTGGGGCTGGATCTGGGAGGATAGAGGGAGTAGACTCTGCTCAAAATACATTTTATGATATTCTCAAAGAACTAATGAAAATGTTTTAAACATTAGTGTGACAATATAGAAGGATATTTCTACAGCCAAGATATAGGATAATAGACAACACTCTGACATGGTGGAAGTAACATATAATCTCAGTTATTGAAAGGTGGAGGCAGAAAGATCAGGACTTCAAGCCCAGCCTGGGCCATATGTGAATCTGTCTAGAAAACAAGCAGACAAACAAACAAAAACAAAAAAGAAAAAAGAACATATAACCAGCAATAGAAACTACACAAATAAAAAACTAGAATTAAATAATAATAAGCTGTCCTGCTGAGGTTAGACACCTATTAAATTTCTCTGGCACATTCAGAGCAGACACGTCTTAAATCATGTTATAATGGCTACACAGTTTGGTTCCTAAATGACTGACCAGCAATCTCTATAAAGAGACAGACTCAGTATTTATGAATATGTAGATATGTCATCAGAGAATTGTGAGATACAGAAGAAACAAACAAAAGAGCATTATTGTAAAATTGTTGAAAGCGAAAAGAAATAGCTCTAATGTAGAAGTTGAAACTCTGAGGATTGTTGGTCAGATATTCCTCTTGTCTTCCATTAGAATGATGGTGCCTTTAATCACAACCCTCCGTGTTGAGGGAGTGAGTTTGGGTCTACCTTGCAGAAAGAATGACATTTACTGAACAGCCCTACCTTCTGCTTCCTAAAGTTCATAGGTGGTCCTTGGAGATAATGCACAAATAAAATCAAAGATGAACTTTGAGTCTGAAAATGGCTACAGGCTCATTTTGTTTAGTGAAATGACCAGACTGTGAGAAAGAATGCAATGCGTTAAACATGTAACCCCGAACCTCAAGCTCTGCCATGCATTCAGATGAGCATGGGCAGGACAGATACATGGTTACTGTTTTAGCATGATTGCATTTTGAAGCAGAAACATGTGCTGGCAGAAATTTGATGCTACACCTGAACTTGCTACTTACCATCAAGAGGTGGTTACTAAGAAAAAACAAGAGTGTGCTTGTCATTTTAAAATCAGATATGCATTTGGGCCTTTTCTGTTATACAAGGCTTACAAAATGTTTTTCCAGGATTCATCAGTGTTTGTAACAGAAATCCGATAAAAATGACCTGGAGCAAAAAGAAAATAAAGTGATTAAAAATTTTATATACATAGGCATATGTAACACCACCCACCCTTACCCACATCCTACACACACGCACACACACACACACACACACACACACACACACACACACACACACACACATCCAATTGCTGATCTGTCCTAGCCTGACTAGGCTCTCAGGGCTTAAGGTAAGTTTGCAGCACTCAGTCTTGAGTCCACTTCTTGGTTCTATTTAGCCGATGTTCCACTTCAGCAACTCTCTTCTCCAAAACTTGCACCTTTACTGTGACTTAAGTGTTAATTGTCAAACTAGACAGGATGTGGAATCACCTAGGAAACAAGCCTCCTGGAGCATCTGTGAAGGATTATGCAGATTAAGGACAGCTTGTGAAATGTCTGTGAGGGATTATGTTGATTAGGTTAATTGATGTGCCAGGACTCCTCTAATCTGTTGTCCTGACCCTTCCTAGGGCTCCTTCTTCTGCTATAAAAAACTGGAAATCATAAACGGAGTGTGAGCATTCATCAGTCTCTGTGTGGTGATTACAGATGTCATGTGACCAGCGGCCTTGTTTTCCTTGTACTGATGACTGAGGATGAAATTAACCTTTCTCCCTTGAGTTGTTTTCTTGACATAGTTTATCACAGTGCCAGGAAAAGTAGCTGAAACATCTACTACACTTAGTCTAAGTTCCAAAGGAAGATGTTTACTATGAAGTAAAGCATGAGCACGAAGGTACAGCATATTAACATCTAAAAAGCCAGTATCTGAGTCAAAAATGGAGGTTTACAGCATGATATGTACCATGTGTGTAGTCAACACACACTAAAGAGTCCACAAAAGTGCTGTGATAGTTTATGTATATATCATCCAGTATTTCATCATGTCATAAAATATTACTCAACCTTACAAAGAAGAAAATCATGTTATTTGTGATAACATGGATCCTAAGTGAATTAAGACATGGAAGAGCAAGTATTGCAGACTTTAGATCGGTTGGAATCTAAGAATGACGAACTCAAAGGCCAGTAAGGTGGTTGAGGAAAGGCACCTGCCACACAAGCACCATGGTGGTAGAATCAATGTCTGAAAGATTCCTAGACCTCTGCGTACTCCGTATGGCATGAGACATCCACACTTGTTTGTCTCACACACACACACACACATAAATAAATAAATAAATAAATAAATAAATAAATAAATAAAATTTTAAAATAATTTTTAAATGATAAATGCAATATACAAAGGTATTTTATTAATTCAGTCCACAAGATTAACAAGTTCAAGTAAGTTAGTGAGTTCAAGGAATCTAATGAACAGCTTGGGGATTAGAGTTAATAAACCTGGACTTACAGTTACAATTTGATGACAGAATAGACTTTACTGTTCTTAATGGAGAAAAAGCAAAAATCACTATCTGAAATGATACACATATTAATATATTCATTGCAGCAATAATTTAATGATGGGTTCTGATATCAAACTATGTTATTAACATTAAATATTATTTTATTTACTGGCTATACATTAGTAAATTTAGATATAGTACATACATGAGTGTGCACCAAATATATGAAAATGAGTATTTGTGGAAAAGTACCTTGGCAGAAGGCCATTACAAACAAAACAAAACAGCAATTACAGTGTACAGGAAGATAGTAAGCAAAAGAGGACAGGATAGTAGAAGAAAGAAAGATGAAGGAGGGAAGAAGAAAGTCAAAGAGAAGAACTAAAGTTTGTGTGCCTCTTTACCCTCCAATCCTATGCAAATCACAAGCATCTGTTGCTTACGCCAGGCCAAAAGTAAATTTTTCAGAAACCTGAAGAGTTCCATGTGGCTGGCGTGAACAACAGCCCTATGACTGGCATGAACAGCAGCCCTCTAAAGGAGAGCTCTCTCATTGAGTCAAAAATCAGTTTCATTGCAAGACAGTGTCTACTCATTGTACCCTCGCTACAATGACAGTGTAAAATACTCCAGCAGAGTCCACTTACCCTACAGAAGATCTTCAGAATTGCCTTCAAACACTTCTACACAAGCCACTTCTATGACAGTGAAGGAAACTCTCATTAGCAACTCACTCTGTTTGATACTGTAATGTAAAAATCAAGTATTACGAGATTTCTAAGATTAATCACATGAAAGACAAATATCAAATTGTTTCCTGAAAAGGAGAGGTAATGGTGCCTGGGACTGAACTGAACTGAGCCAAGAGTTCCCTGCATCCTAATCCTGTGGGGTAGAGAGCTGAACACCCAGAAGCTTGGACAATCCTGAGACCACAGGACAAACTGCCACTTCTGCGCACCTCTCTCACATCCCTGGCCCAAAAGGAAACAGCATAGTACTCCTGGATACAGGAATATAGGAACAGTCAGCAACAGGAAACTGCTGGGTTCAGCTACACCCAGAGCTAAACTGAATCAGTCACACAGCTCCCTGGAGAAAGCTGGACACTCCTGAGAACTCAGAGGAGACTACTCTCTGCCCACATTTCCAACCCAAGAGAAAATCGCCTAGTGTCATCTTTATCCCTGGGCACAGGGACCTAGGAGCAGTCAGGGGCAGGAACCTTCGGATTTCTGCCTGCACCTAGAGGTGAAAGACAGTCACCAGGAATGGCTACACACCTGAGAGAATAGGTAAGACCCACTTTTCTACTCCAAGACACCTGCCTGGTGGACTGAGGACACACAAAAGCAGAAGTCCTCTGGGACAGGGCACTTCAGTTTCTGGCTGTACCTGGAACTGAACTGACCAGATCCTGCACCCAAATCCCATGGTGGAGAGAGCTGAACACCCAGAAGTTCGGACAATCCTAAGACTGTAAGACAATCCACCACTTCTGCCCACACCTCGCACATACCTGGCCCAAGAGGAAACTGCTTAGTGCCTCTGGACACAGGAATATAGGAACAGTCAACAGCAGGAACCTGCTGGGTCCAGCCTGCACCTGAAACTGAACTGAACCAGTCACGCAGCTAACTGTACCCAAATCCCCTGGGGAAGAGAGCCAGACCCTCAGAAGTGTAGACCCTTCTGAGAACTCAGAGGAAACTACTCTCTGCCCACATTCCCAACCCAAGAAGAAATCACCTAGTGCCTTCAGTGCCTTCTGGGCAAGGGAACCTAGGAGCAGTCAGGGACAGGACCATTCAGGTTTCTGCCTGCACCAAGAGCTGAAAGACAGTCACCAGGAGCACCTACACACCTGAAATCAGAGCACCTGTTCCCAGAAACAGCTGAAAGAAAACAGGAAAACAGGTCTACAGGAGTGCTGACACAGAGGACTACAGGAGGGTCAAGCCACTGTCAGAAACAGCAAGACAAGCTAACACCAGAGACAACCGGATGACTAGAGGCAAGTGCAGGGACCTAAGCAACAGAAACCAAGGCTACTTGGAATCATCAGAGCCGAGTTCTCCCAAAAAGAAAATACTGGATATCGAAACACACCAGAAGAGCAAGATTTAGATTTAAAATCACATTTTATGATAATGATGGAGGACTTTAAGAAGGACATAAATAACTACCTTAAAGAAAGGCAGGACAACACAAGTAAACAAGTACAAGCCCTTAATGAGGAAACACAAAAATTCCCGAAAGAACTACAGGAAAACACAACCAAACAGGTGAATGAATTAAACAAAACCATCCAGCATGTAAAAAATGGAAATATAAACAATAAAGAAAGCACAAAGGGAGAAAATTCTGGAGATAGAAAACCAAAGATAGAGACCAGGAGTCATAGATGCAAGAATCAGCAACAACATACAAGATATAGAAGAGACAATCTCAGGGGAAGAACATAATATAGAAATCATTGACACAACCATTAAAGATAATGTAAAATGCAAAAAGCTCCTAGCCCAAAACATACAGTAAATCCACAACACAATGAGAAGATCAAAGCAAAGGATAATAGGTATAGAAAACAGTGAAGACTCCCAACTGAAAGGGCCAGTAAATATGTTCAACAAAATTATAGAAGAAAACTTGCCTATCCTAAAGAAAGAGATGCCCATAAATATACAAGAAGCCTACAGAACACAAAATAGGTTGGACCAGAAGAGAAAGTCCTCCTGTCACATAATAGTCAAAACACCAAATGCACAAAACAAAGAAAGAATATTAAGAGCAGTAAGGGGAAAATGTCAAGTAACATATGAAGGCAGACCTATAAGAATTACACCAGACTTCTCACCAAAGACCATGAAAGCCAGAAGATCTTGGACAGTTGTCACACAGATCCTAAGAGAACACAAATGCCAGCCCAGGCTACTATATCCAGTAAACTCACAGTTAACATAGATGGAGAAAACAAGATATTCCATGACAAAAGCAAATTTACACAGTATCTTTCTACAAATCCAGCCCTACAAAGGATAATAGATGAAAAACTACAACACGAGGAGAGAAACTACACCATACAAAAAGTAAGAATGTAATCTTCTGGCAATGAAATCAAAAGAAGAGAGGTACACAAACACAATTGCACCTCTAACAGCAAAAATAACAGGAAGGGGAAATCTCTATTTCTTAATATCTCTCAACGTCAACTGACTCAATTCCCCAATAAAAAGACATTGACTAAAAGAACGGATACATAAAGAGGACACAGCATCTTGCTGTATACAGGAAACACACCTCAGAGGAGACAAAGTCAGACACTACCTCAGAATAAAAGGCTAGAAAACAACTTTCCAAGAAAATGGCCCGAAGAAACAAGATGGAGTTGCCATTTTAATACCGAATAAAAGGGACTTTCAACCAAAAATCATCAAAAAAGATAAGGAAGGACACTTCATATTTATCAAAGGAAAAATCTACCAAGATGGACTCTCAATCCTAAATATCTATGCTCTAAATGCAAGGCTACCTACATTCATAAAAGAAACCTTACTAAAGCTCAAATTACACATTGCACCTCACACGATAGTAGTAGGAGATTGCAACACCCCACTCTCATCAATGGACAGATCATGGAAACAAAAATTAAACAGAGTCATAAAGAAACTAACAGAAGTTATGAAGCAAATGGATTTAACAGATATTTATAGAACATTCCATCCTAAAGCAAAAGGATATTCTTTCTCACACCTCATGGTACCTTCTCCAAATTCGTCCATATTAATGGGCACAAAACAGGCCTCAACAAATACAGGAAGATAGAAATAATCCCATGTAGCCTATCAGATCACCACAGACTAGAGCTGGTCGACAATAACAACAATAATGACAGAAAGCCCACATATACATGGAAGTTGAGCAACACTCTACTCAATGACAACTTGGCCAAGGAAGAAATAAAAAAAGAGATTAAAGACTTCTTAGAATTTAATGAAAATGAAGACACATCATACTGAAACTTATGTATGGGACACAATGAAAGAAGTATTAAGAGGAAAACTCATAGCTCTGAATGCCTTAAAAAAAAAAAGCAACAACCAGCAGAGAGCATACATGAGCAGCTTGACAGAACACCTAAAAACTCTAGAACAAAAAGAATCAAATACATCCTAGAGGAGTAAAGGGCGGGAAATAATCAAATCAAGGCAGAAATCAATTAAGTAGAAACAAAAAAGAATATAAAAAGAATCAGCAAAACCAGGAGCTGGTTCTTTCAGAAAATCAACAAGATAGATAAACCCTGAACCAGACTAACCAGAAGTCACAGAGAGTGTAACTAAATTGGCAAAATCAAAAATGAAAAGGGAGACACAACAGAATCTGAGAAATTCAAAAAATCATCAGATCCTACTATAAAAGCCTATATTCAATAAAACTAGAAAATTTTGAGGAAATGGACAATTTTCTAGACAGATATCTGGTACCAAAGTTAAATCAAGAATAAATAAACCATCTAAACAACCCCATAACTCCTAAAGAAATAGAAGCAGTCATTAAAATTCTCCCAACCAAAACGAGGCCAGGACCAGATGGGTTCAGTGCAGAATTCTATCAGACCTTTATAGAAGACCTCATACCAATACTGTCCAAACTATTCCACAAAATTGAAACAGCAGGAGCACAACCAAATTCCTTCTATGAAGCCAAAATTACACTTATCCCTAAAACACATGAAGACACAACAAAGAAAGAGAACTTCAGACCAATTTCTTTTATGAATATTATCGTGAAAATACTCAATAAAATTCTTACAAACTGAATCCTAGATCACATCAAAATGATCATCCATCATGATCAAGTAGGCTTCATCCCAGGGATAAAAGGATGATTCGATATATGGAAATCCATCAATGTAATCCACTATATAAACAAACTCAAAGGGAAAAAAAACCACATGATCATTTCATTAAATGTTGACAAAATTAAAAACTCCTTCATGATAAAAGTCCTGGAAAGATATGGAATTCAAGGCACATAAACATAATAAACATAGTAAAAGCCATATACAGCAAACCAGTAGCTAACATCAAACTAAGTGGAGAGAAACTTGAAGCAATCCCACTAATATCTGGGACTATACAAGGCTGTGCACTCTCTCCCTACTTATTCAATATAGTACTCAAAGTCCTAGCCAGAGCAATCAGACAACAAAAGGAGGTCAAATGGATACAAATTGGAAGGGAAGAAGTCAAAATATCACTATTTGACGATGATATGATGGTATACTTAAATGACCCCAAAAGTTCCGCAAGAGAACTACTTAACCTGATAAACAACCTCAGCAAAGTGTCTGATGTATAAAATTAACTCAAACAAATGTGTAGCCTTCCTCTATTCAAAAGATAAACAGGGTGAGAAAGAAATTAGGGAAATGACAACCTTCACAATAGTCCCAAATGATATAAAATATCTTGGTGTAACTTTATCCAAGCAACTGAAAGATCTGTATGACAAGAACTTCACATCTCTGAAGAAAGAAATTGAAGAAGATCTCCAAAGATGGAAAGATCGCCCATGCTCATGGATTGGCAGGATTAATATAATAAAAATGGCCATTTTGACAAAAGCAATCTATAGATTGGAGTACTACTCAGCTATCAGCTATCAGCTATCAGCTATCAAAAACAATGACTTCATGAAATTCATAGGCAAATGGAATGAACTAGAAATATCATCCTGTGTGAGGCAATGCAATCAGAGAAATACACACATGGTATGCACTCATTGATAAGTGGATATTAGCCCAAAAGCTTAAATTACCCAAAATGCAATCCACAGACCACAGGAAGCTCAAGATAGAGGATGATCAAAATGCGGATGCTTCCGTCCTTCTTAAAAGAGGGAACAAAAATATCCATAAGAATAGGTATGGAGGCAAAGTTTAGAGCAGAGACTGAAGGAACAGCCATTCAGAGCCTGCCCCACATGTGGCCCATATGTATACAGCCACCAAAACTAGATAAGATTGATGAAGCTAAGAAGTGTATGCTGAAAGGGACTGGATGTAGATTTCTCCTGAGAGACACAACTAGAGCATTTCAAATACAGAGTTGAATGCTAGCCCCAAACCACTGAACTGAGAATGTGACCTCCTTTGGTGGAATTAGAGGAAGAATTAAAAGATCTGAAGAAGCTTGTAACCCCATAAGAACAACAATGTCAACCAAACAGAACTTCCAGGGACTAAACCACTACCCAAAGTCTATATACATAGACTGACCCAGGGCTTCAGCTGCATATGTAGCAGAGAATAGTCTTGTTGGGGCATCAGTGGAAGGGTAAGCCCTTGGTCCTGCCAAGGTTTGATCCCCAGTGCAATGGAATGTCAGCTGGCGGTAAGAGGGGATTGATGAGGGAACACCCATATGGGGGACAGGCTGGGGATGGGGGCTTATGGACAGAAAACTGGGAAAGAGAATACCATTTAAAATGTAAGTAAAGAAATATATCTAATAAAATATAACTGTATGAAATTGATACAGAGACAGGCATGTAGATCAATGGAACAGAATTGAAGACCCAGAATTAAATCCATACACCTATCAACTTGATCCTTGACAAAGGAGGTAAAACCATCCAGTGGAAAAAAGACAGCATTTTCAACAAATGATGCTGGTTCAACTTATGGTCAGCATGTAGAAGAATGCAAATAGATCCATCCTGTACAAAACTCAAGTTCAAGTGTATCAAGGACCTCCACATAAAACCAAATCCACTCAAACTAATAGAGAAAGTGAATACTAATAGAGAAAGAGAATCTCTAATAGAGAAACTAAATGAGGAAGAGTCTTGAACACATGGGCACTATGAAAAATGTCCTGAACAGAACACCAATGGGTTATGTTCTAAAATCAAGAATTGACAAATGGGACCTCATAAAATTGCAAAGCTTCTGTAAGACAAAGGATACTGTCCTCAGGACAAAAAGGCAACCACCACATTTGGAAATTATCTTTACCAATCCTACATCCGATCAAGAGCTAATATTCAATATATACAAAGAACTCAAGAAATTAGACTCCAGAGAGTCAAATAATTTTTGTACTCCAAGTGTAAAAATGGGGTACAGAGCTAAACAAAGAATTCTCAGTTGAGGAATGTCGAATGGCTGAGAAGTTCCTAATGAAATGTTCAACATTCTTAGACATCAGGGAAATGCAAATCAAAATGACCCGGAGATTACCCCTCATACCATTCAGAATGGCTAAGATCAAAAACTCAGATGCTGCCAAGGATGTGGAGAAATGCCATTGTTTGTGCGATTGCAAGATGGTACAACCACTCTGGAAATCAATCTAGAGGTTCCTCAGCCTATTGGTCTGAGTACTATCTGAGAACCCAGCTATACCACTCATGGGCATATGCCGAAAAGATCTCTAACATATAACAAGGACACATGCTCCACTATGCTTATAGCAGCCTTATTTATAATAGCCAGAAGCTGCAAAGAACCCAGGTATCACTCAACAGAGGAATGGATACAGAAAATATGGTACATTTACACCATAGTGTACTACTCAGCTATTAAAAACAATGACTTAATGAAATTCATAGGCAAATGGATGGAACTAGAAAATATCCTGGTGAAGTAATCCAATCACAAAACAAACGCACATGGCTTATCAATGATAAATGGATATTAACCCAAAAGCTTGGGTTAATGAAGCTCAAGAAGAAGGATGACCAAAGTGTGAATGCTTCAGTCCTTCTTAGAAGGGGGAACAAAATATTCATTGGTGTAAATAGAGAGACCAAGTTTGGAGCAGAGACTGAGGGAATGGCCATGCAGATACTGCCTTACCCGGGAATCCAACCAATATATATATATATATAGTCACCAAACCCAGACAATATTGCTGATGCCAAGAAGTGCATGCTGACAGGAGCCTGATATAGCCGTCTCTTGAGAGGCTCTGCCAGAGCATGACAAATACAGAGGTAGATGCTCACAGCCAACCATTGAACTGAGAACAAGGTCCCCATTGAAGAAATTAGAGAAAATATTCAAAGAGTAGAAGGGTTTGCAATCCCAAAAGAGCAACAATACTAACCAATCAGAACTCCCAGGGACTAAAGCACCATCCTAAGAGTACACATGGACAGACCAGCTGCATATTTAACAGAGAATGGCCTTGTTTGGCACCAATGGAAGAAGCCCTTGGTCCTGCCAAGGTTTGGCACCCCCCTCCCCCAGTGTAGGGGAATGTCAGGGCAAGGAGGCAGGAAGGGATGGGTAGATGGGTACAAGACTACCATCATAGTAAAAATTGGAGAGGGGATAGAGGGTTTATGGACCCAAAACCTGGAAAGGGGATAACATTTGAAATGTAAATAAAAATATCCAATAAAAAATTAGAAACTGGAGCAACCCTTACCCCTCAGGAGAGAGGTTTTTTTTTTTTGTAAAACTTTATTTTTAGACAACTGAAGCTATAGCTAGAGCAAGTTGACAGTCCCCACATCTACATTAGATGGCAGGTATTGTCACATAGTCCCTCTATTAATAATGAATGTCAAGATGGCTTTGTGTTTCAAAAACATGCACATGTCCTTGAGATTATGGCTTATACAAGTCTCAGGACTGTCCCAAAAATGTTTCAAATGAACATCGCTTGTTTCCCATTCTTTCTCTTAGTACCAGGTGCTTAGGATCTACCCATTAAATGTCAAGATTATTCTTATCTTTAAATCTTTCTTTTTCTTTATTTTCATTTTATTTGTTTTATCAAAAGTTAATCTTACTACATTCTTTTTTTTCCTCCATCTTTATTAACCTGGGTATTTCTTATTTACATTTAAATTGTTATTCCCTTTCCCGGTTTCTGGGCCAACATCTCCCTAATCCCTCCATCTCCCCTTCTATATGGGTGTTCCCCTCCCCATCCTTCCCCCATTACCACCCTCCCCCCAACAATCATGTTCACTGGGGGTTCAGTCTTGGCAGGATCAAGGGCTTCCCCTTCCACTGATGCTCTTACTAGGCTATTCATTGCTACCTATGCAGTCGGAGTCCAGGGTCAGTCCATGTATAGTCTTTAGGTAGTGGCTTAGTCCCTGGAAGCTCTGGTTGGTTGGCATTGTTGTTCATATGGGGTCTCAAGCCCCTTCAAGCTCTTTCAGTCCTTTCTCTGATTTTTTTTTACAGGTTTATTTATTTTATGTGTACACTGTAGCTGTCTTCATGCACACCAGAAGAGGGCGTCAGATCCCATTACAGATGGTTGTGAGCCACCATGTGGTTGCTGGGAATTGAACTCAGGATCTCTGGAAGAGCAGACAGTGCTCTTAACTGCTGAGCCATCTCTCCTGCCCTCAGAAGAAGTTCTTTTGCAGTATATGGGAATGGGCACCGAGACTCATACCTGGACAATGTGCAGAGAGTAAGAGACTTTGAACACTCAGCCCTAAATGGGATGTCTTCATCAAACCCTCCCCTCAAAGATCAAGGATTTATGCGATAGAGAAGGGTAGATTGGTAAGAGGTATTGTTGATGGGTATCTCCTAGGCAGTGGTGTCCTCCAAACACAATAGGACTGATAAACATATGAACTCACTGTGACTGTCACAGCATATACAAGACCTGCACAGATTAAAAACGGACAAAATCCTGGCACTGAACAGTGAAAGTGAACACAAAGTTCCACTCTTAAGCCATTTGCATTGAGCCCTTCTGTGAAAATCAGTTTGTTTGTTTGTTTGTTTGTTTGTTTGTTTGTTTTTCCAACAGAGTGTCCCTAAATAGTTCAACCACACTCCGAGGCAGGCCACATGCCTAAGAGGATCTGCCCGACCAAAAATTCCCTTCATGTGGTTTTGTGTGCTTTTTGTTTTGGCATTTTAAAACATATCGGTTTTCTGGTTTTTCTTTTTCTTTTTTTAGTTTGTTTTTCTTGTTTTGTATTTGAGGAGGGGGAGAGAGACAGAGATAATGAAATCAGGCAGAGTGTTTGAAGAATCTGGAAGGAGTTAGGGAAGTATAAGAATATAGAATATGATCAAAATATACTATATTAAAAAATAAATAAGATAAAAATACATAATAAAACGGCCATGTTTAAAGCACTCCACTTCTTACTATTAATAAGAATGAAAAATTAGTGAGGCCAGTATGGAAATCATGAAGATTCTTCTAAAAACTAAAAATAGGTCTACCATTCTAATTGGACCATGGGAGGGAAACTAAATGCTATTGTTCTCCTAAAAGAATCTAATAATAAAATGACTTCTAATGACCATATACTCATCTATCAGTGCATCCTTCAACCATCACCAGAAAAGCTCCTTGCAGTAGATGAAAACTAACACAGAGACTCCACAACTGGAAAACATGCAAAAATGAGAGATACTGTAGCACTCAGTAATAAATGTGATGCCTTCAGCTCCCTTGAGCTCAGAGACCTCTACAAGGTGGAAAGATTGTAAAAGGAGTGGATGACATCGAGGAAGAAGTGTCTTCCAGATACAACGACCTCATAGTAACTGTGGTAACAAGCCCAGGGTCTGCACAGGTCCAAACCAGACAAAATCCCAGCATTAAAAGGGGGAAATGGATGTAAACTGCAAAGAAGCTAGCTGAAATTGGTGCCTGGTCGCAAAGGAGAAACCAGTCTTCTCCAGTGGAGTCTCACCGGGTATTTGGTAGGCTCCATGGTCACAAGTAGCTGACCAACACAAAATAAACTCAATGGACTTTTTTTTTTGTAGACTTTTTGTCTCAGATTATTTTGTTTTATTTATTTTATGGCCCGACATGTTATATGTTGTTTAATTTTATGTTTTGGTTCCTGATTTTGTGTGTGTGTGTGTGTGTGTGTGTGTGTGTGTGTGTGTGTGTGTGGTGTGTGTACGAGCGTGCATTTCTGTGTTCCTGTTTGTTTATTTGCTTGTTATAAAGAAAGAGAAAGAAAGAGCACTGAATTGAGCAGAAAGTGTGGTTGCAAAGAGCAGAGAGAAGCAGAAAGCATGTTCAGAACACATTGCAGGTAAATGTTTTTTCAATAAAAAAGTAAAAAAAAAAGAAAAAACAAAATAGAGATCCACTATATGACACAGCTCTATCATGTGTTTATATTTATGCAAATATTCTAAACCATCTTATCACATAGATAGTTGCACATCAATAATGTTTACTGTAGCACAATCCATAAAATCTGTTATAGCGTCAACCTAGGCATTCACCAACAGACGAATAGATAAAAATATGTATATATTCACAATGGAATTCTATTTAGTCACAAAGAATGAAATTCTGTCATTTTCAGGAAAACAGATGCAATGAAGATTATCATGTCAAGCAAATTCAATCAGACTCAGAAAGGCAAATATCATATATCCACGTGTGCTCTTTTATTTACTTACAAAATGTTTACATTTACAACCAAAGCAGGAATGCTGCCTTAATCAACTCAAATAAAAATGTATTTCTAGTAACTGAGCCCTTTACGAGTGTCGACTCATACTTTAATAAACCCTAAGTAGAATCTAGCTTTGCAAAACGAAGGACTATCAAGATGCTGAACACATTTCCACATGGTTTATAAATATGCAAAGTAGCCCAAAAATGCCTTTTGTCTCCAGAAAAACTATTGAACTAAGAAACTTTGGGACTTTGCAATTATTAAAAAGATTGTTCAGTGTGTGACTGTTTTGATCCCACAAAAATTCCAGTTTTATTTGCCAAGTTAAATCTTCCTGCAAATTGTGGGCACTGTGATGTTGGATGCTCATCTCACAGTAATCCTGGCCAAATAGTCATGTTTGATCACCCCCTGTTCTCCGTGGAGACCGAGAAGTGTAATAAATTCTCCCGACTATTTTCAAAGTATGCAGTAGTCACTGTAAACAGAAAAGAATAAGACAAATTGAGGACCAGCAGAAATGTATCTTGTGTCTTAAATGTTAGATTCTGAGAGAAGAAAAATAAATGTGAAGGGAAAGTCTAAACCTGAGCTGAATTTTCAAGAAACTCTGGAGCTGAGACACAATGGTAAGGTCCTTCACTCGTTCCTGTACATGAAAATCACACAAATATTTAATTTTCAATTAATACAAAAGTTAAACATATTCCACAAGTCAATTATTTATGAAGCAACGTTCTCATATATGAGGAGCTCCAAGAATGCAAAGAATGTAAGGCACTATATACCAGGGGATACAAGACATCAATAATGGATTCCATTATGATGCCTCTTTATGGTGTCGATGTGGGTCACCTCCACCAATCATGTGCTGAATCTTGGTATTCACTGTGGTAATACTTATGTGGTGGGATCTTTGATGAGATCATCAATTCGTGAATGATGTCTGACAAAAGTGGTCCTCGATAAATTCCAAATGCAGGTTGTTATAGAAGATCCAGCCTTGGCTAGGGATGATGCAATCCCGGAACTTAAAGAGGCAATGCAGAGAATTACACAAGGCCATCCTACATTATGGAATGAGTTTCAGTCTAGCCTGAGCAACAGAGCACAAAGAAAGATGCCACATGCCATGTCCCAATGCAACTAGAAAGCTTTGCCAGAGGCTGATCATACGGCACCAGTGAACCTTGGACTTTCAGCTTCAAAAACCATGACAGTGAACTTTTCTTTGTGATACAGCCAAGCACATTGTTGTGCTACAGGGAGGAGTAAAAGATGCTGCTTCTGTTATCCTTTTTTTTAATGAGATGGTTCAGCTGCTACAGTCAAGAGACTCAATGTTAGGCTTCCTGCTCAAAACAAAAACATTTGTTTGTGTCCTATACATAGCCTGAGCTGAAGTGGTGTAATTGTCCTCAGTTCTACGCTATGCACCAGTCCCCTTCCATCGAATAGCAGAGACACACCCAGAGTAGAATTCTTAGTCTGTAATCTTACATCACCAGCTTACAGTCTAGTTCTCAAAAGGAGGCGAAGATGCTGTGGCATGTTTTTAAAGACTTACAGGAAGCTGAGCTCATCATACCCACCTTTTCCTGTTGGCTTGAGTTTTAGTTATGGGATTACAGCAGACCATAAAGAAATCTTGAAAACTCTACTACTCTTAGTCATCTATATTCCAAGAAAACAACTCACTTTGTATTACCAGGAAGACCGACACTGGGGACACTTAATCTGTGCTACTGTGACTTTTACATTTTTGCTGCTTTCCTACTTGTCACATCAAGACAGCAGTACCTGTCTCATTTGTTTTCTCATAAGTGTTAACTAGAATCTTCCCCCATGAAAGTATTTTGTAAACCACAAAGTGATATATAGTATAAAATATTAATTACATTTTATACTGACATTTTCCTGACCAGATGAGACGAGATAAGAGAAAGAAGATAAATCAGACATGATGGGGAAATATTTATTGATGCAGTTTTCCCAGAAACATGAACATGTTTTTTCAGACACAGTTTGAAGTTTAATTTAGTTATCTGTGATGTGTTAGACTCTAAGGATGAGTTTAGAGTGTGAATGTTACTGCTTTAATTTAAAATCACATCTATTTGTATCTGATGGCATACCAGACTTCCAGAGGCTTTCCACAGGAATGCACCCTTATGTGCTAGAAACTGGGTTGAGCACAAGACATTGAGAACGGTGTTGCAAAGGGAACAAAGCAATGCTGGTGTCACATAAACAAACTCAGTATCTATCAAAAACATAGTAAAGAGAAATTTACAGATTATATGAGCACCTTCGATATTTTGGTATCATAATAACTACAGTTTTAAATGTTCAAATATCAGTACCATAGTTCTTTAATGCTGAGAATGACAATTAGTTGTAGATTTAAGATACAAATAACTCAAAATGTCTCATATCTAAAGTTTCTCAAATCTCAACTTAAAACCTAAACAAAGTAAAACGAAACAAAACCCTGTAGGTCTTTAAAGAAATCATTTTAATAAAGTCATAGGTAATAAAAAGAGACCCAAAAGAAATTAGTAGGAGAAATTTATAATTAGCAATCACATATATATGAGCTTATTACTTGCCAATTATTTGTTATTTATTTTGGTGACCTATATGAGTTATGTTTATGCATTTGTATTTTTAATGAATTACAGTCTTTAAATTAATTGAGTATATCAATTGAATATATATATTTATATATATATACATAGAGATATATAAATTTTTAAAGGCTTGTACTAATGCTTTCTTTTTATTCTTTCTTTTATTCTTTTTATTCTTTATTCTCTTTATTTAACACATTTCCTTCTTGTAAACAAAGTAAAGCAATCCATGAAAATGTAAATTGTTTCCAAGGTAAGAAATTTGACACATTAATTTTAAAAATTATAAGTATTGACTGTAGGTTTGCCTAAATATGAAAAGCCCGAGAGATAAAATATAATATTGTTAGACACTAAATACTCCAGCCCTGCTGAGTCTGTTATTACAGTTCGTGTCACTATTGAGTCAAAAAGCCTGCAGAATGTAATTTATAGGATACTTTACCATCTCCACAGTAAAATTAGAACTCTGAAGGCAAGCTAAAAGTTATCACAATAGATTGGTTTGTAGCTTGATGGAGGTCTTAGCATAAAGCATTTACGTTTCACATTAATTATATTTTAAGGTTGTATATTCTTTTGGGGTGTATATGCAGCATTTTATCACTATCTGAACCCAAAACATTTTCTAGAAGTTAGCATTTTTAGCTAAATATCACAGTTTAGCATGTATCTTGTGGGCTTTTTTTTTTAGTCATTTGTTTCCTAGTTTATTCTTTTACAATTATATTCGCATATTTAATTACCTTTTAAAGCTGCTTGATTACAATTCTCATGTATCTGAACTTCCTAAATAAATGGTTAAATAACAATTCTACCACTCTTCAACCATAAGTTTTTGTTAAACTCTTTGTAATAGGGGCTCAAGAGTTTGATGACTAAAATATCACCACCCTTGAAGCCACTCAAATCTCAACTTAAAAGCTCATTCTTTAATAATGAATTTTAAGCAACATGCTTCTGCCTTACTTCCACTTCAGGGAGGTATTGTTGGGGAAGTTTAAATTCTGTCTCTCAGTACTGAAAGAGATTTGCTCTTTCCTGAGGATGCTCTCAATCTTCCCTTCTGGCCCATTGCCATTCCTTTGTGTCAGCTGGCAATGCCTAGGGACCCATAGTGGTCACAGAGCTGCAACTTGGTAAGTGATGTCTCACTATGCTTCCTGCCCTCCATTATGACCTCTCAAGTCTCATCGTCAGCCCTGTAGCAGCATTCTTGCAGATGTTCCTCGCCCACCTGAACTCCATTCTTTGAAGACTTCAGCTCTTGGTACAGACCTAGGATCACCCTGGCCCTTTAGTCTTTTCACCTCAGTTATATCCTCCGTCCTACTACAATGTAATCTCAGGAGCTTCTCTCCTCGTCTGGAACTCTATTTCTTACTGTTGACAGGGTCCTGGTAGCTCTTGTCCCCAGCCTGACTAAGCCTTTTATCCTAGCATATCTCTGTTCCTCTCTTCCAGGTATTGACCTGCAGAAGCACTCTCTATCAGAAGACCCACAACTACTGCACTTGTCTAAAATCCAAAGAGAGCATCAGCAACAAATAGCGGAATACTGACCCATTAGCTAAAACCAGATACTGGCACCTACGCACGCTTCAGTCATCACAACTTCATCTGCCTAGACTGCAATCCAAACACAAATATGAATGGCCAGAACAATATGCTTCCACCGGGACCCTGAAACCTTACTATAGCAAGCCCTGAGAAATGAAAAATACATGGAACCCCAAAAGAACAATTATGGATATGTTCAAAGACCTTGAAAACAATAGGAATAAATCCCTTCATAAATACCATGAAAACAAAAACAAATAATTCAATGAAAAATGAAAACGATTTAAGACAATGAGGCAGAATTCAACAAGGACAGAAAATCCAAACTGAAATAAATTGGAAAATGAAAAAATTTAGGATGTCAGACAAAAACTTCAGAGGTATCCCTCACCATAGATTTAAACACACACACACACACACACACACACACACACACACACACACACACACAAATAAACCAGGACTGAAAAATTTCTGCTGAAAAACTTTTCTCTCAAATGTAAACAGAAAAACTATTAACATTTTGTAATTTATAAAGTATAAAAAAATACATCTAACACCCAGTCCAACATTTTATCAATTAAACAGAAAATTTAGTTATCTATTCCAGCTTAAGAAAGGCTTAAAATCTATGTCATGTCCTGGCTAGCTTGTACACTTTGAGATAACTATCCAATTAAATATGTCTTCTCAATGTTAAACAGCCTGGGTAGGTCATGAGACTATAACTAGACTATAAGTATAACCCATCAGAAACCTGAGAATTACCAATATTATCTGAAAATATAGGAAGTGTAACACGGCTTCCCAAACTGAGACAAACTGAAGAGACAGTTGTCTACTTGCACAGTACCCTGTTAGCAATATGTGAGAGCAGGTCTTCAGCCTTCTTGCCTAGGATCATCTGATAGACTTTTGAAAGGCAGAATTATGAAGGGCTGATCATTCTGGCTCAGCAGAAATTATCAGTTGACTATTCTGCAATGTGCCTTTTTCTGGACAATATTCAATCTATAGAGGAAAAGGCAATTTTTGCCCAGTGTTACCTGGCCACAAGGTATTTCCTCACCTGGAAGTGGAGATACCCAATTTCTTCCTTGAATCCAATGATGGGGAGCTGTTAGGATCAGACATGTCTCAGCAAAAGAAAAATAACAATAAATACCACATTCTGTGGATTTCTGATGTTTTTGAAAACCATCTACATAAGCAATCTGGTCTGTTGTCCATTAATTATTTTAATAAATTATCTTGAAAGCACTCTAACAATAAACTTCGAGCCATGAATTTGCAATCTGGCCCTTAACTCACATGTTTAATCATCTCAGATTAGTTTTTTAATAGCAGTAAAGACTGGGTATAAGCTTTGAATTCTTCAATGTGTTGATAGGCACAGTACCTATATATGAGAGTGATGATATTAATTTTAATTTTAAATCAATGAGAAATTCATATCAAAGAAAATCTGAACTTTTATCATATAAATTCTGTACCAATGTAAAAGATTATAACTTTAATTTAGTAACAAATACAAAAATTTCTACCAAATGAGATTATGGCTATATAATCAATTCAAGCTAATTTCTCCCTGTTAAATTATGACCATTTCTAAATTCTCTAGAAAGACAACCTTAGAATAACCACTTTTAGCCTTCCAAAGTTTAAGGAATCTGAGTGATAACTCTTTAATAACTTCTTTAAGATGTACATGAGTGGTGAGATATCCTGGGATGGGGATTTAGGGAAAATGGGAGAATGATTGTTGCAGTCTGATGTCTGTCTTGACTGGACCCAGTTGAAAGTCTCTGAGATCAGGAATCTAAACAGGCCAGTTCAGCATTCTGATGAGGTTCACCAAAGCTGTACATTCTGTAATACATAACTCTCAAAACAAAATTTTAATATCAAGATATCTTGTTTGATTTTCTTAAATCTAGTTTTTCAGGAGGTCTACCTCTATCAAATCTGATCAATATAACTCTGGAAGGTGTCCAAAGCCTAACCACCCTTTTTAGAAACACAAAGACAAATTTTCCCCCAAAATAGCATGGTCTTTAGTCTGTAACCAGAAAAGCTTGTATCTTGCACTTTCCCCCAGAGAAATAATATAACCACAAGGCTCAAAATCATGCCCATTATGAAAATTAAAACAATATAAGAAACCGAAGTAAACTAAACAAACTCGTATGAGCCTGTTAGGCCTTTTTAATCTGTCATGTCAGGAAATCAACTCAAAATTCCCATAGAACCTATGTTAAGAGAATATGAGCTTCCTGATATGGTAATTTTAAAAATAACCACAAACCCTCATTAGCCAACATCGACAACCCATATGGGCAATAGTAGGGCAATTCATAAAACAAATTAATCACAATTTTATTAATGCTAATACCAATAAAAAGTAATCAACTTGTCAAACCAGGACTTTGGCCCAAAATACATACATCTATCTGTAAGATCTCTACCTGGAGCATCAGACTTTTATTTATTATTAACTTCTATAATCTATATCTGTATTCACTCTGCCTGGTGTACAGACTTCTATTTTATAATAACTTTTATAACTGGCAAATATCTACTCTCTACTTGGAGTCAGTGACTAACAGGCAGCTTGTCTAACCAGGATTTTAACTCAAAATTCCCGTGGACCCCATATTAATAGAATATGGATATGCTGAAAGACTTAATAAAGCATTATACCTTTATATCATCTTTAAAATAAATGAATCAAACCTACATTATGTCATTTTCCAAACAACCTTTGCTAAAGAAGCAGGCAGCTTCTAATCTCTAATTGTCTGTGTTCAGGGTAGCCTGCACTTTTCACAGCAGGGGACTCAGAGCCTGCCAGCAGACAGTCTCTGTTTCTTTTATTGAAGGTTCCCGGCACCTATGACCTCACATGATTCAATATGGCTCTGGCCCCCTCTTAAAAAGTAAAACTTTCTCAGGCTAAAATTTTTCAATTCTTAGTGTATTCTTCCCTGATACGTTGGTTTACCACTTGCTGTGGTTAATATTAAAAAATTCCTGAACCTTTTAGCCTGCACTAATGCCGGCAACACGTGGGGCCGAATGGCACTATGGGGTGCTTTTATCTCAGTGGCTCCACGCTAGCCCTCAAGGTTCTCTCTGACCCGAGTGGTCCACAAACAATTCCAGCATGGCACCTTTCCATGCTGCTTTCATTCACCATTCCCTTGACAGGTTGTTACCACTCCATGCATACACATCCCAATTCCATGGTGAGCTTGCTGTGTCCTACCTCCACATCTTCTCCTGAACTCGATTAAGTTGTCACATGAAAGAACATACCACACAATACCACCGCACAGCTCTGATCCAATTGGTAAGATATAATTTGCCCATCTAGACAGCACGAAATCCTATACACACACAACTCTTAGAAATATTCATATCAACCTATACCTATTTACAGAGAAGAAGCTTAACAACTGCCACCATGTTTTCCCAGCTCCTCCTTCCCTTTCATTCTCACCTTACAAAAGGTTTGTTTGAGCCATATTTTTTACTATCCAACCATGGCCTTGATCTAACTTGACCTCACCTGCATATAGACATCAACCTACATGAATGGGTATCTTACTCTAGGAAAATATTAAATATAAAAATTCTAGATGCAAAATACCCAGGCAGTCTGGGACACTATGCAAAGACTAAATGTAAGAATAATAAGAATAAAAAAAAAAGAATAATAAGAATAGAGGAAGGAAAAGAAACTCAGGTCAAAGGCACAAAAAATATTTTAACAAAATTGTAGAAGAAAAATTTCCCAACCTATAGAAGGAGATGCTTATCAAGTTACAAGAAGCATACAGAACACCAAATAGACAGGATCAGAAAAGAAATTATCTGCAACACTGAATAATCAAATTCCTAAATTTACAGAACAAAGAAATTATATCAAAAGCTGAAAGGAAACAAAAACCAAGTAATATATAAAGGAGGCCCTTTAGAATAACACCTACATCCCCAATGGAGAATCTAAAAACCAGAAGGGTATGAACTGATGTTCACAATCTACAAACTCTGAGGGATCTCAGATTTATACAGCAAAACTATCAGTCACAATTGATGCATTCCAAGATAAAACCAAATGTAAGCAATTATCGATCTACCAATAGAAAGCACTAGTAGGAAAACTTCAACTTGAAGAAGTTAACAACACCAGAGGAACACAAGAAATAAACAATCCAGGCTGGGGACATGCCTCAGTGGTTAAGAGCACTAACTGCTCTTCCAAGGTCCTGAATTCAATTTTCAGCAATCACATGGTAGCTCACAACCATATGTATTGGGATCAGATGTGTCTGAAGACAGCGACTGTGTATTCATATAAATAAAATAAATAAATCTTTAAAAAAAGAAATAGATTGGTTAAAAAATAATCCCAGAACAGTAAATCAAAAGAGAACAAAAAAACCCACATCATATCAACAAAATAGCAAGAATCAATAAACACTTCTAATTGATAACTCTCTATATTAAAAATTGTGATTCTCCAGTAAAAAAGACACAAACTAACAGACTAGAAAAGAAAACATGATCCATCACTTTGCTAAATCCAAGGAACATATCTCACCCTGATGGATAAACATCACTTTAAACTAAAAGATGAAAAAAATATAGTCTGAGCAAATGTACCCAAATATCTGACAAAATAGACTTCAAAGAAAAACAAATCAGAAGAGATAGGGAAAGACATTATAGACTCATCAAAGAAAAAAATTCACCAAAATTTTTTGACATTTCTAAACATTTATGCACCAAGCACATGGGCACCCTAAATCATAAAAAACACATGACTTTAACTAAAATCACACATTGATCCCTCATACAGTCACAGTAGATGACTTAGACAGGTTATACAGACAAAACCTACAGTTAAATATTGTCATAAATAAAAATGACTGCAAACTTTTACAGAATATTTTGCTCAATACAATATACTTTCTTCTTAGCAACTGATAAAATTTTATTCAGAATTGGGCATAAATTTGGACACAAAGCAAGTCTCAAAAGATATAACAAAGTAGAAATAACATGCAACATCTCATGGATTAAAGTTGGATACCATTCAAACAAACTACGGAGTGAAAAAATGGGTCAAGTCAAATCAAAGAACATTTGGAAAACATTTTAGAATTGAATACAAATAAAAATAAAACGCACCCAACTCTATAGAGCAAAGTAAAGGCAGTTCTAAGAGGTAAGTTCATAGCAGTTAGTATAGAGGTATTTTAATCCAGCAACACTGTTAACTCTGGCTAGAATACAGACACACCCTTAGTATACACCTTTAATCCCAGACAATGAAGTCAGAGTTAGTTTGTAGAAAGAAGCACCCATGTTTAATTAAGAGGCAGACAAAGTCACAAGTCAGAGAAATAATTGACAGAACAGGATATGCCAAACGGTCATCAGAAGGGAGAGTAAAGAAAGGCAACATAAGAGGAAGCAGAGCAGAGGGAGAGTTTACAAAGACAGGTTGAAGAGAATAAGCTAGAAAAGGGCAAAAACAAAAGAAGAGAGAGGGAAAGGGGGAGAGGGAGAAAGAAAGGGGGAGGGGGAGGGGAGAGGGGAGAGGGGAGAGGGGAGAGGGAGAGAAGGAGATGGAGAATAAGGAGGAGCCAGAATAATAGAAGAGATTGCCAGAGTTAGTTTGAGGCCAAGCAGAGCAATTCAGTCAGAAGCTGAGAGAGAAACCAGTTTGAAGCAGTCAGCTTGGAGAGGAGTTTAAGCCAGAACAGCTTGGTTGAAAGAGCCAGCCAGAGTTCAGAAAGAACTAGAAAGGGTGAGCTTATTCTTCTGCAACAAGGCATCAACCAATGAAAATGTGGTATGTTTATGCAATGGGATCTTAATTGTCTGTAAAAAATAAAATTATGAAATATGCAGATAAATAGATATACCTACAAAAGTTCATCTTGAGTAAGATAACCCAGAAGTAAAAAAATAGATATTGTGTTTTCCCTTATATGTGGATGTTAACGTTTAAGCCTTGGTATGTGATGTGGAAATTTCTGGTCTCTTAACAACTCAGCTGCGTCATGTGATGTTCTGTGGAAGCTGTCTTGCAGAAGGGCATGGGCTGTTTTGCTGAAAAGACACACATGGCACATGATGTTTAGGAAAAATATAAATGGAACCCCACAAATAGTGAGAGAGCAGTCTTGCATTGGAATGGCATGCAACACTACACTTCTTCACTGATCTTTGCTAGTCTTAGCTGGTCTTAGCTGGTCTTCACTTAGAAGAAAGAAACATGCCAAAGAACTTCTCATGGTTTTCTGTCTGATTCTGGCCGCTTCCACTGACTCGTGCCAATTCTTCGAAGTCTTTCTGTTTATATTGAATCAATCTGCCACTATGAACTCATGTTGGTGTTTGCTATTGAACTGGACTACTGGTATCCTGACAATGAAGAGTGAAATCACTCCCAAGAAATTACTTCTAAACAGGCCCTTTTCCTATTAACCTTCTTGTTCCCCTACCTCTGGTTGGTGGGCTAGAAGAAGGGTTGAAGCATTTAAAAACCCTTAATAAAGTAGGTTTTAAAAAAAAAATCTAAACCTACAGATATGAGTGCTACAGTCATTACTATCACAGGAATTGGATACCTAGTAAGGGATTCATGAGGACAAGAGGGGCTGCCAAAGATCAGGAAGTAAAATAATATGTTTTAAAGAGATAGGGGGAAAACTGAAGTGAAAGAACTTAATGTGGTAGGAAAAGAGACATATGCAAAAGAAGAGGCAGAAATATGGTAAGAGTCAGAGGTGAATGGATTACAACAAGGAACCAGTGTTCCTGACACAACAGGCTTGATGTATATATGGAATCACAGAGTTTGTATAGGCATGCACCAAGCCTTCACAGATTCAAGCCAGATAGGGTTCCAGAACCTAGAGGTTTGAGTAGACACGGGTTTCTACCCTTAGCCAAGAAGCTATCTTCAATCAGTACTCACTTGTAAATGAAAAAAAATTCATTTTCCTCAGTGCAGTATCACTGGGTATATTAACTACACCAGGGTAGGCCCCATGCCCAGAAGGAGAGGTGAACACAAATTCGTTCAATTGTATTTGTGTAGATATTTGTCTCAGATTGTTTGCTTGGGCATTTTTGTCTTATTGGTCTTTTGCATGTTTATTTTAGTTTCTGATTTTTGTGTGACAATTGTATGTGTATGTGTGTATTTTGTGTATATGTATGTGTGTTTATTGTTGCCTTAGTTATTTCATAAAATTACTAAATAAATAAATATTTATATATCCTGAATTACTTACATCAACCTTGAATTGCTTTAATAGTTCTTCCTGAACCTGAGCTTTTTCTGTTTAAGAGTACATTTTAAAGACTTAAAAATATCAGTCCATGAAGCATTTCCTGGTTAATAGCACCCTGTTGCACAGTTGTCTACAATTCACTTGAGAACACTGGTTCACACTTTAAAGTTGTACTTAAAATATGTTTTTAAAGATCTAAAAATTGTGTGGATACTTTTTAATCTCACAAGTTTTCAAAATATAATTTTAAAATCAAGGTATGTAGTAATTATGTCTACTCTTTTGTAATTTAAAAATTTCAGAAATATTCCTGGTTTTGCAAATTTAAGAGTGAACAAGTACACTTGATATAACTATTATACAAAGTCAATATTATTAATGAAAGTTGTATCAACATTCTTCTACTGTTACTGCTGGAGAGTTTAATGGCTCAATTATGAATGATTCCAAAATTTTACAATAACAATGAAATATTTGTTTTGAAATGAATACATTTTACATACAAAACTAGAAACATAAAATTACATAGAACTATCTGTGAAGGTTTGCATATGTTTGGCCCAGGGAATGGCACAATCACAAGATGTGGCCTTGTTGAAATAAGTGTATTACTGTGGGGGTGAGCTTGGAGACCCTCCTCCTAGCTGCCTGAGGATGCTCAGTCTGTTCCTGGTTTCCTTGATGTAGATGTAGAACTCAGCTCCTTCTGCACCATGCCTGCCTGAATGCTGCCATTCTCCCGCCTTGGTGATAATGGACTGAACCTCTGAACCTATAAGCCAGCACCAATTAAATGTTGTCTGTTATAAAATTTACAATGGTCATGGTGTCTGTTCACAGCAATAAGACCCTGACTTGACACTATCCTTTGCTATTTTCTGTCAGTTTTTACCTTCTAGCTGAGCATCAGTCATGAACACCAGGCCAGCGAGTTTCTGAGGGCTAACTGATAAGGTAGGATGCACTGGAATTCTGCGAAAGCCAGTGTCCTATTGCAATGGGAAACAGACTATTAGTCCTCACGTGATACACTTCAGTGGTAGGATGGACCAGGAGGCCATACCTATAAGTGGCTCAATTCTGAATGAGTCAAAAATAAGAATATAATTCTATCAGACCTTCATAGAAGACATCATACCAATATTATCCAAACTATTCCACAAAATTGAAACAGATGGAGCACTACCGAATTCCTTCTATGAAGCCACAATTACTCTTATACCTAAACCACACAAAGACCCGACAAAGAAAGAGAACTTCAGACCAATTTCCCTTATGAATATCGACGCAAAAATACTCAATAAAATTCTGGCAAACCGAATCCAAGAGCATATCAAAACAATCATCCACCATGATCAAGTAGGCTTCATCCCAGGCATGCAGGGATGGTTTAATATACGGAAAACCATCAACGTGATCCATTATATAAACAAACTGAAAGAACAAAACCACATGATCATTTCATTAGATGCTGAGAAAGCATTTGACAAAATTCAACAACCCTTCATGATAAAAGTCCTGGAAAGAATAGGAATTCAAGGCCCATACCTAAACATAGTAAAAGCCATATACAGCAAACCAGTTCCCAACATTAAACTAAATGGAGAGAAACTTGAAGCAATCCCACTAAAATCAGGGACTAGACAAGGCTGCCCACTCTCTCCCTACTTATTCAATATAGTTCTTGAAGTTCTAGCCAGAGCAATCAGACAACAAAAGGAGGTCAAGGGGATGCAGATCGGAAAAGAAGAAGTCAAAATATCACCATTTGCAGATGATATGATAGTATATTTAAGTGATCCCAAAAGTTCCACCAGAGAACTACTAAAGCTGATAAACAACTTCAGCAAAGTGGCTGGGTATAAAATTAACTCAAATAAATCAGTAGCCTTCCTCTACACAAAAGAGAAACAAGCCAAGAAAGAAATTAGGGAAACGACACCCTTCATAATAGACCCAAATAATATAAAGTACCTCGGTATGACTTTAACCAAGCAAGTAAAAGATTTGTACATTAAGAACTTCAAGACACTGAAGAAAGAAATTGAAGAAGACCTCAGAAGATGGAGAGATCTCCCATGCTCATGGATTGGCAGGATTAATATAGTAAAAATGGCCATTTTACCAAAAGCAATCTACAGATTCAATGCAATCCCCATCAAAATACCAATCCAATTCTTCAAAGAGTTAGACAGAACAATTTGCAAATTCATCTGGAATAACAAAAAACCCAGGATAGCTAAAGCTATCCTCAACAATAAAAGGACTTCAGGGGGAATCACTATCCCTGAACTCAAGCAGTATTACAGAGCAATAGTGATAAAAACTGCATGGTATTGGTACAGAGTCAGACAGATAGACCAATGGAATAGAATTGAAGACCCAGAAATGAACCCACACACCTATGGTCACTTGATTTTTGACAAAGGAGCCAAAACCATCCAATGGAAAAGAGATAGCATTTTCAGCAAATGGTGCTGGTTCAACTGGAGATCAACATGTAGAAGAATGCAGATCGATCCATCCTTATCACCCTGTACAAAGCTTAAGTCCAAGTGGATCAAGGACCTCCACATCAAACCAGACACACTCAAACTAATAGAAGAAAAACTAGGGAAGCATCTGGAACACATGGGCACTGGAAAAAAATTCCTGAACAAAACACCAATGGCTTATGCTCTAAGATCAAGAATCGACAAATGGGATCTCATAAAACTGCAAAGCTTCTGTAAGGCAAAGGACACTGTGGTTAGGACAAAACGGCAACCAACAGATTGGGAAAAGATCTTTACCAATCCTACAACAGATAGAGGCCTTATATCCACAATATACAAAGAACTCAAGAAGTTAGACCGCAGGGAGACAAATAACCCTATTAAAAAATGGGGTTCAGAGCTAAAAAAACAATTCACAGCTGAGGAATGCCGAATGGCTGAGAAACACCTAAAGAAATGTTCAACATCTTTAGTCATAAGGGAAATGCAAATCAAAACAACCCTGAGATTTCACCTCACACCAGTGAGAATGGCTAAGATCAAAAACTCAGGTGACAGCAAATGCTGGCGAGGATGCGGAGAAAGAGGAACACTCCTCCATTATTGGTGGGGTTGCAGACTGGTACAACCATTCTGGAAATCAGTCTGGAGGTTCCTCAGAAAATTGGACATTGAACTGCCTGAGGATCCAGCTATACCTCTCTTGGGCATATACCCAAAAGATGCCCCAACATATAAAAAAAGACACGTGCTCCACTATGTTCATCGCAGCCTTATTTATGATAGCCAGAAGCTGGAAAGAACCCAGATGCCCTTCAACAGAGGAATGGATACAGAAAATGTGGTACATCTACACAATGGAATATTACTCAGCTATCAAAAACAATGACTTTATGAAATTCGTAGGCAAATGGTTGGAACTGGAAAATATCATCCTGAGTGAGCTAACCCAATCACAGAAAGACATACATGGTATGCACTCATTGATAAGTGGATATTAGCCCAAATGCTTGAATTACCCTAGAGACCTAGAACAAATGAAACTCAAGACGGATGATCAAAATGTGAATGCTTCACTCCTTCTTTAAAAGGGGAACAAGAATACCCTTGGCTGGGAATAGAGAGGCAAAGATTAAAACAGAGACTAAAGGAACACCCATTCAGAGCCTGCCCCACATGTGGCCCATACATATACAGCCATCCAATTAGACAAGATGGATGAAACAAAGAAGTGCAGACCAACAGGAGCCGGATGTAGATCGCTCCTGAGAGACACAGCCAGAATACAGCAAATACAGAGGCGAATGCCAGCAGCAAACCACTGAACTGAGAATAGGACCCCCATTGAAGGAATCAGAGAAAGAACTGGAAGAGCTTGAAGGGGCTCGAGACCCCAAAAGTACAACAATGCCAAGCAACCAGAGCTTCCAGGGACTAAGCCACTACCTAAAGACTATACATGGACTGACCCTGGACTCTGACCTCATAGGTAGCAATGAATATCCTAGTAAGAGCACCAGTGGAAGGGGAAGCCCTGGGTCCTGCTAAGACTGAACCCCCAGTGAACTAGACTGTTGTGGGGAGGGCGGCAATGGGGGGAGGGTGGGGAGGGGAACACACATAAGGAAGGGGAGGGGGGAGGGGGATGTTTGTCCGGAAACCGGGAAAGGGAATAACACTCGAAATGTATATAAGAAATACTCAAGTTAATAAAAAAAATAAGAATATAAAGCTTGTGGGAACTATGAAACAATAAGGAGTCAGTATTATGAAGAACACTGGAGAAATATGAACAACAAATATGCCAGCTACCACAGTATTGCCTAAAATCTGTGATCAGATATTTTCTTACGGTTTCTATTGCTGTGATGAAACATTACGATCAAAAGCAAGTTGGAAATAAAAGGGTTTATTTGACTTATACTTCCACATTATCATCCATCCTTTAAGGAAACCAGGAGAGGAACTCAAACGGGCCAGAACCAGGAGGCAGGAGCTGATTTAGAGGTCATGAAGGGGTGCTGCTAACTGACTTGCTCTTCATAGCTTGCTCAGCTTTTTCTTCTATAACCCAGGACTACCAGCACAAGGATGGCACCACTTATAATGTACTGGGCCCTCTCCCATCAATCACTAATCAAGAAAATACTGTACTACTAGTCTTATGGATGCATTTTCTCAATTGAGATTTCCTCCTTTTAGATAATTCTAGCTTGGGTCAGGTTGACATGAAAATAGCCAGCAAAGATACCTCCTGAAGAAAGAAAATATAAATAGAATAAAATACGTTGAAACGGTTTCTAAGCTACTAAAGTGTTTATTTGTTGGTCTAGTTCTGTAATAGTGGTAAGTAAAAATTAAGAATTGAGGTGACTGCAAAGTTACATAGGTGTATATTTAGTCTTTCACTTTCTAGCGTGCATTCACTTGGGCAGTCTAATGACATATTATATTAAATCAATGCTTTTTAAGGAAGGCATGGTGGTGTGCACTTATAATTCCAACAGAAAAACGAGGATTTCTAGAGTAGGGGAAAGATGGGAAAGACAGGGTAGGCTAAGGAAAAGAGAAAAAGAAAGGAGAAGAGGAGGAGGAGGAAGAAGGTGGTGGTGGTGGTGGTGGTGGTGGTGGTGGTGGTGGTGGTGGTGGTAGGGGTTGATGGTTTCTTAACTGCGTGTTTCAGAAATCTTTCTAAGAAACATTATTTCCCAGCATGTTCTGATTTTTTTTCAACATGATTTCAGTAGCCCCTCTGAACATGTTTCTGAAAATGCTGGCATCACTTATAAACCTCTTCTGTCATAACAGACTATGTTTATTCTTGGTTCCAGCCATAACAGTAAGAGAGAGAAAATTGGCTATTCAGTCACATTGCTCCCATTAACAACTAAGATAAAATTGTGGCTCATTAAAAGGGACATCTTGGGGCTAGAGTGATACTTAGCTCTTAAGAGCTTGCTGCTCTTTCAGAGAACCGAGTTCAGCTTACAGCACCCATATCCAGAAATCTACAACTGCTTGTAACTCCAATTTCAGGAAATTTGATGTGCATTTCTGGTCTCCACACTACTAGAATATACACAGAGGCATTTATATTTATTTTATATAAAATATAAAATAAATCTTCTTAAAGCCACATCATTATTAATATTATGCTCTTTACTGAAAATGTAATGTGACCAACCAAACATTAGGCAGGGCTTAGGCCAAGAATAGGGGAGGAAAGATTGTAGGAGCCAAAGGGATTGAGGACACCACAAGAACATGGCTCACAGAATCAACTAAGTGGGTCTCATAGGAGCTCACAAAGACTGAAGTGACAATCAGGGAGCCAGAATGGGTCTAAGCTAGGTCCTCTGCATATACATTGTAGTTGATTAGCTTGGTGATCCTTGTGGGACTCCTAACAGTCAAATGAGGGTATCTCTGCCTTTTTGGCCTGCTCATGGGACTCTTTTCCTCCTAATGAATTGTGTTACCAACTCTTGATATGAAGGTTTATGACTAGTCTTGTTGTATCCTCTTGTGTTGGGTTGATATTATTGGGAGGCCTCCTCTTTTCTGAAAAGAAACAGCAAAGGAATGAATCTGGGGAAGGGAGAGGCTGGAAGGAGTAGGGAGTGAGAAATGGCTGTTGGGATGTATTTTATGAGATAATAATAAAAAATAAATAACAAAGTATAATGTGAGATTATAAGGTGATCACTGATATAAATTCAAAGCTTCTACCTTAGCAGGACAGTATAACTGACACCTAAAAACCACTCCCAGTGGTAGTAGCTTGACAGACTTATAAATTCCAGTGTGGAGTTGACTATTCTCATCACCAGAGCCTCTGTGACTGCGATTATGTAGGTATGTGGCTTCCTGCCCACCAGAAAAATGTACTTGCATGACCCACAATTGACCTGGGGCCTAAAACTCTTGATGAGATCATTTTTAATTACCAATTCAAACTGTTTTCTAAAAGAATTAATTTAATAGGGAAGCCTTTTTTCTATATAAGATATTTCCTGGTTTTCCCATATTCATCACCAAAATAATGCAAACACATTCTGACACGTGTTGTACAAAATAAAAGGATGTAGTCATCAGAACCTTGATTTTCCTCAAGCACTGGCTCAGAACCTCTTCTGATCTACAAGTGTTGTGTGAACAGGGACCAGTGAGATGTCTTTTAAACATTGGAATTGAAGGAGAATTTCAATATTTATGTAAGGACACAAAGCTTCTCTGTCTCCAGCTCAGCCCTGCTCTCCCTCAGACTGAAAGTCGTTGAAGTTGTTAAAGTTGTTATTTTTCACTACACCAAAAGTCTTATCTTGTTGCTTTACTGGGCATTTTCACGGGCGTGCTGCCATGCATCTGGCAATGCTCACACAACTGAACGTTGTGTCTTGGTAGAACAAATGTCTCCACCAATGAGCCAATAACTGA
This sequence comes from Rattus norvegicus, assembly GCF_021556685.1. Classification (NCBI taxonomy): domain Eukaryota; kingdom Metazoa; phylum Chordata; class Mammalia; order Rodentia; family Muridae; genus Rattus; species Rattus norvegicus. The sequence goes on along the minus strand of NC_141551.1, from coordinate 8,311,927 downwards.
AATTTGTAAAATATATTGGTCAAAAATATAACTATGAGGATGTTAACTGTAAACCGGAGGCAAAGAAATGGGTGAAAGGTAAAAAGGAGAGAAGAAAATACACAGTGAAGAATTGGATACAGAAGACCAATATCCCATTCTTCACAATTCCATTGCAGTCTGGCTGCCAAGACTTTGCCAAAGAGGATGCAACAAGACTTTTGGAACACTTAGCCGTCTGCAGTGCCTGGTTCTTCTCTTAAATGTCCTCCATTCAGAGTATAATGCAGTGTGATACCGGGAAGAGCTGGAAGGGTCAAATCTGGGTTCAAATCCTCCCTTTCATTTTTCTACACCAGGGTCTTAGGTAACCTTTCCGTGGGCATAGGCTGGGGCTAACCAGTCCCTACACAGAACAATTCAGATTTCCAACAATACACAGGACTCTCCGCTGTAGCCATATCTCCCCTTGCCTTATAGCTCACTGTCCTAAACAGGCATCTCCAAGAACTTGTTTATTTGTTCTTGATGTATTAGTATCCCCAGGCATTGCTGTCTAGAAAATAGCTATGTTCATTCTTCTCTGACCACTGTTCTTCTTTTGAATACAAAGACTGTGCTTGCCTTCTTGAGCATACTAGACTAGAAGATCCTTAATAAATATTTATGTGCTCTTGAAGAAGACTACTTAATCTCTCAGAGTGCCTTTTTCTCACCTAAAAATATATGTATACTAGACAAAATAAAATATATTTCCAGCATTAAAATTATTAGAATAATGTATGTCCTTTATAAGATACAGCACCTTAGAAAAGATAAGAAAATTGTGTAGGGCACATATTACAATAACTGGAAGTCTCTTACCTCCATGTGACTTTATAGAAATTATTACAGAGACCTTATTGAAAATTGTCTAGAAATTTTATGTCTCTAAAGTATTTTCCTAAAATTTTCTTTCCTCCAACTGCTTAAATACGTTTCATTTTAAAAAACAGATTGAACCTATTTACACATTATTGCTTCTGTATATCCATATGGTTTATTCCTGAATGTCAATCACCAGGAAAATACTGTGCTCATGTAACCGACACCAAACACTGAAATTAAGCAGGGAGTGTTACAGCTCACAAAGTAGAGCGCGGGGAGAGAAAAGAGGATTAATAAATACAGTAAAAAGTCCTTGCTTCTCACCATGAGGAAGCTGCTGTGTGCCTCAGAGTACTAAGCTTCCTCAATACACATGCATAAGAAAATTCTTGCTCCTTGGGGTAATTAAGGGCCCAGGAGCAAACCCCAAAGAGCTACAAAGTCATATCAGCAGAAAAGCCATTGAAGATAATAAGCAATTAGGGCTGGCATTTTACAGGACATAATTGAGAGATGATACCTTCTTAAAAGCCCCCACTGATTGAAACTCGGTTTCTAAAGTGAACTACATGAGCTGAAATAAACACTAACAATTTTTCTGTAAACAGTGAAAATGACCTTCCATCAGAAATGCAGGTGCCGGCAAGATGGCTCAGCGGGTAAAAGCACTTGCTACCACACCTGACCAACTGAGTTCAGTTCCCTATAGCTCTAAGGGCCCTCTCAGGAAAGAATGGATGGTACAAGAGACTTCTTACAAGTGGTCAGCACTGTGATTGAAGAAGTTAAGAGATGGGGTCGGGGTAGGAGGTATGAGCGGTGGAATGGTCGGGGGCAGAGTGCAAGGGGGATGAAATCCGGACTGTAAAAAAGAATTAAAAAATAAAAATAAATAAATTTTTAAAAAGCAGTTAAAACACAGGAGGAAACCAGAGGAAACCCACCAATAGACCATTGGGTAGAGAGAAGGCAAACACCAATTGGTTTTCAAGAAACACGGAAGTCAATGACAAATACTTGGCCAGATGACTATGCTCAAATGTGCTCAATGAGATTTGAAAAGTATCAAAAGATGAAAAGACCTTTAAGATGGTAAAAGAATGACCATTCCTTCAGTCGCTGCTCTAAACTTTGCTTCCATATCCCCTTCTATGGATTTGTTTTTCCCTTTTAAGAAGGAGTAGAGCAGCGACTGAAGGAACGGCCATTCAGAACCTGCCCTACAGGTAGCCCATGTGACCCATATATATACAGCCACCAAAACTAGATTAAGTTTGACGAAGCTAAAAGGTGAATGCTGAAAGGGACCGGATATAGATCTTTCCTGAGAGACACATCCAGAGCATGTCCAATACAGAGGTCAATGCTAGCAACAAACCACTCAACTGAGAACAGGTCCCCCTTGGGGGAATTATTGGAAGGATTGAAAGAGCTGAAGGAGTTTGCAACCGCATAAGAATAACAATGCCAACCAACCAGAGCTTCCAGGGACTAAACCACTACTGAAAGACTATACATGGACTGACCCAGGGCTCCAACTGCATATGTAGCAGAGATTAGCCTTGTTGGGGCACCAGTGGAAGGAGAAGCCCTTGCTCCTACTAAGGTGCAGGTGAATCTCCCGATGGGGAGGAGGGTAAAGAGGGTGGATGAGGGAACACCGGTATGGGGAAGGGGGAGGGGGAGGGGATGGGGCTTATGGACAGGAAACCAGGAAAGGGAGTAACATTTGAAATGTAATTTAAGAAATTTATCTAATAAAAAACGAAATAAAAAAAGATGGTAAAAGAAGAAGGACGCAAATATACTGCTCGTCAGTGCGGGAGAGTTTTATGTAAGCGTATTTGCTATGAGCCACATGCCGCTGCTCATCTTCGAGAGATGATCCAGTCAGAGCATGGATTTGAAAGGGGGACTGGGGTAAAACTAAGCCATGAAGGGCAGAGATGATGTTGGGCCGAATGAAGTCACTGGCAAAGTAAAAGGAAGTGAGACACAGTACAAATGTATTTAACAGAAATGGGAGAGCTTGATAATTGATTCGATGTGGCCTTCATGAAATAGACAAGAAGTTGAGTAAGGATGCAGTCAGATTTGTACCCTGACCAGAGTGCATGACACTGGCGTTCCCTGAGTTATGGGACAGGAATTGGTTTGTGGGATGGAAAGGTCAGAAACATGCTCTGTGTTAAATTGTGTGCTCTTTTGTAATAATTGTATATGATGTCCCACAGGGTTAGCTACCCAGATGTGTGCGTAAGAGAAAGATAACTATAAAGGTCAAAATGGATGGATTTTCTAAGTTGTACAGTCTTCACATTTGTAAGCATTTATTGACTCAAAATTTTGCATCTTTCCTATTCCTAGTTACTCATCTACATTTGGTACTTCTAACTGGGTGAGTTTCTCAATCCATCACTACTCATTGCTATACTTCTTCATCTCATTCTTCCTCTCTGCCTCTCATTTTTAATTAACTTTTACAGTCTGATGCTTCTCTTGTCTTTAACAAGTAGTCAGTCAAGCAAACCCCCCACGCCCATTTACTGGCCATGATGCTCTTCTTACAGAACTGCTTACCCTTCCTTTGGGGGCTCGACATTCTAAAAAAAAGGACTTCTGTTTTTCACATCTGTTCCCATTGCCATTTTCCCATCACTATCAATCAAATTTACATAATAACTATCATGCTTCCTGATGAACCGGATTTAGTAACGTGATGCTGCTTATCGCCCTCTCATCCTAAGAAGCATCAGTGGATTCTATGCCTATTCGTTCTTCCAATATTGCCCCTAGATTTCCTTTGTAGTGCATGTACCTATCACAGGGTGAATCGATATGCTTTCTTACTCTACATGTATTTTCATGTGATTGCATCTACTCCTATTGGCTATTATTTTGTTTTGGTGAATCCTAGGTCTAGACCTCTGACGCAGACAGAAGTCTCCAAAGGAGACCAAACAGGAACAAGATGAAATTGCATCTCTTTAGATAGACACCCTTTATTTTTGGAATCTTTTGTAATTGCCGTGGTTGTAATTTGTTTAATAAGTATTGACTGTCACAAAAACAGGGAGAACATCTGTGCTCTCGGTTTGCATCTGTTCGCTGTTCAGAACACAGTGCTTCCTTGTTCTATTACTATGTGCTACATCACTCCTTTTAAGGACAAGTACACAACTTCTCAAAAAAACAAACAAACAAACAAAAAATAGTTCTTTAACCATTCCTTCCCTTGAACTCCAATTGTGTCACCACACAAATTTCCAGAGCATAAGAGGAGTAGAAGTTTCCACACCTAGATGCAAATATTGTATTTGCAGGTGAAACTGTTCTAGCATTCATTGTCCAGAAAATACACTCTTTCCTGTGTCTGGTCGCAGAAGGAGAGTGTGTTGGGTCTTTATCAATGTCTGTCTTGGACAAAGGAGGGAAAGGGAGCAACCTCGCGTCACTCACTACACTCTGTGCATGCTATAACTCTAAAGATGTGCTAATGTGACATGTTGCTCAGCTAGATTTTAAATGGCCTGCACCCAAAACCAGTATTTAAATCACTACACATCAAGAACTGGCCTCTATTCATTATAGTCATAATATATATATATAATCAATAAATATTTGATGAGTAGGAGAGGCATTGCCAGTGGAATAAATTTTAAGAGTGGAAACAAAAGTACCGTGCAGTCAGTTATTTAAGGAAGGGACTCAGAGACTTATTATCTGTTCTCTAAAGATGCATTCCTAAATTAAGTCACCTTGCTCTTACAGGCCCAGATGGGAAGACAATATTTTTAGAGAACACGTTTTCTATTTTGAATCTTATACAATCTACTTTTATAGTTTGATCAGTCTTAAAGTGTACACTCTGGTTTAAATGACTTCTACACAACTATTAAAACTCAAGTGGGATTTTACTGTTAAGCATCTCCATCCATTTCCCATGTCAGCAAACTGAAAAGGTAGGGTTCACTTATACTTCCCCATAGATTTTAGAAGAAAGAGAAGTGTGGAGTATGCTGTGCTAAAACAATACCACAGACATGAAAAAAGACATAGGCATGTCTCAGGAGGGATTTTCTCACACCTCCCTTATCTCAAGTGATTGGATCCAATACATCCATTCTTGATGTTGTTCTACAGTTACCATAGCACAGAGAGTACACAGATGAAATGTATATAGTCATGGGATTACAATGAACAGAGCCCATTTCTTGATGTATAGTGATTTAAAATTTGGCTTATCATTTGTGTCTGTGTGTGTATGTGTGTTTGTGTGTGTGTGTGTGTGTGTGTGTGTGTGTGTGTGTGTACATATGTGGAAACCACAGAAGGATCTTGATGTCTTTTTGTATATCCCCCACCTTATTTTGTAGAGATACTGCCTTTTACTGAACCTGAAACTCACTTTGGTTAGCCTGACCAGTGACCTCCCACACTTACATCACCACCTGAGACACTAGAGGTTATAGACATTCCTGAACATTCCAGCTATTCTACTTTGGTGTTGGGATTCGAACTTAGGTCCTTACACTTGCATGGCAAGCACTCTGGCCCACTTAGCGAGTTCCCTTCCATTTCACATACTGTTGTTTTTAATGTCTTTTGTATGTGTGTTGACGCTACTGGATGGAAATGATACCATGATTTTCTCCCAAATCCCAGTGTCTGTAATTACCAAGCTTACTTTCTTAAATTTTCTCCTTCACTCCATGCTATGCTACTCTCTGATTAGGAAATATTTTTCAATACTTGAAAAGAAAGACTATTTTGTATAGATAGTTTTCTGAATAATAGATAGAAAGTAGTTATTGAAAATAGCACTTCTAATGGGCTCAATGCTGGGGAGAACAATGACTTCAGAATCAAGGAGGAGAGAGTTCTCATCTCTCCCCATTACATTCTCTGTTACTTCAGGTTCTTAATGTCTGTATGACTTTAGACAAGCGTCTTATCTGCAAATGAGAATGCTAATACTTATTGGATAGAAGAGTCTGCCTCCAGGTGAAGTTGTGTAATGAGCACAAAGCCTAGAACAAAAAAGTGGGACTTGGAAAATCGTTCAGCCCAGTAAAATAACTGGACCTGTCTTGCACGTACAGGTAACAGTCCATCAGTGAGGGGAGCAGAAACCTCTATGCAAAAGCCATGAAGAAATGGTTCTTACTGTCTTGCTTCCCATAACTCTCTCAGACTGCTTTCTTATAGTACCCAGAACCACCTGCTCAAAAGTGGCCATGTTCACAGTGAACTGGACTTCTGACACCAATCATCAATCAAGAAAATGCACTACCAACTTTCCTACAGGACCCTGCTTTGAGGGAATTTTTTCAGTTAAAGAGTCTGGCTTCTAGATGACCCTAACTTCTGTCACTTTGACATAAAGACTAGCTGGCACACAGCATACTCTGCTTGCTTGCTCCTTCTTCCTTCCCTCCTTCCTCCCTTCCTCCCTTCCTCCCTTCCTTCCTCCCTTCCTTCCTTCGTTCCTTTCTCTTTCCTTTTCTCTCTTGCTTTCTTTCTTTCTATTTTGTCTATCTTTCATTCATTCTCCCTCCTTTCCTTCCTTCTTTTCCTTCCTTCTTTCCTTCCTTCCCTTTTCCTTCCTTCCCTTTTCCTTCTTTCTTTTTTCTTTCTTCCTTTCTTTCTTTCTTTCTTTCTTTCTTTCTTTTTGTCTTCCTTTCATTTTCTTTCTTTCTTTCTTCCATATTGCCCTTCAGCCAATGTTCTACCTAATGTTATTGAATTTGGTAGTTGTTTCAGACTCAAGGTTCACACAAGAGCAAGTTCAGGTTAACTGGGACCTCTGGGATTCCAAGTTAAGACAAACAGTAGTGACTTAGGGAGAAAGAACAGAAAAGAGGAGGGTCTTGGTATTAAGCTGCAACAGTTTTTAAATTATGCTATTCTGATTTTCTCTTAGCTGATTTTTTTTCCAAATGAGATGACTAACCTTTTCCTTTTCTTTTTTGTTTTTTTCTATTTTTTATTATTTAAAATAATTTTTAAATTTAATTATATTTTAATCGTATTATTCTTCTCCTCAATTCCTTTCAGATCCCCTTCCCGTACCTACTGATCCAATTTTATAAACACACATACACACACACACACACACACACACACACACACACAACTGTGCATTATATATTATATGTTGGTCAACTACTACTGAACATGATGCTTGTCCTGGAGTAATTGATATATCCAATTTAGCTCCATTGAAGAAAACTGATTTCCCTCTGCCAACTGATAAAATTGACAGTTCAGTTGTTAATCTTTATCTAGTGGCTAGGTTTTCATTCATTCATTCATTTACTCACTCATTGTTTTAAAATATGACAAAATAAAATGAAATAAGATAAAACAAAAACTATGGCATCTAAGTTGGACATGGCAAACCAACAGAAGGGACAGAGCCCCAGAGAGGCAGAGGAATCACTAACAAATTTGTAATCCAGCTAGGGTAGCTTCTTGAACAGCCACTCTAACCTACCTGGTGAGCTCCAAATAAGGGAGAAACCCTGTCTTAAACAACAGGCAGACAGTGCTACGAAAAGATATTAAGTTGACCTATGGCCAGCAAAAACACATTCTTCTGTACCCATGCAAGCATGTGTAGACACAGAAAGAAACAAACACAACAAAAAAGCATAAATGTAGTAAATGGATGCTAATTATGACTATTGACCTTTTCATATCAAAATAATACTATAACCTTCAAATGCAGATGTCAGTGCACCTGCTACTAGTGTTAACATTGATGAAAGTATCCCCTTCACTAAAACAGGAAAGAATATAAACATTTAAATATAAAAATGAGTTTTCAAATTATTCATGGTACTAATTAATTATCTGAACTGACAGTGTCTGAATTGCTATATGGTTCCCCACCTCACTGTCAGTATCAAGCAAACAATATAACAAAAAATTGTAAATATAATATTTAGTACACTATTGTAAGCAGTGTGTGCCACGGGGGTTTATTTATTCTGTAATAGATAATGTTTGAAAGGAGGGTCTTCAGAGGAAACTATTCCATTTATTTTCAAAAGGTGTTTACAAAGCAAATAACAGTGGCTCACATTTATTCTACTTTTCTCTCTTTAAAAAAACTCTGATTTGTCTCCTAGCCTTTCAAAAATTAGAATTAACAGAGTTGGAAACATGGCTGAGTGGCTGAGATCATTCACGATTCTTGTGGAGAACCCACATTCAGTTCTCAGCACTTCCGTGGCAACTCAAACTGTCTAGGGGTTCCAGATCTAGGGGTTTTGCACTCTCTTCTGGCTTCTCCGGACACCATGCACACATTTGGCACACATACAAAATGCAAGCAAGCATTCATATACCTAAAATGAAATAAATACTTTTTTAAATTGATAATTAAGTAGAAGAGTATAATAGATATATAGATTATTGGTGTACTTTTTTCTAAAAAGAAAATATTACTTCTTTTCAATGATTTTAATGTGATTTTCATCAAAATTAAATGATATCACTTCTCTCCTCCCTTCTGTCCCTCCACTCAGGTTCTATATATCTAACCATATTCCCCCCGAGTTGATAGCTTCTTTTTCCTTAATTGTTGCTGTCACATACATACATACATAATACATAATAATTTATTCCCGTGGATGCACAAATAAACATACAACACACTGAGCCCATCTGGAGGCTTTCATGTGTATGATTTCAGCACAGACCATTCTGCATTGTGCAACCAATAGGGGAGCTCTTCCCTACCAGAGGCTAGTTCTTCCAGCAGTCTTTCGTTGTCTGTTGTTCTTTGTATAGGAGTTGGAGCCTTGCGAAACCTTCTCCTTTCCATGTCAATTATTGTTGCCATCATATGGGACTTATTTAAGCAGCCATTTCTGTGAGAGACTGTTTCACAGCAGAGTATCTGCGATTTTGGCTCTTATAAACTTCCTATCTTTCTTCAAAATGTTCCCTGGGCCATAAACGTGGTATATGTGTATCTTCACTCTGGGCTCTTCATAATCTGATCTATTATGCTCGGTTGTAGCTTTTATGATAATCTTTCTTGCTATAAGGACTACTTTGGTGAGGGCTGGTAGGTACACTTACCTGTGTATATAAAAATAAGATTTAGAATGTAATAAGGAATTATGCTCATCTAGCAAGGTAGCAGATGCAGATTTCTAAGGTCCATAACCTCAGTAACCCTTTTAAGCAGGCTAGGTTTCCAGCACTAGGTACAATTTCTCTCCTATTAAGTGGACCTTAAATCCAATTAGGCAGTTGTTGGTTAACATGATATGTGAGTATGACTGATTGCACCTTATGAATATCCTGTTGTGGTGGCTATTCTTATGCTTTATAAGTGTTGCAGCTGCAGAGGACTCTTGCTTCTGAAGGCTGAATCACATCCTTATTGACACTGCACAGACAGCATTAGCCTCATTGACAGATAGTTCGCATGATGTCTGGATCCGTAAGTAGTCCAAGCAATGTGAGTCACTTTTAGGCATCACCACTTATAGGTCAGGATGGAAATTTGATAGTTGCTTCCACCCTCGATTTTTACAATACAGATATTGACAATATTCATATTACAATGATCTTTGGAAGCAATGTATGGAAACCCCTCACGAAGACTTATGCATAGGATAGCAAGAGCGAATAAATGTTACAACAAGAATCTCAAGAAAATGAATATGCCTAGGAAATGAAACCAAAAGGGTTAGTGCTGTATGAATTGTATAGTTTAATGATATAGCAGAAATCTTAAACCATCAGAACAACATAATTGACAAGCTTTTGTATCTTTTGGAAGTCCAAAGCAATAGCATAGCTTTATTAATAGTGTAGCAGCAAACACTTTTGTTTGGATATTTTGTTCCATAACTGGCCCTATTATTTTAGGTCTTATTAATTCTATTGCTATCTGATTTATATGTCTGAAAGAAACCACATTGTTCCTTTTAGTCAAGTGGTGGATTTGGAGAAGGGAGTGTTTCAAAGAATAATCGGTCACCACATACCATGAAATTTGGTTATTTACTGAACATTAATTATCAAGGAAAACACAAGCATTTTGTGAATTCTACCTGGTGACATAATGGTGGCTCATCAATACTACAATGTGGTTAATGTAACACAATGGAAACCCTCAAATAATAGGTTGCAAGTAAGTATCACAACAAAAACAATCTGTTACTAGCCTAAAAGCACCTCCTGGAAGTCAAAGCCAGGACATTCTGTATAAGAAAAGACCAGTAAGCTCACTGAAACTGCAATTTGAGAGCTTGAAATTTTATTTTCTCAGATGTTCCAATGACATAAAATTCTATTAAAAAATAGATTGTGATATGAAATTGAGGACACCTGGAGACAGATGAATTGGAAAGCTAAATTTGAAATGAGCCATTGAGCTAAATGCATAAAAGTTACGCACTTAACTGCCTTCCCTGGGCACCCCTTGCTAATTTTGTTTGTTTCCTCTGACTGCTCATACTGCCATGGTATTTTTAATACTAAAACTGGAGGTGTGAGAAATGAGGCCTGTTAGTTTAATGGTTACAGTTCCTAAAGAACTGTGGCCTTTATTTAATTCAATGTTGTAAAGGTTTTGAAGTACTGATGAATCTCTTGTTGGTTGAAACAATCCTTGTGAAATTGAGAAAAACTGATTGACAAACGAATAATGTGTCATATAACCTTCAGTGCCATAAGGTCTTCAGTTCTTAGGTTGCATGAAAGAAAACAAAATAGCACTATGCCATGAATAGATACTGCAAAACCTATAATTATTTTTTACAGTGCTGTATTTTATATCATCCCCAAGAAGAGATTTAGAGAGAAACAAAATTACCAGGAACTAAACCTTGGGCTAATTCACTGTCTTACTTGAGATTAATCATAAAGCTGTTTTTCTTTCCGTCCGTATGGCTGACAGTTCTGATATAGTCTATGTAACCATTTCCATCAGAGCCAATGATCCATAGTGTTTATCTGGAAGAAAGAATGGAGATTGCACTGATGTTAGGTCTACTGGAAAGTTTGCAAAATGAACACCTGGTTTAATCTCCATTTTTATGTCCTGTTCCTCAACAGTTCGAAAGAGGCAAAAATGTTTATTTAGAAAAAAATTGAAAAATAGTCTATTTTAGTTTGAATATTATTACAGCAAAAAATTAACAGAGCTTTTTAATATATGAGTCATTTTCAATTAGGACAAATGTGATAATTATGTCTTCACAGAGTTTAACATACATTCATATGAATTTTTCATGTGAGCTCAGTGAAGCAGGAATCAATGTGGTATCCTAACACTCCAAAGAAAGATAACCCACATTTACCGAGGGACCGTGGTCCTTCTCAAATGTTTGGATAAGAGAGAGCCGGCCTGAATTCTGAGTCATCTATAATTTAATAGCTCTTTTCATTATCTATCTTTCTATGGTTAATTACTTGTTTGCCTTCATCCCTGTGTGTGAATTTGTGCACTTCAGGGTTGGTGTCTATTGAGGACAGTGTCATCACATCCCCCAGGAGCTGGAAATACACGTCATTCAGAGCCACTCCCAGTGAATATGTGAATTAGTGTTTCCTTTTTTAAGTGACACTGTGCTACTTTGTCCTCTGCAAGTCCTACATTTTATCATGTAGAATGAGCACAAACAATCTAAAGCTCTCATCTACTGTTATAATACATTTTGCTTTTATGCATCAAAAAATACAAAATTATGCTTTTAGGAACAGCAACCTTAATGCTCTGCTTACAGAAAATAATCTATACCCACAGGTTTGTGAAGTTGTCCAAAATATGAACTAACATCGATCTTAAGACATCTCAGAGGTCAAGAATATGTAGCTCCTTTGTGTTAGCATTCATCTGTTTATATTGATATTATTGTTTTAATAATATCATATTATTATGTATGGAATAGAAACTGGTTATACTCATATCACATATCAATAACGAGTACACAGTGAGTATCCCACCATTTCTAAAATGCTATCGGGTAAATGAATCTCTACAAAATATGGTGAATACATTGAATACAATCATGTCTTCAGTAAAACTTAGTTTGGTAGACTTAATTTACTGATTTTTTTTAAATCCATTTGAGTGAAACATGTTCTCACCGCCAGAGTTATAACAGGAAGCAGAAACTGTACTCCAAAGTCCCACCGAGGCAGTTTCATAGCAATTGTCTTTTGTAGTCCAACAGTGTTAAATGCTGACAACAAAGGATGATTCTGGACTCAGATTTTCAATAGCAGAAAACTATTATTCTTAAGATTTGAAGCTAAAACAAGTAAATTCCAGAACGTTGGAAAGAAAAAGAGGACCTTAAGAGAAAATTTGGTCTATGAAACAGGAATACAAGTTACCGGGGCAGGCAGGGAGCCAGACAGTAAATTCCTATCTGATGGTACCCGCGTCCCATTTTCCAAGGCTTCTGTTGCCCACACTCCTTGGTTAAACTCTGCAAGAAGCCAGAAAGCTAGAGGACTAGTGACTGCCTGAACAGGAAACAACTTGTGAAGTTTAACCTCCTGGGCCCAGAGCAAGACCAGTGATTGGAGAAATAATAACTCTACCAGAGCCAAGAGTAGACGCTCAGTACTGCTATAATTAAACTCGACGTCTACACAGGAGAGATAGCTGGGGATGCAAGATAGCTGTGCACACATTGTGTTCCATGCTCAGTTCTTGGAACCCACATACAAATCTGTGTGTAGCAGCAGAGACCTTTAATCCCAAAAGTCTTGTTTAGAGATGGGAGTCAAATACAAGAGAATCAGCCAGAAGCTCTATGGCCAGGTAGCCTGTAATGCACTACATTTCATAAGAACAAGAGAGATCGTGCCTCAAAACGAATGTTTAAGGCAAGACCCGATGCCCTAAAGTTGTTAACTATGTTACTTCTACGTGCTCACTGTGTGGCATGTATGCCTGAACTCAACATGCACAAAATTTAAAAATTTTAAAAATCTTACTTCACATATATTTTCAAATTTTTGTCAGCTAATTAGCAGTTTGTGTAAAAATTAGGTGTAGCAAAGATAATTGCAAACACTTAAACCTGAGCCTGGGAATTCACATGCATATTTCGGAATTTGGACAACAGAAGCAGAAAGAAGGAGTTGAAGAGAGGTCTCAGTCACACTGTACATAAGGCCATTTTGTGCTATATGAGATGCTGTCTCAAAATATGAAAGGAAGAGACAAATAAAAGAATGAAGGAGAATGAAAGGAAAAAAGTAAGCCAAGGGGAGAGAGAGAGAGAGAGAGAGAGAGAGAGAGAGAGAGAGAGAGAGAGAGAGAGGATGGTTGACTCAGGTACACATATTGTTTTTTGTTTTTTGTTGGTTTTTTTTTTTTTGGTTCTTTTTTTCGGAGCTGGGGACCGAACCCAGGGCCTTGCGCTTCCTAGGTAAGCGCTCTACCACTGAGCTAAATCCACAGCCCCAGGTACACATATTGTTATCATGGATACATAGAAGAAATAAATTGCTTTAAAAAGTAAATTGTCGGGGCCAGGTACACATATTGTTATCATGGATACATAGAAGAAATAAATTGCTTTAAAAAGTAAATTGTCGGGGCTGGGGATTTAGCTCAGTGGTAGAGCGCTTACCTAGGAAGCGCAAGGCCCTGGGTTCGGTCCCCAGCTCCGGAAAAAAAAAAAAAAAAGTAAATTGTCTCTCTCCATAAAATAGCACAGACTTGAATCCCTTCCAAAATATCTGAACTAGTGATTTTAAAACATATATAAAAATGTAGAAAATGAATCAATAGTATTCTATTTAAAACTTGCAGAATTTGCCAAAAGATCTCTACATTTTAGTGACTTAGTAGATCCATATGAAATATCAAAACACTTAGAATTTTTTATCAGACTTCAGTGTGCCTCACACTAACTGTTTACCACTATTCTCAAGCATGAACCCTTGGTTATGTGAAGAACTCTGTCTTATATTTTTCTCTCTGCAACCATCCATGGCACTACATACCCAGTAAGATACCTGACTCGAATAATACCTCTGGAATTTTCCTGATCTCCTCTAATATTCTTACTTTCAAGCTCTTCTGTCTTGTCACTGCTATCGCACCTTGCCCAGGTTCCTTTTTCCTGTGCTCTGATCATGCCCCTCTTCCTCTCCCTTGTTTATGTCCCCTTTGCCTTGTTTTTTAACTGATCTTTTTTTGTAACACATTAATTCTTCAGTCAGATGACATGGTCCTTTAAGTGAAGAGAACAGTTCCTGCTTTTAACAGTCTATAACATCTCATTAGTGCTAATCTATCCCATTCCATTATGGATCAAGGCTATTTCCTTTACTCAGTTATAGTAATGTATACTTGGGCTGTGTTTTAACTGCCTAACATGTGATCAAGGGGGTTAGGGAGGTAGGTGGATCTGTAAAATGCTTGCTACACAAACACAAGAACCTGAATGTGGATTTTCTGAACCAGTGAAAAAGGCCAGGCATGGCAGTACTCATGTGAATTGGAACGTTATGGAGACAGAGACAGGAGGACACATGAAGCTCGTGAGTTTCAGGTTTAGAGACTCTGTTTCAAAAAATAAAGGGAGAGAACAGTTGAAGAAGACACCCAAGATGGACCTTTGGCCTCCAAGTGCATGTATGTGCATGCTTACCTGTACAGAAGTATACATTCACATGAATATGTACATGCACCACACACACACACACACACACACACACACACACACACACAAACCACAAGTCATCTAAAAATATATTACTAAAACATTTTAGATTCATTACATTAGCAGTTTAAATAAAGACTCCCGAAAGAATTGTGAAGCAATTTGTGCAGCTTACATGAACATTTTCATAATGGAATGCTGTATGGTTTTGTTTTGGTTTTGGTTTTTTTTGGGGGGGGTTAGTTTAGTATTCTTTTTGGGTTTTGGTTTTTCAATACGGGACATCTCTGTGTAGACCTGGCCGTCCTAGAACTGGTTCTGTAGACCAGGCTGACCTTGAACTCAGAGATTCACCTGCCTCAGCCTCCAGAGTGCTGGAGTTAAAGGCCTGCACTATCACCTGGCTGGATCTGGATTTTAATCTTAATATACGACCAGCTTTGTGCTCCCTTTCTGTCCTTCACACTGTTCCCCGGATCGCTAGAAGCATATAGACTTTTGATATTGAAGAAATGGAGGCAGTTTGGATGTATAGAAATTGTATTATAGGTATAATGTAATGTTTAAAGCATAAAAGTGTTCTGTCTTTTAAATTATTTCTAAATATTAATGGTGTTTATTATGGGAGAGTCATGGTCATGCGTAGATCAAGGTCATGCTTGATCGAGGGTCAAGTTCAGATGCACAGTTTCCTGCTTCTGCTGTCTCTCCAGGTGAGACTCATTCTTTATGGACCATGGAAGCTGCCTGATGAAAGCAGTGGCTAGACTGAACAATTCCACCACATGCCTGTCCCTACCGCAGACTGTTAGGAGAAATTCCACAGGCATTCCTTTACACTTTTTTTGACAATTCTGTTTGTTTACATGCAAATGTAAGGTTAATTTTTATTCTTCAAATAAAAGGAAGAGGATGTGCACACTAGTGTAAGTTTAATATCTTTGGGATCCTCCGCTCTCACTCCTCTCGCCCTCCCCTCTATCAAAACAAAACAAAACAAAGCAAAACAAACAAACAAACAAACAAACAAAATACTCTTAGAGTCTGTAGTAAAGAAATTCATTCTAATTTGATCAACTTAAGGTTGAAGTTCTTATTTATTTTTTTCTTTTCAGACTATCCATGACCTTGCTGAAGGGCTTTGCATGACATAGTCAAGCAATATTTTAAGGCACTAAAATATCTCAATAATTTTATTGTATTATAATTATGATGAGGTCCAGTGATGGTTTTCATTTATTGCATCTTCAAATTAAACATGTAACTTCTTCCTTTACTTTCCTGGACTTTTAAAATAATTTTCACACTCAGTTTGAAGGGTCTTTGCATATGTGGATGCACATATGTGTGTTGAAGTCTGTGGAATCCAGAGAAAACTTTAGATGCCCCGCCTCACAATCTTTGTTTTAGCAAGAGGGTAGGATGGGAGTATTTCACTACTCAGGAGCTCACCAAGTAATCTGGGATGGCTGACCACTTTGTCCCAGGAAACTGAAAGTTAATGTTTGTTTATCCCTGGGACACTGGGATTATAAGGGCATATCATGCACACCATTTTCTTACATGTGCTCTAGGGATTGAACATCTTGCAAGGTAAGGAAGTTACACAGAGTCATCCCCCTAGTCAAAGAGTTATTTTTTGATTTTATTAAAAATAATTTATAAAGGCAGAGCTATAGTTAATAAAAACAATATAAACACAATTAATCAAGATCTTATTTAACTCATTAATGAATAAGGGAATCAGAGATAGTTTGCAACCAGTTCAAATAATTTGTAAGGTGGACACAGAGAGAATCAGAAATGATGAAGTAATAACTCTTTCTTGGAATAATTCATTGCCATTTTCTATAATCAAGAATTATTTATATCACTATTTTTTCTATATTTTACACAACCTCAAAAGGTGAAGGTAACCCAAAGAGTACAGGGCACTCTATAATCTTTTTATTTTCCATTACGAAGTATTCTATATTTTCCTCACATTTGCAATACATAAATTTAACTTTCTCATTTAAATGTATGACAATGTATAAGTGTTTCTTTTGTATTTGCTGCCCTTCTTTAGAAATATATACTTAACAACTAAGATGCATGAGATCTTGCAGCATTGGAAGAGTGCTTTATACATAATACTATTCCAGATGTTTGCATGTATCATTTTATGTAAACTCCAGCTCACAAATAATTAAGTGTTCAAGGTCACTTGGAAAGAAAATGTGAAATTAAGCACAGCACATTTTCTGACTACACAGTTTATATTTTTTCTACAAACCTGGACATGGTGTTAGAGCTACTTTCTAAGGAGTAAATCATGCTCTTTAGAAATTCAGCATGGACATCGAGGTACCTCAATAGGACCTTAATAACATCTTTATTGCCAGATTCTTTCTCTCTCCTTCTTGAAATAGACTCATGGAGCTTCCTTCTTAACATGCTTATTGGGATGTCCAATGACTATCCCATTCTCCCCAGATCCATATCAAATTCATCATGAAATTTTAACCTCCAAAGCACATGTCACCCTCTGTGCTGCTTTCTTTCCCTTTACTGCCAGCCCATCTACTCAATCATCGTTTCAATCCAGCAGCCATCAAACTACATCTGGAAGTGGGAAAAGCATGGATCAAAATTTTACTGTTTCCAATTGTCTTATGCTGTCTGTTTACATTGCCAAAAGAGCCAGTCAAAAGAGAAAGGACTGGTGGAGTAATTCTACCACTGTGTTTATGTAAGTTTGGATAATGGCTTTCCTCATTGATTAATATGATTGTTTTGGAAAACAGATCAAATCAACTAGTTATGTCAAGTGACAGCCCCCTATACTTAGAAAATGTCTTACCCTAAGTGCCTTGTTATTTCCACTGTCAAATTTCATGCAGAGCATGTAATGAGTATTCATTAAAGGGCATTGATTAAATTAAATGTCATATTAGATGCAACTCCAATCAATGGCTTACACACCACATGGTATATCCAATCACTCTAAAGTATAAATCAGACATGATAGTCAATGGAAAAGAAAATCTAAAGGGGACTTTAGCTTTTTTAGTCAGTCACAGATGTTAAAACCTAAATGGTAAGCAATTTTAGATCATTAAAAATAATAACTCACTCTGCAAAAGAATTGAAAGACCTGATTTCTAAACCCCTGGGTGGCCTATTTAACTGTAGTGTTTATCTTAAATGATGGATGAACTTGAAGTTGAATGAGGGCTGATACCCTTAAGATGAGACTTAAACAATTAGGACTCTGATCAACAGGTTAAATTTCTAATTTTACAAAATAGCTGGTTATATCATGAAAATTTAAGTCACTGTTTTGACACTTTAACTAGTCTCATGTTTTAAAGAGTCATATTTTTATATTTTGCTTTATTCTTTTTAATTTTATTTTTCTTGAATATTTTATGTTTTTACATTTCAAATGTTATCCCCTTTCCTCTCTCCCATATCCCCTCCCCCTGCTTCTATGAGTTGCTCCCATTTATACCCATCCACTCTCACCTCAACATCCTGGCATTCCCCAACTTTGGGGAAATAAGCCTTCACAGAACCAAAGATTTTTTCTTCTATTGATGCTGGACAAAGTCATGCTCTGCTACATATGCAGCTGGAGTCATGGGTCCCTCCATGTGTACTCATTGGTTGTTGGTTTAGTCCCTGCTAGCTCTGGTGGAATCCCGTTGGTTGATATTGTTGTTCTTCCTGTGGGGTTGCAAACCACTTCAGCTCCTTCAGTCTTTTCTCTAACTCATTCATTGGGGTCCCATTGTTCAATCCAATGATGAACTGCAACCATCCTCATCTGTATCAGTAGGCCTCTGGCACAGCCTCTCAGGAGACACCCATATCTGGCTCCTGTCAGCAAGTACTTCCTGACATCGGCAATAGTGACTGGGTTTGGTGACTGGATATGGGATGGGTCCCCATGTGCGTCAGTCTCTGAATGACCCTTTCTTCAGTCTCTGCTCCACTCTTTGTCCCTGTATTTCCTCCCGTGAGTATTTGTTCTCCCTTCTAAGAAGGAACGAAGCATCCACATTTTGGGCTTCCTTCTTCTTGAGTTTCATATGATCTGTGAATTTTTTCTTAGGTATTCCAAGCTTTTAAGTTAATATCCACTTATGAGCAAGTGCATACCATGTGTGTTCTTTGGTGATTGGGTTACCTCACTCAGGATGATATTTTCTAATTTCATACAAGGCGTCTAAGAATTTCACGTCATCATTGTTTTTAATATCTGAATAGTACTGAGATGTTCAAAAAAATTATACTTGCTAATGTTATAATGTGATGTACAATAAATCAAAGACTAAGTGGAGATATTCTAGAAAATGATATCAGGTTTCAAAGGTTGAATAATCTATAATTCAGAAACAAGTTCATGATTTTGGAGCAAAGAAAAATCCAGAAAAGCCAAGAATTATTGATTGATCTGATGTTCCAAACCAAAAGTCAAAGTACACAAAACATCTAAATGTCTTTCTTGGGATACAATGAGACAACACTTTGATTTTGGGTTGCTCTGGAACATCAAGATAAGCACAAATAAAATTTATTCAGCAAAGTACTCAAATTTTCTGTATTAGGAGAGGTTTTTCCTAATACTAGGAGATGCTCCTAATATAAGGTAACGTCAAATTTCAAATGAGATCTTCCACAGTTCAAGAAACCTGAAGAGGTCATTCATCTTTCATCTTCCATTACTTAGACTAAAAAGATATAACTTGTCAATCAATCGCTGAGAGTGTATCATTTTTTCTAGTAATGAAGACAGCTAAATGTTGAACACAAGAGAAAATTGACCTAAGAGTAGTATATGACTTAGATGGTTAAGATTAAATTTGCATAAAAGATTTAATTACTATGTAAAATGCTGTTCATGATTCTCAATGATATCAACCTGACTTATAACAATAAATGATGCTTATAAGAAATATACCTACATTTATTTAACCATTATTATGAACCGATGGCAATGTAATGTATATTTTTCAATTTATTTGTCAAAGTAGCTCTTCACATGTAAGGAAATTAGTGCTCAAAAGGTAACTTTTCCAATGCTATGCAACTATTAAGTGATTAGACATAAGTCTTTTCAAGCTGTCAATAGTTCTGGGCTATATATGATATGATGAGCATTCTAATACAAAAGCCTCTGAAAATCAAATTATAGCAACTGGACCTTTTGGCTTCTTAAAAACGATAAAAATCTTAGGAAGACAAAAAAGAACTAAAATGGTCAGTACACTGGATTGAATGTCCAGTCTCCCCCATGGACTCATGTATTTGAACATTTGGTCTCTTGTTTCAAGCGCTGTTTTAAATGTGGAAATTTCAAGAGTTGAAACCTTACTAGAGTGAGTGGATAAGTCAGGGTGGGCCTGCATTTGTGTAAAAGAAATATAATCTATGACCTATGACCCTGACTGAGGCCTTTCCCAGCTCTGATGAATGGCATCACCTGAAACTAGAAGCTCATTAAACCTCCCTTCCTTAAGTTGTTTTTATTTTTATTATGACTTTGGTCTCAGAAAAGTAAAACAGAACAAATAAATTTACTTTTCATTTATTGGATATTTTATGGATTTATATTTTAATTGCTATCCCCTTTCCTGGTTTCCCCTCCAGAACCCCTCCCTTCTAATCCTCCCACTCCCTGCTTCTATGAGGATGCACCCCCTCAACCCACCAACTCCCACCTCACTGCCCTGGCATTCCCCTACACTGGAGATTCGAGCCTTCACAGGACCAAGGGCATCCTATTGATGCCAAACAGTGCCATCATCTGCTACATATGTGGCTGGAACCATGGGTCCTTCTGTGTGTACTCATTGGTTGGTGGTTTAGTCCCTGCAAGATCTAGGGGATCTAGTTGATTGATATTATTGTTCTTCCTATGGGATTGCAAACCCCTTCAGCTCCTTCAGTCCTTTCTCTAACTCCTCCATTAGGGTTCCCGTGCTCAGTCTGATGGTTAGCTGCAAGCATCCTCAGCTATATCAGCAGGGCTCCGGCAGAGCCTCTCAGGGGACATCCATATCAAGCTCCTGTCAGCAAGTACTTCTTGGCATCAGCAATAGTGACTGGGTTTGGTGACTGTATATGGGATGGACCCCCAGGTGGGGCAGTCTCTGGATGGCTTTCCTTCAGTCTCGGCTTCAATTTTTGTCCCTGTATTTCCTTTAGACCGGAGCAATTCTGGGATAAAATTTTGAGAAGGGCGGGGGCCCCACTCCCCAACTAGGGGCCTTGCCTAACCTCTAGATATGGTCTCCACAGGTTCTCCCTCTCTTTTGTTGGGCCTTTCAGCTACTCTCATTCCTGTTGGGTACGGGGAACTTCTTGCTTTCCTGGCATCTGGGACTTTCTGGTAGCTACCCCCAGTTCCCCATCCCCATTGCTACACGCCTCTGTTCAAATTCCTGACCCTCTGTACATCTCCATCTCCTCCTGTACCTGATCATGCCCCCATTTTTCCCCTCCCCTCCCCTCTTCCTCCCAAGTTCCTCCCACCCTCTACCTCTCATGAGTATTTTGTTCCGCTTTCTAAGAAGGACCGAAGAATGAACATTTGGTCTTCCTTCTTGAACTTCATATGTCTGTGCATTGTATCTTGGGTATTCCAAACTTTTGGGTCAATATCCACTTATCAGTGAGTGCATACTCACTTCACTCAGCGTGATATTTTCTAGTTCATCCATTTGCCTAAAAATTTCATAAAGTTGTTGTTTTTTAATAGCTGAGTAGTACTCCATTCTGTAAATATACCACATCTTTTTGTAACCATTCCTTCATTGAAGATTTATGTTTTTCCAGCATCTATTATAAATAAGGCTGAAATGAACATAGTAGAGCATGTGTCCTTGTTGTATGTTGGAGCATGTTTTGGGTATATGCCCAGGAGTGGTATAGCTGGGTCCTCAGGTAGTACTATGTCCAATTTTCTGAGGAACCTCCAGACTGATTTCCAGAGTGGTTGTACCAGTTTGCAATCCCACCAACAATGGAGGAGTGTTCCTCTTTCTCCACATCCTTGCCACATCTGCTGTTACCTGAGTTTTTGATCTTAGCCCTTCTGATTGGTATGAGGTGGATGGAACAAGAAAAGAGAGCGAGGGAAGGGAAGGGAAGCAAAAAGAAGGACTCATACAGCTTTAGCCTTAGTACGTGGAATCTGAGGAAGAACAATGTCATAATTTTGAAGGAAACTTGGGCTACAAAACAAGTACCAGGATAACCAACACTATCAAGATGGTATCTCAAAAGAAAGGGAAAAAGGAAAGCTATAAGGAAGTAAAAGAGTGAAAGAGGGAAGGGAGGGGAGAGAATTTTCTGGAAAGTAAAACAAAACTTGGGAAATGAGATAGGAGAAGGAATATTTATATCAAAATATTTTAATGAAACCCATCACTATATACAATGAATATATTTTAATCAAATTGAATTTAGGTAGTAAATCCTTGTCTTTTATCTAAATGGCATGCAAAATGTATAATACAATAGACAATTTTATAACAATGATATAACAAATAACTTGTTAATTACAAAGAATTAAATGTTTATAAATAAATATTCTACTTAAATTACCTTCTGAGGTTTTGGTGTACAAACATTTGTGTGGATATATGCTTCTATTATCCTGGACACAGACTTAAGGATAGAATGGCTAAGCCTTATGAACTGATTAGCTTCATCGGAAATGATCTATTAAGTATGTCCTTACTGATTTTCCCTAGCCACATATGGACATTCCAATTGCTAAAACATTCACAGAAACATTTCTGGCAGTCTACCTATTGTTTTAGTCATTCTAACAGACTATATCTTCAAATCTTATATGCATAATATTGCCATGGTTACTGTTTTACCCAATCTTTCATTTTGTAGATGAAAACTTATATTGTGGCTATTCCAGGTGTATTCCATCATTCGCTTTGCATTTGATATAGGAGAACATAATATAATGACTTTTTTATAGTACTTCCCAAGTTCTAGGGCTAAACATGTATGAGTCCATGTTTCACAAAGTTTCACTTTAAAAGTTTTTTTTCAAGCTAGAAAAATTCCACATATTAAAAGATATTCCTAATATAAGTATATTTTATAATGTGGCCATGACTACGTAAATCACTTTGAAATGACTCAGACAACGAAGATCCCTTGGAATGGACAGATAGTCGGTCAAACATCTTGGGCTTAAGTTGAATTAAGTAGTTGTTTGAGATTTAGTTCCTTTTTCCTGGTGTTAAAATAAACTAGTTTCTGTGGGGGGAAAAGGGTGTGTCACTCAGAAGACTGAGCGGCCATATCAGTGGCTTGTTTCGAGCCCTGGGATTTCTATTACATCATTCTCTTCACTTTTTTTCTTTAAGAAACTCATTCCTTTTGTTTGACAGGAGCTGGGGCTGTTCAGTACACACTTGGTTGTCTATCCTAACTTTCACCTGTTTCCCATGTTGCTATAAATGTTACTTATTCATTACACTTGAACACGTTATGACAATATTGAAGAGGAAATTTCTAGGGTGTTTTTTTTTGTTTGTTTGTTTGTTTTTCTTTTTTTGAAACTCAGCCATATCACCTGATTTTTTTTCTGGAAGGTGTCTTGTGAGGGAATGTTTTGCTGAGCAGACATGTGAGAAGATATGTGATGTTTTGCTGGAGCTGATGCTCTAGAGACTGCATGATGTTTAGAAAGAGTTAATGGAGCCCCATAAACAGTAAAAGGTCCCTTGCATTGCTACTTGCAAGACTATGTTGACCTCACTTATTCACTGGGCTTCACAAGACTTCACTTCATAGAAAGAAATACCAAAGAACTGATTCTGGCCTCTTTCACTGATCTTGCCAATTTCTTAGATGTTTGCTATTAAACCAGACTGCTGTTTTCCTGATAATAAAGAGTAGAATCACCCTAAGATTCTACTTCTAAACCGATGAAATGGTCAAACTCAGGGATAAAATTAACCAAAAAGAAACAAAGAGCAATAGAAAGACTCAACAAAAGCAAAAGCTGGTTCCTTGAGAGAATAAACAAGATAGATAAATGCCTAGCCAAACTAACTAAACGGTCCAGAGGCAGTATCCAAATTAACAAAGTCAGAAATGAAAAAGGGAAATATTACAATGGAAATCGAGAAAATTCAAAAATAATCAGATTTCACTCCAAAAGTCTATACTCAACAAAACTGAAAAACTTAGATGAAATGGATGGTTTTTCTAGACAGCAGATAGCAAAGTTAAAATAAGAGCAAGAAAACTGTCTAAACAGACCCATATTCCCTAATGAAATGGCAGAAGTCATTAAAAACCTCCGAACCGGAAAAAGAGAGAGAAAGAAAGAAAAAGAAAGAAAGAAAGGAAGAAAGAAAGAAAGAAAGAAAGAAAGAAAGAAAGAAAGAAAGAAAGAAAGAAAGCTTTGCAAGCAAGCCAGGGCCAGATGGCTTTAGTGTAGCATTCTACCAGACCTTCAAAGAAGACCTAATACCAATATTCCTCAAACAATTCCATAACATAGAAACAAAAGGAACACTAACTATTTCATTATATGAAACCACAATTCACTCTGATGCCTAAACCACACAAGGGCACAACAAAAAAGAGAACTTCAGACCAATTTTGTTTATGAATATTAAGGCAAAAATACTCAATAAAATTCTTTCACACTGAATCCAAGAACATATCAAACCTTTCATTCACCACGATCAAGTAGGTTTCATAGCAGGGATGTAAGGTTGGTTCAATATAAGAAAATCCATTAATGTAATCAACTATATAAACAAACTCAAAGAAAAAAAACATAATTATCTCCTTAGATGCTGAAAGGCATTTGACAAATACAGTACCACTTCATGTTAAAAATGTTGGGGAGATCAGGAATTTAAGGTCCATACCTAAATATAATAAAAGCAATTTACTTCGAAAGAATAGCCAATATCAATTTAAATGGAGAGATACTTGAAGAAAACCCGCTAAAATCAGGGACAAGACAAGGATGCCTACTCTCACCATATCTATTCAAAAATCAAAAATTATGATATAGAAATAAACAAAGAATTTACAACAGAAAAATCTTGAATGGCAGAGAAGCACTGAAAGAATTGGTCAAAATCCATAGCGCTCGGAGAAATGTTAATCAAAACTACACTGAGATTCCTCCTTATACCAATCCAAAAGGATAAGATCAAAAATTCAGGTAACAGCACATGTTAGCAAGGATGTGGAGAAACAAGGACACTCCTCTATTGCTGGTGGGATTGCAAACTGGTACAACCACTCTGGGAATCAATCTGGCAGTTCCTTCAAAAATTGAAAATAGATCTACCTGAAGATCCAGCTATACCACTCTTGGGAATATACCCAAAAGATGCCCCACCATGCCACAGGAGCACATGTTCCACTATGTTCATAGTATCCTTGTTTGTGATAGCCAGAAGCTGGAAACAACCCAGAAGTCCTACAATAGAAGAATGGATACAGAAGCTATGGATCATTTACACAATGAAATACTACTGAGCTACGAAGAACAAGGATATCCTGAGTTTTGCAGACAAATGGATGGAACTAGAAAATATCATCCTGAGTGAGTGATGTAACTCAGACCCAAAAGGACATGCATGGTGTGTACTCAATAACAAGTGGATATTAATCCTAGTAAGAAAACCCAGGAAACACAGTCCACAGAACTCAAAAGGTTAACAAGCTGAACAGCCCAAGTGAGGATACCCTAATCTCACTTGGAAGGGAGAAGAAAGCAATCACAGGAGGGGTAAGGGAGGGACGTGGGTGGGAAAGGGAACAGGGAGGGGAAGAGGGGAACATGATCAGGAATTGCTTGTGTGGAACCGGATCGAAGACCTGAGGGCCAGCAGGAAGAATGGAAACAGGCAACCTCGGGAGGCAGGAAATGGTAGGACCCTCCAAAATGTCCCAGAGACCTGGAAGGTGGAAGACTCTCAGGACTCAAAGGGAGGGACCTTAGATGAAATGCTCTACAGTGGGGAGAGGGAAACTGTAGAGCTCACCTCCAGCAGAAAGACAGGACATCAAGTGAGGGATGGAGATGCCATCTCATAGTCAAAAACTCTGGCTCAGAATTGTTCCTGCCTGAAAAAAAATGCAGGGACAAAAATGGAGAAGACCCTGAGGAAAAGGAGGTCCAGTAACAGTCCCAAATTGGGATCCAGTTCAAGGGGAGGCACCAACGCCTGACGGTATTATTGAGGCTATGGTGTACTCACAAAATAGGGCTGTCATGACTGCCTTCTGAAAACCCAACAAGCAGCTGAAAGAGTCAGATGCAGATATTTAAACCAGATCAGTGGACAGAAGTTGGTGAGCCCTGTGGTTGAATTAGGGAAAGGCTGGAAGCTGAGGAGGAGGGCGACTCTGTAGAGGACCAGCAGTCTCAGCTAACCTGGACCTCCGAGATCTCTCAGACACTGGGCCATCAACCAGGCAGCATACACCAGGTGACATGAGTCTCCAAACACATATACAGCAGAGGACTGCTGGATCTGGTCTTAGTCAGAGAAGATTCACCTAACCCTCAAGATATTAGAGGCCACAAGGAGTTGGGATGTCTGGTGTGGGGTTAGGGGGGGGTTGGGGACATCCTCATGGAGATGGGAGGTCAGAAGAAGAGTAGGTATGGGTGGACTGAGAGGGGAATAAAATCTGGACTGAAAAAGCAATTAAATAATTTTTTAAAAAAAATATCCCTAAAGGAATTAGGTTTAGAGAAAATTCTAACCTACAGAATATTTTCAGAGGATCATCAAAGGAATTGATTTATAATAGAGAGTGTCTGTAAGAATGAAACATTAACATTTATTTATATGATTCTGACTGGAGTAACTTTGATACATATAAAAGAAAACTGTTTTACCTACAGTAACTGACAAATTCTCT
Source organism: Rattus norvegicus (assembly GCF_021556685.1). Classification (NCBI taxonomy): domain Eukaryota; kingdom Metazoa; phylum Chordata; class Mammalia; order Rodentia; family Muridae; genus Rattus; species Rattus norvegicus. The sequence goes on along the minus strand of NC_141551.1, from coordinate 8,285,513 downwards.
AGGTAATTCTCTACTCCATTTTTCTGTAACACAATCACAAAACGTTAGTGAAATTATATTTGATAAGTGTGAATATTGATAATGTTTGTATTAGTAATAACTACTACACAAATGAGTGCCTCTTAGAAATTAACTTTAAACATCTTGCGGAAGTACACATCTTTATTTGCAAATTACAGTTGTATATATTAGATATGTGTTTATGTATATTAGAGTGGGGTTTGTTTGAAATATAGAAAAATTTAGTAAGTAAAGTAACATTATATGGCAATGCACTTGTTCCCTCATTTAAAATGGTTCCTAGAAAATAAATATTAAATTGACTGATGAAACCAGGCCTAGTCAATAATGTCATCTGCCTTTATCTTCAGAACACAGTAAAGGACTCTAATGTTGTGTTTCAATTAAATACAGAAATCAGGAAGCTAACAGTCAGTGGTGCCATTAAGAAAGCATTAAGGAGATTTGGAGAAATAACAGAGAAGTTGGCAGGATGGCATCTCACAGTTAAACTAATAGTCATGTTACAAATAACCAAAATCCAACCAAGTGACATTAGTCTCCTTCCTGAATGAAATGACACTTTTATTTGAAAGAACTAATATGCCATTTTTATTATATAGTGTAACAGCTAAGAATTAAAGACTTGGGGCTGGAGAGAGAGCTCAATGGATACGAGCATTGGCTGTTCTTCCAGAATCCCTGGGCTCACTTCCTAGCACCTACATGACAGCTCACACACATGTATAACTCAAGATTCGGGGCTTCTGACACCTTCATACATACATACATACATGCAAAACAACAGTGAACATGAAATAAAAATAAATATTATAAAAAAAGAATTAAAGAGTCACAAACCTTCAGCTACATAAAATAAACATTTGTGCAAAGCTATAATCTTCATGAAGAAGCAAAAACTTTCCTGTTTTACATATATATGGCACCTTGAACCCAAATGCAGTGTAGAAGGATGTGGTGATTTTGACCCAACTAACACGCTGTCTAGGGAGCAAAGAAAATAACTTAGTACTACAAAGATGGTAAACTTTTACATTCTGTGATTTAAGATCCCCTTATTAAATATCACAATATAGTTTTTCATTTAAAGCAACTCTAGATGGGCTGTAAAGGGCATTCTAGAACTGATTGTGTGTTAAATAATTCAAAACCCAAGAATTGTGATCAAACGGATCTTCAGGCATACCTAAGTACCACCGAGGTGAAAGGGACAACCGAGGCAATTGGGCTGGAAATTAACGTCTGGAGGTAAGCAATGGCCGAGCAGGCTGTGGATGTTCACCTTGTATCATCTCGATTTATTGCAGTAGTTGGGTATCGCAAATCCAACTCATTTATGAAAGGCACTTATAAATTAAACTGGAACGTATAGAATGTGCTTCCGTGTTCAGATGTTAACCTTATTTTTATTAATATTGCTGGTCAGTAATGAAAATTAATAATAAGGATATTTCACTAAACTCTGGGAGTCCAAGAACAGGGTGTGGAGTCAATAGTTTCTCTGCAATGGTTAATGGGGAACTGGGGATGACCTTTTCTTCTAGTGATGGTTTTGGCCCAGACATTAACATCACAGGCTTGGGAAGAGATATTGGACATTCTGCTCACTGTCCGGGTGTAGCTCACAGGGACCTAATAAATGTTCTGTGGCAAGCCAACTTAGGCATGTTCTTTTCTCTTTATAATGCATATAGTATCAGTGAATAAATTCTTAAATCTTAACAGAATGTATGCTTGCATTTGTTGTGTACCATGAGAAAAGATCTGTTAACGTCTCATGGATAGAATCCTGGTTATATGGAAAAAAAATAGAAAAACCTAAGTTCAAACTAAGTAGAAAAACAAAACAAAACAAATGAAAAAATCCTTCACAGAATGCATTAGTCCACGCTGTAGCCCTGTTAAGCATAGTATGATAGAGCTGGTTTAACATTATTTTTATGATCGATGGCTCTGCAGTGCCATGGGGTCAGTATGGTTTGTTGCTAAGGTAACAATCTCCAGTGTATTGAACTCTAAGTCTGAACTGACCAGATACTGGTTTATCTCACTGTACTTTGCTCCCTTAGCTCTAACATGGTTCGGGAAGGAATCCCCTGGTATTATGATTCCAGCCAAGCAGTTTCATGTACATATATATCAGATATCATGGATTTTTAGTAGAAGACAAACATCAAAAGTTCCAATAGCCGTTTTACACTTCCCCATGAACGCTTCCCCAACCCTGTTGCTGGTGATGGGAGACTGCTACCAGCCCCAGTCAATTAACAGGTGCCTCGGTGACTTCACATCCTTGGAAATTGCTTTGATTCAAATCAGGAAAGAAATATGCACAAATGTAATTGGACTGTCAGTGTTGCTAAGGACTTTATGGTCAAATTGGCAAGCTTGAAAATTGCAGTCTGAATGCTGATCTTCTAATAAAGAGATAATAATAACAATTACTGTCAAATTGTGCCCTCAATAGGAAACCCCAGTCTCTGTAAGCAGCGCTGTGCAAGAGCATCTTATTAGAGAACTTTACGGAAAGGAGCATCCGGGATGCTACCAAGAGCTTTTCCTTCAGAAGGTCAGGGAGAGTGCCAGTACTCTGTCTCATAACCCCTTCCCTTTGTACAAACAAAGCAATCACAGCTCAGAAGAAAATGGGGATGAAATATGGGAGCAGTGTTCTAGAACAGGACTCTCCAAGGATAATATTTATAAGAGTCAATGGGCATGTTCTTAAAAATTGGAGACTGTAGGGGTTGGGGATTTAGCTCAGCGGTAGAGCACTTGCCTAGCAAGCGCAAGGCCCTGGGTTCAATCCCCAGCTCCGAAAAAAAGAAAAAAGAAAAAAAAAATTGGAGACTGTAGATGCCCATGGGGACTTGGGGAATGGCACATGGTGACAGTGGTGGGAGATGAGTGAAGGTTATTCACCACATTCCCGTGATTCTCATAACCAAAGTTCTCTATGCCCTCAGGTCTTCATTTACTAAAGTTTCGCAACACTGTGACACATGCAATGAAGAAGAATTTCAGAAAAGTCCTCCTTTGAAAGAACACATGAGTAAGATATGTGGACAGTATAGTGGGAAATCAGTAGCATTTGCTTAGCACCTACCTGAGAGGACAGCTGCATGGGAACCTTTTGTGAATTGTGTCACCTTTAATAAATCAAAATTGCCTCCCTTTATAGATGAAATTGCAGTTAGTCACTTAACTAATCTGTCCCTTGCATAACTATACTTAAGTAAGAATATTATAATTGGTGGTAGTTATCACGCATGCAAAGCCCAGCTTTGTGCTAGGTCCTTTACAGACTTAATTTCTTTTAGTCTTTGCAAAGTAGCACAGGATAATCACGTTTACTAAAACAGGACTGACATTCACAGCATTCTCAGTCCCTAGCATCGAAACAAATGGTATGCACACGGGAAAGAAAAATAGGCTGAGTCTGGAACTCAAGTGCATTTCCATCTGGTCAGCTTAAATCTTGCCTCTACAATGGCTTCCATGAGCATTGTATATCTGTACAGAGTCAGTTAAGCAGACTACAGCCACCCGAAACTCCAGCTGCAGACAATCCAGTATCCTCTTCTGGCCTTGGTAGGCACCCATATTTATCCGTCATACATAGACACATGTATTAAAAATACTGATAGCATTTTTCCCTAAAGATGAGTATCAAGGTGTATGCAATATAATCTTTCTCCTAGAAATTCATGATTTATAAAATTATCCAGAAAAAAGGGAGACTGGCAGATGATAGCACCTATCAAGTGATTTTCAGTGATGGGAACTACCTGTGAATACTCTTGAAGCAAAGCACATGTATTAGAGCACTGTACATACGAGCCACTCTGTCCTACAAGCAGGATAGAAAAACGGTGTCTTTATTGCTTATTTTGTGTAAGGAAAAATAATTCTTGATAATATAATCAGTAAAGATTTTCTGAGGATAGAAACACCTACTTCTAGACAAGTAGGGAAAGTCTTTAAATGGGGTAAGGGAGAAGGCGGGGCCCTGGGGATGCTTTAAACCTGCATTGACATAATAACACAGATTATGTGAATTTGGATATTTAATTAAGTCATTTAGTATTCATAGAAAATTACATAATAAAGACGTGATATCCTTCAATACAAATGAACAAATAATAACAAATGAATAAATGAATAAATAGCAAATAATATCAAGAAAGTAATGGGCAGTTTATATTGAAACCACTTATATAAATAAATATTTCTGTAAGGATGTCAGTGAACAATCAATAAAAATCTAAATTATTACTAAGATTTGGAAGAAATTTTAAGTTTCATATGGACAGAGACTTAACAGCCAACTCTTGATTAGCATGACAGAAAAAAAAGAGAGATAGGAAGGAAGAATATTAAATTATATTATATTATAATTCATTTTGTTTTTAATCACCCAGAGACCTAGGTACCAGTTAGCAGTAGAGAAAAACCTCAAGTCTTTAACTAGAATGACTTTATTCTCAAATAAGTTTGGCAGATCTCAGGAGTGAAGCTAAGAAAGAATATAGATTAGTGCCCCCCCCCCCCGATTTCATGAAAGTACCATATTTTGTTATTCTAAGAAGCTAGAAATCGCAAATTCATCATTAGTTTAAAAGTCATCGAGAAAAGTTAATCTACAATCAAACTATTGTGAATACTTCTGTATAATGTATTATAAGACAGTCCTGATCCCAGTTGTATCAAAACATACACACAAAGGAGCCCATTGTGATACGAATGCCTCTCCTCCCCAGCACTGGGGATGACCCCTGCAAGTCTCCCCAGGCCTGCTGTGAATGCAAGTTCACCCTAGATTATACCAGGACCATGCCCAAATAATTAGTTATTTGTTTTAAAAAATACAAGCTCGAATGCATGAACAAATGAAGATATAAGAGTTAATGGACTGTTCCACAATTCATTCCCAACAAACCTTACAGATGAGACTATGATCCTATGACTAGGAGTTCTAAATTACAACCAAAAAATTAAAATCAATAATAATGTTTAAAAATAATATCATTAAGGGGTTAGAGAAATGGCTTAACAGTAAGAGTACCAGCTGTGCTTTCATGGGACCAGGGTTCAGCTCTCGGCAGGACATGACAGCTCTCAAACGTCTATAAATTTAGTGCCAGGAGACCTGATGTTTTCTTCTACATTCTATTGAAACCAAGTGTGTGTGTGTTTGTGTTTGTGTGCGTGTGTGTGTGTGTGTTTGTGTGTGTGTGTTCCACACACATCTATATAGGCAAAACACTCAAATACATCAAATAAAGTAATTCAAACGTTAAATATATAATTAGAAAAACATTTCAAGGTGTCTTAGAAAGAGTGTAGCTCTTATAATTAAGGACGCTTGAGTTTTAACTATAGCTCTATATAGATACTATGGGCAAAAACACAATATTGTCATGTTTTATTCCTCACCTAAAAATAAGGTAGTACCTACTGGGTTATGAGAGTTCTTGGGAGGGTTACACAGTATTGTGTATGACTGTGTAACTGCCATGTGGCACAGGGGCCTACTCAGTACACAGACCTCCACTAGATCAAGCTGGATTTGTAGACTGCCACATGATATATCAACATTAATATAAAAGGCATTTGGTTTCCTCTAGTCCTATCAGAAAAACATTTGAGCATATATGTTTTGCAATGAAAATGAGCAAAGAGGCACTTTTTAAAAAACTTGAAGCTAATTTGTATATCAACTTGTAAACATGTGCTTGTCCTACCACAAATGAGAGCAAAAGTGACAGATGAAATGAGCCCACATTTCACAGATAATTCTTGGTGTCACATTCATGGGCAAGGAGGGCTACTGATGCTCACAAAATGCTAATATGTCGGCCTTTCTGAGGAACGAACTATTCTAAAACAGGATGTTTGCTTGGTTTAACTTGTTCATCATGTCTCTCTTAGTTATAATGATGCTTGGAGTTATATTTTGTTTCCCCTTAAGGATCCAACTTATTATACAGTGGATGATTATATACTCTACCTGCATTAAACTTACCATGATTTCCCTTGTACTTGCTTGTAGCTTTGAAATGCTTCAGTGGATTTAATCTTTCCCTTCTTCATTCAATAATATATGCTTTACTAAAACTATGAGAGGAACAAATAAAAAGTCTCAGGGCTGGAGTGATGGCTCAGTAGATAATCTGCTTGCTGAGCACATGTGAGAAGGGAGTTTGGATTCTAAAGATCCATATCAAGATGGGGGAAGGCCAATGTTGCAAACTCTCCACTGACTTCCACATACATGCTCTGCTCTGGCATCAGTGCATGTGTACTCACAGATAAACACGCACAAACATACACACACATATACACACACACATGCACATACACACACATGCACGCACATACACACACACATACATACACACACATGCACGCACATACACACACACACACACACACACACACAGAATTTTGAAGGAAAGCTTCCCCATGTGTAATGATCGTGTCCCATCCCTACTTTGCTGGGTAGTACCCATGATGCTTTTCTGTGTGTTGGTGTCCTCTTCAGGAGTAAGGATATCTGTAATACTTAAAGCCATACAGATGTGTGGACATGTGACTTATGGCCCTATTAAATATATTTTTCTGTGTCTGTGTTCATCCTTGATGCAAAAATGCTATATACTACTGATGTCTACATCAGGACAAAGCCAACCCATATCTGAAGACAGATCAGAAACTCTAATTATATATATGTATATACATATATATATACATATATATAATGTGTGTATACTATATGTTTATATCTATTCTATCCCTCTGTTGGTCTCACTTCTCTCCTTCTTTCTATCTCCTCCATCCCCTTCTTTTTCCTTTAGTCAGTTAACTCAACCATATTCACTACTTAAATTCCTGTATCTTAAACCAAAAACACTCTATGTTAACTGAAGAGAGATTTACCCACCTGTTCATCTCAGACTGGCTTTAGTCAGAAGACAAGTTTATTAATTCTCCAGGTAAAACATAAAAATTATGTATTCCCACAAAGGAAACTACAAAGAAGGATTTTAATTTATTCCATAAAGGATAAGTGTTTGAAGTGATAAATATGATTAGCTCAATTTGAACATTATACACAGAACATGTGTATTATACCACTTATAAATATGTTCAATTTTATGAGTGAGTTAAAGATATAAAAAGAAATAGTGTCAGAGCATATTCTGTATATCCTGATGGTAATAGACCCTTTGGCTTGTCATACCTGTAGAAAATCTTGGAATAACTATTGATTTGGGTTGCTCCAGCCTCAGCCACCGAGGCAGGAAATCTATTGTAATGACTATGTTAAGAAACAGCATGATGTCGGTTCATATCTGAGAAGATATAGAAGAAGATGTATAATTAAGATTACTGATTGGAAGAAACCCTTCCGGCATTCCTACCAAACCCCTTTTGACAAAATATTACCTTTAGGAAAGGAAAAAGAGTCTTAATACATCTAAGGCACAGCCCAACTCCATTTCAGAACAAATGCGATGTGTCGGGTATGGAGTCTCAGTCACTCCATCCCTATGATTCAGAGATAACTGGACTTGTTTTCCAAATAAGAAAAAAAATTGAGAAATGAATTTAAAAGTGGGGAATAGTGAAAGGGAAGGATAAGTAAAAGGAGAAAAAGAAGGTGTAAAGAAGTAAGGGATGGATGGAGGGCAGGAGATAAGGAGGGAGGGAAGTAGGATCTGCTAAGCAGGTGGCTGTTGAAGTCATGGGCACAGATGTTAGAAACCAATAGAAGCAGAAGCGTGGGGACGCTTAAAGAAGTTCACGAGCAGAGTTACTGGTTCCAAAAAGATAATCAACAGTAAAAGAAACATGTGGACTGTTTACTTAGGCGTGTATAAGGATGCATAAATCTGTTCCTCACGCATCCAAATTTTACCCTAATCATTCATATATTGGAAATGTGTAAAAGAGCTGTCTTATGTGCTGCAAGGAAACCTAACATCATCTTTAACTGAAGGTACCTTATGGCACCAAACTGAAAAGAAGAAGGAGTTCTAAACCCAGCTTCCAGAGGAAGTGAAACCTTTTCAGATTTAACTTGTTTCGAACTGAGCCTCAGCTGCAGTTACAGCATGAAACATGAGATGAGGCTCAGGACACAGGCACCGTGTTATGAGCCCCATTTAGCTCCAAGGAGCAATCAGGAGCCACGTGCCTCTTAGATCTGTCTTAGATAAAAGAGGGCTTCAAAGGTCTTGATACAGGGCCCTGCCATTTGGAGGAAAGCTGTGTCTGTCCTTTCTCCTCTAGAGCAGGAAAGCAGCTGCTGCTGCAGAAGGAAAGACAAATGGTGGCTTAAGTAAGTTACACATCAGAGCTAAAGATGGGATTACACTAGGTTCTAACAGGCAGAAGTTAGCTAAAGGTGGTTAACCAATGCAATAGTACAGAGACGTTAAATCAGAGTCCTCGCAACTTCGGAAGGAATGGTGACCAAAGAAAAAATGAAATTATTACCCAGCAATTCCCAATATAACTTCAGACTAATAAAAATCCAAGTTTATACCTAAAGGAGAAAAATCTTGGATATAATCAAACCATTGACCGTATCTTCCCCAACAACATTTTTTTCCAGTTGTATCTGACTCAGCTGGAGGACAGCAGAATAATCTGAACACTGGAGTTTTGAATTTTCAATAACACATGAAACAATTCTCATACTGGATTGAAAGCTTAGGACTCCTTACTTTAACTCAGAGTAACCAGCACTGTTCTGGAAATGACTGATCTGGGATGACCAAGACAATTAAAAACAAAAACCCACTGCACGCAAGTTTTAAAATATGAGGGAAACCATTGTAAAGTTACGTGATGATTTTTAAAGACTTTAAAATATATTTTTGTGGTGAGAAACTTGCCAAGAACCCCTGACACTATTAATGATACTCTGCTATGCCTCCAGATAGCAGCCTAGCATAACTCTCCTGAGAGACTTCATCCAGCAGTGAATAGAGGCAGACGCCATACATCAGGCTGAGCCTGGGGAGTCTTGTGGATGAGTCGGGGACAGAGGAGAGCAAGTCAGAGGAGTCAAGGACACCACTGAAAGGCCCACAGAGTCAACTAACCTGGGACCATGGGGACTTACAGAGCCTTAGCCACCAACCAGTGAACATGCAGGAGTTGGACCTAGAACCCCTACACATTTGTAGCAAATGTGCAGCTTGGTTTTCATATGGGACCCCTAATAAGTAGAGTCTAGCCTGTCTTAGTGTCTGTTACCTGTCATTGGATCCACTTCCCCCAACCTGGACTGCCTCAGTGGACCTCAGTGGGATAAGATGTGCCTAATTGTGCTGGGGAGTGATGTCCCAGGGTGGCTGGTACCCAAGGGGGCTCCCCTTCTTTAAGGAGAAGAGGAGGAGCAGTGAGGGTTATATAAGGTTGGGACTTGGAATAGAAGAGGAGGAGCTGTAATTGGGATGTAAAGTGAATAAAAAAGAAAAATATTTAAAGAGAAAAATAAGAAAGAAAAGAATTTTTAAAAAAAGAAATTCAGAGGAAAAAGAAAAGGAAGAAAACCCAACAAGAAATAAAGACATCTATTGATGGCATCTGAGCATTACCAAAAGGCTGAGAACAGGAAAAGTCAACTAGGAGAGAAGAGATGACCTTTATTTATTGAGTGGACAATTGTCTCAAAGTGGGATGGAGACACTATTCTCATAGCGGACAGAAGAATCTAAATGTGGAGAGAGCACAAAGACATCATGGAAGCCTATTTGAATATATGTATAGTCTTCCATATCTAATGCCCAAGGACCAGAAATCTGTCAAACTCTAAACTTACACTCACATGATTGAATGTAGTTAAAAACGAAATCTCAGGGGTTGGGGATTTAGCTCAGTGGTAGAGCGCTTGCCTAGCAAGTGCAAGGCCCTGGGTTCAGTCCCCAGCTCCGGAAAAAAAAAAGAACAAAAAAAAAGTTTAAAAAAAAAAACGAAATCTCACTAATACATCATCATGCTTGTTTGGTACTGTGCTATTAGCAGTGTTATCGAGAGATAACTATTCTGCCCTCCATGTGTTCTTCCTAGAGCTCTAACCAAAGACATTATCACAGCTGTCTCTAAGAGAGGTAAGAGTTTGCTATCATGAAAACAAATTTCACAGATTTGAAGAGTTTTCCTCAAATTCCCACAATGAAATGTGTGTGCAATTAAAATTAGCTTCCTCTATTTTGATTTCTAGCCTGATGCTAATAACGCTGGCTTGCCTATTTGGCAACATCTTGTATCTTTTAAATAAATAGTCCACATTATTATTCATTAGTTCAAGAAATATTTGTTACATATATTTTCAAGCACTGTGTTAGAATATGCCATATAATTCAAAAGATTTTGTGAATTGTCAAATTAACTATACATATATTAGGCACACTAGTAATTATGAAGCAGATCATTAAGAGATATAATTTTATTATTAACACACAGTTTTCAATGTTTCTTGTTCCTTGTTTCAATGTTTCAATGATCCCCAAGAGGCAGGAAAGAAATATGAAGTCAGAAGAAATTTGGTTCACTTTTTGATGCTATCCGATGAATAGTGACTTCTTTTCAGTAATTACAAATCTCAGAGGCTTGGTCTTCTTGTTCTACTTACATGCCAACATTTCTGTCTTTATTCTGTGTTGTTGCCTCTTTCTGAATGGCTACAGAAGGTCATAGTTTCTGAGAATAGACCACCACTCATTTTTGAGGATGTATCTACTGATAGGAGACTCATACTCCAGTGCATGGCCCAACACCCATGTACATATGGGCAGCACGAACTGGACTTGGTAGGATATAAAACTAATTTTGAAAACAAGGCATGAATTTGCATGGCAACATGCTCTAAAGAGAGCTGAAGCAGTGATAGGGAGGGGTAGATACAATCATGTTCCATTACATACATGTAAAGATTAAAAGGATTAAGATTAAAATATTATAAAATAATAAAATAAAATTTCTAAAACTCCTTCTTCATTGAATTTATCTTAGATGTTATTATGCACAAATTCTATTTTTTAAAATCATTCTCTTCAGTCAAGACATAGATTTTCATTGTGTGTTTCTTTGGCAAAATTATATGAGCAAAAGAGCAACCTTAATATGAATGTTTTAGGACATGGTGGTTCTTGTTTTGTGTTAGTTTGAAACAAAACGTTTTGTCAGTATCCACTGTGGATCAAAAAGGTAAAATATAAACACTTATAACACTATATTTTGTACCAAGTTATAATAATATTTCAGATTGTGCCAGAAAGTAATTGGCCTGCCAGTGCCTACCAATCTTTCTGTGGTTCCTGTAACCCAGCATGGCTTCCTCACTCTGACCTTCCCTAATCCAAGTGGATGGATATTTTGCCAGGTAAACTCCAGGTTATAATCTCCCAATGAGAAGTAGTCATAAAACATGTGAAAGCCAGAAAGGAGAAACCAGAATTCATATCACTGCACTTTTGTCCATGTACAGGTTAAGGGTTTTGCAGTGACTTCTGAATGGCTTTCTTTTAAAGTTATTGATTCTGTAGCTAGTAGTGATATTTATCTGAGTCTATGGGTATTCTCTAGCTCTCTGTAATCTGTTTCTGGCTTTATAAACTGAGATTTAGCTTAGGTGGGGTACTTTAGCATTTGGAAAAATACCAAACATGTGGTATTAAATTCCTTCATGTATAAATAACTTAAATTATGTGCTTGCTTCTATTAAGGTCTTTTTTTTCCTTTTTTTTTCAGACCTGAGGACCAAACCCAGGGCCTTGTGCTTGCTAGGCAAGTGCTCTACCACTGAGCTAAATCCTCAACTCTATTAGGGTCTTTTGAAACAGTAGTTGACACTGAAAGTGATCCCAAGAAACAGATTCTGAAATCAAGGATTAATAATAACTTATTTGCTTCATTAAATTTAGAGATTAAAAGTAATAATATTAATGTCAGTAAAGAATGAATCATTTGTGATCTGTACTGCTGAAAAAGTAGGCTTAAGTATTACATTTTCAATGTAGTGCCTAAATGAAATGTCTACTAAGAGACCAATTGGAAGACAATAAGGATGCTATGATTAAATACTTGGTTGTAGATGATTCTCGTAGAGAAACAGTGGTGACTCTCTGAACCACTACATATCAAAGAGTTAATATCTTAAATTTTAATCTCAAGGCATGATCTGAAAACAGAAATATTTAAGTATGTCTTATTCTTGAAGCTAAATACAAGGACAATGTATTTGAACATTCAACTTTACTTTAATGAGGTGTATGGCAGAATTATGAAGCACATTGAAGCCACAATCTTGTTTAGTATCTTAAGTGAAAGTTAAGGCCCTATCTGTGAACAATGTGGACTTTTGAGTGGATCCTAATGGTTTTGAACCTCCAAATTTTACTGCATTTTAATGGAGACAGAGGAGCAGAAAAAAGTTACACTTGAAGTACTTAACTTATTACAAGGGGTTCCTAGAGTTCCACAGGATTACCTGCCATATTACTCCTTTCAGAATCAAACTAAAGTAAGATACAGAAGGATGGATATAAAGTCTTGAATGTGGGAGATATGTCACATAGAAAGAATTGGAAGGTTCTACTAACTTGTGTTGTCAGAAACCTTGGAAAGAATTCTATAAATGAATTTTCAGAGTTCTAGGTCAAGGAGAAGATACTACATTAAGCAACCCTCATTCATATTATACTTTCTACACATTCCATATTTAAGATATTTAATGTTCAAGAATACCATCATAGACTGGGCATAGCGGCCTCTCACTTTTAATCCCAACCCTCTAGAGGCAGAGGCAGGTAGATCTCTGAGTTGAAGACCAGTTTGGTCTACACTGAGGATTCCAGGACAACCAGGCTACACAGAGAAACCCAGTCACAATCCCCACCCACAAAAGGATACAATCATGACTTACCAGGTTAGTAGGTCATTAAATTCAAATGTGGACTCAGTAGTGGTCAAGGGTAAATATAACAGAAGTGTATCTGTGGTACAATGTCAATGGAGATATTGAAAGAAAGACAATGTTGAGGTGCTAAATGTACCTCATCCTTTATCCCACTGCCATAGTCACTCAGAAGTCATCCTTTCCCTAGTGTGCTAAGACATGCATTGCTGAGGACGAGAGTGATGGCAGGAAATAACTCCCCTAACATGTGTTTGTGAAATCCATTACAGGTAATATGATCCTCGAAAGTAACAGAAGCCAAGTGACTGGACTAAGCTTGAAGTTTTCATAGAAAACATACAAAATTCCCAACACCAGAAGCGGCTGAGACGAAGCTCAAAATGACTAAGGTATAGAGACATTGGATTGCCTAACACATCATGACGTCCATTGGACTAGCTGCATACCAGCTACTTAGTATTCATAACTTCATATATTAATGGTACAATTAAAAGACGATAGCCTCTCATCCAATCCCCAGACTCCGATAACCAAAACTGAAGAGAATACCAGATTCTCTTTGTCTTTGCCAAAGTAGTAGTCTGTCTAAAGGCTCTATGCCAACAACACTACCAGAAAATTTATAAAGTGTGGTAATTTCCTCTATTTCTAAAGGCATAGTGGACAAAAGACCCTGATGATGCCAGAAATACCAATGCTGATGTTTTGACCCTTGGCATATTAGGAAATGATGACTCTATTTTAGCTGTTGGAACTAATTCCCCTCACCAAATAGTAAATTAAATTGGGGATGGCATAGATTCATTTTACCAAGTGAAACTAAATAATAGATATAGTCAGATATAGGATTCCAACCATGTCCACATTTTACTATGTGACCATGGCCAAAAATAAATGGCCTTGGAGAAAGATAGGGAATTACTGCAAACATAATCAGGAAATAATTCCAATTGCAGCTGCTGCTCCAGATGTGCTCACTCCCTTTTCAAAGTAAATTAACATACCATTGAGAACTGTTACACTGCTATTGATCAAGAAAATATCTTTTCTGTATGTTATGAGAAAAACAAACACAGCCAAGGGACTTGGCTTCCCCTAACATGGACAGAAGCACATATTTTCTTCGCCCACGGACTAAGTCAACAATGTGCCTTTCTGCTGTCATTTGCACATAGTTGACTACTCAGCCTTTGAGAGACACGTTTTGTGAGTCTCCTCCCTAAGTTGCATTTTTCAAGATGTTAGACAGTTTATTTGGGCACATCTTATCCTGTGAGGTTTCATACCCAAAACACTTAATTCCTTCATTTGAAAAAATGAAGTACTGAGATGGTATTTTTGAAATATAAGGTTCTCGAGTAATAAGATATGACAAAGTAAGCTAAGTTCCTCTGCTTTTTTTATTTTTAAATCAATTATCCATTTTCCTTTGTAAGTTGATTAGAGTAAAATTTCAAGGTTATTTCTGTACTTGGGGGAAAGTTATATCCAAAACAAAAATTACTTTTAGAAAGGGCAGTGGTTAGCTCTGAGGTAGAGAACAGGGTTCTCAGCAGACAAATAATCCCTGTGAACTATCAAATGGATGACAGCATTTTTACAAGTGTCTGTGGAGTGTTTGGTCTGCACTTAAGACGCGTTGAGAGCAGGAAGGAACCCTGAGAACACAGGAAAAACAATTTGAGATCAGGAAGCAAAAATCCATACTTCTGAATTAAGAAAAAGAGGCGTAGACCACCTTGAATCCTTAGATACATGTGGCCTGAGAAAGCCATTGACTCTCCATTGGTTACTTGCAGTGGAGACTTATTCCACAGAATAAGCTGGCTTTGAAATACTGAAGGGTACATGGAGAGTAGGGAACACATATTACATTCATTTCAGCTAAATCTTATAAATGTGTGCTCAGCTTTGTGAGAGTTATACATTATTGACATAGATCTTGTCAGTAGAGGGGAAATGCAAAAAGCCAAGATTCACAGTCTAATTTAGAACCAAACCAGTACAAAATTGAAAAGGCAAACTCTACAAGATGCCTAAATGTAAGTGTCACCAGATTTAAGGTGGGGGGGGTCTTAAATTTCATCTTGAGTCCTTGGAGGAGAGAATCCTGCCTGTGAATGTTACTGTGAATGTTATGCTCATGAAGCTCCTGGGATAGCTGTGAATGGGGCATCGTCTGCCTGTATGGAGGATTCCTGGGAGCAGTGTTCTGCTGCACACAGATGTTCTGCTGCACACAGATGTTCTGCATTCTTGTGGCTCTCAGAAGGGCTGTCTACTCCAGCACACTCCCGGTTTCCTGTTATTTGGGGGGAAAGCCAGGGGGTAAGTCACAGAGCAGACTCCTGGGCTCCAGACAATTCTTACTTTTACATAGTCTTAGAGGCACAATTTTGCACAGAGAAGCTGCACTATGAAAATAGAAGCACCCTTTCTGGCTGTTCCCTTGCCTGGAGTCCCAAACCTACATTTAAGTCAAAGCGTGGCATTTGTATTAAGTATTGAAGGCTGGGTACCAACTTTCACAGTAAGGAAATTCGGTTCTGCAAATGGTAAACCCTTCTCGTTTCTCTTAAGCTCTGCTTTCCGATGATGTTGATTTCTTTTTCCAGTAACTTCTCAGATTCACAGAGTGGATACACTCTACTTTCGGTTCTCTCCAGAACGGTCTGCTCTGAGCAGATAGATGTATACGTCTGGGGTAGAAAACAAGTTGTAAATACCATCTTTCTTGGAAACTTTTAACTGAAGTCTCTGGTCCACAGCAGTGTCAGGCTGTCCCTCCAGAGATTTCCTTCCATGCCCCCGTCTCCATCTACTGACTTAGAAACTCTGAGGCCAGGAGTCTATTTTAATAAAGTCACTGTGTGATTGTGATTGCACTGAAAAGAGCTGGCCTGAAGTCATCAGTATCTTCCCACTTTGGTATGTGACAAGAACATGATCATTACTGTTTTCCCACAGTCTGCATGTAAGATTAAAATGTCTTCTGCTCACTGGCCACCTGGCCACCATGATTCCTTCACCGCATCATTGTCTAGGTTTCTCTTCTCTCTGCCTGGTTCAGATCTGACCATTCTGGAATAAAGGTCCTCTGTCTGGAAACTACAGGTCCCATCTAAGGCATGAGAAGGGTGAGGAATGTCTCTCTACCATAGTCTACAACCTGAGAAATACATCTTTCCCCCAAAGTTCGTTACAATGAGCGATATTGCCATCATCTTCACTTATCAGAAATTGACAGTAGATGCTGGCAGATGGATGATCCAGCTCTCCCTTGAATATTGCTCATACTTCTCTCCACTCTGTTCTATTTCTCTTCTTCTAGGCCATGAAGATGTTGTTTTATTTCTGTTTGATGTGTTTATTTCGGTCTCTGCATACAGAATATATTTAGGTGCATGGATTTTAGACATACCAATTTTGAAATAACCCTAATCTGTTCTCTGTGCATGTGTACATGTGCTTGCTCATGTGTGAGCACACATATGTTTGAATGTGTGTATAGCTTTTGTGTGTGCACACATACGTTTGAATGTGTGCATACCAGTGCACACATTCCATAGTGCTTTCTCCTGGAGAGATAAAAAGAAATCTCTCAGGTGTCTCTCCTTCCCTTCCAGCTTGATGACACAGCATCCTGCTGATGCATGTTCTAGGCTAAATACTCCAGCAGAGCTGGCCAACAAGCTTTGGCGCCATTCTCCTATCTCTGCCTTCCATTTTCTTTTATGAGTGTGGGCTTATAAATGCATGCCACTTCATCTCATATGTCTGGAGTCAGACAGATACAGACATCCATAGCCAAACAGTGGATGGATCTTGAAGACTCTTATGGAAGAATAGGAGGAAGGATTGCAGGGCCCCAAAGAGGATAGGAACTCCACGTGAAGACCAACAGAATCAAATAACCTGGACCCTTTGACTCTTGGAGTCTGATCCATCAACCAAAGAACACACACGGGCTGGACCTAGGCCTCCTCACTCATATGTTGCAGAGGTGCAGCTGGGTCTTCATGTGAATCCTGAACAACTGGAGTAGGGGCTGTCCCAACAGCTGTACATGGGATATGTTCCTATAGCTGGGCTTCCTTGGCTGCCCCCAATAGAAGAGGAAGCATCTCATCTCTCAGAGACTGAAGTGCCAGCGTGGGAGAGTCCCCAGGGGAGACCCACCCACTCAGAGGAGAAGAGGAGATAAGGATGAAGTGAGGAAGAGGGTGGCAGGAAGGGGGCAGAAAGTGGGACAAAGTTAAAAGCAAAAATAAAAATAAAATTTAAAAATGATTTTATATTTTTATGTACATATGTGTTTGTGTGTATGTGTACATATGTGTGTATGTATTTATTCATTTAATGTGGGTGTCATGCCATTGTGTATTCTGTGACTTCTATGGAAGTCACAGAACACCTTTTGGGAATTAATTATTTTTTCACTCTGTGGGTTCCAGGCATCTGTCACCCAGCTTGGCAGATTTGCTAGACTATCTTCCCCCTCTCCTGACCCAAAGGACCACTCTTCTGTATCCAAATCATTGTCTTCTCTATCATGTACTCTAGTCTTGAAAGTCTTAACTCACATGAAAATTGACACTTTACTACATTTCAATATAAGCTTTTTTATCTCAGAAATCTGTCACTGATAGGTTTTTTTTTTCTTAACTTTCCTCAGGACTTCAGATGGACTACAGTCATTTTCACATTATTGATTGTGACTCCTTAGGGGAACAAATGACCCATTCTTAGGGGCCATGTATCCAATACCCTGCTCATCAGATATTTACATTGTGATTTGTATCTGTAACCAAGGAACAATTATGAATCAGCAATGAAATAGTGTTATGATTGGGGTCCACCCAGTTGAGGAACTGTAGTCAAGGGTCACAGCATTAGGAAGGTTGAAAACCACTGAGCTACGTACGGGAAGAAGCATAAGGATGTGTATGGGAAAGCAAACGTATTAATTACAACATTGAGATAGAGGAGAGGTGCAAGAGTGATGGCTCAGCTATGCAGAGAACTGGCTGTTCCTCCAGAGGCCCTGGATCTGTTCCCAGCACATACATGACAGCTTACGACTCTGTAACTGCAGTTCCAAGGAACCCAGTGTCTTCTTCTGGTCTTTATGGACACTGTTAAACATGTTACGTACATACATACACATAAACACAACATACAGAGACGGAGAGGAGAGAGAGAGAGAGGGAGAGGGAGAGAGAGAGAGGGAGAGGGAGAGGGAGAGGGAAGAAAGAGAGAGGAGAGAGAAAGAGAGAGGAGAGAGAGAGAGAGAGAGAGAGAGAGAGAGAGAGAGAGAGAGAGAGAGAGAAAATAAAAATCAAAATATACCTTAACAAACCCACTGAGGCTTGGTGACATGGGATCAGTTTCCTAGTGGTACACTGTGCTTTCGGTCTCCTCGAACTCCTAAACTAGCTCTTGGAAGATAACCGTCCAGCTTGAACTATCTCTTTTCCCAATTTTATTCTGATGCTTTTCTATGGATGGGGTTTTGTGCCCACACGAGCACATGCAGTGCCTGTCAAGGCCTTAGATGTGCATTTAATCCCCTGGAACTATAGTTTGTATATGGTTGTGAAACACCATGTCAGTATTGGGAGTTGAACTCTTATCCTCTGGGATAGCAGCAAATGCTTTCAATCACCAAAGCGTTTCTCCAGCCCTGATAATTACCTTTCCTTAGTCATTTGTATTTTTTTTCTTTTTAATCTCATTTATAAATCACTCTTTGTAGGATTATGCGGGTCCTGTGTCCGCTCTGCCACAGGGCATGGCCATTTGGGGAGGCAGCACGCAGGAAGTTTGACCATGCTTACCTCATCAATGGGAGGGTGTCAGGCTGTAGGGAAGCTGGAATGCAGGGAGGAGGGGAATGTTGCAAGGCACAGCTGGAGCTGGCTGGGGGAGAAGGGGTGTCCCCGGGATCGCAAGGAGGCCAGGGCCCTCAGGTCTGGTTCTCAGGCTCTTGGGTACCCAGGAGCTGCAGGATGCGTTGAAAGAGCTGAGAACCAAATCCGGGGTGTGTGTGGTGGGGGTGTTCCGGTTGGTCCTGTACTGCAGGCTTGGTTGTAGCCACCGCTGAGAGCACAGAGAGTCCTTCCACAGGAGGTTAGACAATGGCTCTGTAGGCGAAGGGCTTCTCTACGGCAGTGGGTGGTAGATGAGTAAGTAATCCACTTCTCAGAGTGGGCCTGAGATTAAATACCCTTTGCAGGGAGGAGCGTCTGGGAAAGGCTAGGCTAAGCCTCCAGACCTTTGGGTACCTCATTATAATGGAGATCTATCTTGAGCCTATGTGATCTGTGGTCATGTCCTCTACCTGTAGAGGGGCTTGGGGCCTTACCCTTATGTAACTGATAGCACAAATCTATGGAGGGCTTCCCAGGGAGTCAGTCGAAATGCCCACTGTCCCTGCAGGGTCACCAGGGTTTCTAGCCTTATCCCAACCAGGAACCAGGCTGCCTTTCACAGTCCCACAACTCTTTACCATAAAATTTGCATATTAAAGCACATTTAATTTGCTTGAAAATGAATTGAAAATATCTGTGTCCTGCGTTTGCAATATGAATGATCATCTAGCTTATCACCTACTATCCTTCTCTTCAGCCTAACATACATTAAGAGGCTCATGGTTAAAATGTAAAGATTCTAAAATAGAATTCCAGCTCTTAGGAATGTTTCTCAATAGATCTCCCTTTGAGGCTCAAACTGCCTCTATTCTTGCTGCAGTTTTGCATTACACAAATTTATAGTTAAGCAACATGAGACCAAAAATCTAGGCTGAGAATAAGGACCCCTGAGGACTGCAGGTTGCTGTTAAACAGGGTTCTGCATTTTCTTCAGAACCACTCCCTACTATGTTCATTTGTCTAGCTTTAATCTCTTTTACTAAAAATCCATAATTACAATGAATGAGACTCTTTATTGATTAAGACTGTTATTCCCTTTGACTTTAACACAATGGAAACATTTTCAATGTCATTTATAAAAATCAGCATTTCCTCTAATTTTGCAGTGTAACTATTCTGACGTGACCCAGGGTGTCTTTCTAGTTGTCAGGATTTCACAGGGCTGGAAGATTGAGTCTCTTTTAAGAATTTATTGCAAGACCTTGGATTCAATTAAATAGTCATATCCTAATTTTGAGTAACTATTCATTTATACACTCATATAATGTAATGTTTGTCTAAAAGAATTTTCATTAAATGTGATCTTTGAGGGTGTGATGACAGTTCCTATTTTCATTTCTAATCTTCTGGATTTCAGATTTCATTGGAACATGAAATTTTGTAATGGGGTAGAAAAGCAAAAATAGTGCTTAAAAATTCGGGGAGGGCGGCAATGGGGGGAGGGTTGGGAGGGGGACACCCATAAGGAAGGGGAGGGGGGAAGGGGATGTTTGCCCGGAAACCGGGAAAGGGAATAACACTTGAAATGTATATAAGAAATACTCAAGTTAATAAAAAAAATAATAGTAAATTAAAAAAAAAAAGAAGGGGAGAAGGAAGGGTTATGGGGATGTTGGCCTGGAAACCGAGAAAGGGAATGACATTTGAAATGTAAATAAGAAGTACCCAATTTAATAAAGACGGGGGGGGGGGGGGAAGAAAATAGATTTATCCCTGATGTTAGCGACATTTTTTATTTTTTCAAATGTTCCTAAGTTAAGTAATTTGTTGACAGTGCTTGTCAATGTCTGTACAATTTGTGTTTTGGATAAGTAGTTCTATGGAAATCTCAATAAAAGCTATTCTCTTTTAAAAGAAAAAAAAATTCCTTTCATCCTCAGTCTGACTTCCACAGGGCTGGGTCCTCTTTCTGATGACAAAATGGTTTCTACATTTTGCATGAGGTATTCTATGTTTCTGTAAGTATGTCTTTGTTGCACTGTGCTGTCATCTCTCAATGCACTTCTCGGAGTGGGGGGTACAGGGCAGTGGTGCTTCATGCCTCCTTTGTAGTTCTCTGGACTCCTTCTGAAACTCTCTTTTTCCAGCTCTCTCTCCATCCTGGCAGCCTTTCAGTTTGGAGAAAGATCCACTTGTTCAAAATTACCCGTATAGTCATGTGTTGAATTACTTATAGAGAAAGATCTCTGTTAAATGCTAAGGACTCCATGATGGCCAAGTACTGGCCTCTCAGAGGGCCTCATGGAAAGGCAAGACTAACACTAGCTAACGCTGTCTTCTAATAGAAGTGGTGAAAGGAAATTCTAACATACTCATGTTAATTCTTACAAGGGTGGCTTAAAAAACCTGTATTAAGAATAGTTGGTTATCAAAACTTTATACTGATTTTACCACTCTGATTTAATGTCACAGTGTAACCATTTTGGAGGGTACATGTAGTTTCTTTAGTATATATTCAGTAATTCTGAAAAAAATCAAGTTATATTTAGGGTATGCAAAAACATTCCTTATGGAAAAGTTAATATGAGTCCATGTTTAATCTAAAATGTTTTTTTTACATCCAAATAATAGGCTTTTGAGTAACAGAACTATTACAATTAACTCAGTTGTCAAAGGCAGTAATTCATCTTAGCTGTGTGTTCATATTTTGAAATATTTCTAAGTATCCAAGATATAGGAAAGAATAGCTGCCTATACCTGAATCTTTATTTAATCCTCCATTTAGGAAACTATTGATAATAATTTCTTTGATGTACATTAAGGCTATAACAGTATATAATTAATATTGTGACAAGAATTTTACAAGAAATTTGTTCTTTTTGTTTGCAAAACCAAAAGCATAATTACAATTCTTTTATGTCACTAGAAACCATTTCATTAGCTAAAATTGCTGTCTGCAGTGAGCATGGCCTTCTGACCCCAGAGCTTTTGTATTTACTTAGTATTTCAGCTTCAAGGATAAAGGAAAGATACTAATTCAGAACTTGCTTCAATTGAAAAGTAGCAACCAACACAGTCAGTAGATTCATCCGTTCCAGAAAAATAATTTTTAATGATGTTAATCATAATTCCACTTTATATGCAAGTTTATTTACTAGATTCTAGGCTAATGGGCTGACTCTTAAATGTTTTTCTCTATAACGTAAATGTATTCCTTATTCCTTAAGTATAAAGTGATTACATTAAAGTTATTCATAGGTTTTTGAAATATAGGCAATATATTAATAGCAGTAAATGGAAATATAAAAGCACAAAAGTAGATTTTTAAGAGACTATGGCATTTTATATTAAAAGTACATAAACCTTTGACACGTCAACAAACACAAACAGACAGCAGGCCCAGCCTAGGTGAAGCCTTTCCTTTGCGACTTAGAACAAGCTAGGGTGTTGTTCTCCCTGATTTGCTTGGGAATGGAGTTAGCATATAATGGGTTAGGAATGGATATTGAAGTAGGGAGTGTGTAAACGGTATAGAAAGGGTTCCAAAACAGAGCTTGTGTCCCTGACATCAAACTCCCCGTTACACCTCTGTACCCATTTTAGCACTGGCCACTTGCCACAGTTACTAGGACAATGAGATTGGCTGAGTCTTAACACAGGCCTGTCCTGTGGGGAAGGAATTTACCAGGAGCAGGAAGCAGAGAGCAGGAGAACAGGAGGGCAAGAGGGCAGGAGGGCAGTAGGGCAGAGGGCAGGAGGGCAGGAGGGTAGGAGGAAAGCAAGAGGGCAGGAGAACAGGAGGGCAGGAGGGCAGGAGGGCTGAGAGCAGGTGGGCAAGAGGGCAGGGGGGTAGGAGGGCAGAGAGCAGGAGGGCAGGAGGGCAAAGAGCAGGAGGGCAGTAGGTGAGGAGGACAGAGAGCAGAGAGCTAGAGGGCAGGAGGGCAGGAGAGAAGGAGAGCAAGAGAGCAGGAGGGCAGGAGAACAGGAGGGCAGAGAGCAGAGAGCTAGAGGGCAGGAGGGCAGGAGGGAAGGAGAGCAGGAGGGCAAGAGGGCAGGAGAACAGGAGGGCAGAGAGCAGAGAGCTAGAGGGCAGGAGGGCAGGAGGGAAGGAGAGCAGGAGGGCAAGAGGGCAGGAGAACAGGAGGGCAGAGAGCAGAGAGCTAGAGGGCAGGAGAGCAGGAGGGCAAGGAGGGCAGGAGGGCAGAGAGCAGAGAGCTAGAGGGCAGGAGAGCAGGAGGGCAAGGAGGGCAGGAGGGCAGGAGGGCAGGAGGGCAGGAGGGCAGAAGGGCAGAGAGCAGAGAGCTAGAGGGCAGGAGGGAAGGAGAGCAGGAGGGCAAGAGGGCAGGAGAACAGGAGGGCAGAGAGCAGAGAGCTAGAGGACAGGAGAGCAGGAGGGCAAGGAGGGCAGGAGGGCAGGAGGGCAGGAGGGCAGGAGGGCAGGAGGGCAGGAGGGCAGGAGGGCAGGAGGGCAGGAGGGCAGGAGGGCAGGAGGGCAGGAGGGCAGAAGGGCAGGAGGGCAGGAGAGCAGGAAAGCTGGGGAGCACACTTGGAGAGCCAGTCTTCCAGAGAAAGCAGAGAAGGGGCTGTTAATGTGACAATTCCATGAGCTTTTAATTGGGAAATTAGCATGCAATTCAGGCTTCAAAAATAAATCCTTGCAGGACCCCTAAAAGAGCAACTCTGTTAAGTGCATGCACGAATGTCTCATTTCACCGGAATGTTTAGCATCCTGTGAAAAGCTGTTGATCAAAGGTCTACATTATTTTTAAATAAGAAAGCAGCAAATCATCTGAGTTCAGTGCGTTCCTGAGAGAGAATGTGGCCAAAAAACCTAACACCTCCAACTCCATCTTCCAACTTTCCAGTGATGATCACATACAGCAGACAAAGCAATGGTGGAAATAATTAGCCTGGTGATCGCTTCTCTATTTCTACATCCTTAAAAGGCATGCCAAATCTTTTTTTATCATATTAGAGTCTAAATTTTATTATTATTTTCCAGCTAAATTCAAGGGTCACAGCTCTCTGTTTAATCTATTAAAGTCATGCTTACCACCATGAGGCCTCCTTTACTGCAAAGAGATTTTATGAGCAAAGACTGCATGGGGAGACTAATATTACTCCCTAAGGATCACCAGCAGCCTTGCTATACCAATCTCTGCTTCTTTATGAAGCATTTGTCCTCTGGGCAAAATAGCTACACAGTACAATATCCCAGACGTCAGACTGAAGAGTAAAATCGTCTGTGGCAAATTTTTACTCATTTACAAACTGTTTATTTCTGGAAGGGACTTGGTCTGATATCAACTGGTACAGATTAGTGGCTTTGACCACCAGGGACACAAACAACCGGGTGGTCAAAGGTTTTTTTTTTTTTTTTTTTTTTTTTTTTTTTTTTTTTTATGCAGAGATGGCTCCTGGCTGCCCTAAAATGTGCAGGACCATCATCCCACATGGGCTACCTGACTTCTTTGCATTAAGCTCATCCAGCATTGCTCATAGTTTCCTTTTGAGCTAAATACTGCCCAAGGCTGCAAGGTACCCAACAGTAGGGATGGGGGTTCAAGCACTTACACTGATCAAACACAAACAGAATAGATAGCAGGATGACACTGGCCAGATGAGACCACAGGCAACAGACCTTATGTGTGTCACTAATCTGATAGGACTGGTAGTGGCTTTAATAAGAGGAGGTGGAGAGAACAGAGGAGGTGGTAGGTGTTTGGTTTTGCCCTGGGACAAGGGAATGAGATGCATATTTTTTTATTTATTTATTTTTACACTCCAGATTTTATTCCCCTCCCGGTCCATCCCCTGACTGTTCCACATCCCATATTCCATCCCCCACCACGCCCCAGTCTCCACAAGGATGTCCCCACCCCACCCACTCTACCAGACCTCAAAACTTCCTGGGACCTCCAGCCTCTTGAGAGTTAGGTGCATTTTCTCTGACTGAACACAGACTCAGGAGATCTCTGCTGTATATGTGTTGGGGACCTCATCTCAGCTGGTGTTTGCTGCCTGGTTGGTGATCCAGCGTCTGAGAGATCTCCAAGGTCCAAGTTAATTGAGACTGCTGGTCCTCTACAGGGTTGCCCTCCTCCTCAGCTTCCTCCAGCTTTTTCCTAATTAAACCAGAGGGGTCAGCAGCTTCTGTTTATTGGTTGGGTGCACATATCTGCATCTGACTCTTGAGGCTGCTTGTTGGATATTTTGGAGGGCAGTCATTTGGTGAATGCCCCATGACCTCAGTAATGGTGTCAGGTCTTGTGGCCTCCCTTTGAGCTGGATCCTACTTTGGGCCTGTAGTTGGACCTTCCTTTTCTCAAGCTCTTCTCTATTTCCATTCCTGCATTCTTACATATCAAAGCAGACCTTGCCTCAAGGTTCTCCCAACTCTCTCTGTTCTTTTCTGGCATACCCTGCCCCTGACTGTGAACTTTATAGCCCAGGGACCAAGCTGCCCTTCTCCCAGAGGTTCCTCCCTATATAACCCAGACATTTTGCGCTCGCGCTCTCTCTCTCTCTCTCTCTCTCTCTCTCTCTCTCTCTCTCTCTCTCTCTCTCTCCCCTCCCCCTGCCCCTTCCCCTCTCCCTCTCCCTCTCTCCCTGCCTCTCCCCTCTCTCTGTCTGTCTTTCTCTCCTCTCTTTGTCACTCTCTCTGTCTGTCACTCTCTCTGTCTGTCACTCTCTCTTTCTGTCGGTCTCTCTCTTTCTTCCTGTCTGTCTGTCTCTCTCTGCATGCTCTTTCTCCCTTTCTCTCCCCCCTCCCTGACTTCCCATAGTGACTCCCCTGGCCTCAATCCTTGGGGCCAGTGAACTAGCCCTTCCCAATAATCCTGTCTTTAATATAATCTCATCTGGCTTCGATTGGCTCTTTTCACCCTCAGAGAAACAATAATTCATCAGTGGGGAAACAACGCCCACCTGTGCCTATAGAGGCAGAAAGGCTATGTAAGCACACACACGGCGCAGGTGGCGTCCAATCTTTCTGGATTTGAGCCCTAGTTCATACCTGTGAGTGCTACCACCTTAATGCCAGAACTCAAGAACCAAAGCTGTGGAGAGAAGTAGCGTTGGAGCCCTGTGCAATGGCACAGGCCTGTGAGTCCAGCTAATCAGAAGACTGAGGCAGGACCTGAGCGTTTAAGACCTGACTAGGCCGTGTGGCATGACATTCTCTCAAAAATAAAACGTAAACAGGAACTTGAGATCCAGGGCTTATCTAGCATGTGAGAAGCCTTGGACTGAAAAGTTCCCAGCACTAAACCCAAGCATAGAAAAAAAAAATCCTGTTCTAGAAGCCATTGAGCCTATCATACTTTATTCAGGCCCTCACAGTAGACAGAGTGAGACCACTGCCTTTATGCCTGAGTTATTTAAATATTGTAAGTACTGTACTACATGGGTGTTAGCCTAGAGTCAGAGATGTGAGGAAAGAATAAAGGGTACAGAGGAGAGTAGGGAGCAGAACAGACCCCAGCGCAACAGGCACTTACAGTACGGGTGAGACTAAGCCTCAGCTCTTCTGACCCATGTCAGTCAGGTCAGCATCGACAGAGGAGACCTCCATCCTCCCGCCATCTTCTGTCTCCCTTCTGCCAGGAGCAGATGGCTCATTGGCATACTCTTTTTTCTTTTCTTTTTTTCTTTTTTCTTCCATCTTTATTAAACTGGTTATTTCTTATTTACATTTCAATTCTTATTCCCTTCCCCGGTTTCCGGGCAAACATCCCCCTAACCCCTCCCCCTCTCCTTCTTTATGGGTGTTCCCCTCCCCACCCTCCCCCCAACAATCATGTTCACTGGGGGTTCAGTCTTGACAGGACCAAGGGCTTCCCCTTCCACTGGTGCTCTTACTAGGATATTCATTGCTACCTATGGGGTCAGAGTCCAGGGTCAGTCCATGTATAGTCTTTAGGTAGTGGCTTAGTCCTGAACGCTCTGGTTGGTTGGCATTGTTCATATGGAATCTCAAGCAACTTCAAGCTCTTTCACCTGAGTGCTCAGATCCACACTAGTCTGGTTCACTCCCATTTTAACTTCAAGACCAAAGGAAAGACAACCATTTGGCAGTGTTTGTCTACTTTTAGCTTAATACTTGTGGCAGAAATATTCCAATATCCCTTTAAAGATATGACTAAAAGTTTGTTGAAAATACTAAGTATGGAGATAAGCTGGTCTTAAACGTATGCACATTGTTAAAGACTGGGAAGGAGAAAGATAGCAGAAGAGAGGCAAAATTAATACACACAAGCCATTATTGCTATTCTATTACTAAAGAAATGATTGAGAATGCATTTTTAAATTGCAAACCACCATTAACAAATGTTAAAGAAGATCACACTTTCCAGAGCAGTAAAATACAAAAGTAAACAAAACAATTCAGAAGAGGCCAAAGGGAGAGCAAGGAAAAGAAACAGACAAAAAGGAAACCAAATAAGGCTGAGGAAAATACTTAAAGTGAAACTCTTCTGGATGGAAAGAAATCTAGCTCATGATCTATTTGTGTGTGATGTGTGGTGCATGTGCATGTGGTATGTGCATACGTGTGGAATGTGTGTGTGTTGGGGGGTGAGAGGTGTATGTGGGCTGTACAAATGTCTTTGCATGCATGTGAAGCCCAATGTCCTCTGCATCACTTTCTACCTACTTCACCTACACAGCGACTCACTGAACCCAGAGCTCACTATGTGTCTAGCCCGGCTCTGCTTTCTCTGAAGATCCCTTCTTTCCAGGTCCCCAGTGATGGAGCTGCAGCCACAGGGCTCACATTTCCAAGGAATTGGGGGACCGAGCTCAGGTCTTCCTGCTTGTGAAGCAGGTGCTTAGTCTGCTGAGCTGTGTCGCCAGCTCCTAATCCAGGACTTTTAAGAGAACTGTAAACAATAAGAACAGATGTGGCAACTTATACAAATGCACTGAAAAGAGTTATTACAGACTGACATAAATCACAAGCGGTAAAAGCAGTAATGATACCCAGTATCTAAAGCAAAATAATTTAAAAAAGGAAACAGTTATTAAATCATAAGGAATAACATTTAAGACACTTTTTATTTACAAATATACTGTGCTTGTCATCTACTTAATTTTAATGTACTAAAATGTCTAATAAAATGTCAACTATGAAACGGAATTAATGCCTTAAGCCAAGTCAAAACTTTTATCAAATTGATCTGTTAAAGAAAAATTTGCCAATAATCTTCAACTTAATATTCATTTTAAACAGAAGGTAAAATCTTACATATAGAATTTAACATTACATAAGGAAGCATCTGGTGGGTGTTATTTTAAGAATCCAGAAGAAAAGAGTGTTACATAATTTATTAATTCATAAAATTACTAAGTCAATAAAGAAAATGTGATTATTGTAAATTTTAAAAATACATTGAATAAAATTCACACCATAATTGCTGAGATCATCGATGGGCACAGACTATGCTATCACTGTGATTAACAGTCATAAAGGAGACTGAAAGAGAGGGACAGGGGAAATGAGGAATAGAGAGAGAGATAACAAAGAGAAGAGAAGAAACAGAGAGAGAGAGGGAGAGAGAGAGACAAAGAGAGAGAGAGAGAGAGAATGCACATGTTGGTTGGTGAATAGGAGAGGGAGGATCCAAAAGGAGATGGGGAAGAGAGATGATTAAGATATGCATAAAATTCTCAAAGTTATCAATTTTTAAGAAAATTTCACAATTATATATTTCAAGTTATATATATATATATGAAGCTACTATTAAAACTGAAAAACGTAGTAATTAAATCAAACATGATCATGCCTTACTCAGTGTTCTCAGGGCTAAGGGACAGTACCTATTTAATTCAACGGCAAATGGCATCTAAAAAATGAAAAATGTTACTCTATGGGAAGTGTATGACAATTATTCTATTTATTACAAGTGAAAAACAATGGTCTGCCTATGATAGGTAATTTCAAGTGTGGAAACACAATCATACAAAGAATTATTTTGTTGTGTCAAAATTGTAACATCCCAAGTAACAATTTCCATATAAATGTTCTTGATATACCTTGATTTATCAATGAAATTCCAAATATGTTTGTGATATAGAAAGCCCTTATAGGTCAAATGATACGTCTCAGTTCTTAGCAAATTAAATTATTTTAATGGTGATTCAAACAGAAACCCAATATGGTTTTAGGTGCCTTAACAAAGTAACATTAAACATGTTTGGGGGGTAAAAGAGTCTGGTGAGAATAACAGAGGCTGTCTTAACGGTAATAATCATAGTAATAGATGTGTTTGCATGTAACCAGTCCATTGCAAAGCTACAGCAAACCAGGAGTAGACACAAAACTCCCTTACAATGGACAGGAAAAGGCATCACCCTGAAATAGGCTCGAGGATAATATGACACTTCCAATCCCTAGGAAGGTAAGCATCCTTTTTATCCTGTGCTACTAACTAATGATGGTGTCATACAGTTGACTTAATTTTCACTGACACAATGCAACTAACTAGTAGTGGCCTGCAAGAGTGAAAGCTCTGCTAATTTAAGCCACTCACAAGACTAGCTTTTAAAAACAACATACATTAACTTTTCTCCAAGCCAAGCTGGACAGTAAGATTTAATGTTGACCTATGGCACGGATTTGAAACGCAACAGGGAGCACCAGTGTCTTATGGGTCTAGGATGCGATATCCCGGGTTAACAGTAGGTGTCACTGTCTACACTACTCAGTATAGGCCGAATGGCTCATTTGTCCAGGCCCATGACTTCAGGTTTACTGTGAGTTGGGTGCAAAAGACATCAGAATGAGGCGAATGCTCCCATTCTCAAGGAATGTACCGTAGGCAGTCACAATTCTTTTCTAAAAGTTAACCTCTCAGTTGTATAATTTTTAATATGTCATGCATATGTTTCTTTGAATATGGAATAAAATGTTTCTTTTTTTGTCTATGTCAGTCCTTGTCACTTTGAATGTGACAATGTTATTGAGAGGACCATTATGTCAGTTAACTGATTAATATACAGCATTTCATAATTGTATAATCCATATGAATCTGTAACCCCCAATTTCTCATATAAATAAATAACCTGAAATCCTTTATTTGCCCCAAACATGGCTTTAGGAGCCAATGGACAACCACAGGCTAAAGCCTAATGTCCTTTCCTTATGTATCCACATCAAGACAAACATCAGTGTCTAGATTGAATTTTGTCATAGCAAACAAAATACGATGGGAATAGAACAAATAATTACCAGTCTTAATGTTTCTACAACACATAGTTGTGAACCTGCCTGGTGAAAGATGAGTGTACCCTGTGGGCATATCCAAAACATAAATAGACCTTCTACGTAACAAGCTTAGGTACAGCCCTTAGGTCTCAAAGGACCCCTGCTCCACACCCATTAATATCTTCTCTCTCTCTCTCTCTCTCTCTCTCTCTCTCTCTCTCTCTCTCTCTCTCTCTGGCAGAGAATTACCAAGGAGCTTTTCATTCCTAAATACACGTTTTTCCCTTAACATGGTATGTTTTTCAGAGGGCCTTTTGGTACTCTGTCATGACAGTGCCAGGGAAACGTTTAGGTGGCTTTTGGACTAATTGGATAGCATCCGTTTCCAGAGCTGTCAGCTTCTTGATTCTTATAAGTGGAAAACTCAAGTCAAATGAAATTTATAAAATTCAAAATAAATCCTTACAGGACACAAAAACTAGACCACAAGGAGCTGGGATGCCTTGAAGAGTTGTCCCAAACTATGAGCACCTCCTAATGGCTGCTTTAAAGAGCAGCTTGCCACTCCTCCCCTGGAAGTGGGGGCGGGGGGGGGAGGGCTGGGCTTAGAAGCAAAGCTTTCTCAGAAAAGCCATCAGTGCATGGAATTATCTCAGTGTCCCTTCCTCCCATGCACTCCCTTACAGTTTTCTTGCTTGCTTTTGAGATTCTGTACTATGACTCAGCATAAATAGAAAATGTTGTTATTGCTTTTATCACAAAGCATGAATATTCTCTTAGCTCTGGTGAAAAGAGAGACAGGGAAATGTGTATCAGTGCAGAATGATGCCAAATCCTGGTAATTCAAAGTGAAAAGAAAAGATGAAAAATACTAACTAGATACAACCTGACCTTTTCACGCTCAAAATTTTGAAAGCAGGATTAAGAATTTGGCAGGGCCTGGTTTGGTATTGGTGTACAGTCTCAGTGATGAAACCAGGAGTGTTTTAATTTCAAAACTAGCCCTTTGTATGGTGGACGTTCTAGGCTAGCCTGGGCAACTCAGTGAGACTTTGTACCAATACAAGAGGCTGAACTAGGTCTGAATGTGACCCAATAGTAGAGTGGCAGTCTAGCTTGTACAGGACCTAAGGCTGGGTCTCTGGCACCACAGAGAGTTAGGAGTTTAAAATATGAGAAATTAATAACTGTGTTATTTGTTATTTAAACCTTTAGGGTAACCATGTTTTTCAATTTACAGTGAAGATTACTAATGTCTGATTTTTTTAAATCTTCACCTTGAAAAGGTATGACACGGGAAATGTATTACTTTTCCTGTGTTGATAATCTGGTTCCGGTGTTCTGATGATAGCAGATGCTGTCCAGTCTAAGCTGCACATCTCAGGATGCTGAGGGAGTGCCTGCCAGTTTGCAATGAGCAGGCGACTGATCAGGTGACTGATCGGGAAGCAAACAGCGTGTTCCATGGGGGACTACCTTTAAGATTTTAGCCTGAGGTTTAGGTTAGATTTCTTGAATTCCTCTGATCGACCTGAAAGTTTTCTTCCTTGCTCAATCTGGGGATGCTTTTTCTTCTAAGCAGGAACCATAGAACCCACTATTTCTTCACCACTCTCAGGCGCATCAAGTTTCTAACTCCTACCGATGGGTATCTCTGCTTAGTCCGTAGGTGGTACTAAGCTTCCTTCCCTGTAATCCCAACAGCTGCTCCTAGGCGTGCCCGTCCTCTAAGAGTCAAAAAACAAAGTAGGATATCGGTCTCAGAGTGGGTTCTCAATCTCTGCTAAGTATTTCAGTTTGGGAACTCACTCTAAAAACACAAAAAAGCTAACCCTAGAACAAACAGACAGAAAAGCCCAGAAGAATCTCTTCTTTAAAACCTGTATCTCAGTCTGCTGTGGTGGCAGGTGCACTTGAGAGGCAGAGGAAGGCAAGCAAACCAACTTGGTCTACAGAAAAGCCATAACTACACAGAGACTCTGTCTAGAAAACCAACCAACCAACCAACCAACCAAAAAACAAACAAACAAACAAACAAACAACAAACAAAAAACAAAAGAAGAAAGAAGAAACCAATTTTTATAGATGTTAAATTGCCTTTTCTTTCCAGTAAACTACTTGTAAGCAGTCACATTATCACTGTAGGCAAAATAGGAGGTCCATGAAACATCTTAAAACTGAGTGTTTGGAGTCTGATGTCTAGTGAAATGTTGACTAATTCATGTAAGTCTACAAAATTAATCTGGATAGCAGAGTCCTGACATCTTAACCTGTTAGGTCAAGAGATGCTATGTAGGATCTGAGAGGATCTTATGCTATCATGCTAGCAAGATGATAAAACTCAACTTCACCAAGCTTTGAATGAATAACAGAAGGCCCATGGTAAGTTAAAATGAAGAACAATTAATTATTTAAATCGTGATTCTTAATAACAAGAGTGCTAGCGGAGATAAGGAATATTTCAGACATCCTATAGTAAAAAATGCCTACTGATCCATGTTTTCATTTAAACTCCCATTGTGTTGTAGTCTCTTCTCAATTGAAACATTCTCACAAGTCTTATGAGACCCTTTCTTGCTGTCTTATGAACAGTCAAAAGACAACTCTTCAGAACAGGTAACTCTTTTGGAGGAGAGCTAACTGCAAGTTACACAAGTGTTTCCAATGATGCTGCTTTGGGGGAGGGGTCCATCCCCCAGGTAACCTGGGGCTGTTTTTGAGATGCAGGTCCCCAAATCTTATGAAGTAGCTCTAGCTGAAGGCTCTCTTGTAAGGAATCCCAATAAACTCATTGGACAGATGGATGCCCTTCTTGGCCTGCCATTGTCTCCTCTTGGGCAAATGCAAACAGGATCACCTGAATAAGACATGTAATAGCTCCCACCAAAAATGAGTCCTAGGGCATGCCAACAAACGCAGTATAAAATAACAACGGACATCTGAAGATCATCACAACCAATACCTAAGCTATTACACATTTCTTTATACCATGGATTTCAGTTGCAGACTGCTAATATTCTGAGTTTTCATTTCTTACTATCTTCTAGAAACATAAATTTCTTCATGTTATGCAGACAAGTAGTTGATTCGGGGCTGATTTAGTTAGAAGAAACTTAAGTGGAATACATTAAGGTGAATGTGCCTCCTTGAATTGCTTCAACATAGCTAATATTTCGAAAATGGTTTTCATATCTATTATGTTATGTCAAAGAAAAGATATTTAAAATTCTTTTTCAAAATATGAAACTTGTAGGGGCTGAAACAATGATTTTCGAGAAAAGAGAATCTGTGGCAGTGACACTTTTTGTTTTATTAGTAAAAAATGGGGTTGCCGTTCATTCGCATTTTTTTTTGCAGAGGGCTGCATTCCAGGGAGACACCTGCACTATAAAACCATCATGATTCTGTTCCAAGAGGATGATGTGTGCCTCATCCATGGATGAGGGTTTGTGACAGTCCTCACGCAGCATGAACTGTCAGTCAGTGGTCATGCAGCCTCCTGAACTTTGCACAGGGCGCCTGTTTCTTTGGTCGTGGGATAATTCACCTTGACAGAGGTGAGCAAAGCCAAGCCATTAACGGAGGTTAGTAGAGCTTGAGCCTAAGCTGAGGACCTCTCTCCCTGTACTTTGTAGTGCAGATCCAACCCCAGCTACAGAGAGCCTGGATCAGGAGGTACAGACTGAGAGCTTCTTCGGGAGAACTGGAGATGCCAAGAAAAGGTTGGGAGAAGGTAACCCAAGAAAGCTTGAGGCTCTGGACTCATGACTCCAATAAACCAAGGCTTAGATGTTAGCTTAGAAAACTGGGGCACTAAATGGAATCCTGCCTATCCCTCACCAACCATGTCTTTAATTTTAAAGATTTATTTGCTTTTACTTTATGTGTATGAGTTTTTACTTGTGTGTATGTCTGTTCATCATGTGCAGGCCTGGTAGCCACATAGGCCAGAAGAGGGCATCAGATACCATGGAACTGAAGTTACAAATAGATATGAATTATGGGTGCTGGGAATTGAGCATGGGTCCTCTGGAGAGCAGTCCGTGCTCTAAACTGCAGAGTCATCTCCCCAGCCCCAAGAAGGCCTTGAACATAAAATACTATGAGGGTAGCATCACAGAGGACACTAGGGTAAAGTAGGAGGCAGAGAAACAAAATAGAGCATAGCTCTTTTCAGTTCTATAAAGATCCAAGTAGTTCCTACATGAATATTGCAGAAGCAGTGTCTATTAAGGAAATCATGAGTAAGCCAGGAAAGAGTCTTGGGAATAAAGAACTATTCACATATCCCCAATAAAAAGCCTGAAAAACTGAGTGGAAGGAATCTCCAGAAAAATATTTGGAAAGGGAAGCAAAAGGGGTGGGATGTTGAGAGATAATAAAATTGAGCATCAATAATCTAGAAATTTTTAAAGAGAAGAAAAAGGAACCCAAAAGAGAAAAACAAATGTTGAGAAGCCAACTTGCATCTACTTCCGTCAATGCATATACCTGTGTCCATTGAGTGAGGAAACAACCATAGGGCAAACGCAATTAGGAGAGGTCGGGGGTAGACTGCTGGGAGCAGGAGTGGAGATGTACAGCTTGCTAAACTCATAGTTCTGGATCAGAGAAGAGCATACTGCATGCCTAGCAGCAGGCGTCTGGTGAGCAACTTCCTTTCTGTTCAGGACTTGCTCTTATCAAGCCTTGTGCAAATTCTGGGAAAGGACAGACCAGACCAAAATATCCCAGATTACGTATCAGCAGCCCTGTACTATGGCCCTTTTATCAGCTCTGAAAGGCAGCCCCATGCTGTCGTCCAAATTCCCTGTCCTATTTTCCTTTGTGACTCACTCTGAAAACGGGGCAAATATTTTCTGAGCACTCTCAGAGATAAGAAGTTTGTCAGCATCCTGAGGTTTGGTCATGGGTGTCATGAGCCCCTTCTGCTTTGGAGAACACACTCAAGGGCTTTTTGTCCTTGTTGGGCAGTTGTAACCCTGTGTCCTTGACTCTGCTCCTCCTTTCCGTTTATTGATGAGTGGCATGAATGACCTGACTCTCCAAAAGCCTCTCCTATAAGCTGAGTCCTTGCCTCTTCTCAAGCTTCTCTAAGAAGATTTATGTTTCATTTGCTTTTAGTACATTCACTTTCAATGCAAATGTTTATTATCAGCTGTCAAAACAAGTTAAAAATGAGGATATTCCCATTTCTTGCAAACATGTTTGTGGGGTAAAGAAAAAAGAGATAAGAGAACTCCGAGAAAGATGATCTTCTCTGTGATAATGATTCAACACTTGGAGCTTCTACATGAAGAATGGATTGCATGCAAACATTCCACAGTCTGTGTTGGGGGTGTGGGAGCTATTGTTGAGAGAGGTAGAGCCAGAAAGTGACAAAGTCAGAGAGAGAGAGAGAGAGAGAGAGAGAGAGAGAGAGAGAGAGAGAGAGAGAGAGGGGGGAAGAGGGAGGGAGGGAGGAAGGGAGGGAGGGAGGGAGGGAGGGAGGGAGGGAGGCAGACTCTGCTAGACCATGTAGATGGAGAACAGAGAAAGACACTGGATATCTTCTTCAGTCACTTCTTTACCTTTTTTTTAAACCAGCATACAGCAAGTTAAATATCATTCTGACTTTTTACCTAGTGTATTTTCTGGTTCTCTTATGTTCTTTCTCTACCCCGAGTCCTGTTGCATCTGCACTCCTCCCACACATTGGTCTCTTTCATGTCCCAACTGCCCTTTTCCAATATCTCCACCGATCTAATTCTTTGAGACTGGTTGCTTCAACTTAACCTGAAACTCCCTGATTTGGACTAGACTGCTTAGCCAGCAACTCATCCTCCTGCCAAGAACAGCCTGTTTCTTGTTCCCTAGTGCTGGGAACACTACAGGTGTGAGTCACCATGCCTGGCTTCTACCTGGGTGCTGGACACTCAATCTCAGGTCCTCTTGTTTATAAAGCAAGCACGAACCATTTCACCAGCTTCTTTTATTTCTATCACAGCTATAATAATAATAATAATAATAATAATAATAACAACAACAACAACAACAACAACAAAAACATCATCATCCCCTCCCCAGGTTGTACTGCAAATAAGGAAGAAGAAACATAATGTGAGGATTACTACAGTACAATTAAGTGGACTTTCTCTACTATTATTGAATGCTGCTTTTTATAGTTGGAAAGGCAAATATGTTATTTTAAAACATTTGTGGATAAGAAAATGATTTAGCAAGCACTCTTTGACTTGATGATAACCCATCATTTTGTGTGACTTAAATTTAGATGAGAGAGAATTACTCCTCTTACAGTTAAATCCTCAACCTCAAAGAATACCACAGCCTTATCTAGCCCTTCCCTCTAAAGAAATAAATGGGGTTTCAGTGACATTTTCTTACTGCTCCCAGTATTCCTGAGGGAAGGTAGCATTGTTTTCATTGGGTAGATAAGAAAATGCATAGAAATTAAATGGAATACTTACAATTATTTTGCCAGCCATAGCACTGGGAAGACTGTGCTGGCCTCCAGAGCCCACATCAATTCTCTAACCAACTATGTCAATCTTCATAGGAAGAAAGGGCACACTGATGCCCAGGCACTAAATATGTTTTACTACCCTCTGCACAATGACAGTTGTATTTCAGAACTTTCCTGAAGGCAGACCTTTGACTTTAAAAGGACACAAGAGCAAAAGTTTGGCACAACTAATCCTTACCACGAGTTCAGAATGATTTCTTCTATTTCTCCTGTTCTATCAATCATGAGAAATGGGCCTTCTGGCTGTTAAGTAATCTGAGTGCTGGCATGACCCCATAAATAAATACCCATGCTTGAGGTACAGAGGTAGTCTTTTGGACACCACAGGAATCCTATTATCTTAAATGTAGAATCTATGGGCTATGTTTGCAATTTGCTCTTTAGGGTACATGGACAAGAATTGGTCCTGGAAATAATAAATACATAAATAAATAAATAAATAAACGAACACACACACACACACACACACACACACACACACACACACACACACGTTTCAGAAAAGAAACAGCCTAAGCAAACCAAGTGTTACTACTAGTCCTGTTACCAATTCAGGTAACAATTTTAACATGAATTATTTTTTCAAACTGTAAATTAAAAATACATAGACAGTGAATATGTTGATTCGGAAGAATATTTTGATATGGCCAGACTTGTGTTCCTACATGTTTATATAGTCACCAAGGTTTCAATGTTCTCTTAGTCTATATTTACTCAGCCTTGCTTCTTATATTACAGATTTTGTTGTTCAATAAAGCTAGGACAAACTATGTGGGGGGTATACATGTTACTGGTACCGCACAGTGCCTGTAGAGGTTGGGTCAATCTCATTTTTCCACTTTTTGTTTGAGACAGGGTGTTGCTAAAATTCCTTCCTTGGAGGACATAAACAATGTCTCCCCTTCCTCCTAAGGTACCAATGACAAGGTTCATCCTGGAGAACCAGTGAGTTTATTAGGCCTACTGACAGCGGGTATGGGCTACTATGATCAAGAGCTTTAAAGCAGCCACATGGAAAGTCTACACCCTTGTGTGGATGAGGAGTCCTCCGTGGCTGCACAGGTGTCCACATAGATGGTCATGTTAATAGGGTCCCCTGTCCTTCTGCTTCTCCGCTTGTAGCCCTTCCCTGAGACACGTAGGGAAGTGCTGTTGGGGGATGTAACTGGATATCTGAGTGAGGATTCTCTGATTCGCCCTGCTCCTCCTTTAGTGGAGGAAAGTTAATAGTAAGCCCAGCTGTGGTGACTTCTGCAAGTGGGCACAGATGAAGCCAGGAAGACAGGGGTGGCTCTGACAGACAGACTAGTGCTTGGCCAGCGCATTCCTGTTTCAGTCTCCCGTCTCTCCGCAGCTAATGTGATATTCCTGTATATGCAGGTTCCTAGCAGCTGAGATAGAATCTAGGGATTTTACTTTAGTCCCTCTGGTTTTGAGGCACATGCCTTACCAACTGAGCCATCTCTCCAACCTTAGCTTTCTTCGTAAACCCTAAAAAGGAAAAGTAGAAAAGCAGTGTAGAGAGAACTGGGGACAGGGGAAGAGTATCCTGAGTATCCCGAGATTCCTGAGTAACTGTCCTTGGGATCCTCCTTGGCTTTCATCATATTTTATATATGTATATTAAGTGCTGAAGCCCAGTTGTGATCTTCTGTCTTCATACATATCTAAAGCAATCCTGGAATTTCTCTCATGTTAGAAATATGAAATAAAAGAGCCATTGAGCTGTTAGGAAACATACTCAACTTGAGGTGTACTTGAATTAAAATACTGTCTTTATGTGTGTTGTGCCCTTTACTTTCCAGAATGAGATTCGTTTTTGGTCAAGTTCACTAAAATCCAGGGGTTGCTTGTAAGTTACTGTGCTCTGCTGAACTGCTCATCACATTTTCACAACTCACTTGACTATGCCTACTTTAAGTTACGTCCTTATAGCTTCAATGTGGATAACCGAGTTTCACTTTCAAATAATGAAATATATTTTAACAAGAATGCTTGATACTTTTAAAGGTCATGTTTCTGCTCTGGTATCAGGACAGATCACTACTCCTCTGAGCCACTGGTATGTATTGAAGAGGTGAGTCTTCAAATTCGAGATGCACACTAAATAAGGCAAGGTGACCAAGCTAGAAAGCTGAGATGGGAGCCAGGAATGAGATGCAGAGCTCTATTCCAAAGCTCATACACGTTTTGAAAAACAGAATAATTGTCTCATCTAGTTGACCTTTCTATAGGGGCTCCTCGGAAAGAGGCAGAGCAGGTTAAAAGTGGTAGTTAAATAATATGGCTGCCATTCTCCATTCACCACTGGGATGAAGCAGTCTCCTACACTGGGGATGCACCCATCTACAAAATGAGGGTTGCAAAACTAAAGGTCTAAAGTTTCAGTAGCTCCATGAATGGGATACTGCCCAAGAAATGCAGACTGAAGTTACCTGTGGAGAAACATATAATCTGAGGATACTTGGTAAGGGAGGAGGCTCCTCAGAGCCTGGGAGGAGAGGAAAAGACTCCATACAACATTTGGGAAGGACTCTGTTGGGCTGCTTTGAGCCCTGACCTAAAGGCACGTCCGCCTCAGAGGATGTAAGGAGGACAGGAAGCTACAGACTGGACTACTACTGTCTGACATTTGTTTTCAAAGTGAGAACCTTTTGCAGAAACACAGTGCATCTGTACATTTAGTGTCTCCTGTCTGAGAAAACACAAAGCAAGGTTTGTTGTGATTGTGCTTTGAACTTGTGTCTGCAAATGAATCATGCGGATATCTACATCCTCTGAAGACTGGTTCTATGAGAGTCATCACTGATTCAGTCTGTTAGCGATGCTAGGCACACGTATATTTTCGACATCCTCTTGTAATAAATGAGCTTTAGGCCATTAGTCAGAAGTTAAGGGTTACATAGATTTGGTGTACAAACTCAGTCTTCATTCATACAAATTTTGTAATCTTCTTCATTTCAACTAAACTAAGAACTGCATGGTTGTTTCTCTGGGTCACTGGCAAGCCTGTTGTATCCTTGGAGTTCAATAAACCAAGGGAGGAAAACCCAGCCTTTAGACAGGCAATATTCCAAGCAGGGAATAGCTGTCTGAGAATGGGGCCATCACTTGCTCATAAGAAGAAATACACGTACAGTATTGTGAAGGAAGGGGTGTGTGCACATAACAGTCAATACTAGAATGACTTTATTAACATCATGAGGATGCATGCAATCTTCAACAACATGAAATTAGACCAGGCTATTCCTTCTTGCAATCAGAGACCAATTAAAATGGTTTAGCTGATCAGGTGATCAAATTAAAGTCAGGCAAGAATCCAATCTAATTCACAACTACTAAAAAGTGACAAGCATGCAAATTAGATTTTAAAGTGCTTACACAAGTGATTAAAAAAAATGAAACAAAACTGTTGGACCCAGAGAAAAAGACCTACACGGCAGCTACTCAGAAGCAGATTTGGGAGTCTTATAAAAGCTTAATTTATGGGGGCTGTGATGTTTAAAGCTTTACTCAAATGATACTAACAAGGTGATATTCTTCAAGGTAAAGTCTTTTGTACGTTTAATAAGAATGATAATAAACATTAAGCACCACTACTACTGAGGGGAGGAAGATCCCATGGCCAGGATGAAGCTTAATCACTAGGTGTGGAGATGGGAGTTATTCACCTGAAATGTCTTCTGTTAGGAGAGACTCCCTGAAAATAAAATGCATAAACATGCTATTGTGAAGATAGTTTTACTGCCGTTAGCAATCCCATGGCAGTAACATTTAGAAGGAGGGGGAAGAACAAGCTGCCCTGACTGTTTTTAGCCCAAGCACTTCATCTCATCTTTGAAATTTAATTAATATAACCTTTCTTATTCTTTTGAGGAGAAAAGCCATGAAAAAATTTAGTGTCATAAAAACTGATTCGCAATATTATGTTTTAATAAAAATTGAATAAGCCTTCCAATTAATATTAAATTTTAAAAGCCCAGCTAGCAAACGTACATTATTAAAAGCTGCAGCGGTTATGTCAAAGAAATTAGCATTTGATTTTTTTCAGGTTCATTGTCAAATTCTTAAATGATCAGTGTCTTGAAACTCGGATTCAAATATTAATATTTCAGTTGCCCAAAGCTGTGCACGAAGTCGTGACAGAATATGTTCATTTACTGCAAAATAAGTTAATTAACCTCAAATGTGTTGAGGTGCTTATATAAAAGATTGTTTTATTTACCCCTAAAGCAAACAAAACAACCCCCCTAATACCTCTACAAGACCAACGTTGTGAGAAGGAAAAAAAAGCCGTATTATTTATTACCTTGAAAAAAAATCAAGAGCTCCCCAGCACTACCATTTCACAAAATGCTTGCCACCCAAACTTGTAAAGTTTTACACTTCCAAGTTCCTGTTTCAAAGGAAGCAAAAATCCTTAATCTGGTGTGAATTTGCAGCAGTCATTTTTATCTTTCTGATCTTATTTTCACTATACTTCTCTGTTTATTTTATTTTTAATTGCTGCGGAGAGCGGCAGGAGCGAGTATCAAAGTCCCTGCAAATGTTTGCTTAGAACTACCATCACGAACCGGTAAAAATACAAATCCAGAGATTTCAAATAAAATCGCACGCTCTCTCAAATTCCCATCGAAGTGGGGGGCGACAAAGAAAACAAAACAAGAATACAGAAACTTGAGTCATTCCAGTACATCCGCAATGACGGGGGCTGGAGAGGTGAGAACACCAAAGAGAAGCCTGGCCTGAGCTCCCCTGCCGGCAGGATGCTCAGACAACAATGGCTAGGATGGGCTCTGCTTGTGTCGCTACTTTGCTGTGTCTGGCAGTGCCAGGAAAAATAACCTATCTGTAAAGAATGACAAAACAGAAACGCATGCTTTAGGCTACCAAGGAGATATCCTTCCCTTCCTCCCTCCGATTCTCAATCGCCACCGACTCCCCACGGCGGACCTAACGTAGGGCCAGGGCTGCCAACAAGCAAGTTCCTGCGCAAGTAGTTTTATTTCCCGCAGCCCTCCACCTGCTGGGTGGCACTCGGCAGAGCCCTGCCGCCCCTCCGGCGACCCCCGTGGGCTGCAGCAGAAGGAAAACCGAGCGCTGGGCAGGGCGGGGGCGGGCGGCTGCCGAGGATCCGGCCCGCTACCTCCGCAGCTCGGTGGCCTCCCATTGGCCGCGACGCGGGCGGGAGGCTCGGGAGGAGGGAGGCGGGAGCGAGGGCGGCGGCGGCGGCGGCGGCGGCGGCGGCAGCGGCGGGAGGGGACCGGGAGGCCCGGGCGGCGCGTGCGGCCAAGCGGGAGAGCGGCTGCAGCTCGCCCGGGTCGCGCCAGTGGAGACCCTTCGCGGTGCACGCGAGTGGCGAGGAGCAGGCGTCTGGGGCCGACGCGCGCGGGCGGCGAGGGGCACGGCCACCGCAGCTCTCCCCCCACCACACCGCCCCCCGCTTCGTGACACCCCCCACGCGGCCGCAGCCGGAGAACAGTCTCCAAGTGGCCTGGGAACAGGGAAAGGGACGCCGCGGAGGCCTGGCCAGCGGGACCGTCGCCCTTTGTGGGCGCAACGCGCACGGCCGCGAGCGCCCTTCCCGGAGGCGCTCTACCCCCGGAAGCTTTGTCGCACCACTCGGCCCCGGCGAGGACGTCCAGGGAAAGGGAAAAGCGGGGGCTCGAAAGCTCGCGTGGGGGAGCTGCTGAGAGCGCCACCCGCCCAGCCGCCACCTCCGTATCCTCCATCCGCCGCATCTCTAGGGCTGCCTCCGCACTCCCGGCCGGAGCCCAGCCGCCTGCGCTGCGGCCCGCACACACGCACACGCGTGCACTCACTTACTCACACACACATACACACACACTCGCGCACACACACACACTTCTCGGCGCGCACGCACGCCCGCCCTTCTCCCCGCCCCCTCCCCAGCTCCTTGATCTCCCGTCTCTTTTATTACTCCTGGTGCGAGTCCGGCGGACTCCGAGGCCCGCTATTTGTTACCAGCTCGCTCTCATTGGCGGGGAGCGCAGAGCAGCGGAGAAGGGGGTGGGGAGGGGAGGGGAAGGGAAGGGGTGGCCACTGCCCGGAGCCGTCTCCGCGCTGCTGTTGGTGCCGCTGCCGCCGCTGCTGCTGCCTCTGCTGCCGCCGCCGCCTCCGGCTCCTCGCTCGGCCCCTCTCCGCCTCCATGTGCCGGATAGCGGGAGCGCCGCGGACCCTGCTGCCGCTTCTGGCGGCCTTGCTTCAGGTAAGCGGAGGTCCCGGGTGGGTCGGGCTGCGAGCGGGGTGGGGCGTGCGGCGCCGGGTCCCTTTGTTCCCCGCGCCGCTGCGGGGCCGGGCTGAGCACCCGGGAAGGGAGGTGCCACACCGCGCGGCCGAGAAACTGCACGGGCATGAAGCTCGGGCCGGACTCCCGAGCCAGGCTCCCTGGGCAGCTGCTCTACCGCGCCTTCTTTGGCGAGCCTCGGTCACAGGGTCTCCTTGGCTTCGCCTTTGAGTCAAGGCGAGCTCGAGGGATGTCCCCAAGCAGCAGAAGAATGAGGCAGAAGAACTCCTAGGTTTTGTAGTTTTCTGTGCTTCTCGCCCCCTCGTATTGTACTTTGATCCGATTTTTTGTTTGTTTGTTTTGTTTTTTCCTTCAAGGAGGGGTCGCGAGTTTGTACTAGGATTCTCACTCTGGTGTCTTAGTTACAGGACTTGCCTCCACCCCACCCCGCTCCAGTACCCGCGCGCCTCCTGGTGCGCAGGGGCGCCGGTGTCCTATTGTCTTCATCCCAGCTCAGAGTTGCCTTCTGGCCTTTGGATTCTCTTTCCCTGGTAATATTCTATATCGATCCCACTTGGAAAGCGAGTCTGGTCCCCTGCCACAAAGAGCGTCGGCCGGCAGGCGCTTCAGCACGCTCGTGGCCCCGGATCCTTGGTTAGACCTGGCGAGAAGTACCCATTACTTGGCCATACACACATGTATATATTCCTTTCTCTGTAGGATTGCCTCTGCCTTACGTGGGTCCTGGGGACACAGTTGCCTAGGGCCACCCTCACTTTTCCCACTCTCGGAAGAGCGCCAACGAGCCTTTTCATTGACCACTTTGGGGCTTGGCGCCTGGAAGCACCTGCTCCACGCAGGTCCCGAGTTCTCGTGCTACTCCGCGACGCGGGACCCCAGCCCAACTTTCCCGAATCTTCCTGGCCAAGGATTTTCCTACCCCAATCCCGGTCTTCTGCAGGTCTCATTGGCCAAGCCACACAGCTTTGAATGAGACCCTTGCCCTGGGCGGGGTCTAAGCGGGGGTCCCGAGTTTGTCCCCACGTGCGGTGGGGTCTGGTGGAGTCTGCGGGAAAGGGGTGTGTCCGCCCTCGATGCGTGGCAAGGAAGCCCGCCCCGGAGTCCCGTGCACACCCCCATCCAGAGAAGAGGGTGGCCAGCAGAGTGGTAGCCCCAAATACGGGCGAGGCTCGGAAGTGCCACCCCGCGGGCAGTGGAAGTGAGAAATGGGCACAGATGGTGCTGTTGAGTCCCCTCCCGAGTCAGGGCCTGGGCATCTGGGCCGCAGGACTAGAGAATGCTGCGGTCACCGAGGCGGGACAGGGACCGCGCAGGGTCTCTTTCTCCCGCCGCCCTCTAGAGGGGTGTGGGCCGCGCCCGCGTCGAGCCCTGTCCATGGTGCGCGGCGCTGCAGAGTGTGGCCCTGCCCTGTTTACCCCTCTGCTCCAGGGTCGTGCTCTCCCCAACGCCCACTCCTAGGCCTCCCGGGTCCTCTGGTTCCCTTCCCCTTTCTTGGATTTCTCCTTTTGTTCTTCTCCTGCTGGTCTTTCTCTCCCCCTTCCCCCACTCACCAGTTCTCCACCCTCCCCCAAGGCTTTCCTGACTCTGGGATTTCAGAACTATTAGACTAGACATTTTTGGCCTCTGCAGTTTTGGAAAGTGGATGGAATTCTTTCTAACTTGGAGGAGACCTGCCAGTCACTTGCTAACAAAAGTACCTCCTGTTATAAAACCGCCCTTTATTCTCCCAACGCACTCCCCTCATTCCTTCACCTCCTGTCATTTCATTTATTGTCTCTTCTCTTTTAAAATGGGCTTTTTGAAAGAGGTTAGACCGCAGGGGAAGAAGGAAAAGAGTTCTGCTTCCAGTGTTTGAAGTTAAGGGGAAGACAAGACAAACTTAAGAAACCCTGTGTATATTGTATTTTCTGTCTCTCTGTTTT
The DNA here is from genome assembly GCF_021556685.1 of Rattus norvegicus. Lineage (NCBI taxonomy): Eukaryota > Metazoa > Chordata > Mammalia > Rodentia > Muridae > Rattus > Rattus norvegicus. Next base: position 8,240,772 of record NC_141551.1, on the reverse strand, counting down.
TTTTTTTTAACAAAAGAGACATCATAAATCAAAAGAGCTCACTTTTCAAAGCAGGATTTTTATACATCACTGAATGCTTTTGCCTCAATACTAGCTATAGATGATTATTTTGTTAATAACTCTTTAATATAAGTGTAATTTCTAATCGAATATTGATCCGTGAAGTTGGTGCATGTGTTGGCCATTAATGCATGGGGATTTTTTTTTCCTTTCGCTCCTCTGTCTTGTCTGAGGTGAATTTTGGATGCCCTTTTTTCTATAGGCATTAAAATAGCACTTATAAACATTAGATATCAGCTTAATGTTCCCAGAGCATGTTATTTCGCATTGCCTTTGTGCTGACGCCGACACCGATAAACCATGGTAAAGAGGGAGGTTATAACTTTACCGTGGGGTATGCAACAGCCTTACACTCCTAGTGCAGTCACACTGAGGGATTTTGGAAGGTCATTAGAGGCAGGCATTCCAGTTTCGCCACTGGGTTTTAGGGGTAAGCGCACCATGTGGATTGTACAACCGAGATTAGCAGTGACTTTGAGCTAAAGGTCTGCTTTACACTCCGGAACAACAAAGATCTATCTGCAAGGTGAACGTGGACCTCTGCAGTCATCTGCTATTAAAAGTCTCTAGTTGCCCCCCCCCTTCCAGTGCAGACTAAGCAGCAAGGGTTTTAGAGCAGAGAATGGACAGGCTATTAGTGTAAATACAGAGGAACCTTATCTTTTCAGACCAGTTCTTTAGCAGTGAATGTTGAGAGGATTCTGTACCTTTGGTTCCTTAGAACAGTCTGTGTCCCATGCTTCTTGTGCCCGGGTTTTCTTTAGTTATACCTCTATCTAGATTTATATAATTCTGATTAATTTTACATAACAAGATAGTCACCCTCCAAGCTTTCTTCTTCTCCTTCATTGCAATTTGAAGGTGTCAGCATTGTCTTTTTTACACAAAATGAAACAGAATTTGAACATGAAACGTCAATGGCTGAGGGTAAAGCATTATGCCACCAAGTTATGATTAGCATCCTTTTGTAAAGTATGTAAGTAGCTTTCAAACCATTACATAGACTTATTGTTAGGGGGCAAATCAATTTTACTGTTATTACCAGCCCAGTAATTAATAGATTAGGAACCTGTCTTGTTTTTCTAGTTCACATTTTATTTGCACAGGCTGCTGTTCTGATTTAAATATTCTTGATTGCATTAAGTAGAATCAAGGCCAGTGCCTTAATGTTGGGGAGGAGAAATCTAGAGTCTTAGTTTGATCCCATGTGGTTTCAACCCTGGATAAAGATTGTGAAAGAGCTGCATGCAGTATGAATATTTCTCATCTACCTCTAAGGTACTGATTTTGCAAAGGTTAACTGATATTCAGCACTTAAAACACATAAAAAAATACACAAGCTTTGTTTCAGGAAGTGGGGAGTCCAGGATTCGATGATGACTTTATGTTTAAAGGATTTCTTCTCAGTATTTGATTTTTATGTGTCCTGGTAGGCTAAGTTCTTGTGAAAGTAAGACTCAGCTTAATTTGTATTCATGTTAGACTTTGCTCACTGAGCATAACTTTGCCTTTCTTTGCCTTTTCCTGGGGCACATCAGGTCCTAACAAGAGGGGGTCCATCCCAAACATACTGGCTATGATTTGAAGAAGGACTATTTCTCTTTCCTACAATATTTTTGGCCATAGTTTTAAAAGGACACGTGGCACACGTCTAGGCTTCAGTTTCAAGCTCAGGTTACGCACAGAGAGTACGATGTTTGCCCTGGATACTTTTGAAAATCTCTGTTCTGACATTCAAAAAGTTCAAGAGGAAATGTTTTTCATTAGTTTTTATTTTTTACAAAAATCTTCCTGGAACACATTATATCGATAACAATATAGGGTACTAAACTGTCCTTGATTTTTTTATTAAAAAATTTTCAATCCATAAGTCTGTTGTGCCTAGTTAAGGTTTGGGGTCATTAATCATGGAATGTGGAGACTTAAGGCCATATTTAATCTCATTTCAAAATGCTGCCCCTGCTTTTTCCTAATCCTAAGTGACTCAGAAGCCATCCTGTTTTCAATGGGGAGCTTCTCGAGTTAGAAGAGTGATTTGAAGGGAAAATCAGAGCTGTTATTTAAGAAGTGGAGTGTTTATGTATACACTTCACAATTTTACCCAAGTTAACATTATTCAAATTTGTTCTTTTGGCTCAAATACAAAAAGTAATCAAGTTTAAGAACTGCTCAGATTTGGCAGGGAATTTTATCAACCATTTAAAAATATGATAGATTTGGAATTTGGATTTGTTGGAATACGTACTTTATATCTGCCATCAGAACATCCAGAACCTAAGTATTTTCCAAGTAAAGAACTAGGAGTTGAAATATAATTTGCACCAAGTTATCATCTGTAACTGTATCTGTTTTCCTACTCGAACGTTATTTTTGCTTCAAGTTTTTTGAAGATTATATCTGTTAATTTGAACAAAACCAGCATTATATTAACTAAATTAATATCATCATACATTTTAACTAACCCCAGTCTTACTGGGGAAGAGGTACGCATAGCTTAATAGTCTGATAAGAGTTATAATCTGTAATACAGAATCTGTGGTGTCAGACTAGATGGGAAAGGTGAATGCAGAAACTAAATGAGACCTTTTGGAAGACATCAGTTTTAAAACGATAATTTCTATTTTAGCAGAGTTTTTTAAAAAGATTTAGATTAGACATAAACCCTGTTTAGTTTTGTCTTTCTTTTTCTTTTAAAAATTGAGGAGTTTCTTTCATCTTTTAGGGATTTTTAAATATTATTTATTTATTTATTTATTTATTTATTTATTTACTCACTCGTGTGCATTGGTGTTTCGCCTGCATGTATGTCTGTGCGAGGGTGTCAAATCCCCAGGAACTGGAGCTACAGACAGTTGTGAGCTTCCCATGTCAGTGCTGGGAATTGAACCGTGGTCCCCTGGAAGAACCACCAGTAATCTTAATCACTGAGCCATCTCTTCAGTAACCCCTGCTCAGTTTCTTATTCCTTGTCAATTTTTCTTTTCTATTTCAGGATACTTTCACATGTGGTCTTTCAAATGCACTCACAGCATTCTAAATCCTTAGTCCTTGGGTTGTGTATGTGCATATACACACATACAGAGATACAGATATATAACATGTATGTGTATATATGTAAATGTCTGTATATGTACGTGCATTTATATATATATATATATACATATATATAAAATATATGTAGAGATCTAATATATAGAAGGGCATTTCCTTCTGCGTTAAGTGCAGTTTGGCATCAAGTGACGACAGTGAGTGGTTGATTTATTCCTTTGTGTAGATACTGATTTAAAGCATCATGAGGATGATTGTGCTGTGTACATATGAGCTACTCCTGTGTAGTGTGAGAGGCAAGAGCTTGTGTGGAGATCAGGAAGCTGGGAATGTAATCTGCTAGATGTAGTCTATTCACTGTAAGCTCTTGTGATCACATTTACTTCAACACTACTATCCTGGTGCTTGTTGGGCTAATTGGTTGCTAAGGACATTTTGCTTCAACACTACTGTCCTGGGCCTGGTTGGGTTAATTGGTTGCTAAGGACTTTTCCACTTCTGTGACTCTTGGAATTGCTTAGAAAACACTTCAACCATGCTTTATTTTTTTAATTGTTTTGAAGTAAGTTTAATTTTAAATGTAAAATGTAAAAATCTTTAGATACTCAGAGGGGCAGATAGGATTTTTGAGGATTCACTGTCCTACAAGATAGCTTAGCAGACACTCATGTTTTGTACTCTTGTCTTTTAAGCTTGAATATCTAATGCTGACCATGCTACTTTAAAGACCACATGTGAAGTGAACTATTATGAGAGGAAAATAGACTTAAAGGGAAATATGACTAATATTACAGAGATCACTTTTATGTCCCCATTTGCTTTGAGAGAACAGTTTGCATGAAAACCATTGAATTGAGTGCTAGCTCCGGCATTAGAAATACTGGCCTTTGACTAGGAAGCCCTCAGATTTTTTGCAGGTTATTCCTGTATTTAAGACATAGACACACTTATATGATGCTTGGAGGTAGATATTGAAGCATTGTTTACTAGAAATGTAACTTAGTCTCTCAATATCCCTCAGTAAGAAATAGTTTAATAATTTGTGGTGCAATACACAGATAGACTTGAGAATTCCCTCTGTATGGAACAAAACATCTTAGTTTTACATTTTTGGAATTGTTAACGCAGTCCAAAGACCTAGGATAGCTACACGAGATGGCTGTCAAAATAAGCAGTGGGGTTGCAGTCTTCTGAGGACCAAGTGGATAGTAAGATAAAATAGAAACATATACAGCTTAGCAGAGTGTAAGTAAATTGAAGTTGACCTAAACTAGTGGTAGAGAATTCAGACAGCATGAAACAACACACAGTGGGTCCAAAGGATGGCTACTGGGATGACGGAGAGCCTGTGGAGGTTAGATTTTGTCAGTTTGTCACAAACCAGTCTCTTGGGGACAGAGCACCCCAATCATGCAAACACCTCCATCCGCTTGGCCTATGGTCACGTCTCTGGGTGATTTCTTGATTAATGATTGACGTGGGAGAGAGATCCCACTCCACTGTGTACAGTGCTACCTCTGAGCGGGTGGACCTCGGTTGTCCTTACAACGAGAACTGAGCCAGGAGGAGCCAGCCAATCAGCAGCATTCTCCACGGCCTCTGCCTCAGTTCCTGCTTACAGGTTCCTGTCTTGAGATCCTGCCCTGACTACCCTTGTGAAATGGAAGGATAAGCCAAAGAAGCCCTTTCCTTCCCAGTTTGGCTTAGTTCTGTTCTTTATCAGAGCAACAGGGAGAAACTGATCAAGGCTACATTGCCATAAAACATCCATGTTGACCTCATGGTAGGACCGTATTGTGTGGGGTTACCTGTGCCAGGGAGGTTACACCAGCGGGAGTCACTGGGCTATTTCTTACATTCTCCTGGCTGCTTGACTACTACGCATTCATCTGTTCTGTTGGAGAAGGTGGACCTTAAAGTGAGGTGGAAGTCTGGGCATCTGACTGCCTCTGTTTGATAAGTGATTATTCTTGTTTTTCCCAAGTCCAGTTGGGGAAACTTGTTATGTGTTTTTAAAACGCCTTGAGCTACTTAGAAGAAAGCATCACTGTGAATATGAAATGCGAGAACAGAGTGACTCAGATTTGCAATGATCTGTCCTTAAGGTTTTTTGTTTGTTTGTTTTGTTTTGATTTGGTTTTTTTGTCTGTTATTAATTTCGGATGTATGGGTTGTTTGTTTACATGTATGTCTATGCAAACATGAATGTGTGTGTCTGGTGCTTAAAGAGGCCAGAAGAAGGCATCAGCTTCCCTACAACTGGAATACTGACAATTGTGAGCCACCCTGTAGGTGCTGGCTGTCAAGCCAAGGTCTTGGAAGAGCAGCTCTGGGTATGAACCACTGAGCCCTCTATCCGACTCCCTACGTTCCCCCTCAACAGAATATGCCATGTGTGCTAGGAAAGATGGAAGGAAGGACAGAAGGCTGGAGGAAGAGATTGAAAGGAAGGAGAGGCTACTTATTAGTGTAGGTCCCTGCTACTGTATACTGAAACTGTCATTTCAACGCTGTCCTGTGTGAAGCTTTCAAATGATTATTAGGCTTTTTAAACCACATTTCCCTCATGGTCTCATCCCCTCATCCCATCTTCTCTCCTCATAAGTTCTGTAGTGTTTTGATGAATTAAGAAATCATTTCTACGAGAAAGCAAGTTGAAAGATCTGTACTTTGAAATATTTATGATTCCAGAAAGTTTGGAATGAGAATTGTCCACCAATCATTTCTTTTCATCATTGAGCTAAATTTTGACACCCCCCCCCCAGCTTCCTTCTGTTGCCCTGAGTTTTGTACTTGTTTACATTTTGGCTTGCCGTGGGAGTTGTTACAATAGCCATTTACTTTTCTCCCTCATTTACAGCTTCCGGGTGTTTCATAGTGTGCTTCAGACTTTATAACTTTATAACAGTAGAGTGCTTTAGAACTCTACTGTGTCAGAGGAGCTCACAGACCATAGAAAATCAGGGACACTTAGGTGTTTGCAGTCAATTTGCAAAGTCTTTTTTTTAAAAAAAAACCTTTTACATAACAACAAATAGTTTATTTAAGATTTTTTCAAAGTTAGAAATTTTTATTTTAGAGGTCTGGGACAATGGTGTGCAATATTTATGTAACCCTGCAGGATAGGTGATGTTATTCTCCTTTTAGAGGTAAACTCAGGCAAGCATGAGTATTCAGAACCCCAATTAAAAATATGTCTATCGTAGAAGACTCAACTTGACCTAGGCCCCTTTTTTAACACGGTATTGAGAATGAATATCACATTGGAGTATTTCAGTTCTAATGTGTGGGATTGATTGTTTTCCTATATTTAATGTGTACACATGCACATGAGTGAGTGCACACTCGAGTATGTGCATGCGTGTATGTATGTGGCAGGGACCACATGGGTATAACCACGTGTGCATGTGTGCACCAAAGCATGCAGATATGCGTGGAAGCTGGAGGACCTTATTGGCTGTCTTCTTCAGGGATTCTCCACTGTATTATTAATAGTTTGAGATAGCGACTTCCGTTAATGCTAGATCTTGCTGACTCCGCTCGTCTGCCTGTCCTCCAAGCCCCAAGGCCACCCGGCTCCCCCTCCAACACTAGGGTTGTATGGGGACAGCACGGGATCTTACTGGGGTTCTGGGCGAATCCAACATGACTCTTCATACTTGAATGGCAAGCACTTTACTGCCTGAGTCGTCGTCCCATTTTACATTCTCTCTGGTTAATCTCAGCCTTAAATATTTTGCTCTTCTTTGGCATTTGAAGCCAAAATGTGATGCTTAATTAAGATTTTCATCCTTTTTATATATCGTTTCCAGTAGTAAGGAGAAATCTTAGCCAAGTGTCTCATTAGTTATAAAAGTTGTTCAGATGGTTGCTGTTCACAAATAGGATGTTAACAAATACACAAAACATGGTTTCGAGCCAACCTTGGAACTTAACAGAATTTTGCAAAAGTCCAGAGATGGAGATGTTTTGGGATTGTCTTCCCACTGTATTTTTCATCATGACCTTAAGTCTAAGATATGCCTACATTTTGAGAGTGTTTTCATTCTAATGGCTCACCTTTCATGTTTGAATATTTTTAATTACTTTTCTTTCTCACAAATGAAGTTATTTGGAAACTTGTATACACACACACACACACACACCTCAACAGTGTGACTCAAGACAAGTTCCTGTGAGCATTTTATGGGGAATATGCTGTTTTCTATTGAGAAAAACCATAAATATTTTACCTGTAACATGACTATTTGTGGGTAAGTGGATACACCTGACTTGTCCGTAATCTTCTACAATTTTTTTGTTTGTTGGTAGGAAGCTATTAAAGGATACCTGAAATAAGTTTTTAAAAAGCCAATATTTTTATTAAGTACAAAAGGAAGGTTATCTACTCCCACTTAATATAAATCTTTAATTGACTATGACCACTTTAAATTTTTGCTTCATGTTGGCTTAACTGGTTGACATAAAATCTTATGTTAATTTTTATTGTTTTCTGGGCAAGGAAATAAAGAAAAGCATACTTTGTGCAGCAAAATACTGCCCCGTGCTAATCCCTGTGGCTCTGTTGTAGAAAGTACTCGATGCCAGCATTAACAGATTACCTTTTGATAGCTTGCTTCCTTAAATGGTATGGAATTTGAAATCCAGATTGCTTTCACACACACACATACACATACACACATACACACACACACACACACACACACACACATACACACGTACACTCTGCTAGATCAGTGGTCCTCCACCTTCCTAATGCTGTGACCCTTTAATACAGTTCCTCATGTTGTGGTGACCCCAACCATAAAATTATTTGTTGTTACTTCACAACTGTAAATTTGCTATAGTTATGAATCATAATATAGATAGCGATAGGTAGGATATGTGACCCCGTGGGGGTCTTGATCCAAGGTTGAGAAACACTCTGTAAGTCTTCCTAGAGGATATGCTGGTTAGAGAGTCCTGGGTGGAGACACAGTACCTAATGGCAGCAATTGCCCTAGTGGTGCAACTGTAGCAGCCCCTCCAGTTCCAGGTCCCCCAGTGACAACTGTTTGCTAGATGAGAAACATCAGAGATGCTCTTTATTTCACCATGTACCTTTTTAGAGCATGCTGTCTATTATCATGGACTCAGTATGTCCGTGCCATGGTCCAAGCCATTCGAGTGTTTTTATTATTTACATTTATAACAGCCACAGAAGTACAAAAGCCTCCCAGAAACAGCTATAGGAATAGGTTAAGGGTGGTAAAAATGGACTGTGGACAGATCGTTTCACTGCACTGAAAGGGCATTTAACCTTTGTGGTGTCAGTTCACTGAGCACCTTTTGTGGATCTACCATTTAGATCTCTGTGTCTGTGGTTCTGGATGTCAGGCATGGTCGCTGGAGTGGAATTCTGTGACTTATCCTCTCTACTCTCCTTTTTCTCAAAAAGGAGTATAGAACCAAGGAACTATCCTTCTGAGCACATCACTTCCTGCAGAATCAGATCCTAACCTTTTCAGTGAGGGTTCTTAATATCTTCTCCAAGCTTACCGGTGACCCACTTTCAGCAAGGCCCTCTGCTCAGTCTCCATGTTTACTTTTGATTTGAAAAAGCATACACAGAGTGCTTTGTTGTGACCCCCGCTGTTCCTTTTCAGTGGTCCAGAGTGTCCTTGGGTGGACTTCACCCTGTAGTGTTTATGTAACTGTGTTCAAAGAGTTGAGTTGTCAATGAGAACTGCACCCCCGCAACCTCCTAGCACTTCCCACCTTTCCTCACCTCTAGCCTAGCTCCTCCCTGAGACCTCAAGTTCCATAGTTATGTCTCTTTTGTTTGTTTGGTTTTGGCCAGTAGGGAAACTCTAATTTTCCTCTTGTAGGTGCAGCTTGAATTTGAATGTGTAAGTGTAACTGCGTGTGCAGCTGTGTAAGTGTAACTGTGTGTGTGGCTGTGTCTGTGCATGGCGCCCAGAGGGTAACCTCTGCTGCCATTACTCAGGCGCTGTGTATCTTGTTTCTTGAGACAGAGTCTGTCATTTACCTCCAACTGAAGAAGTGTTCAGAAGTTGGCCAGAGAATCCCAGAGACCTGCCTGTCTTCTTAACCCCACCCCAGCATTTCATATACTGGGCTTTTGTTACTAAATTCTGCACATCAGATGAAGGCCCCTATCCTTCCTCAGCAAGCACTACTCACTGAGCTGTTTCCCCAGCCCTGTAATTTATTTTATTGCATTAAAAAGATTGTGTTCAGCTGGCCAGTAGGGGTGCATGCCTTTAATCCCAGGGGTTGGGAGGCAGAAGCAGTCAGATCTCTGAGATTCGGGACAGTCAGGGGTTGGGAGGCAGAGGCAGTCAGATCTCTGAGATTCGGGACAGTCAGGGATACATGGAGAAAGTTGTCTCAAAAACAAACAACAACAACAACAGCCAAAAATAAACAACAACCCCCCAAAAAAAACAGCCATCCAAAGGTGCTCTTTTAACCATAAAAGTAATTATTCACCTATCCTATTTGTGCCTTTCTGTCTTCTCTGGTAGGTAAATAAGAACTTTGAGGAAAGAGTGGCATAACCATTGGTGTGATTTACAATTAATCTCCATGCAGATGAAGCTATGATTAGGTTTATAAATTATTTTCTTTAGAAGCCTTCTTGATGGATCTGTACTTTAAGGGGGACAGTGGCACATTTAAATGTGAGTAAAATGGATCACTCGACAGATCGCTTGTAAAATTTTAGGCTGGAAAATAATGACATTTTGGAAAATGGTGAGCTTATCTTTAGTGATTTATTTGCGTTGATAATGAATATTTTCAAGAGTTCAATTCCTTATTTTCCTAAACCTTGGCACTTCTTAATTAAAATATATACACATATAAATATGTATGCCTTTGACTGGTGCGTCTAGATATGCATTGTCAATATGACAATATCATACTACACCAAAGCTTCTTATTGAAGTGCAGTGGGAAGTGATGTGGCTTGTGCTAGTTTTCCACGATTTACATACACATTCACATATACTTATAGATACATACACATATACATAAGCATTCATATGCATGATAATTATCTTCGTTTGCTGAGCCCCCTGGATAGAAATGCTTCCTTTATTAAATGTAACCTTACACTGAGTTAATAGCCTTGAATGGCATTGTGCTTTAGTGGTTAGGAATGATCACTGTACATAAGCGACTGGAGCAGGCACAGTTTGTCTGTGGCTCCATCACTGAAGGAGAGGCACCTTATCCCACCCCTGGGACCTTTGTCCTTAGCCCATAAGGAGACTGGGACCTCATGGACGCTTCCCATTTCTTTGAAGAAATGTTGAAAAGGCGAATCTTGTGTGGGTAACCATAGTGACAGACAGTAAATGAGCACATAGGCACTCTCACACCCAGAAGACATTTTCTCAGCATTCCTCCTCAGTCTCTGCTATTCATATTCTACCCTAAGCCTTGCCCCTTTTGTACTGTCCCCTGAGGAGAGGGATGTGGCCCAGATGTCACCCTTAAGGCCTAGCACTTCAAGTCACTTGTTTTCTGAAGTTTGACCAGTTTTGAGTCTGGCATTATCCATGCCCAAAAGAAACGTATCTAAGGAGAGCTGAGGGAATGAGCTGATGTATGCGTAAAGATAAGTATTGAGAAGAAATTTTGATGTCATGCCCATTTAGCAAAACGATAATAGTAGTTCCTGTCAGAGGGAGGTCTCTCTAGCCCTGGGTAACTGGCTAGACTTACAGAAGTAGGCATGAGTTCTGTTTGACAAATCAAGCCATGATCCAGTCAGAAAGCTGTGGGTTTACCCCACTGCTTCAGTATGAGTGGTCATCACAGCTTGCCAGGATGGTCATCAATTTTAGCTGGAAGGTTTCACAGTTGGATAAGGCTACCGATGACGTTTCTTCTTGCTCCAGCAGCCTGCACAATGCCTCCGCAGTACTGTGAAAGCTGGCCAGCAGAGAGAGAGCTTTGGGTCATTTCTAGCTTGACTTCTCCATCTGTAACCACAGTAAGCTCTGTGTCTTAAGCAATGGGGTTAAGCATAACCCCATTCAGGTAGACAGCGAAGACCAGTTACAGTGGAGTGCATTGTTTGGGACCCCCTGGGATCTCCCTGGCCAACAGCTCCTAGGGATACGTGCATGTCCAATGCTGGGGTTGCTATTTAATAACCTGCGTCTTCTTAGACAAGCATTATTTCTCTCACAGAAGGTACTTATATCCAAGATCTCTTTTTAGAATTTTCCTATAAGAACATAGATCTTCATGTGACTTTCCATATCCTCGGTGCCCCCTTCACTCCTTTTTCTGCCCTTTCTTCCCATTTCTTTTCCTAGCTACACCCCTCCCCCAATTTTTCTCCTTTCTACCTTCATGCCTGAGTTCTATTATCCTGCCTGCCATGAATCCCTTCTTCCCTCTCCATGGCCCCTTTATAGTTTTCTGGCCTCTATAGATATTCCAGGTTAAACATGCAAGTGTAAAGACTTGAATCTATAACCTACATTTGAAAGAAAACAAACTAACACACACACACACACACACACACACACACACACACACGCGCGCAAGGGAGAGAACAATACAAAGTAATGGGAGGTGAAAAGGAGTAAAATGGGTTATGTACATTAGGGTGGGGAGATGGGAAGGAGTGGGTAGGTGGGTGGGGGAACACCCTCTTAGAAGCAGGGGAGGGGGATGGGGATGGGGATGGGATGGGGATTTATGGATGGGAAACCAGGGGAGGGCAAACATTTGAAATGTAAATTAAAAAGTATTCAATAAAAACCATGAAAAAAAAAACTGACAAAGAATAGCCAACAAAGAAGTAAATAAAATATTTGTCAGTATGGAGTTGCTGGTCAGTCTGCATTGGTGCCATGACTCTGACAGCTTCTCTAGAGTATGAATATGGTTTGTCAACATGTCTATGAGTAAAGTGGGGGGTAATGAATCCTATTTATCATGAGGTTGCTATGAAGAGCACGTGTGTGTATAAAGAAGGCGCCTTCATGTAATGAGTACAATTTTAGATCTTTGGCTGAAGATTCTGTGACCTAGTCGCAAAATTATAACATTTTATATAATTATGTTATATAATTGTAACAACATCGTTATGTTATGCAAACAAAATTAGTCAAGAGAAAGTGTAATGATTTGAGTAAGTTTGAACATTTAATCTGTACAGGGCTTTGTTCAGTGCTCACTATTAAAGCTGGTTAGTTCGTGACAGTGTGGGTAGACTCCCGTCAGCATTCCTAAGACGACACTTGGAAACCAAATTGAAAGGTATATGTCTCTTAGTCATCTTTCCATTCCAACATATAGGCTGATAGGCTTCCACCATCATTATAATTAGAAGAGGAATGAGAATACAGTATGATTCCATCAATCAGGTTTGACTTGGCCAACACACATGATCAAACAGGAGCCTGTGGTCTTTGACAGTTTCTTCCTTCTCTCATTTTAATGTCCTGTAATGGATACATACACACACACACACACACACACACACACACACACATACATATATATGCGCACATGTGCAGGTTTGTACTCAGCTCCTGAATACTTTTTTTTTAAATATTCCACAGGCTTCCTACAGCCTGATTTTTTAAAATTATTTTCTTTTAAGATTTTATTTTATGTATATGAGTACACTGTCGCAGTCTTCAGACACACCAGAAGAGAGCATCAGATCCCATTACAGATGGTTGTGAGCCACCATGTGGTTGCTGGGAATTGAACTCAGGACCTCTGGAAGAGAAGTCAGTGCTCTTAACCACTGAGCCATCTCTCCAGCCCCCCTGCATACTTTTAACATGAGACCTCAGCAGGGGAGATGGGTGAATGCCATATGATGGTGTTGGTTGATATCAGCACGGTTCCTGCAAAGAGGAAGATCTATTGTTCTCATTATCTGTCCATCATTTATTGGCAATTAGCTATAGAGTATCTTGCTTTAAATTTAAGTGTTAATCGTGTCGTAATTGTAGCTTATTATTTTCCAATAATTCCTGTTTCCCACCCAGGCACTACTCTAAGCAAATGTATTAAAATATTATATTAATTCATTAAATTCTCCAAGACATATACATTCTGTATATTACAACACCGATGCTTCCTTTACTATGTGAAGGGGCTTGAGTCCTATGCAAGCAGCCATATGTCTCATTTTGAATTCCTCAGTTTGATATATATGGAACTCAAGAAAACATTTAAAGGACATTGACACCTATTTTTTTTAAATCATTTGAAAATCATCTTTTCTAAAAGTTTTTTTTTCCTAGAGGGTATGATGTGGTAAAGGAGAGAGTACCATAAGTACTACATATATACTTTATATCTTTCTTACTTGTGTGTGGGTGGGGGTTGCCAGCTTCCAGGACATGCATGTGAGAAGTCAGGACCACTTGGGAGGGTGGGTTCTCTTTCACTAGGTGGGTTTAGGTGATCCAACTGAAGAACTTAAAGTTGGTAGCAAGTGTCTTTTCCTGCCGAGCTATTTTGCCAGCCTTACTTTTAAAAATAAAGCATATAAATATTTCAGCATAACTACGAGCCCAGCTTAGAAAGAATAGCTTCATTATTCCCCAGAATTCTGGACCCATCCCTTCCTTTCCCCCAAATATAAAACTCATCTCTGTGTCTCTAATATTTAGTCCTTGCTTTCCGTGATAACTGCATCCTCTATAATTCACTCCTTAAATGTGGACATGTAGCTTTTACATAGTATGTACATTGTTCATCACACACACACACACACACACACACACACACACACACACACACACACACGAATACGTGCTGTATTTCTATTCGTGATTTCGTTTTCTGCTTATTATGGGAGCAGGTTTCATCCCGTTGAGTTTTGTAGCTGTAATTCGTTCATTCTCACTAATGTAGATCATTGCATGCTATGAATATGCTACAGCTTACTTACTTGGTTTGTGGTTGATGGACCGGAGTGTGATGCTTCTGATGTATTTTTTTTTACCTCTGCCAACACTCTTATCCATGCCACCTGGGCATGATGCCAAAGATACCCCAGGACTGTGTTTTCCAAATTTTAGCTTCCATAAGAATCACTGGGAAGCTTGCTAAGAACAAACCCTATTGCAAGCTTCTGATTCAGTAAGTCCTTGGCAGACCCTGAAAATTTGTATGCCTAGGAATTTTACCAGCTAATGCAAGAATTTACAGACAGGTCCACCAAGCAATACACACTCATTTTTACCATTTAACTTTAACATTTAGAAATATGATAGTTTTGGTACAAGTAACTCTTTTTTTTTTTTTTTTTTTTTGTATTTGATGTGGATGTGGTTGAGTTTGAGAGTGTTTGCAATGAAGGGTGAAGTTCAATATCTCCGTCATTTGGCCTTATTGCTCATCACCTAGGGCATAAGAAAATAAACTTGAGTGTCTTTTGGAAGTGGAGTCATTGATTAAATATAATATTTGCAGAATACATACTGTGTATTGGGTGAAGGCCTTTGCCTGCATTGTTTCATGTAGTTCTTGCATCATCCCCGAAACCAGTAAGTATTGTTATTGTTATCCTATCTATTTTACAAGTTTCAAAAAGAGCCCGGCTTAACTCTTGCTCCGGAAGGCTCAGGGGCTTGAATGAAGTTGTAGCTCCTAGGAGATCTCAAGACATAGGACAACACACATGACACAGTGGGAACAAGGTAAGTCTCTTGTGGACTTTGGAGACGTAACACCTGAGCTTTCGAATGGGGACTTAAAGGATTTCATTTCAAGGAACAGATTTTGGCTTTTTAAGCAGAAAGACCTAAAAACCCTGAGACTAACATGGGATAGGTGACTTTTGAAGTAGATATTTGTCACTAGTCAGGTTGTTCTTGGTGATTTCTTAAATGTTAGTTTTGGATAAGAGGGCTGGCTGTTATTTTCTGTAAATTGTTGTTTTGTTGTTGTTTTGTTTTTCCTGTTATACTACCTTTGGTATAAAGTGAATTCCCACTGTAGTCTGGAGAAGGGCGATGGCTTTCTGTTCCTAGTAGTTGAACCCCCGTCCCCCGAAATTGCTTATTCCTGACTATCTGGTCTCAACTCTTCAGCCTCACACCACCGTGTGACTGACTATGTGGCTGGATAATGCTTTTATTTGGTCTAATTCCACCCACTCCCCTGTGACTGTGTTGGGATTGATCTCTGCTTTCTCCACACTGCTTTACATCCTCAGCCAAAACATTGGCCTGTTTATGTTTATCCTTGATCTTTGAGCATTTGGCAAGATTGCAAATGTGTCGATAATTCTGTTGTCCTTGGGAGGAACTAAAATGCTTTTCCTCAATCTAAAGGCCAATAAGACAAAGGAATCATCAGTTGAAGAAACAAGGTACCATCTTTATTACTGATGAAAACCCAGTTGGGTCGGTTGGGGACGGTGACTTAAATGTTTCAAATGAGCCATTCATCTGCCTCCACCCTTGATAGGTTGACCTGTACACTGGGTGATTTAGCCCTGTGAGTTCAGCAGGATAATGGTATTGGCTCTCACTAACTATAGGCTGCTCCTCACAGAAAAGAGCTGACTGGAAGCTGGAATGTGTGTGCCCAGTTAATTAATCCAGACTTGCCAGAGAAGTACAGAGAGCCCACAAATGTTATTGATGGCAAAACTTTACCTCCATGCAAGTAGGAAATACAGGATCTATGCAAATGGTCTCGGAGTATGTATTGAACATTGAGCACATGTTCAGCTAGAAATAGGGTGAAGCCCTAGAGGAAATAAGCCTCAGTCAGCAGGCTCTTTCTCCCAGTTCCACTATGTCTCCACAGGTCTATAGTTTCACATCTTAGAGTCCCAAGTGGGGTGTGCAAGATGATTAACGCAGTCATCTTAGCAGGCTACAGAAAGCATACGAAGCCCTGATCTTGGAAGACTTATGCTGGGTAGAACTGTTCCCTAGAGCCAGTCTTTGTATTTCAAAGGCCACAACAGTGATTCGTGATGTGTGCGGATGCCTGTGAGTGAGCTGAGAACAAGGTTCAGTTTGGGTTTTTTTTTTTTTTTTTTTTTTTATGGATGTGAGGCTGTCTGAACTTCTGATCTATACTCCATATCCCTTGAACTAAAGAGTTCATAGGTGGAAATCCAGACTCTATGCCATAGAACATACTCGATGAGAAAGACCAGTGTGAAGTGGGGCCACTGGATAATTCAGAACCTTTGGTGAAGGAACTTGACTATCAGATGTCAGTGTCCTGAAGGAATCCCCAATATTGCAGGAGTGACCCCCTTCTCCTCCCCACTAGGGTGGCACAGTTGCTAAACTTAACCTCCCAGTGGACACCTTTTCCAATGGAGTTTCACTTCATAGCCAGTGCAGTCAAAGGTCCATTCCCTTTGGGTTCCTGGATTGTGGCAGCTAATGCTGGCATCAGTCTCGGCTCAGCCTGGTGGCGAGCAGGCTGTGCAGGGATCAGGTATTCTTTGCTTCCTGCCACAAAGGTCCCCTTCCCTGACTGTGGCACTAATGGCATTTCCTTGGCCAAAGCAAAGCAGGCCACCTTCAAGGGTAGGTTTCCCTTTCATTTGGAAAGGTCATCCTGATCACATGGTTGGGGCTGACCCTTGGCTCTGGGCCAAGCCTTTAGAATCCAGGTTGTGCCCTCTGTGCCCCTGAATTTGGAGAGGGATTTGAGGCGAAGATAGCCAATTCTTTGCAGCTTTCATTGAGCTGTCATGAATAATTTAAAGTGAGATCCTTGCTAGGACTCTTGAGGTCACTGTCATTTAAAAATAGCAATATTGTACTCCTTGCTAGTCTTTAAGCAGAAGATATTGAAATAATCTCTCTTTTTTTTTTTTTTTGGTTCCTCTGTGACTCCTGGCTCAGGCCAAGGCTCACAGGAACCCCTGGAAATCCCACACTATCTCTGATCATTGCCGTGGCCAGACTGCAGCAGCCCATGCCCCAAGTGTGCGGGATTGGCTAGTCACTGCAGCCTGGTCCCTCTGTGAGCCCTCTTGGCCTTGTGCCATCTCAGAGGCCCACTGTGTTTGCTTTGTCTCTCAACCACTTCGGTGGACCAAGTTGTGGTCACATACCAAGATCAAAGCACCATGTGGTTTGTGAATTAAAGCCTCTTCATCTTGAAAGCCACCTGCCCAAGTTAAAAAAAAAAAAGCCACTGCATAATCAAACCTCCATACCACCAAGTTTAAATGTGTGCACGACTTGAAAAATGGCCTTTTTTATTTTATTCCCTAACAGTTGGCTTTTCTTTTTTTCTTTTCTTTTCTTCTCTTTTCTTTCTTTCTTTCTTTCTTTTTTTTTTTTTTGGTGGTCAGTTTTGCAGTGTGGTTCACCAAATGTTCAAGTCTTTGAAGTTGCCCGATAAGTAGGACCTCTACTCTCTGCTGGGTTCTGAACCAAGTGAAACACAAGCCTGCAGCCTGAGGAATCAGTTGGCAAGACTGGAAAACATCAGCAGGGGTCCCCTAAGTGCGGGGGTCGGAGGGCGTGACCCTGGTCCCTGGACCTGTCTTCAGTGCTAGAACGGAATCCTGAAATCCCACATGCTCCAGCCCTAAGTCCTACAGGGGACCTGTGATGTCCTAACAAGGAAAATGAGATCACTCCTCTTGTTTTCTGAGGGCGGGTGGCTCCCAGGTGGGAGCATGGCAGACAGGCTGGGCACCAGCTGCTCAGATTGTTCTCGAGTATGCAGCCTTCAGGCAACACGAGTTCATCTCCCTTTTCCCCCCGGAGCATCAGTACTCAAGGTGTTTAGTTTCAGCACTCCGTGACGGTTAAAGATCGCTGCGTACTCAGTGAGCGTTTATAATGTGGGTAATACATACCAGTGTTTACTCTTGAGAAACTAACCCGAGAAAATTGTGCGATATTTATTAACCCGTTAAAAATTCAACTTGTTGCCTATGAAAAAGCAAGTAATAGTATGTTTGAAGAGTCGCCTCTGTTTGCCAAATTAGAATTCCAAAGGAAGAAATGGGACGAGTAGAAGCGAGCCTCTCCGTGGTGTTCATCACCTTAATGTCTGGCTTAGATGGCTCTGTTGTTTGTTTGTTTGTTTGCTTGTTTGCTTGTATGTGCTTTGCATTGATGGTGTCATGCAGCCTCTGAAAGTTCACCTAGCTCTGATGGGACATTGACAGTGAAAATGGCAAGTGAGGTTGAAACAACACAGAAGTAAGGATTTCAGAGAGTCCGCAATGTCTCTTCCAGGGCTCGCTTTGATATTATCACTCAGGGCTGGGGCAGAGCCCAGAGGGAGAGATTTTAGAGTTTCCAGGAAAAACAGCACTCCCCTCTCTAGAGTGCTCACACTGAAACTGCCCAAATGCCAGGCCGAAGTCCTTTCTGACACCCAGGGGCGGAAGCTCATTCTTGGCTATTGAATTGAAACTGGAACCGAGAATCTTAGCTGGGCAGTATTTCTCCATGCGGAGCCTTGCATCCATCCCTTTCTACCACGGTAGGTTAGACTCTGGGCAGGATGCTGCTTTCGGACCAAGCAAGAGAGAGCTTTGCATTCTGCATTAACTGAAGGTCTCCTCCTTTAGCCGCTGTTTGCTTCTGGAAGCTGTGCCTTCAATATTGTTTTCACTCAAGAATAATGTTATAACAGGATTGTGTTTGTTTATCTTATTAAGAACATAGATAAGTCACCACCATGACCCCTCTATTCCAGTTAAATCAGAGTTGCTGGTATTGTAAGTATTTGCAACCATTTTAAAAGTGCAGCTGCGGTGCAGGTCTTGTGAATTGTACAGGCGCGAAGGGGCTCTGGAGGGCAGAGAGTGCAGCGATGATTAGAGACTGCCATCTTGTCAGTTCCCTCTCATCAGTATCACCACCGGACATCATGGAAGTCCTACTAGGACTAGAGTAATCTCTGTGTTTACTTCCTTCTCTCCAAGAACTATTTAGAAATAAGTAGGGCTTTGATTTTGAAAGATATTTTTAAAAAAACTTTAGGATAGTCTTTTTCTCTGTATTTTTTTTCACAGTAAATAGAAGCACAGAAGCAATTTTGTGTATCTTATATATCCCGTGTGAACATTCTACCTTATTGCACATGTCCTCAGTTATTCCACATATCATATGTGAACATGCCCTCAATTATACCGCACATCAGAAGTGAGCATGGTATATTAAGATATGTTAATTATGGGAGTAGGCATTTTTTAAAGATTTACTTATTTTATTTTGTGTGTAGGAATGCTTTATTTTATGTGTATGAATGGTGCATGTATATCCAAGTACCATATGCCTGCCTGGTTTCCTGTGGAAGTTATAAGATGACATAGGATCTCATAGAACTAGAAATACATGCTTGTGAGGTCCCGTGGTTGTTTAATAAATCAAACCCAGGTCTTTTGGAAGAGTAGCAAATGCTCTTAGCTGCTGAGCTGTTTCTAGCTCCGAGCCTTTGGTTGTCTTTCAGTATTTGTCACAGACTGGATACTTTGGGGTGTTGGTGGAAAATGGTGAAAAGTGACCCCCAAACCATTTGGTGTTGCTGTGATTAACAGCCGTGAGCTAATGAGATAAACTTCAGAGCCTCGCTTGAAAAAAATACCTCACTACCAACACCTACCCTACAGCATTGTTTTGAGGTCATAGTTAAGGTCTGAGGCTTATAAGACATATTAGCCTACTTCCTGGCCCATGGTAAGCACTGAGTAGATACCGGTCTTCATTGATATTCAGTGTATTTAGTTGAATGAATTCCCAAGTTGATTATAAATTCAGTCTAATGCCAAGCACTATCCTGTTTGACATTTTAAATATTATATATAAGCATGTTGCTGTCTCTGGCGAGTGTAATGAGTTGATAGGGCAAAATCAATCTAAGCTGGGATTGACCATCTCTTCTGGAATTGCCTTAGGCACTTCTGAAACTCTTAATGGCAACCTAATTATATAGCAGCCTGTGCCATCATCTGCTGGCTGTGTTAAACTTTTGCAGAAGGCAGCTAAATCTATAGGTAAATTGTTGTTACTCACTCTGTTAACCATGCAGTACACTTAATGTTAAGCTCCAGACTAGCAACCGCTGGATGCTTTTTCCATATGGACAGACTTGGTCTGGGGTTGCACAGGTCCACCTGAACAATGCCTGGAGTGGTCTGTGTCTTGTTCCAAGCTATGATAAGCTCATCCCCTGGAATGGTAATATTTCAAAGCGCATTCTGGTACATCAGACTTGGAATCCTCTCTAAGCTAGTATATGGTAAGGCTGAGCTGTGGTTAGTAGTTCATTTTCTATAGGGTCTGTGGCTTCTTGTGACAATCAAGTTGCTATTTGATTCTACATCGTCCACTTGTGATGAAAAGAAAGACATCAGAAGACTAAAAGCAACACTACTAGAGATTTTAAAAGACACATCTTAATAATACAGTGATTGCAATGGAGGAGGGTAAAAGATGGGCAAATGGCCATGGCTCTGAACTGCTCAAGAACGTGATGAAGGGAAAGAAAGGGTAAAGAGTTTGGTGAGTGCACTGACTAGTTTTGTGTGTCAACTTGGCACAAGCTGGAGTTTTCACAGAAAAGGAGTCTCAGTTGTGGAAATGCCTTCATGAGACCCAGCTGTAAGGCATTTTCTCAACTAGTGGTCAAGGTGGGAGGACCCAGCCCACTGTGGGTGGTGCCATCCCTGGGCTGGTGGTCTTGGGTTCTATAAGAGAACAAGCTGAGCAAGCCAGGGGAAGCAAGCCAGTAAGAAACATCCCTCCATGGCCTCTGCATCAGCTCCTGCTTCCTAACCTGCTTGAGTTCCAGGCCTGACTTCCTTTGGTTCCAGGCAATGTGGAAGTGTAAGCTGAATAAACCCTTTCCTACCCAACTTGCTTCTTGGTCATGATGTTTCTGCAAGAATAGAAACCCTGACTAAGACAGTAGGATTTTCAGAAAGATAATGCAGCCTGTAAGGTACTTGGTGTGTAAGCATAAGGACCCAAGTTCGATCCCTGGAACCCACATCAGAGCCCAGTGTAGAGAAGGGAGGATCCCTGAGCCTGCTGGCCAGCCGGCCTTGCCTAATATGCAAGCCTAGGTACCCCAGAAGTACAAGTTCAAAAACCACCGTAGGCAGTGTGCTAAAGAACAGCCCCGAGTTCACTTTTAGCCTACATGTGCTTGTATACCCTTATACACACAAATGCATCAACACATATGTTCACACACACACACACACACACACACACACACACACACGGAGCTGTCTAAAATGCTGGATGCTTCCTTAAGAACAGTTCAGTGTCATTGCTGACACAGAAGAGCAGTGGTCGTCCTTCCTTGAGAATAATCCTAGCATAGCTCCCAACACCATGGATGAAAGCCCATCAAATATAAGAAATTTGGCAAATGTTTGTATTCTGATATATTCGATTAACACGTGTCAAACATTCAGCCATCCAGAATTTGACTTTAAATGGTTCCATTATCTATTATGCATCTATCTAACCACTGAATGCTGTCTTCATTAATTGCTTATGTTTGCTCACAGAATTAGGAAGATGTACAATGAAAATATTACCATAGTTGTATCCCTCACTCGTACTCCTTGTACCTTCTAACCCCTAAAGCACATTCTGTAAAAGAAATGCCACTCCATTTCTTTCCTCCTTCTTTATGAATTAATTCTTGGTTTTAGTCCCCTTTACGTTTTTACAATCTTCCTACATTCTACATTTTACTTTCTTTTGTTGCTGGGGGATGGGGTGGCGGAACCCACTGCATTGTGTAGAGCAAACCTACCCTGTCCCTGCTGAACCGATCCCAGCCCCTCCACTGTTTGCCTTTAAAGTATGTCTCAAAGCTTCTATTAACTGTCTCTTATAGTCAGGTAAGATTTTCTAATGGCAGGACTGGGTTGCAGTCGATTGAACTGTTGGCCAAGGGAGTCCCATCAAAATCCCCCGAACAACCGAGGCTGTTGCTAAGACTAAGGGCTGCTCTCTGCAGACTGACAGTGGACTCCACTGCTGATGACAGCACCATCGCACAACTCAATGTGCACAGAGAAGTAAATCTGGCACCCACGTCCAGCCTGCAGCCCTGTTTTAGTCTCTTTAGTGCAGGAAGGTACTCTGCGGGCTACCGTAAGAAAACATGGACAGCAACCCAGCCACAAAACCTTTGACCTACAGTCTGTCTTGTCTGCAAATCATGCTAGGGTAATGGTAATAGGGGTTTCTAATCATAGAGTGGGACTTAGGTCAAATTGGGCCTTGGTTTGTTACTGCTCCTACTGGACACGTCTACCATAACCAAGAACCAGAGAATAGAAAGCCCAGAGATGTAGGGTAAAATCAAATACTGCTGGTAAAAAAAAGTCAATAAGATGATTCCTAATAATATTCTACCATATTTGTAGACTGGTACCTCATCCAGTCTTCATGAGAGAGCCTGTGCAATGTCTCACCTGGAGGAAATAGGTTGAGGCCCCAGCTTAGGCTACATTTCACTTCCTCTGAGCAGAGTGTCACCACAAACCCAACATCCACAAGTAGCCTCTGTGTCTCCCAGAGTGTATCCCAGCACCCCGGCAGCAAGGCAAAATGCATAGCCTCAGGGAAATGGATGGGTAGGGGCTGAGTTGAGCCTTTGTAGGTTTGATAAGGCCCTTCCTTCTTAGCACCCTACACATGACTGCTGTTCATTCTGTAGAGTAGGGGAAGATGTATTTTAAGAAAGAGTCCACACGTCTGCATGTGGCAATCTCCATAGTCTTCTGAATGGACTGTTATTACAGGAATCTGAAAGTAAAAAGAAAAAATGAGGAGAAATCTGTTTATTAAGGACTTAGGGTAACACAGGCTAGACTTCTTTTGGTTAGAAAAGGCAATGCATCTTCAAGGTACGGGCTTGCTTGCAGAAGGGAAACTCCCAGGAATCATCATAACTAATCGAGAATAAGGCAGAGATGAGGTGGCTAGAGAATCAGTTCACCGTGCCTCTGCGCAGAATATTTAAAAGCTTAGATTCTAGAGTGGAGAAAATTAAAAAGCAGGTCCACCCCCAAGGGGAGAGTAAAAACTGATCCCAAGAACAGAAACTTAAAGAAATAGATTCGGGTTTTAAAGCGCATGGTATAGAGACAGTGGAAAAATTTAACAAGGTCAAAAAGCCTCAGTGCTGTGAGTTCAGAATCAGAAGAGAGAGAATAATGGTAATCGGCAAGCCGAACTCCTCAACTCCGGTTCCACTTGTGCCGTTATAGACAAGGAGGTCGGTCTCCAGCCAGGAAGAGGAGAGCAAAGACTTGTAAGAGGAAATTGAAACTCAAGATAGGTGAGCTGATTGTGTGAGAGTGCAGAGCGGCAGTAAATGAGTTCAGATCATCTGACCATCGTGAATTTTGTTCTAGTCGTCTGAGGACTGGCCAACTGCTTGTCAGTTTTGAGCAGTGGTGCAGAAGAGAGAGATAACAGGGCGGGGATGAGGTGATGTCTCTATTAATAGCAAAACAACAGAACCAAGAAGATGCCATTTTTAAACCAAATCATAGAGATGCTGGCATTTTTGCCCCTCAGAGGACCCATGAGGAGAGTCAGGTGAGGCAATAATGTTGTTTAAAACTTATGGACACAGCCCTAGGCAGGATTATTGGCTATTTGCTGTTGTAGATAATCAAGGCTGTTTTTACCCTAAGTGGGGAATTCTTAGTATATTCTGTTCTTGAAGAATTTTTTCATATCGCTTTACTCCTAGCACTTGGAAGGCAGAGACAGGCAGATTTCTGATTTCAGTATCAGCCTTGTCTACAGTGTGAGGCCACCTATGGCTATATAGTGAGACACTGTCTCGAAAGCAAAACAAAGAATGCTTTTTCACAATTACGTTCTAAGGGACAGAGATAGGAGTTGTGGTGGTTTAGATGAGAATGGCCCTCAGATGCTAATATATTTCAGTATTTGGTCCCCAGAGAGCAGATCTGATTGACAGGATCAGAAGGATGAGGAGGTGTGGCCTTCTTGGAGAAAGTGTGTCACAAGGGTGGGGCTTTTGTAGTTTCAGGAGCCCATGCTATCTCTTTGTCATGGTGATCTTTTTGCAGCAGTAGAACAGTGCTGTGAATAAGCTAGGTGCTGGAGGGATAGTTCAGTGGATAAAAATATTTGCTTTAAAAAGCATCAGGACCATGCTGGAGGGATAGCTCAGTACTTAAGAGCACTGATTGCTCTTCCAGAGGTCCTGAGTTCAATTCCCAGCAACGACGGGCTCACACCCATCTGTAATGGGATCTGATACCCTTGTCTAGTGTGTCTGAAGACTCATAGAAATAAAGTAAATCTTAAAAGACTATGAGGACCTGAGTTCAGATTGTGAAAGCCCGGTATGCTTATATTCCTGACTTTAACCCTGTAACTGTTGGGGGCAGAGAGGAAGGATGAATGGGGCTCGCTGGCTGCCAGCCTAGCTCCAGCTTCATTGAGAGACCGTGTTTCAGAAATAAGGACAGTGACAGAACAAGCCACTCCTCATCTTTCTGTTACTTTCAGAAGCATGCACATAGTGTAGGCGTGAGCGTGTGCATGCACACATACACAGAATTTCAAAAGCAATACAAATAAGCATGTAAAAGTAATCATTTCTCCATCTCCTTTTCTGTTGCGAATTTATTAATCTCGAAGACTAGGACCAAAAGACAGTAAGTTGAGAGATGATTGTGAAAACAGCCGCTTGTTAAATACCTACTCACATTCTTTGAGATTCTGTGGTAGTGAGTCTTGGGTTACAAGAATCTGTATTTAACAAAGGTGCCAGATGGTGTGCCAAGCTGAACCAGCTTGGAAACTGCTGGGCTGTAGAGCAGATAACCCATGAGTCAGAGGCATGGTGTCTTAGCGGTGCTAATAGCACTCTGACTAACAGCTCGTCCTCACACCTGCCCTGAGAGTGGGTGCTATCTTTAGTACTCTCATTTTTTTTACATGAGAATTAGGATGTTTGGGGGATCTCACAGTGGTAGCAACTGGTGAGAACACACAGTCAGGCAGTCTGGTATATTGAAATTACATGCGGAAAACATTCAGCATTCAGGATTCAAATGTGGGTACTGTCCTCAGGAATGTGGTTCATAAACTTGAGTCAGCTAGGAAAGCTATACCTGGACATCTGCTCGAAGTCTGTCTCTAGCAGCTCAGTAGCATCTTTATACTTTCTTGATGTATAAATCCGAGGTGTGCAAAAGCCAGCTGGAATAATAATTTCTTGAGATCAAATTTTGGAGGGCTAAATGTAAAAACAGACTGCTCCAGGAGACCCAAATCAACCTCACAAGAAAACTACTAGCAGGACAGGAAGCTATGCCTTATCAGTGCTGGTGTGGTTGGCTAAAAATGCAGCACGAATCCCTGGGGACTTTGTTCTTCTGTGATTTTTTTGCCTGGACACGTTTATTTTTTTTCTTCCATCCTCCTGGAAAATTTGTAATCAGCTTTACAGGCAAGGCCTAAATGTCACTTGAGCTATGGAGTCCTCTTTGACTTCTACAGCTAGATTAATCACCCATTCTTTTCTGCTTCTTTAGCACTTTCTTCCTGGCATTATAACTTCGCGATTATCTTTTCCAGTTTGTGGCGCCCATGTTCAAAGTCACTCGGCTGGGACAGAAGAAAGTCACTTCACCTCCTCCCGCCTCTGTGAGCCCCTGGGTCTCACGGAGGGCTGTTGATTTTAACTGACTGCATGTTGATAAAATTTGTCCATTCTTCATTCCCAGCCTCATTAAGTCTGTTTGCTAAGGGGTCTCTCTAGTTGTCACTCCTCACCCACCCCCACTTCCTGGAAAGCGATTTGGAGGATTCTCTATCAAACACAGTTTGCTGGTCACAGAAACATCATCCTTGCCCCAGTTGGTAGGACAACCACCCCAGGCTCACGGCCATCTTTGATTTGACCATGTGTTACTCCCCAGCTTTTGACTTCCTGCCTTGCCTCTTGGGTCGCACCCCAGGGAGCTCATTGTCATTCCCTAGGCATGTGCTGTTTCTTGCTGTCTCACTTTAGCTCAGACAGAGAGCTCCTGCCACACAGTTCCCTGCCAGGCCCCTCTGCTTTGCTACTACAAGCCGCTTTGGGGGAGACCTCAGGACCCCTTCCCCTGAGCCTTCATATTGATTCCCTGGGCTGAACACATCTCCACCCGGGAGCTTTGAGCTCTTGAGCCTCATTCTCCTTCAGGTGGCAAATGAACACTCAGAACCACATTTTCCAAAGGGTGGCAAAGTTGTGCTTTTTGTAATTGGAAAAGCAGCAGAGTTAGGACTCTGCCTCTTTCACTGTGTGGAAATGTGGCTTGGGTATTTCACTTCCTGCGAGAACCAGTTTGCTCCTCTGTAAAATCCTGCTATTCTTCCTACCCAAGAGCTTTAAGGATAATCAACTGGGAAACCAATGTTGTCTAAAACTTAACTGATTCCAAGGATCTGCAACAGATAGTTCTGTGTTTTTGCACGGCCAGAAACGATCCCTACATTGTTCGGTGGGGTGCACTTATGCTGAAAATCAGGGTTCAGTCCTGTTAGTGTAGTGTTGTTCGTTCATTTGCCCAGAGTTTGACTGCGTCCGAGTTTCAGCGACAAAGTTGGGAACTTGCAAGAGATCAGCAAAGCTCAAGCGCTTAGTGTTTGACTTATAAAACCTCGCTCACTGAATTATGCACGTACAAGAATATGTAAAATTCTCAGCTCCTTTCAGGTACACAGTGAGCTTGAGGGAGAATTCCTTCATCTGCATAGTTGAGACTGTGGACTTCCTACATGGGAGTATGAAGGGTAGGCAGACACCCCTTTGTTGTGGGTTGTCATACCAGTCTAGCTTTTGGGGCATTCGAGTTAAATATATCATCATGAATCCTGTCTTGGGTGTGACCCAGTTTGTCAGCCTCCCTGGTCTCACCAACTCTGGAAGCCAGCGTGGCCCCTCCATACTGTTCCAACCTAAAATATGAGAGATTATTGTATGCTTAATGGGGCAAAAACACTGCTGGTCAAGAAACATTACTGTAGAAGGGCCCAACGTTAAGTGTGGTTTACCTAGAGAACTTTCCACATCCAAAAGCTGTTTCTGTTAATGCAAGAGGCTGCAGGAGTAGATTTGCCTGAGTACGTCCTCTTGCCAACAAGTTAGTCTCTGCAAATCTCAGACCTGACCCCAGCCCAACCTGAGCCTGGGAGAATGTAGTTAAAAAACAGGGAATTTACTAACCTAGTACTTGAAATAAAGTAAAAACAAAATCTCTCTAGGAAATTGTATTTACTTGAGTGCTGATGTTTAACATATTGATTTCGTTAGTTTGAAAAGGGAAAGAATGTAGTATATCACAGATACATACATACATATAATTATATATCCGTATATATTGTATAGCCCGGGCTAGCCTCAAATTTGCTCTGTAATTGAGGGTGACCTTTGACCTCTGACCTTCCTGTGTCTACCTCCCAAGTCCTGAGATTACAGTCATGTACCACCATGTCCAGCTTGAAATACAGACAATGATAGAAATGTTTGCATGAATTAGTAACAGCATGCCTTTTGTGGATCCGTTTTTGTCTTAGGGTAGAATAATTAAGTAGTTGTTGGAAGTGAACACAAAAATCTTGCAGTAACACAGGGCTCCCCTGGTGTCCATCATGAGCAGTAAGGGCTGTGGGGGATTCTCTTTATCACTCATGGGCTGATGAGGCAGGCAGGCACCCTGGCGTGGTAGAAGACTGTGTATGCAGAGACGGGGAAAAGGGCAGCAGAGCGAAACCCTTTTCTTCCATGGAAAGGGGACTAAACAATGAGAAGATAACATCCATCTTATTCCAGATGGCCTTGAAGGAACCCTGTGACCTCATTCCTGTAAGTTTGGACCAGGATACTATTGGTGCCAGTTCTTCTGCATAGGTAATACATGAATCTAAGAGTTGAACAGAGCACTTACTTGCCCACAGTCTTTAGACTTTACCAGTCATGGAGAGCTTCTCTCTTCAACTGCTGTGCACTGACATGTATGTGCACACTCACACACACGTGCGCACACACACACACTCGCGCACACACACACACACACCCCAGTATCCAGGATGAAATGGGGCTGTTCTTGTCTTGTCTTTCACAGTTTGCTTCTGTCTGGTCACCCCTCCAGCTCTGTCATGACCCATGTACCTTGACAAGAACCTTCCACAGCTCCCTCATGGTTTTAAATGTGTGCTGGGGGCAAAGGGGCTAATCCCTAACATTGCAGTGAGATACAGGCTTATGGCACATCTGTCCCCTTAATACGTCGGACTGGGGCGTTCTCTTCATTTGTGTCGTGAGCTCAGCTTTCCTTTTACCAGGTGTCTTTTCTGTCCCGGGATGCATGCAACTGGGATCTACGGGAGGACAGGACTGGTGCGTCTAATTGCATGTTACCCTCGAGTAGGGGAGACCTCTTGTCTTACCTCTCAATTGGCTTTGAGTTGGGTCCCTTTGATTATGGAGTTGGTCGCATGGGGACATATTGGAAGTAATGCAGGCTGTACCCACATGCCTAAACCAGTCTTCATAGCTTACTTCGCTGCTTCACCTGCTTTACAGAAGACGTGAGTGACTGTGGATAAGTTTGACGGCAGGCATCTGTGTGCCGTTCTCGTGTTGCACGTCCTAGCCTTCCCTTCCGTGGGACGGCTGCGATTACTGCCTTTTCTATCTTAAAAGTCTCCTTCTAGCTGTATGGGTCCGCGGCACTGACTACCTTTCCAATGAAATTCTGTATAAATGGGATCACCAGTCTCATTTTTGTTATTTATTTATTTCTCAGAGCGACTCCTCGTGCCATATGCTTAGCCTTCAGGTTTAGTCCTGAATGCCACGCAAATGTGTTCTTTTACTTATGCTTGTCCTGAGCTTGATGTATGGTCCCCCTGCCCACATTGTCTGTGATTTAAGGTACTGATTCTGTTTGCTTGTTATGTCGTTGTCCTTTTGACAAGGGTCCTATGTGGATTGTTGTTGACCGGCTCTTCTGTTTTAACATTGTTGGATATTTCTCTTTCTGAGTGTGGGGAAATGTATCGGTCCACTCTCCTGTTGATGGGAGGCTGAGTGCTCTGTAGATGCTGAAACGGCCATGCTTTAGTGAGGTTCTGTACATGTGTCTACTAGGGCACCCAGGTGAGAGCTTCTCTGGTGACATAGTACAGTGTAGGGGTAGCCACAGTCATCCTCTATAGACTTTGCCAGGTTATCCCCCCAGTTTCTATAGCCACTCTTGGGTGAAGAGCTTGGGTCCTCTGTCCCTGATTTTATGTGTTTTCTCTTCACACAGACTTCACTCGAACCTGCCGTGGATGTGATGGGTCTTGTACTGGTTCTCTTCTGTCTGTTTGACTGTAATACCTGACGGAAGCAACTAGTAGAGGCAATATTGTTTAGACTCCTGGTTTTCTAAGTGTCTTTCCACGGCCATTGGTCTCCTTACACTGGGACAGAGTGTTACGTGGGTGTTGTCATCTGTAGCTAAGGCTGGTCTTCGCAGCAGAAAGGAAGCAAAGAGAAGAGAGGAGTGAACTTGGCTGTCTGTTTCCTCCAGCTCATGGGCCAGTGCCACCTACGCTCAGCCCACCTCTTCCCACTCAGTTGATCCTCTTTGTCAGTGTCCTCACAGATACATGCAACTACATGAGTCTGCAACTCTAGAGTCCCCTAGTTGACTCTACAATTTTTCTGGATGACAATCAAAATCTGCCACCAAAAAGCTAAACTCCCACCCCTCTAGTTGCTTCTAATAATATTTTCAGATTAAATACCGTGCAATGTTCAGTACAAGGTAAATCTGTTTACGTTTTTTTAAAATTTCCATAGACATGAAAAGAGCACATTAGCTATTAGATGAATTTTTTTTTGCAACATCATTATTTCCAAACTCATGTGTAATTCAGGGATTCTTTTAATTAAGAAAGTGAATTGAATTGCTTCATCCAGTCACTCCCTGTTTGGAGTTCTGTCTTTGGGACTGGGGGGAGTGTGGATCAGTGATTTTTTTCTCTCTGATTTGTTGTGTTACTAAAGACTGTTCTTAACATGCTGTCTACGGGATATATGGTGAACTTTACTTATTCTTCCTCCTTCTGTGTTTGAAGTTTCATCCTGTAGTTAATAAGAATATGGAGGGTCTAAACACCCCGAGGGTACACCAGTGAAGCCAGAAGTAGTAGTGACATGCTAATGGCTGATCAGCCCTTCTTGGGGTGACTGAGTTTTAAACACTCTATGAGTTCATGTATATCAATAGATATGAAGGTACAAAAAATACAGCTGCTTTCTTAAGTATGAAAAAGAAAGTTCGTTGAAATGATTTTTGTAGTTTGAATAGAACCCTATCCTTTGAATTAAAGATCATATACTGTTTGGTTTGACTTAGCACGAAGACCTAGATGCGAATGTACGTGCTTGAATGTATACTCGCCCCCCACGAGCCTTCTAGTTACTATGGGTGACTTGCAGGCCCCAGGGACTATTTGGCTGACTCCAAGCTCCACACCCTCTTGGCTCTCTTCATTCACAATGGCTATTTTCATGGAAATGGTCAGTCCTTAGAAAAACCTGGAATGTGTATTATGTAGATTTTATAGGAATAGACAAGTGGGATTTGTTCCTTCAACTCCAATTATCAGAAAGATTAACCCTTTGCCCTCTACATTCTAATTGTAACCCTTCAGAAACAGAGGTTATTTGTACAAGGTAGTTGAAAAAAAGCGGGGCTGGATGCCAAGTGGACTGTTTCTTTGGAAGGAGGCAGCAATCATCGGCCGCATTTTTCTCTTGTGTTTCAGGCATCTCTGGAGGCTTCTGGTGAACTTGCATTATGCAAGACTGGATTTCCTGAAGATGTTTACAGCGCGGTCTTACCGAAGGACGTGCACGAAGGCCAGCCTCTTCTCAATGGTAGTATCTTAAAAGAAACACTTGTCTTTACAGCGTGTGTCTGAGTGCTTCAGAATGTCTCTGAGTCCTCCCTGTGGCAGAGGGACTGTGAGATTTTCAGTCTCCCTAATGAGACCCCAGGGAGTTTATCACAGGACTAAAGAGAAGCTTATGCATTTCCTATGTACATTGTTGGAAGGCTACTGGCCTTGTGAAGGTTTTCACGTTTCTTCCGTGTTCAATTTATACTAAGAGACTTCATACAGCTGCGTTTTATGCATACATTTCATGTAGTCCGAAGAATACTTATCAGAAATCTGATTCTAACGGTCACAAATGATTGTTTTTGAATTTCAGAAAAGGTGTGATATATATTAATTGAATTAAAACATGCTCAATTCTAATATTCAGCTACATTATAGTGAACAAATTCAACAAGTTGAGCCTCAGACGGGGGCATGAAATCTGTGTTTTTGTTACAACATTGTTTATAGAAAGTACTAGAAAGCTCATCTACATAGAGCATATGTGAATCTCGAATATAGACTCATTTTCTATGTAAATATGATCAAGTTCATTATGGTGACTGTATGAGAACTCTTGCCAACGAGACTAGATCAAAATCAGAAATAAAACCTACCAAAAGCAAACTTTAAAGCCCCTTCCTTCAGTTCTTGTGGGAAACAAGTAAAAGTTGAGTTAGTACTGCAGTACTGACATGAGCACATTCATCAGTACCCTAGTGCTATTGAATATGGAACCGAGAATTGATCAGTGAGTCATATTTAAATTTTCCTTCCCTGCAAATCTTACACATCTCTAAGGGTGTCTGAGAGAACTGCATTTAGAAAATCTGTTAACCTCAGCTAATTAATTTGCACAGAGCTCTACCGCATAGCCTTAATTGAAGTGTCTCCACAGCAGTGACAAACCTGGTGCTCTAATACCTAAGAATCCTAGAGGCAGAGGACTTTGAAATGTAAATGGCCTCTTAGCTAGGGAAGTTCTTTGCTGCAACTTACATTTTATTTTAATTTTTATCTAAGTTATCCTCTGCTCCCACCTACGTGGTCTTTCTGAAGTGGATTTTTAATTTTCTCAGAGGTATCCTCCTGCCCCTGCCTCATTACTTGCTCTGTTAATGAGCACATGTAAGAGTTAGTCCATCCCAGCACTGGGTCTCTCTCCTACCGAGTGGGCAGTGGGCGACTGATGGTGGCTTAATTCAAACCACATTGCGTCAACATTATCTCAACGAGAATCTTAAAATCCCGCCTACTTTCCATGTTCTTTGATTTTGTAAATTACTACGTCGTAGCCTAGAACCTGTACAGTGTAAAAATACTCTGTAAGTGTGCAAACTGTATTGACGTGGCAAAGAAATAGTTCGGCCAGACAGACAGAAATTTTAGGGAAATAGGTGGCAATTTTCATCGTATTCTTGTGGTTGATTTTTTTTTTTAGTAAGTAATGCCCTTTACAAAGAGCCTTTAATTTGTTTATTACAAATAGCCACATAGTCTGTCACTGGAAACCATTGACTTAAAATTAATTAGTTGGGCATTTTGAGTAGTTTTTAAAATGAGAGCTCATTTTCTAGTTATCCAATAATGCTAGTATAACACAAGAAACAGGGCTCACCTTTTTGCTTGAGTCTTTTTAATATAACCTAGATAACTGTGGTTTTTGCTCACATTGCTATTATTGAGAGATTCAAAATATTTTTGGCTTTCAATTCCAGCCATCCGTCTTGAGAGAAAAATGTATGTTGGAGCGTTGTTTTCCTTAGGCTATGCCATTACTGGTTTTTTTTATCCTTCTTAGAAGATGTTAGAGAACACACCACCATCTGAACGCTCAAGGCATGCTGCTCTAAAATGCCCACTCGTGAAAACAGTAACTTCGGGAAAGGAAGAAATCCACCCAAACTTCTGAGGAGCATTACTCTTGTCTATCCACAGCAATTATTTTCCTGTCCGAGATCTGACCTTAAATGCTTGCAAGCTTTTATCTCCTCTATATTTTTGGAGTCTGTCGTAGGCTGATAATCCAAAGCTGTGCCATTCACAGAAGCCAAATGCCATGCCGTAATTAAATGCATTAGTTTGGATACCGCAGTAATTCAATTTACTTTATACACAGGACATTGCTAAGCCAGCGAGGGCGATTGCTTCTTCTGTGGGCTAGTGGTCTGTAGGGTTCACGGAAACAATTGTCCCTGAAAGTCCTTGACCCTTTCCAAGCTGTTGGCCTCTTGGGGTGTTCTACCGTATGAAGATTAATCTTAGAGTTACCATCATTGAACTCCCTCTTATTTTCGTTTTGCTCTCTCCCCTCTGTTGTAGAACATTCCTTTCTCAGTCTTGCAGCAGTTTTCTTATTCCAGCCAGTCATTTTAATTCTGTGTTTTCAATATTTGACAACATCGTTCCTGATGTTTCTTTTGGATTCCTATTGATGACATTTTTAAAAAGGCCTGTGGTTCGCCCGCTGCACAATATGATGTCACATGTGGCAAAGGGTTGTGAAAGAGGTGAGAGTTTCAGTATTTAGTTCTAGAGTCGCTGGTCATTTCCCAGCAGTTGAGTAGGAATCTTCATGAAGATGCTTGGAAAGTATTACGGTCTCATTACAGACTTGAGGTGACATTAGAGAAGCCACAGAGGAGTGTGGCATGTGGCATGGACAGTCATTAAAGAGCAACTTGTCCCCATCTTCCCTTTCATTCATGAGGCAACAAATTTCAAGAACTAGTTAGACCCTCCAGTGTGTCTTCCAGATTTCATCAGTTTGTATTTTCATAAAACCATGAAGAGAATGATGTGCCTTATGCTCAAACGTTGCCTCTCGTGTTATATTATGTGAATACTTTGGCTCATTAAAGACAGTCTATTATTTTTTAAAATGACTAAATAGCTATTTTATATGGGCTTCAGTTCTGTGTTGTTAGCAGAACCAGATTTTTCTTAGCTGTGTGTCTATTTTTGAACATACATGTTGTTTCCAATTTTCTTCTCTAATGTATCTTACGAAGATTTCAGAGACAGTGTTTCTTTAGGGACAGCGTCTTCTGGAACTTGTTCAAAGTAGAGTTTCCAGGTCAAAGGAACAGTAGTTTTGGAAATGGATATTAGTGTTCTTTTTAAGTTTGTGTGCATGCGTGCATGTGCCCGCCACGCCGTGCTCTAACTTCGTGTGTTAGTCCTGCCTGGCCTTCCACCTTGCTGGAGGCTGTGTTTTTCCTACTCCTGCTGGGTATGTCAGGTTAGCTGTCCCTCGAGTGTCCAGGGCTTCTGCTTCTCTGCCATCTCCCTGCACTGGGATTACATGAGCTCAGTACTGTGTTTCTTTTCTGGGCATCCAAACTCAGGTTCTCAGTGAAACACTCAGAACTATGTCTCCAGCCCTGGAAAAATGTTCTTTATCAAATAAAAATGTTTTTTGTTATTTTTTTAAGATTAAAAGTATGTTACTTCATTTTAAGATCTTCATCAATATGTAATTTTGTAATGTTTTCTAGTTTTTTTTTTCTCTTCCTTTGTGGTGCAAAGCAGTTTTCAAGCCTATGAGATCTATGCTTGCCTTTATGACTTAGGATCAGATCTATCATGTTCAGGCAGTCATTTTTACTTTACATTTTCCTATTCCAGTTTCAAAGCACTTATTACCAACTCTCTCATTTTCCAGACAAGCAAATTAGAGCTCTGGGAGATTATAGGCTTGCCCGTGATTACATAGCTCCTTAGTCTGATAGCTGCAGACCTGGAATTAGAACTCAGTTTTTTCCCTAACCTAGTTCTGATGATGCTGATAATTTAAAAAAAAAAAAAACAAGGTCCACACAGAGATGGGGGAGGGGGGAATTTCTAGGGAGCCAGTCCATGTATCCAGGTGTCTTTTGCCAAGTTTATAGGAGATCCACTTCCTCTCCTGACACAGTGATTTACATGCTGCTGGATAGATTTGGAAACCGTCACATGAACTCCCCCTGCCCAGCCCTCTCCCCTTCTGTCTTTCTCTCTCTCTATTATCTATTTATCTATATAGATATGTCTTTTAATAATTTTCACTTAGTCCTGTATACATGCCTACTTACCAGACCAAAAAATATTGACCTCTATAATATAATATTTAATTTAAACTCCACTAAACTAAAAAAACACTTTGTGGGAGTGCGTTTCTTGAAAAATCACGTAATGACTGTCTTAAGTTTCCTATCTTCTGTCCACACTGACAGAGCAACAGCAGCCAGCCCAGCGTTGCAGAGGCTCACGGGGTTTTCCGTGTGCTCGGCAAGAGGGGTGCCCTTGTGTGTCTTGCATGGGTTTCACCAAGTCAGCTCCTCCAGAGCTGGTTGACAGAAATAGCAACTGGCAATTACCCTGAATATGTTCAGTAATCCATACTTCTGCACAACCTCTGGGCAGCTCTGGTGATTGTGTCCAGCTAGATAGGATTTAATTCAGATCAGTTGGCTTGCTGATTGAGCCTGTTCTGCATTAACATGGGGCTGGAGGACGGGTAGCTGCAGACAACTTGGCTGAAATAGTTTTCATTTGTTTAGTAGGAATATAGGGCTAGAACACTGTGGTGTGTGCATGTGTGTGTGTGTGTGTGTGTGTGTGTGTGTGTGTGTGTGTGTGGTGTGTGTGGTGTGTGTATGTGTGTGTGTGGTGTGTGTGTGTGTGGTGTGTGTGGTGTGTGTGTATGGTGTGTGTGTGGTGTGTGTATGTGTGTGTGTGGTGTGTGTGTGTGTGGTGTGTGTATGTGGTGTGTGTGTGCTGTGTGTGTGTGCGGTGTGTGTGTGTGGTGTGTGTGTATGTGTGTGTGTGTGGTGTGTGTGTGTGGTGTGTGTGTGTGTGTGTGTGTGTGTGTGTTATAGCGTAAGGGGGTCTATGTATGTGGAATTGGGTATTCTCAGTTCCTTTCCACTTTGGTCATTGTGCCATGATGAACTGAGGCTCTTGCAGATTGAGCTAAGCTGGCTAGTTAGTGCTACTGGGGATCTGCCTGTCTCTATCTGCCATCATTACCATTGCTTGCTCCTGTGTCCAGTCTTCAACAGCGATGGAAAGTTAGGGCCTCTTAGGTAGCAAGCACTGTTTCTGACTAACCCACCCGCCCCCCGGCACTTGCTGTACTATATGTTTTTAAAATAATATTAGTGCCTTTGAATGATATGCCTCACCAAGTTTTAACAAACATGTTCATGACACTTGTGTTATGATTATTTTGGTAAGTCATGTTCTTATTTAATATGTAAAATGTTATAAAAATATTTGAACTGTATAGGTTTATAAAGCTCTTGTTGATAAAGCCAAGCGAGCCTTTACAGTTACTTTACTGGCATGTGATGGATTGTAGGAAATGGCACAGAACACAGGGACTTTTCTCTGTGCTGCTGATAAGCAGTTGGCTGCATCCTCAGGTGGTCATTTTTCAAAGATCTTCTCATGAGCCGTAGATTTTTTAAAATCAAGATCTTTTTCAAAGCACAGTTTTAAAATAATTCATTTATTTATCTTTTGTTTTATGTGTTTGCACTCTGCCCCCATCCTCCTCTGTTGTGTGTGTGTGTGTGTGTGTGTGTGTGTGGTGTGTGTGTGTGTGTGTGTGGTGTGTGTGTGGTGTGTGTGTGTGTGTGTGGTGTGTGTGTGTGTGTGTGTGTGTGTGGTGTGTGTGTATCTGTGTGGGCACTGACAGCATGGACGATGCTTGAATCTCTGAGGACAACTTGCTGGAGTGGGCTCTCTGTCCACCCCTGTGAGGCAGGCCCTCCCTTGTCTCAGTCACACTGTATTCTCAGGTTAGCTAGCCGTGACCCTCTGGCTGATTCTCCTGTCTCCAGGTCCTCAGGCTAGCATCCCTGGGGCTTTCACCTGCCAAGCCAGCTTATAAAGCCCTGCTAAGTTTCTTTTCTTAAAACCGTACAATTAATTATATAATAAAAAAAGAACTGGAGACCTTTGTCCTATGGTCATTTAGTCATTACCTCCCATTTGGAAGTTTTTCTAATGGTTTGGATGTACTTTAGACCATGTGTTATCAGTACAAATAATGACATTCCTGTCTAGGTGTATATTTCCTAGGTTAGCTGTTGGGAGAGCTATACAAACTTATAATCAGGAGAGACTAACAATCAAGCTCCCAAATATTTTACTGATCTACCCTCATGAGGTCAAAGCAAACCTTTCTATCTGTCTGTCCTTATGGCCAGCGTTTATCAGTATCTGTGGATGCTTGGCAGAAATCGGTGCCATGAGACACAGACAGCAGGACCAGAGATGGAGAATGTGTGTTTTGGCAGTTTAAGTAGCATGGTCAGGGTATAAGAAAACTAAGTTAAAATTTGCTATTGTGTTATCCAACAGCTATAGATTCTGGTGGGAAAGAGCATTAAAAACAGCAAATAGTTCTTATTAGGGCCTGAGGGAGAGGGCCTGGCTGACCGGAGTTGAGACAGGAAGGGGCTGAGGTGAAATGAGGTCACTGTAGTAACAGCCCCTTTGTGCGAGGCTTTGTAGACCGTTATAAGGACTTTGGCTTTGACTAAGAAGAGGTAAAGCGTTTTAGAGGGCTTTCAGCAGAGGATGGACATGATCTGACTTCAGAACAGGATCATACTGGCTGTGACACTGAGAAAAAAAGAGGAGGAGAGGCCGGATGGAGGTTAGTGTGAGAGGGTGATGGAGGGGTGGAGGTGGGAGCAGGGCTTGGATTTAGATTTTATAAGAATCATATGTGAAGTAAAAGTCCACTGTTTTAAACTGAGTGATGTGATAGCGCTTAGTCTATTCATGGTGTGATATACGTCCAGCTCCTCCCACTTCCAGACTTTTCTACTACAGCCATAGTATGGGTTTCCCTCAAAAGCACCATCCCTCTCCTTTTGTCTGACTTCTTTCACACAACTATTGTGGCTACTTAGTTCATACAACATAAAACTCAGGGGATTCTCGGGAGCTCTGGCTATGCCACCTGAGGCTCATTCTTTCCTCTGGTGAGCGGTGTGCATGCTATGAACCTATTCACACATAGGGTGGGTTATATGGTTATGCGCGCGCGCACACACACACACACACACACACACACTCACACACACACACTGCGATGTATTCATCCATTCTGTTACGATTATCTGTCGATAGACATTTAGAGCATTCGCACTGATGGCTCACTGAGAATCCTGCTGGTATCGTACAGTCCAGAGGAGAGACATTGCACAAAGTTTAACTTTTCCATGGGGAGAAGGGGGAGATTGAGTGGAAATTAGAGGGAAAAGTGGCTACACGTGGGGGATCATTTTTAAATAAATACTCAAATGTTTTCGTGGTCAGAAAACGAGTCCAATGGGAAGGAAGTAGAGGGGGGTCAGTGGCTTGAGGAATGAGATGAGGTGGAACTCGGGAACCTGGACGCTCACCTACGCTGCACGTGTTTTATCCACCTGCATGTGAACCTCCTCTAAGGACTTTGGTTATGGCTCCTCAAATGGCTACAGGTCCTCTTTCCAGCCTTCTGACTTACCTCAGCATATTTCCCCCACAGAAATGACAAAAAGGATAAAAATGAAACCTTTGTGGCATTCCATGATGCAAACAGTATTTTCACAGGTAGCGTATCCTTAACAGTTGGTTATCCAGTTTCTTCAAGAATCTGCCACCACTCTCTCCTCTTCAATGGGGCGAAGACCATTCTAGTATAATATCTACTCCGTCTTTGGAGCATTCTGTTAATCAATTGACTTCTCAATAACAGAGTCGTGTTTCTGAAATATTTACCCTGTATACCACAGACATCACAGTTCATAGTGTAGGCTCTTATCTTCCGAGGTCATTTATTTTGATCATATTCTTTTTCATTCTGAAAAGGGTTTTGAACGTTTAACACGCCGTAGGCTCTTTTCAAGAAACCAGTTGATGGTGGCTAACAGAGAAGCGAACTCTGGTGGGAGTGACTTGAATAACATATTTCTAGCGCTCATGGGCATGGTTGCCTGGTCTCCTTCATTCTTCCAGATCCCTTGGCCGAACATCAAACAGCTTTTTCAGTGGTGGTTGAGGACTTCAGGTTGCTCTCTTCTCTAAAAGAGAGGAAACTGAGGTTTTCCCCTCAATGGAACTTAATATCTTGTGCTCTGCTGCCTGTGACCAAGGCACCCCTCCTGCCTTTGATGCAGGTTTGGCTCTTCTGGGTAGGACTAGACTTATTTATGGTGACATTATTTTAGCTCTGGCCAGAGTTTAAATTAACTCAAGCCCCTCCGTGACTCTCAAACAAGCTGATTTCTATCTCGACTGGTAAAACGTATTTTTTATGAAAGTGCTAGACATGTAAGTTGAGTCTTTTTTGATAAGCAGCCCAGCTCCACAATAGAGACTCGGTGGCATGCCAGATACTCAGTGGCCCTAGGAAAATATGCCTGTATTTATTTTATAAGAGACCAATTGAATACAGGACCAAACAAAAGAAAGAAAGAAGGTTCAGGTGACAGTAATCAAATTGAAGAAATGAACTCTTGCCCGTTCTCTCTTCACCTTCTCTCTCCCTCTCTAAATTATGAAATGGTCGAGAAGAAATGATGGATTTCAGGTTACAGCAGCTTCACACATTTGCTAAGACCGTCCGTACTCCAATCCTTGGCCCATGCTTTCCCTGGAATAGAATTTCTTAAAGTCCAGCAATGGAGAAAGTGCGTGCCTGCAGCTGAAGCGCAAAGGCAGAAACAAGAGTCAGGGCATCGCGGTTTCCACCACTTCAGATCCCTCTCTGGAAATTCTTTTTCTCCCAAGTAGAAAATGACCTGCCTTTAAAAATCACATGTGTTATCAAAAATGTGGGTTTTACATCTTATGGAGATACGAACAATTGTATAGGTGCATATGACGTGGAATTAGAATCAAAACCAAACTGTATAGGGCCCAGGGGACCAAGAGGGCCACGGGAGGTGAGAAATGGGAGGGGAGAGAAGAAAAGAATATGTCCAGCACAGTGCTTACTTTACCCATGAATATTCACAGTGCAGCTATTTTCAAAAAGCATATACTTAGTGTGCATTCATACCAATAAATGATTGTCCCTAAAATGACAGGCTATAAAACCAGGATGCACGCCTGACTGTGTTTATTGATATAAACACATTTCTGTGCAACCACCAGGCTTCTCCTGTTTACAGGAGTCTGCACTTTCTTTTGTCTCCTCTCCTGCCTACTGCACCCTGGGTCTTTTGGGCTTTGTCTTCTAGAGAGAGCCGGTGGGTTATTTACATTTTATTAATTCTTGAAGGTTTCCAGCATTTTTATTATTTATGTGTATTTGTATGAGGTTGTGGGAGCTTATGTGCCCTACATGCGTGCAGGATCCTGTGTAGCAGAAGAGGGCATCAGATACCCTGTATCTGGAGTTACACATGTTATGTGCTCCTCATAGATTCTGGGAATTGAATCCTGGACCTCTTGAAGAGTATCCAGTGCTTTAAGCCCATGAGCCATCTCTCCAGCCTCTAATATTTTTTTTTATA
Organism: Rattus norvegicus; assembly: GCF_021556685.1. Lineage (NCBI taxonomy): Eukaryota > Metazoa > Chordata > Mammalia > Rodentia > Muridae > Rattus > Rattus norvegicus. Next base: position 8,200,241 of record NC_141551.1, on the reverse strand, counting down.
ATCTTTGCCTTCCCCAACTCCTTCCAGATCTTCCCCCACCAACCCAACTCTTTTTCTTTTTCTCTCTATCTTTCTTTTCTTTTCCTTTCTTTTCTTTTCTTTTCCTTTCCTTTCTTTTCTTTTCTTTTCTTTTCTTTCCTTTTCTTTTCTTTTCTTTTTGTTTGTGAGCCTAGGATTTCCAAGCCTTCTCAGGAGCACTGAAGCTTCATTTTCATTCTCTGGTTGTTGAACCTTTACAGGTAACTCTGATCACATGTCCTCTCATGGAAGGGAAATCAGTCATGGCATCCTCTGGAATGCTTCCTTCTTTGGGCTATAAGGTTTTTTTTGTGGATGTTTGTGGATGCTGATCTGTTGTATTTTTGTGAGGGGTGGTTTTTTTTAGGTGCCTTACCAGATGGGATTGCCATTAATGTGGTATCCATCCTTTGCGATGAATTGAGAGTGAAGTCGGAAGTCGAGCGACTTTTTAAAGACTTGTGCTTATAGTACCCAGATGGCCCCACCCCATGTCCTCTCTAGGAGGAGTTCCGTGCACCAAGATGTGTTGCACACAGGTGGAAGGTTTCCATGAGGGCAAGGAAGACCCCTTTAACTAACACGCTTGCCTCCGTTAGGTTGTGATCTTTGCTGGCTGACTTTGCTTGTCTCATGCTCATTTTCTCTAGTTCAGCCTCTTTTTTTTTTCTCACAAAGGTTTGTATTAAAAACACAGCAAGTAACTCTCCTGAAGTTCCATTGTTTTGGCTTTTCAATCTCCAGGACCATTGATGTTCACATTGTAAGTTACCACAGGAACGTATGAAGGGCCAGCTACCATGGTTCCGTGACAGACTTTTGGGTCCTGGTGTCTTGCCTTCAGGCTGATGAAGGTAGTGACACCAACACTGGCACAGTTGGCCCCCGTTCGAGTTTCAGCAGCAGGAAACCAGGTGTATCCAGCTGTCTGTGTTCAGATGTGAAACCGTGTCAGTCCACATGTGTCACTGGAAATATTGGATACTGTACATTTGTCTCCTCCCCGCCTTTTAGGTAGAATCTATTTTTCTCCTTGGATTAATGGGTCTCCCTAACATCTGGATCAAATGATATCTTGTACACACTCTTAATTAGTTTTATTTTAAGCACCTGCACATCTATTTCTTTCAAATAAAAAGCATAGGCAGTTCTAATGAAAGTGTTAAGTAAATGAAGACGGGTTCTTTCCTTACCCCCATGACACTTAGAATAAAAGAAGGAAACGAGCTAAGGAAAATAGCCCATAAGTTTTATTTCTCAGTTGGTCTTTTTTAAAAAAAACAAATATTTTCTTTTTATTTATGTGTCTGTGTCTGAATGGATGTGCCCAGGGAGAGCAGGGAGATCACTTGTAGCTGGAGTTAACAGTTGTAACTCTCCTGGTGTAGGAGCTGCGAACCAGCTTAGGTCCTCTGAAAGGGCAAGTGTTCTTCCCACTGGTCCTCTCTCCATCCCTGAGCTCAGCCAATTCTTGGTGCTCAACCAAAACCTGGCTGCTTTGCTTACCTGACAAGGTGTAGTCTGAGCAAAGACACGCTAGGTGGGGAGGCAGCCCCTAGCTGACCGGCTGCCTTTGACACGTAATGGGGATCAGCTGGTCTTCCTGAGGTTCTCTTCTCTCCTCCATACGTGGCCTTAGTAACCACTCTGTCGTATTATTATTCTCACAACCTACACAACAGGACCCACGATTATCATGTAGTTTGGGATTTCAAGAAGAACTTCAAAACGAAGTCTTCTCAAATTTAGCATGGATTGTATTTTTTAAGAAAGGAATGGAGATAAGGGGGATTCTCAGGGCCGAGGAAATATTCGTGTTATGTAGAGTCATTCAGCAAATCTTTGCATGAAGAAATTGCTTGGAAAATGTTATTGCCCAGCCAAGACTGATGCATTGTGAACGTAAGGAAAATAGTAATAATTCACGATGGCCATTTACATATAAATGCTTTTCTACGCAATTTTAAAGGGCAAAAAGTGGGGGCTTCCTTAATGAAATATCAGAGAAAAGTCTCCACAGAATTGATTATTTGTCGTCTTAATTCTTTTGTAAAATCAAACCCTCCGGATTTTCAAATTTTGCATGTATGTAATTATTCCATCAGTTCAGTCACTTAGGTCTGCCCTGGCTTCCTTCGCTGACTTGTCATTCATTCCGTGCAACATAAAGTCATTGAAGCAGCTCCTTGCATTTATATTGTAAGGAAATGGTCCTTCGAGAGCTAAGTGCTACTCAGCTGAAAAAGACCCAGCGTGGTGTTCTGGGCAGTTACTTATTATAGACACCGGGATTTCTCGACCCATTGTACTATCCCATTCCCCCAGTTTTAGTCATTTTACATTTAAACATCCTAAATACTTATCTCATCCTGACTATTATAGCAGTATTTTCCAAGCAACCATTTAAGGAAACTTAAAAAGGGCTCCTTCTTTTGTTAGTGGTTGGTAGATGGCTTCTGTGGTCACATGTGGCAATGTCAGTGTAAAAGTTTGTAAGGAACGCCTGGCCTTTGACATTCGGAACAATTAATGTGTGTTTCAGTCTCATAGCACCTATACATCCGCAACAATTTCACGTATGATATATTAGTTTCTGAGCTCTGCAAGTCAGGCAGTTCAGGATTCAGGTGTTTCTACACAATGCTAAGTCCTCAGGGAGAAAGTGATTCTCTGGAACCATCAGTGAATAAGAAGCTGAGTGGGAGCAGGACTCTTGTTCCAACTTCTCCTCACATGCACAGGAGTTTGCTTCTGATAGAACATGTGGAGGACCCAGTCCTTGCTTGTGACTCACATCCAGCACACACGTTTCGGTTTTTGATCTTCACGATAGGCAAGGTACAAAGTCACTTTCCCATGGCCACAGAAACTTTCTTGGTTTCCTGAAGGAGCTGCTGAGGTTGCATCACCAGCCTGTTTGTTTTTTAATTAAAGAAGCATAAATTTATTTCTGTGGAGCATAAGAGAAGACACGCACAGCCCTTGTGAGGCAATGCTTCGCTGTGTGGTTCGCTGGGGGCAGCAGCCACGGTCACAGATAGAGACAAAAATCATTTATACTGAAGGTATAGCCTATGAAAGCAGTATAAAACAATAAAAAATGCATGCTTTTCAAGCAAGAGATTTTTTTAGCTTAATAATGATACCTTTTCATCAGTGTTTTACATGTTCCAAACCCTTGGTTGCCCTTTAATCTTTAATATACCTCTGTAAAAATGCTGAAGTAGATAAGTGCATTGAGATACAGTGAGATTTATGGATTTAAAGATGACACATTCGGAAATCAAGGTGTCAGGATTTGAACCCAGGTCTCTGGTATCTATGTGCCTGCACTGATGTACAGTGCAGTTTCCACAAGACATGCCTGAAGAGTCCTTGTATAAGCAAGGGATTCTCGTGATGTTTCAGAAGTATTCTCTGAAGAAGAGCAATTTCCAAAGATAAGGATCATGCCTATAAGTCCAGATTGTATAATTTATATTATTATTTTTGAAAATTATGTATATGTGTGTGCATGCCATGTGTATGAAATGTCCATAGAAGCCAGAAAGTCCTGTCAGGTGCTATAGGGCTGCAGGTACTGGTGGTTATAAGTTGTTCTGTATTGGTGTTGGGAACTGTACTTGGGTTCTCTTCTAAAACAGCAAGACAGGGCAGTTACCTGCTCTCCCCCACAAGTTTCATTTAGTTGTTCTTGTTAAAGAAGACTTCCCAGAAATATAGACCACGTCCTGGACTTATCTGCATGACTGAGTGGGGAATGTGTTGCCTTGGGTGGAGTACTCTGTGGATTTGTGGAAAGGGCACTTTGAGTGATGTTCTTATCTAACACTGTGAACACAATGACTGTCACTCTGGAAATGACATGTGTGGACATCATGGTGAGCTCCCCAGAGAGCTCTCCCTCCAGCAAGTATTTGAGAAGCTATGTTCTGCTAATTACTTGGTTCAGCTTGGGGAGGAAACAAGTCCATGTCTGCTTCCAGAGATGAGGCATCATGGCCTCCCTTTGCCGTTCGTTCTTTCCTTTGCTTGGAGAAAAGGAAGCACTCTCAGGAGTCCCTGTCAGCTGTACACTTCCTAGTAGAGTGGAAAGAAATCTGTCCCTAAGTGAAATTACTGAACTGCTGAATTAATATGATCCAGGAGCTCCTTCTACCCCTGGGCCTCTAGTCGTGTTAGCTGATAAGCTCCATCGATTGTGTAAGGCAGCGTGAGATGAGTTTTCTGTTGCATGCAGTGAGTTGCATCCTAACTGATACTAGGTCCCACGGAAGGTCTCAATGAGGTTGTGAGCACAGGCTTTGAGCCTTTTGGGGAATTAAGAGGGATGTGGTTGGAAAGGGAAGACAGGGGAAGTATTAAGGTAGGAATACAGACTGCTGCTTTGGGGTCAGGAGACTGGATTGCTGTGCTGCTCTGCTCTGGGTCAGCTGTCTAAGGTCGGGACTATACTAGGCTCTGTCCTGTACCTTCACTAACTACTGTAAGAGCAAAAACCCTGGGCTGCTTGGTATTATCGTATAGAAGAAATAAGCAAGTCCGAATATAAGTGTGTGTGGGAGATTCACTGTGAAGCACAAAATTATATCAAGGTGTATTAGTTCTTCCAGACCCTAGTGTTGATTTTTTCTTTTAATGTGAAGAACTTCTAAATTTAGCAAGATGAAAGACGGAAACATGATGCTAGCTTGGAAGTGGGCAGAAGGTTTGGGGGTAAAAGGAGATTTTAAAAGAGCTATAGAGACTCCTTTTCTGGTCATACAAAGGTTTTGGAAACAGTTTATTTCCTGCCACGGCCTTTGTGTTTTCACCCTCTCCAAATGAACTTTTTCCCCAAATGTCTTCCAAAATATTTTGGTTTTGTTGTAAAATAAAAGATTGAGTGTAAAGAATAAAGATCCAGAGCGTTTTCTAGGTCACATCTTCATATAAGGTTCTGTGAGGGAGGTGCCATGTTGAAGATGCTATCCCTGGCCCTTGCTCAGATGGACCGGAGACCCTGTCCTTCAGCAGTTGGTGAGGGACTTCGCTCCCAGGCTCAGGGTTTCACAAGTCGCTGCGAAGTCTTCATGGTGCCAGCGTCTGAAAGGGTGACAGAAAACACACTACCCAAGAAAAATACTCCTTTTCCTGGCAGAAGATACTATCCCAGTAATTTTTAAGTCAGTGTATTGGATTATGAATAACTCGATACCGTTACAGGCTTTAATGTAGGATACTCCTCCGGGCTTTTATATGTAGGCTGTTTGGACACCGAATTATAAGGCTTTTTTTTTGGTCTTAAGTAGCATCTGCCTTCTCCAAGTGTTCTTTACATGTCTGGCTAGCTGAGGAAATGGTCTGAAGAACAGTTTCTAAAAGCGAAGACTCAGGTGAGTGGAGGAGTTCGTGCAAACCGTCCATGTGTCTGATTGTGCACGTTTAATTAACACGGTCACACAGTTGTTCTGAGGTAGCTAGCTCATCGGAACATGGGTTTGCTGGGACCTGGGGTCTTTACACTTGTAATGCTTGCGCTGACTCGGCACCCCGCACGTGCTTCAAGCTTATGGCTTGGGTGCTTCAATCTAGGCCACGTCACAGGACGGATAACTGCTCCTCCAGCCTCACTCGGCCTTTGAAGTCTTGGTAGAATTATAGATCTCTGCACCCCTGAGCAAGTGGCATAATCCCCACCCAGATTTCGGGATGTTTTGTGTGGATTGGTTCTTGCCTGCCTTACAGTCACCTGAGAGATGAGAGTACACACCTTGACTATCTGTTTTATAGAAGAAAAGTAAAGTCACGAGACATAGGAGTTTATCACTCTCCCTGTGGAGTGGTGGAGCTTGGTGTCCTGTTGTTTCACCAAGTCTGCTTCGTTGTTTAGCGCACCATTTTGTATAGCTCTGGTTCCCCTGCAATGACTCAATTCTAATTGCCAAGATGCGTGACACTCAAGTTTTTATAACATTAGTTTCTATTTTCCAACTGGCAGACTGGACTATGACTTAACCGAGACTCTCCTTAAGTAAAACAAATCTTAATGTGTTAGCTTTGTTCTGCATACTAATTATACACCAGACTTCTTTCAAGTGTTTTAGACAGTTATCACAATACATTGTATTTGCGAAAGCTGTAGGTAGATCTTTATTTACATTGGTTGCGTTTTTAATTTAAAACCTCAGAAGTCTTACAGCTATGATTTAAGAATGTGAAACTGCTGGCATTAAACTGCCATAGAGAAAAGTAACTTAGGTTTAGGAGAACTTCAGCTTGGTCTTGATGTTATTTTAGAATGCAAATAATAATTTTCATCAGGGCAGCTATGAACCAGAGGTGATGCAAAGGCCATTCTAGGGTCTGTTTGCATATTTCAAGGACAGGGGTTCCCAATGCAAGGTGCTCACCTCCTCTTGAGTAGACAGGGTACACACAGTACTGTACGAGGAGGTCCGTTGTAATCAGATATTGGGGGGCGGAGAGCCAGCCATTGTTTGCATCTGGAATTATTTTCCAAATTGAATTTTGAATCTAAGCAAAACAGAAATTCAAATTGGCTTCTGGATTATACCACTGGCAGAGTGGAATAAGTCACGTGGTTTATGAGGGTACAGCTGAGGGTTGCTTCCTGTCCTTCTGTGGGACTGATTTTGCGGCTGAGTCTCAATAGGGCCTTCTCCGAACTTTGTAAGTCTTGCATTAGCATAAAACCTTCACTATGGTAGCCAACCAGCAAAACTTCCTTGGAGAGTGGGCACGCAGTGCACACCGAGAGGTAAACACTGGGGGCTTTAGGTAGTGTCTGACACATCCTATTACCCACATAGCTCTTGATAGATACTAATATTTTATGTAAGAGTTGAGATCACAAGACCTGGTGGTAAGTTTTTCGACCCTAATGACATATCCTGGTGCAGTTTGTGTTTGCTTGCTTTTCTTCCACATTTGATTGTCGGAAAAGTCAAACGAGGAACTGTAGAGCCGCAGCGTCAAATTAGTGATTAAAAGTTCAGAGATTATCAGAGTACCAGAATTTAAAAACATATAAAAATTTCACAATAAGATTTATAGAATAGCGTGAAATCTTTTAAAGAATTAAAAAAAATATATGTCAGGTGAATTTAAAAATAAATCAGGTGAGCGGCCATCAGTGACATATAAAAGTATCTTTGAAGTACCTTTGAAGTGTCATGGTGTGCTGCCTTTGTATAGTGGTCACTTTTTGTTGATTCTTCTGGGCCTCTGGCCTAAGCAAACTGGTGATATCCCAGGACGGCAGCCAATCTGTCATCGAGTGTGTCTTTATCCTTTTATCTGTTACCTCTGACCTTTGTCCCTCCGACTTCTTTGATGATTGTAAGTTGATATTTGACAGCTTAGTTTGGCAAAGTATTTGTTGAAGCATTGTCCTTGGTTCCTCACAGCTAATCACTTGATGTCTGTGGGAATGGCCTCATGATGGGCTCCTCATGCAGTCTCTAGACTGTGGTTGTCTATGTGTGCAAGTGTGAGTGGCAGCTAGAGGTTGCTTGTTCCCAGATTGCCCTTCCCTTTGTTAATTGAGGCAGTGGTGGGGTCTTTTGATCTCCTAATCTCCATTCAGCCAGTCCTGGCCATCTTGCTCCCCTGTCTCTGCTGGGATTGTAAGAGAACCTCCATGTCCCCTAACCCTTGGCTTTTCCATGGGAATTGAAGATCCCAACTCATCATCCACTGAACCATCTTCCCAAACCCTGTACTTTTGCTCAATGTGCATTTTAAGAAACACTGGCATTGTTCAAATGGACTGACCCCGTGACGGAGGATCACGTCCTTGTCGTTCTGAAACACTCCACTGCTTCCTGAGGTGCCGTACAGCGGCCCAGCCAGTGTGTGGATTCTACTCAAATTGGAGGACAGTTCCCTAGGCCTTAGATTCTGTCCTCTGAATTGGAAACAAATCCCTTATTTATTTATTTTTCAGATTGAAAAGAATTAAGAAATATTAGAAAGATTAAAGTGGTGACTAAATATGAAATAGTTGACTTCATTTTTAAGTGCCCAAATATCGTAAAGGCGGAGCAGTAGTGGACCAGAGCACTTAACCCTTGAGTGTAGGCAAGGATAAGCGTGGCTTTTGGGAAATGATCCTTTGGCTGAGTTTTAGAGAGATAGTCTTTCCAGTTTGTTTTAAATTAAGAACTCTGTAAGTTTTGGCAGCGGCGGTGTGTGTGTGTGTGTGTGTGTGTGTGTGTGTGTGTGTGTGTGTGTGTGTGTTAATTGATTCACAGTATCGTCAGGTTTCTTTTGAGTGAGAATTGAGTTTGAAGAAAATCATGTCATTTCCAATGGAAACGAAGATGATCAGATGTAGAAAATGAACCTTCAAGTTAATCTGTTCACCCTCCTGCCCACATCAGGTGATTCGAGAGTGGGAAGAATCTGCTGAAGGGAATGTTTTTAAATGTCTCTGCAGATATATTTTGGGGTTCAAAGGAGCAACTTCAGGGAGATAAAATTGTCATTTTGTTTTGAAATATGCACAGAAAATATTCTCCTTTTAAAAGTCACTTTACCTTGAACTTATTACTGTATCATTTTTTAAAGTGGGAGAGCTTTGAGCCTTGCACCGGCTTTATCTCCCTCCCTGTGCTCTGACTGAATGCTGTCTACTATTTTAATCATGTTAATGTACTGCTTGCTGTATCTGTGGCTGCCGGAGAACAAGAGCTTTCTGTTCTCCCTCAGTGATTTGAGCTGCACACCAAGCACGGTCTCGCAAACAGTTTGGGGTTTACTCTGAGCTGATCAATACATGCAAAATCTTTTATTTAGTGAGATCAATAAAGTATAATGAAGCGTGTGCTCCAGTTCCTTTTCAAGAGTTGTTGTTACGGTAGGAAGGTGTCTGTGTTTGCGTTCCTACTACCAAATCGAAATTACGTCTGTGGCTGTTCTGCTTTTTCCTTTCCCTCTGATTTCCTAAGACTGAACAACACTTCTGAGCTCCCTCCAAACACGCTAAACAAATATCACTCCCAGGACATCCGGAGACAAGACCTCTGTAACGAAGAGTAGCAAACAGAAAGATAACTCAAGACAGTAAATAGGAATGTTAGCAAAACTGTGTCCGTAATACCCATGCATTAATCTGAGAGATGATTGGTGCCAAATGGTTTTTGGTAAACTCCCCCAGGTTCGCAGGACACTTAGGGAAAGCTTTGGATGACTGTGATGTCAGTGTGCTGCTCTGTCCACTGTAATTTTATTATAAATATAGTCATACGCAGAGTGAATAAAGTACAGTATATTACCCTTTGCTTCTGGGTCCCATGTTCTGATGGGGATTTGCTCTCGACTGACTTTTAGACAGTTTTAATGTACTTTAAAATATTTATGTATTTGAGTAGTAAAAGAATATTTGGATATAAATTTTCCAACTCTTGTATCCAGACAGGCTGAAAAAGGCCCAGAGACTGATCCTTTATATAAAAAATATTAAAATTGGACATCATCTTGCTATTTCCTAATGTAATACATTCTTTCACAGATTTTCATTTTTCCCTAAAAGAAGTGGCAGATTTTTCCCTGTGAAAAACTTTATTTGGAGTTTAAAAATTATTTGGTTTACATATGATATTATGTTCATTGGAATGCCCTCGAAGAATTTTAGTTTCTCTACTTTCTGTTTCACCAAGTGTTGAGAGAAGATGTTTATATTTATATGAATTAAATGTTTATACTCTTGGGCATTACGAGTGAAAGTGCATCTCTAGCTTGCTTAGTAAAATGTTGTGTTTAGGAAAGTTTGAAGAAATTGCCTTATAAGGTATTGATCTAAGAGTTTACTTCTGTTTTATGACTTGAGCTCTTAGTACTAACTTTTTCTTTAATTAATGTGTTTGATGGCACTGAGAGCTAGTGGAATTCTATATTTAGAAAGAATTTTTCGAGATTACATACCTCTATTACCATGCAATGCAGTAGTTAATAAAAAAATTAGTAAGAAGTTAATGTTCCGTGGCAGGAGCATTGCTCTTATGAACTCACAGGAGCTATGGTTGTCTGCACAAGGCACACTCGAGATCAAGCAGCTCAGCGTTCTAGAATGGAGTGGGGAGAGAGAGAGACGCTAGCCCTCACCCCTAACTGAGGAGCTCTGGACGACTCATGACATCTGGGGAGAGAGTCAATCCATGTGGCTTCTGCTGGATGGACCATTCCAGTGGAGCTCAATTGGAGTGGATTGGTTATCTGAAGAAGGAATGTGGCAGTGTGTATATGGGAGGTACTAAGGGAGTAGCTTGAGGAATACGCTCAACGTGCAGTCTACGAAAAGTCTCAGAACTTAGTAATTAAAGTTGACTAACTCATGCTGAGTCTGCTGATTACATAAAGTGAGGTTGGTCAAACATCACCCTTAATGATAGCCAGTGATGTGAGCTGAGGTGAGAGTGAGAGTGAGGCAAGGAGAGAGGTCAGAACTGAGCCCTTAGAAACTTCAGATCCTTCTGTCTGCGGAGCTGCGGTAGAAGCACATCCTTGACCACCCCATCCTTGACCACCCCATCCCTTGTCTGGAGCTTCCTGGTTTCACCGGGCAGTACAGACCTTTTCTCACCATTTGTACTTAAAACCTTGACGTTCCTGGGCTTCTGTCTCATGCTTGTATCAGGACCCAGGAGATACCATGAAGAAAATCCCAGTGGGTTTTATATAATTTATAACGGAATCTGAAGACTTTGCTCAAGAACTACTTTCTCTGAATATCTTCTCCCTCTCCACCACACAAATTGTAGTCCCACATGTCAGACTGTCTGCATTTGCATCAAGCAGCTCCATTACTTGACAGCACTCTCAAGTTAAGAAAACCTATTTCTATTCATATTTGTGCCCTACTGTTTACACATAGTAGCTACTGGCATATTCGGCCATTTTACAATAGATAATTCTTTTGTCTAAAAGCGTGTTTACTATGAGTTTGATTTTACTTTTTGAAGCCAGGGTGGCTTGTTCTTGGTAACCTTCTCTCTGGTACTCAGTCAATCCTCAGAGTTTCGTTGAATGAATGGGGATAAGGATTTGCATCTGTTGGAGATCCAAATAGGAAAGGGCCATCCAACAGCTGTGGGGAGGAATTTGGGGATTGAGCACACTGAAGTCAGTTCTGTGCAGGCAGACTACAGGGACTAGAGAAGAATGTTGAGGACTGGAGTGTGGTATCCAGAGCAAGACTGAAGGAAGCAAATGGAGACGTCCGTAATCATAAATTGGGTACAAAGAAATTTTCAAACATTAAGCAATAGCCAAGGACTTGGGAAACTGGGACGACGCCAAGAAAAATGAGGCATAATAACAAGCTCACCAGTGGTGGGTGGGAGGGTTTTGAGGCCCCATGAGGATAGTTTAAGGAGAGTGGTTTTGACGAAGATCTGTGCGTCTTTGTGAAAACATTCACATGTTTGCACATGTCATTTGTAATGATATGTTTGACATCGTGGTTTATTTAGGTGTTCTCCATTGACCCTTTACCCCCTTAACGGGAAGGCTGCGGGTTTCTTGTGGTCACATTAGTTGATTGAAAGCTAGTTATAGTAAAACGTTTTAAGTGTTGGGTAATCATATGAAACTTCACAGATAAACATTAGTGTTTCCCTGTGGTTCCCATGGATTTTCCTGGCTGTCCTTGACCTGGGATAAGCCCATGAGCCATAAGTTATCAACAGCTTCTGTGAGGAAAATCAAGTTCCACAAGGAAAATATGACACCTGCAACCCAAGAGGCTCTGTCAGCAGAAGGAGTAACACTCACCAAGTTCAGTTTACAATTGAGAAATCAAGCTCTTGATGGTATGCATATAGTTGTGTCACACCCACACACCCACACAGATATCCCCCCCACCCGCAGAGAGAGGGGGGAGGGGGAGGGAGGGAGGGACGGAGGGAGGGAGAGAGATATCTTTCATAGTTGCTTTCACATTTATAACTGGATAAAGAGATCAATAGAGTCCTATATATTTCTTGTCTGACTTAGGCATAATTTTTTTATTCATACCCATCTCTTCTATATTGTGGTTATGTTATTTCTTCTAATTACACAACAGTTGTGTCCACATGCACTATTGGATAAAATGTCTGTACCATAGACAGGTGTTTATTTTTTATGTCTATGAAAAACAGTTAAGATCGAGCAGTGTTTCTGCCTGCCTGCCTATCTGCCTGTCTATCTGTCTGTCTGTCTATTTATGTCTGTCTATCTACCCGTCTCTTCCTAGAATATATCAGTCTCATTTGCACAGTCCAAGATGGCCAATAGGCAGACAGAAGCTGTCCCTTCTTTTCAAAACTAGTATCTGGGAGTTAGTAACTTACATTTGTGTCCCATTGGCCCAAGGTTCATGAAAGAATCAATAACCTAACCTTGTAGAGGAGGGACATATACTTTCCACCTTTGACTATGGAGCAAGATGAGAGTGGACATTGGATTACAAGTTGCTGGTCTGGTTACAAGAGAGTTGGTGCAAACGAAGAGCAAACATCTCTTACCCACATTATTATTGGTCAGCTAGGCGATAACCTTAATGACTCAATATTAAGACACTGTGTTTTACAAAGTGTTCCCAAGATAACTTTATTTTGAAAATCTGCCATTCTCAGGTTCTAGAACTTACTATCCAAGGCGTCTCTGCAGTAGATGACACTTAATCACTGTTGGAGATCATTTATGCCCTGGCAGATTGGGGCTGGTCTCAGCTGAGTTCTAAGATATTATAGACACTCACTGATTTCAATTCTCCTGCGCTCAGCCTCAGACAGAGCATAAAGGAGAAATGGAGTCAAGCATCAAGGCTCAAAGGGCAGTCTCCCAGGAAGCATGACTCAGCCACTCCTCCTCCTTCTGACAAAGTAGGATCTGGTTCACATTACCTAGAATGGCTTTGGTCCTCATGGCTATTTTGTAGAAGTTTTTTGGAAGTCGTGGGGTTTTTTTTGTTTTTGTTTTTGTTTTTTTGTTTTGTGTGTGTGTGTGTGTGTGTGTGTGTGTGTGTGTGTGTGTGTGTGTGTGTGTGTCTGTGTTCTCTGCATTTCCTTCTGGTTTTTAGTTTTCTAATGGAATAGAAAATAACTTCGTTTAGGTGCTTTTCAAGATTTTTCAAGGACTTTTAGCATGATAAATAAATAGTTATTATATATTTTCTCGTTCCTTAAGCAGTTCAAAGTGGCTCTCCTACTGAATCAGACTACAACATTTGGTCTTTGTGGAATGCGCAACCTTAAAAACTAAAAGACTTTTTTACATATGGAAAACTAGTGTAATGAATCTGTAATCATTATGGGATGCGGGCTCCGCCTTCCTAGGTACATTGTTGGGTTTTTATAAAACCTGGTATGACTACAAGAGGGTCCCTTATGTAAGTGCATAATCTCTCCCTCTCTGCTAAAAAGAAACACAACCCCACAAACAAATGAACCCTTAGGTATAAATGGGTACATTATACAAGCACTCTTGACTCTCTCTGCTTGACATTAAAATGTGTTGTTCTCTGAGGAATCTTGGAATCAAACAGTACTTTTTTTCTGAACATTTCCTGATTATTATTTTTTAATTCCCTGTTGTATTAGAACAATGAGTTGACACCACTAAGTTTTATACCCACTTTGCTTAGCTCTATATAGGGTATGTTTGCAGAAAATAAACAAACATTTGTTATTTCCTGTTGCCTGACTGTCCCTTCATTTCTTACTCTCAATCTTTAGTTTGAAAAGTACTTTCTAGCCTAAGATGTGTAAATTAATTACAATATAGACTACTTTTGAAAGATTCTGTCCTGTAGTGTATGTAGATACTACACACACACACACACACACACACACACACACACACACACACACACACTGAGGTCATTGGGGGCGACAGTGAGTAGGAAAGTAGGATGCTATCTTAAGCTTGGAGGAGGGTAGGCACTATTTAAATACAGGTGAGCTATCTTATTACCACTTGCAAATAAATACAATTAGATGAGCGTGTTGATGAATAGAATCTCTGTTTTGTCTCTCTTGTGATTATGAGTATTATATTTAGAGGACGGGTTACCTAATGTACTAGTAAGTGACAGTCCAGAGTTTAGAAGCTTCTTTGTCATTTGTTTGTTGTTTTGGTTTATTCTTTTGAGACACAGTCCAGGTCCTTAAACTGTCTGTCACCAAGCATGACCTTGAACTTTTGATCCTCCTCTATCCACTGGAGAGTTCTGGGATCCCAGATGTGCACCCCCACTGCTGGTTTGTGTGCACTGGGGAACAAATCAGGCTCTGAGGGCGTCACATACTCACTGTAGAGACTGAGCAAAGGCCCCAGCCCCATCCTCGGGTTTTAGGTTAGGCTCAGTATCTAACTTCAGGGTAACCTTAGCGTGGTGTACAGCATCCCCGGATCCCCTTCTCCTCCACTGTGAAGTGCACAGTTCGCACCGCATGGCTGCCAAGATTCCTTTCAGGTCTGCTGTGGTCATTTCTGGCCACTTTCATCTTAAAAGCAACATAAGATCAAACAAAAAAAAAAAGATCAGCAGTTCTTAAACCCATGTTCCCCACTTTCTCCACGGGAGGATTTGTATGCACATTTGTGTAATTCATGTTACCTGAAGGCTGCATACTTTCCGGGGGAGTTAAAGTTCTGGGGATCAATTTTGTAACCTAGTCATGTTTGGCTAGGGACCTTAATTGTAGCCGGGAGCCTTTCTCTTTTGGATACGAGGGGCACCTAAATAAAACCTCTGAAGCAGCTCACAAGCAGAGCTTTGGGTGAGCAACTCTCCCGATTGAGGAGTGCCTTTGAGGGGTGCAGGGCCAGGTGGCCAATCTCAAAGGGCCACCAGTGTCCTGCTGCGTGTACACGGACATTCGTGTCAGCAGCCCTGTGATTTGTTTTTCCCCCGTGGATCCTAGGTCAGTCTGTATGGATCATTAGATTCACTTTGAGGCCGGTGACTCCAGTCTCAATGAACATCATTTAGAAGACTGTGGTGTTCAGAATCAGGCGAAAGGATCTTGCCCCGCATGACATTCGATGCTTTCTTGGTCGTTCCAATCAATTTTCCCTGGGAAGGCATATTAAGTGTCAGCATAAAAATTGAGTATGTTATATCCACCATGCCTTAGCCTTCAGAAGTTCGAAGAGTTATTTCAAATGCATTGCTGTTTGCAAGGGGGGAGATGACAAAACCAGATCGCAGGCACATTTGTGGGAAATGAGGCTCCATAGTGAACCATAGCCTGCCTACAGAGTTTGAGAATTCTAGGCTTTTAAATGAAGAAATAGTATTTACTGTTCATCTCCAGACAAGCACTTATTACAGCAAACAAGCGGCTTTAGTCTTAAAATAGTTAGTGGGTTAACTCATTCAAGCGACTTATGCCTTACCTAGTAGGCTTGGTCCCATTCACTTAGTTCTTATTTAGAGGTACTAGAGCGCTCTGTGCTCAAACACTGATTCTGTGTGTGCACGGGATCAAAGGCAAGCCAGGAAATGGCAGGTATTGATGGAGTTCACGTAAAAGCCTTGAATGTCGATGACCTTTGGTGTTGCTGGTTTACTCTTGCCATTTGGGATTTGTTTCAGAAATAGACACATAGCTAGCTATTCTTCCTGCATTTAAAAAATCTCACAGTGGTGAACAATGGGCTCTCTATTGAGCTGTCTCATTGAGAAACCTTGCTTTGTGCTAAGCCAAATTGCACATAGCTCAACCCAGCATGGCTTGTCAAAAGTCCTTCAAATTAACACATTCTGAGAAGATAAACTACGATGTTTATAGGAAAGTTCAGAAAATGATTCAGATGTTATTTTTTATTATTATAGCTGCTTAGGATTCGGTTATTTCTTCCAAAACTTCTTAATGATGGAATGTGACGTCTGTGACTGCTTTCCTTCTTAGCCTCATAATCAATTCCAAGTGCTCCCTCCAAACAGGTAAATCTCAATCTCTCTCTCTTTGTCTCTGTCTCTGTCTCTCTGTCTCTCTCTTTCTCTCTCTCTCTCGTATACAGACACACACACACACACACACACACACACACACACACGCCCCTACCTAATGAAGAAACCATTGTTTTGGCTTTTCTCAGCTTTGGCACTATTGACATTTTGACCAGGTTGTTACTTACCTCATGGAGCTGTACGTTGTATGGTAGGATATTTAAAAGTTCCCTGACCTAAGTTTTTCAGATGGTTATAGTGGTGACAGCCACAGAGCCTACCACTCTTGCCTAGGATGCAGAGCCATCCCTGACTGAGAGCCCAGCAGTATATACAGAAACAGTTTTGATCGGTGTTTAAAACCAGTGTGATAGGTGGCATAAAGACGCAAGTGTAGACTGACCTAATAAAATGCATTATTAAAATTTCATGAGATTCATTGACTCTTGTTTCTTTGATTTCTGTGGACAGACCTACATCAGACAGTGAAGGTGAAGCTCAATTCAGTCTCACTTGTTCTGGCCCCTTAAAAACTTATA
The DNA here is from genome assembly GCF_021556685.1 of Rattus norvegicus. Classification (NCBI taxonomy): domain Eukaryota; kingdom Metazoa; phylum Chordata; class Mammalia; order Rodentia; family Muridae; genus Rattus; species Rattus norvegicus. Next base: position 8,183,741 of record NC_141551.1, on the reverse strand, counting down.
AAAATTCTCACTTACATGACTATGTCTGTGTGAGTGGGGGGTGTCGTCATTTTAAAAGCAGCCCACGGGCACAAGAGTATTCTGGACATATCTGAAAACCGGCCTATGATTAATTGTCTGTGGTGGTTCTCCTGTGGGTCCCACACAGGCTGCAGGCATTTCTGGTTAGCCTCAGTTCTGGGCTGGCATCAGGAATTTCTCTAACAAAGATGCCAGGGATCAGCAAAGGTTCCGTCACCAGCCAGGGGAAAGCAACTGCCTTGCTTGTGTCTGAAAACCATTACGGGTTGACAGGATAGATCTGTTTCTTCTTCTAAGGTACCGGTGGGTGTTGAAACCGTAAGCCCCTAAAGAGCCTGTTGCCCTGTGCTCGGGACATTCCTCTCTCTGGTTGGAGGGTCTCAAGAGCATGGCAGGGATTGAAAGGATATGACTCAGGTCTCCACCTACGTGGTGTTTCTTTTTGCAAGCCCTTGCTAGGCCATCCTGTGGGAAAGGGAGTCTTTATGAGTAATCTACTTCATAGCATTCCTTACCCATCATGAGGTCCACCCCAGGAGACAGGTTCTGAGTAAGGCTGGGTCTTCACAGAAAGGCACTTTGGTTCCCTGGACTCAAATGAAGCACTAAATCAATCAATCAATCAATCAATCAATCAATCAATATTTCTCTCTCTCTCCCTCTCCCTCTCCCTTTCTCCCTCCCTTCCTCTCTCTCTCTCTCTCCCTCTCTCTCTCTCTCTCTTGTATACACACACACACACACACACACACACACACACACACACACACACTGGGTATGGAACCAAAAGTCTTACTTGTGCACAATATGGGTTCAGTTATTGAACTACATCTATAAAGTTCCAACCTTCCACAAGGATTTTCATGAAGTTCAGTACACCAAGTTATGCCTTATTCCCATAGAGGACATCGAAACGCATATTTATGTCCTTACTATTATTAGGGATTTGTTTTTCTCCCTTGGTAGATTTGCAAGGTAAAGGATTGATTAACATTACTCAATGCCCACATACTTTTGAACAATGGGAAATAAGCTATACTACTGTTTCTGGTAATTTTCTCATACAGGCTTTTCCATTCTGTGGGCAACCTACCATTTGTTCTATTTTATTTTAATAATTATGAGATATAGTGACACATTGTTCATCTCTTTAATGTTTTGTATATGGGTATTTTTCCTCCATACATGTGTATGCACCGTCACACTGAATGCCTAGTCTCTATAGTCCAGAACAAGGGCATCAGATCCCCAAGGACTGGGGGTACAGATATTTGCCAGGAATTGAGTCCTCCTGAAGAGCAGTCTGTGTGCTCTTAATTGCTGAGCCATTTATCCAGCCTGTATTTTTGTTACTATTATTTTTGAGATGATGGTCAGGTTGAACCAAGGGTTTCAATATGTTTGCTGGGGGCCAGCCCCAGTGGTTCTTCTTTTTTGATTTCTCTCTTGAGGTAAGCAGAGTGTCCGTGGGGGTAAGACTTGGTCTTGTGAGATATTTAGGGTTGCCTTTTCTACAATAAAACATTTACCTGTCTTAAGTCTAAGTTACTTTGCAGTGGTAGCTGGCCTGCCTGAGTTCCTCTGAGGGCAGAAACTGCAAGTCTCTGGTGTTTAGCACCTCAAAGTAAAACAGCAGGGGATTAAGTAAAAGGATTTATTGCTGGTGCTCCTTTCTCTGGAATCAAGAGAAGCCTCTCTGGCTAAGCTGGTTAACTCTTTGTGAAAAAGAGAGGAAGGAAAGGAAAAGAATTAAGATGCTTTATACTGGCAAATATGCACAGACATTTACATTCAAACATTCACACATCCACACTCTGACCCGGTTCAACTATTACAATCAACTCTACAAGTATTCATACATGCTTACACATATATACATATTACTACACACAAGCATACACAATCAGATATACACATATGGATGGAAGATGGATGGATGGATGGATGGATGGATAGATGGATGGATGGATGGATGGATGGAGAGATAGTGCAGCACTTTCCAAGCCAATCCCTTCAACCAATAACTTTATTTCTCTGGTCTTTTTTATACCTCAGGGATAAAATGTTACATAGAATGGGAGTTACCAAAGGATGTTGATATTAAATTCCAAGCAGTGTTCCATTATAATATAGTCATTATAAGTTCAAAGCAACAGTTTTTATAAGTCTTTGCCTTATCATAGTGCACTTCTCCTAGATGACTCTTCAAGATCTGTAGGCATGACAACTGAAATCTCTCATGACATGGTAACCTTAGTATTTTGTGGACCACAGAACTCCATGATACCAGCTTGGAGCTTTTCCTCAATAGGCGAGGCATTATTAAAACAAAATAAAACCAACCAAACAAACAAAAAAACCAAAAAACAAAAAAACTCTGTCTTTGGCAGCCTTGTGGCATATACTTTAAGTGATAAGTACATAATTTTATTGTTCACCAAATAACAGGTCGACTTAGGGATAGATTCAAATCACAGCCTAAGTACCCATGTGTAGAATGTATTTAATTACACATTTTTTTTTTTTTGGTTCTTTTTTTTCGGAGCTGGGGACCGAACCCAGGGCCTTGCGCTTCCTAGGTAAGCACTCTGCCACTGAGCTAAATCCCCAGCCCCTAATTACACATTTTTTAATACTTCATATTTGTTTCTTTCCCAGTGGTTTAAAGATTGATTGACAACTAACTTGTACTGTGCATATGAGCTCGAAATAAAATGGAACACCTCACAATGCTATTTTCCTGCCTCTACGTTTCACTTTAAGATGATAATAATAAGATATTTGTTTCTTTCCAAATTACTGTTTCTGTTGGATCATTTTTCTTTCTCCTTTCATAATTCCCAACTGAATTTTAGGTGTAAAATGTCTCTCTTCAGTATGATTATGTAAAAATGTCCCTCAGTCTTCTTTTGTAGGCTGCATTATGTATATCGGGGGTTGTTTGAAAACTTTATGAGAGCATCCAACAGCCATTTTGCATTTTCTTTGTTCTTTTTCTGAAGGGTGATCCTTTGTAATTTTGTAAGAACGTAAGATTGTATGTATAAAGTATTCCTGAGAATTCTGTATGCATAGAAGTGTTTTGATCTTATCCATTATTAGAGTCTCCCTAAAAATCTCCTTCCTCGCTCATGCCCAGTGGATCCCACCTAGCCTTTTCAAGCAATAGAGAATACTTGTGTCAAATCTTTCAGGGTTTTTTGTTTTGTTTTGTTTTGGTTTGGTTTGGTTTTTTTTGCTTATTCTCCTGAATCTTTAAGATTGTGATTATTATTATGTTCGTTTCACAGATTTGATCTCTTTGAGTCCCTGCTTGTCTCTGGTTGATTGTTCTGTTGTGCGAGAATATGCTCTTCCAAAGTCCAGAACCTCCTGTGTTCACCAGCCTGTGCAGTAAGGGGCCTTGGCGCTTGCACTTTTGTTTAAGGACACGTGCATGCCAGTGTTGTGAGCCTGTACACACATGTTTCTTTTCATTTAAAATAAGATTTGCCAATTCCGAGTTATCTATAAAAGTCTATATACTTTATCTTATGGGTGTAGAGATTGTTAGTATAAGATAATCAGTAGGCACATCAAGGTAATTTTAAGGTATTCCTTTTCATTTTCTTTCTTTCTTTTTTATTTATTTTTTTACTTTAGTTTGAATCCTACAGGAAATTTCCCTTAGGTTTCACAGGCTTCTGCTGAATTCATCACCTTTTTGTTTCCTTCAAAGGAATTTGAGTCTGGCCTCCTGACCAGTCCTTTGGTCTCCTCTCTGCTGGAACTACCTGGGATCCCTTTCTGCTTATTAAGATTACTGTGTGGAATTCCTCCGGCTGAGACATCAGCCAACCATTCCCGGGATAGTGAATGTGGAAAGTCAGGAGTTTTTATTTGCTTCGGCGAAACTGTCTGTGACCATAGAGCTGAAACATGAAACAAGCCAGAGCTGGAGTCAGAGAGTCCTCACATTTATACTGGGAGAGATTAGATAAGTGTCCTGCTGGTGACAGGGCTGTGATTCAGCCTCTGTCTGCAGATGCCTAAACTTTCCGAATACTTCAGTGTACCGATAGTGAACCCTATCTAGCCTTTCACAGCTAATTGTCTGTTAGGCTCATTGTCTGCTGCCCTTAAAGCCTAAGGTCAAATTGCCCTTCTGGTGTTGAAGGTCTGAAAAGTAAGGTGGAAGCTAGGGAGAAGCCTATTGGAACATAAGTGTGTGTGCCTCTGAAGGCAGGGAAATGTTCTAGTTGCTTTTGTACATGCGTACCTTATTTTTCTGTTCAGTTTGGAGCAGAGTATTCAAATTTTGATTCTGAGAAACGAGAAGAGAAAAGAATCCCTTAGAAACTACCACAAGTCCTGCCCGCATCTCCCAGGTGTTGTTCTTTAAAGACCCTGAGCTAGCTAGCAGATATCATGGGTTAGCCCAGTGCTTGACTCTCTAACTTAGCGTAATGCAATTTCTGTCAGCATTTGACTCTCCATTCAAAATGCTTCAAGATTCCTAACACTTCTTTTTTTTTTTAATTTTGGAAAAGCCAACTTCACTTGCCTCTCTGACCCTTTATCTTATTTATAAGACAAGTCTTCATTGAGATCTCAGATTCTTTTTCTGCTCACATAAACTACAGTGCACATAGCACGTGACGTGATCCTTTTAATTTTAAATGTGGACAGTATTCTTACTTAAATACATTTGTTTTCAAAGACCTATTTCTAGGTGATGTTATGTTTAAAATGCAGATGGAAGTCTGTGCTTGAGTTAGGGCTTTGGGGCAGGCACACTCCCCTCTGTGTGCCGCTGCCCACAGGCTTGCATTGTATCCATGGAGGCCAGCAGGAGGCCCCAGGAGAGAGGTGAGGCTGGGTCCCAGTTGCCAAGGTTCTGGATTTGATAATGAGAGTCCTGCTCTGTCCTTGTCCTGTCTGTAAGTAGGCCAGGGAGCCTCTGCAGGCAGCCTTGGGAGTTGGTAAGAGCCCTTGTCCCCTGGTGGCACTGGCGAGAGGGCCACATTCTGGGACTCGCCTTGCTCCAGTTTCTGGATGGGCCTGTGTTTTCTTTTTCATCTGCATTCATTTCTCCCGTTTATTAATCTCAGTTTGACTTACCCTACCTCATGTCGGGTCTGTGAAGTATATACCGGAGAGGGAATGTGACTTGAGACCGACCTGTGATGTAGAGACGCAGGGCAACCCTGAACTACCCTGTGTTCTAGAGCCAGCTTCACTGAGGCCAGGCTCATACTGTTGAACAAGCCTCGCCTCCCTGTCTGGCCCTCCACTGTAGCATGTAGGCCTGAGAACCGCTGCTCTTGCAGCTATTTTCGTGCTGGATAGTAAGGCCGTATCAGCACTTAGGTTGCACCTCGGTTTTGTGCTTACTAACCTGCCTTCTCTGCATACCAGAAGTATTGCCACCCGATCCATGTCGCGCGCAACTGCTGTGAATGTGAACGGCCCCACTAACTTCCAGTACAAATTGGTTATTTCGGGCTCTGGGGACAAAGGGCAAGGTTTTTGGAATGTAAACATACCCTGAGACCTTCTTGGCTGCGAGCCTCTGGCTGAGGTCAGCTGCCTCCTCTTCTTGCTTCTGTTCCTATTACTTCTCATTTCCCTACATTTGATTCTGATTGGCTTCCCCTTGAGGTGGCTGCACAGGCTGCTAGCTCTCCTGGACCTCAGTCGGCTCTCTCACTGGGTCCAGGTTCATTCTCAAGAAGTAATTTGCAGTGAAAGAATGTGGCTGACAGAAGACCTCACATAGGGAAGCAGTGCTTTCTTGCGTGTCTCTGGCTGCAAATAACACAGAACAGAATTAAGGCGAGGACAATGCCTAGCAGCCGAGATAACAACAAAGCCCCTCCTGTGTAATTAGAACACTAAAAGCATGTTTCCATTTCCTGTGTTAACATGGGTAACGCCAAGTTCTTAATTCAGAAAGGGAATACATTTTTGAGTGTGTCAGGCTATTGACTGCCTTCTCATAAAAGGGCACCATATGGTGCTGTGTTTGTATGCTTTTGCCATGACAATTCCTCCTGTCACGAGTGATTTTCCCCAGAAGTGAGCTATGTAAATTCTTGGTCATTCATTCCAAAAGTGAAGGGGTTAGCGTTGATTGACCAGCATGCTTTTTAAAAAACACAATTTGGTCATAGGAAACAGGAAATCACAAGCCCTGTGTGTGTTGATGTGCCTTTCATTTTAATAAGGATACATAGTTTTAAAAGATTTCTTCTTGATCTTCAGATTATCTGGACATGAAAGCTATGTATTTTTAGTCTTTCATATCCTCAAGTACAAGGGGGAAACATCAAAGGGATTTTTGACACCCGTTATTTGTGAAATCACCTTGAAGCTTTCTTGGTTGATACTGACACTTGCAATAAGGATAATTTCCCACTTCGTGATAATAGCAGTCCCTATTGTCTCGTGTGGATCGCTTTTCCATGTCTGACTCCTCATATTGTCTGCTTAGACTTATTGTTATCACAGGTAAAAGGAAATGTAGGACCAGAAAATAGCTCGGCAGGCACCAGGCCTGAGGGCCCATGTGATAGAGAGAATCCTCTTGTGATTAGCATAAGTGCATGTATGTACACACACACACACACACACACACACAAACACATGCACACACATATGTGAAACAGTGGAGGAAGGGTGACATACAGAAAGAAGTGTGGCCAGAGAATTCAGCTTTATGTTTTTAGTTTTTATTATGCTGGTTGAAGAGGAAACCATTATAAAGTGGCCCACCAACCTGAAATTGGACAACATTCATTTTCGTCTGTTTTTAATTTCTAACTAGTAAAATACTTCCTGCCATCAAACTGCTTCGTTTATTACACAGAAAACAATAGTATTTAGGATCGTAGGCTTGATTACCAAAACCGTACTTCTTTGAAAGGGCAGAACTAAGCATTGCGTTGATAATTTGTACTAGGCATCTAAGGAATGAGCTCTCTATTGTGTTTCTTGCTAGCACCTGGCAGAGGACACTGTAGAAACAGTAGTTATACTATAAGTAGCCTGAATGGTCTCCCATAGCATGGTGGCCGTGGCTCACCTGCCACCTTCATGAAAATAACCATACTTCATTTAGTGCTACAGAAAGCACTATTACCAAAGAGATATTAAATCGTCAACATAAGCCATGCCAATTGAGGTACAAGTAGAGATTGTTTTGTTCTTCTGCTATTGTTGAATGGCCAGGTAAATACAATTCTAAAGCATAGAAAGGGAGAAAGGAAAGCAGTTTTGTTTGTTTATACATTACTTCTGCTTTTTCTAGGTCAGGTGAAGAAGATTTAGGAAATGCAATTGTGTTCTAATATAAGAACACCCTCCCCCCTTTTCTCTCTCTCTCTCTCTCTCTCTCTCTCCTCTCTCTTTCTCTCTCCTCTTGTTTCACATGAATGGGAACTGTCTGATTAAAATCCTCTAAGACATCTGCCTGTTGCAACTAGTCTCATAGAGTAAGCTAGAATTTGTACATCTGTCATTTAGATGTGCACATGGGGCACGAACACGTATATGTTGAAGACTTAGAATAACCTTTGCTTTCTTAAGTTCTTCATTGTGATGCTTCATTGGCACGGTGCTATTTGACCCTTCATAAAGATGGGTGCCTGTTTGACCATGACAGAGACAGTGTTGAGCCCTAGTCTGCTGGGGTGAGTTCCACTTGGCCTATTTGTTATCTAAAGAGATGGATCTGTTTCTCTGAGGGTTTGCAGTCTGTCCTATGGCGATGATGAAATCTGCCAATGACTGTAGAATTCACTGAAAGAGTTAAAGATGCTTTTTTGTAGAATTTTATGTCTCTTGTCATAGGTTTTAAATTTATCGGTCAAATAAGCAACCCAGTGTTTTCTGCACTTTTTCAGATCTTTGGAACTTGTCTCCAAAGCCCTATCCAAAGAAAATGAGGCTGTTTATCTTTCCAGGGGTCTTCCTGCCTTCTCAACATCTACGTGTTAATGGGATAAATAAGAGCGGTTTCTACCTCTTGAAACCTGCAGGCTATCAAATGGGGGGCGGGTAGGGAAAGGTAGCTGCTTCCTCTAGTCTACCATGTTTTATTATGGAAGCTGTTTGGCCAGATAATTGGGTTTAATTTGTAACAGAGGGAAAGGTTTACACTGTAAACAAGAAAGTCCTTTGAAGGTAAATCTTGTCAATAGCTGTTGGAAAGATGGTGGAGGGAGGTTTAAACCGTTATTTATTTATTTCCAATGCCCTGGAGTTGGTGGGTGTTTGTCTTTCTTACCTTTTTAATTATTTCATCCTTTTTTTTTTTTGCTCTAATGCAAATCATTAATGGGGGCTAGAAGGTGATAATTAGTCCTCTTCACTGGCTTCACCTGATTCTTTTCCCCCTTGTTGGCTAATTAAGATGCATAAAAAACCTGCTTTTTTCCCCTGCTTTAAAGGAAATGGGGCTTTTTATGACATCTGACTTATTAGAACCTTACATCCTTTCCAGATAGCTTTTTTTTAAATTATTAACAGCTTCTTTATATAGCCGGGAGAAACATACTTGTGACTCTCCAAACATTACAGAAACAAGTTTTAGTTGCAAAGGCAAGACTCACAGGAATATTAAACACTCTTGTAACACACACATGTGACACCTAACAAGTCTGTCTCCTGTGCGTTCCTTGTTGGTCTTTCTACTTTAGACTTGTGTCACTGTTAGGTTACCTCCTTTAGGTAAGTGTGCCTCTTGAGTCTTGTATAACAATGTATCTCGAGTTGGGTAGTTTCCATTTTAAGCAGACCCTCTCTTGCCCCATATTGTAGTATTGTGGTAAGAATCCAGTCAATCTGTGATGTGCTGGCCCAGACACTATTGGTAGGCATTGGGTAGGAATTACTGTCAATCCAAACCTGTCTTAATTCACGACTTCTATAAAGGAAAGTTAATACCTTTGGTCCAGGAAATAATGTATTTTGATTTGTTGTCTCAAGTAAATGCTACATCTTTTTCAACATTACTCCACAGTGTACTGTAGTTACCCAATCAGCCTCTTGTTGTGAATTGAATTGTCTATCTCGTAGGGGTTTTTAGATTTACTCTTTTCAAGTAGTTTATCATCTCATGAAATATATACATATATACATATATATATATACATACATACATATATATGATAGGTTGGTGATAAGTACCTGGTTTAACCAATGCCAGATTCAGTTGAGACTTTTACATAATTTTCGTTTTTGTTTGTACCCCAAGTAATTAACATTTATTTTATTTAATGTGTATGACTGTTTTGCCATTTATATGTACATATAAATATTATATACAGTACACCCATATTTACCTGGTGCCTGAGGAGATCAGAAGACATTGGATATCCTAGAACTGAAGTTAAAAGGCAGTTATGAGCTGCTATATTGGTGCAGAAATCAAACCCAAGGTCCTATGGAAGAGCAGTCAGTGTTCATAACCACTGAGCCATCTCTTCCCCACCCCCGTCCTACAGCCCAGGTAATGATAATTAAACATTTGTATAACTGAATCAGCTGTAAATACATTGTGTTAATTGTGATGTATTATATACGGAAATTAAAGTTAATAAACCAAGTTTATAAATTATTTTAAAGACAATTGTTAAGCTTTTAAAATGTTGGCATGTATCTGTTCTTATGTGGTAAGAGATTTCAGCATAGCTTTTTAGGCAGGAAACAAAGGTCTATTAAAGGAGACAGATGATCTTAAACTCAGAAGCAGAAAACATCAAGTTATGTTGTGGGTTCCCTCGTGCTATGTAGTTACGTGCTGTGTGAGATATTTAATTCCCATCTAGGATTTCAGAACTGCCATTGGTAGTCTGGTAATCGTCTTTACTTTCTGATGAAAAAGTAGGCTCAAACCATTCATCTGCGAGGAAGAGAAAAACACCTGGTAAGTTGGTGCCCAAAGATGTAACACTTTCCGGTCCTACATTTGCTAATGGGGACTGACTGCTGGCAGGAAATTAAAAATTTCCAAGAATCTCACATTCGCCGTCGCAGAGCAGAGAGAGGGGCTGTGAATCATCTGCGTTGGGGGTAGTACGGAAAGGAAGGCAGTCTGCTCATTTCCTATCAGTTACTTTACAGTGAATCCTCAATTAACCATTCCTCAAGGAGGTGTGGTTTCTGCTGGGCTGTGTCAGGGTTAACCAGAAACACGTTTTAGCTCCAGGCTTTATTTTTAAGTGTATCATACCACATACCGGAACAGCACATCTATTGTGGCACCCGGTAAGTGGAACTGGTGTTTAATTAAGAACCATTCATAGACACTGGTAAATATTTTTCTGAATTTCAAATTTCACTTTGCAGTTTTATGATTTAGGACATGACCTAGAAGTTAGAAGAGAGTGAACAGAGTTTACTGACTGACTGAAAAGATCCGTTATGTCACCACGTTGCACTTGTCTTTGAAGGCTGGAGCAAAAATAAATAAATAAATTTATATGATGGTGGTAGATTCTGTTTAATTGAAATTTTATTTCCCACCGTAATATTATTTTGAAATGACAGCAGGCACTTGGAAATGTTCCAGAACTTGCTAACATTCGTTTTTAGTAATTTGCTTCATTCAGACTTATTTTGATTGGCATGCCATCCCTGTGTTGTGTTCTGAAATCCCAGAAATCACAACATCTTGATAGAGTCTGCTCTATTTTTGAATTGTTTTAAATAGTAACTTTAAAATTTGCATTAATTGAAAGGTACCTTGTCATAACATTTGCTTTGTGTCATGAAAGGTTATCTATATTTGGAAGTAACATTTTGGTAAAAGGGGGATTATGGAATATTTATGAACTTTTCTCTCAGACTCATAGGTTATTAGAACAGGATGGAACTTTAGAGCTCTGCAACCACAGACTTCTCAATTTGCAGTTGAAGGAAATGAGTTCCAGAAAGATCAAGTGACACATCCAAAGGCACAAGATAAATGCAGGAGGAACCGTCACCAGGCAGGCAAAACCGCCACAGGTGGCTTTGTCCTGGGCAGTGTGCTCCAATGGACACAGTACTTTTAGGAAATCATACTGCAAAGGCTAGAAGGGAGTGCATATGCATATAATTATTGATGGTGGTGGTGGTGATGGTGGTGGTGGTGGTGGTGTGTGTGTGTGTGTGTGTGTGTGTGTGTGTGTGTGTATGATAAACCACAGCACGCATGTGGAAGCTGCAGCCTAGCTTTCAGAAGTTGGTTCTCCCTCCTTCCACCATGTGGACTGACTCTTGTCTTGAAGAAGCAAACAGGAGCCAGACAGGGCTAGTGAGCATGACAGAGCAATGGAAGGGTCTGTGCCACTGACCACAGCATTAGAGTTTTCCAGAAGTGCATCCATCCAACTTCTCCTGGGTCATTAGTGATCTCAGTGGGAGCCTGTTTCCACCCGATCGGGCCTCAGATTTCTAAGCAGCATTTTAATACCCTGCCGACTTTGTTTTGCACATAGAAATATACGATAAATAAGAATTGATGTTTGGGCTTAAGAATCTTACTTTGTTTTACTTCTCCCTTGGCTTTCATCTGGGTCCTACTATGAGTAACTTCTATTAAGTAACTAATGCAAACACGAGCTTTCATCAGGAGATCATCTGCTCTGAGGAGTGCAATCAGCTCTGATGCGTATGTGCATGTATAAAGCATTTTACCTTATTTTCAGGCGTATACTCCAAATTTATTAAAATATGAAAACTGGTTGCAATTGCAATGGTAAGGATTCCCAGGAATGAAGCTTGCTTACTCTATAATACCGCCTGTTTATAGTGTTGGAAATTATAATTGTGTGTGTGCACGAAGATGTATGTGGGTAAGCTATCAGAGGACCATTGTGGAAGGTTTTGAGGTTCCAGCTCAGTTTACCTGGCTCAAACTGCCATGCTCTTTGCTCATGGGACCATCTCCCTGGCCCAGAGCCTAACTTTTATATTTTATAAGTTTTTAAATTTCCATTTCATTTTGTTCTACTGAGTAATTTTAGTCTCCCTCCTGACAGTCTTTAATCTTAGCTCACAAATAAGACAGATAGATAAGGTCTATTGATGACACTAGCTCTCTAAACTCCAAGATTTTTTACGGGTTTCTTTATTTAATTTTCAATAAGTGACAAAACACTTGACTTCAAAAGGCAAGGGAATATTTGCATATTCATCACAAAATAAATAACCTGCTTTGCAGTCATAAGGTGTTGACTGCTGTCATTCAAATGGGAACTCATTGTAGTCTCTGAGTCTCAGCTGCCACATGCCCCATTCACACAGCCTTACGTGCAGGGTCGTGTCTATAAAACCAGTTCTTCAGTTAAAAAGAAATCATATTAAGAAATGATTCTACCAAGATGGGTCAATATACCCAAACTCTGTTTAAATTTTCATTTCTTAATTCTTTAAACATTTGTCCATCAGTCAGTTCTGAACATTTGGTGTTTCATTTCTTCTTTTAAGAATAATTATAAAGATTATAACAATTATAAAGATTTCTTTTTCCTATTGAAATTAATCTCTGACTTCATGGTTCACTGGAAACATAGGAGGCTGCACCAGTGACAGGGGTAGAGTAGCCACGTGCCTCTGTTCCACAGTTGGAAGACACAGCCAGGACACAGGCCTCCTTTACAGTGTAGCCATTTCCCCACCCCACAGTTAAAAATAGTGGCAGCAAAGAAGATTGTGGCCATTTCTTTGTAGACAAACATTGGACACATAGTTCCCTCATGAGCATTGGGAAATGGAAGACAAAGGAGAAGGAGGGGCAAGAAACAGGAGCAGGTGCAGGGGAACTGACAGAGTGAGTTTCCTTTTCTTACGGTTAAATCTGTTAAGTAGTCACCTAAAGGAGAACCCCTTCCTCAGCCGAGACACACTTCCGTAACCATTGTTCTCCGAGCTACATGCTTTAGTTACCGGACTATGCGGCAAGGTTTATTTTTGTATTTCAATCAAGTCGTCCATTATACAAAATCTCAGGTTCCCTAAGAAACGTTATTTCAGGCAAACAGCATTTTGCTCAGAATAAATTGCAAATGGGTATTAAATAAGCTTGGTGAGATTAAATTCCCAAGTGTGTTAGGGTGTATTTGTTTATAAATCACAGGTGTGGTTCGAGTCAAGTCCCCAGGTGGCTTTTAGAGAAAATAGGGTGCTGTTAAAGCACTGCATACAGGTGTGGAAGGCTTGGAAAGACAGGGAGATTTACCACTAACCTCATTATGGCTCATGAAAAGTGAGCTGCGTTCAGTCAGGAGAGCCACATAAATAGCTACGAGCGAGCGTTGTTTGGCCCTGAAAGGCGGATAGGCTTCTATGGGTAGCTCGAAATTGGGGAGTCTGGTGTGCGTGCTCACTGAGGATCAGAAGTTCAAGGCCAGCCCTTACTATCTGAGCCTAAGGCCTTGCTCACCTCTCCAAAAAAGTGTAATATGGAAACATTTAAATATCCTTGAACAATAGATTGGATATATAAAATATTAAGTAGGAAGAAAATAGCTTAAAGCACTTGAAATGTAAAGCATCCACACAGTCATGTAAGCCATTAACATTAATTTTGGCGATTCACAGTAGCTGTGTTAGAGGTTGAATTTTATGTCCAAATTTCGTGTTCCTACCCTTGATGGTCCATTCTCTACTGGAAGGTTCTAGAAAGTGTGAGAGCAGCTATGAATCGTCCCAATGGTGTGACACTGATGTTTGTTTTACAAAACTTGATTATGAAGAAGGATGTGTGAGTGGATTCTTGTGAATCCTGGTTCTCAGGCTCTGTCTTGTCTGCAGTCAGGTCTTGCTATTCAGTGGGAAGAGTTTTAGGGTTCAGTCACCAAGTTGGAAGTGTTTGTATATGGCTTGAGTACATCCCCCAAGGATACCTGTGCCAGAGACATGGTCCTTGGTGTGGCAATCTGAGCGGTGATAGGGTATTTAAGGGGTAAAACCTGGTGTAGGAGGTAAGGTACTTGCTGGCAGTGACTCTGGAAGGGATTAATGCTGCTCTTACAGAATGGCTTGGCTCTCTCAAGAGCGGATTCTATGAAATGATGCCACTCATGTGCTTGGCCCCTTCTGCATGCAGATGGCTCTTTTGCTACTCCTCTGTTATGTGACCCTGCAAAAGAAACTCTTCCTAGAGGCTGCTAAGATGCAGCTGTCCAACCTTGAGCTCCCAACTCTTAAAGCTATCCAATAACCTCTTTTTAAAAATGGGCCTTACATCCTCATGAGTTTCGTTAGAGCGACAGAAAATGACTACCGTACCTGTGGACCGTGCATATTGCAGTCCACAGGGCCATGTAGGACTCTCAGTCCTACATCAGGATCTGTGAGGATTCCGATAACTATAATTTAATTTGTATTTATTACTATGTGTGTTTGATGTGTGGGTATGAGCGAGGGTGTAAAAGGACAAGTATTTTGGAAGGCATTCTCTCCGTCCACATGGTTTCTGGGTATTAAACCCAGGTCATCAGGTTTGAGCGCCATGGCCATCCACTTAGCCATGTCACTAACCCCATCCCAAATAATAATAATAATAATAATAATAATAATAATAATAATAAAGTTTTATCTGAAGTTTCCCAAAACTTTTGGAGTAATGAATTAATGTTTCATCTCTTGTTTGAATGATTTAGCAGACCGGATTGAAGATTGGGGGTGTGGTTACATGTATCAGACGTGAGATATCCAGGAACCTCTGACTTCATGTTGGTGCTAAACATCTAGAATGGCAATAAATATCTCTAGAAAAACAATCAGTGTGCCCATATGTCAGTCTGCCTGCCCACAATGACGAGACATTTTGAGAGGAAGTGACTCCTGGAATCTGACAGGTTTCAAGACTCAGGATGGGTTAGCAAGCTGGGCATGATGAAGCTGATGTATGCAATGCTGGGCTCAGGGCTTACAGGTTCAAGCCCAAGACGGTAAGTCTGAAGGCATGAAGCAGCAGAAGAATTCTCTCTTACTCAGGCGAAGACCAGCCTGGGTATTTTAAAGAATGCTTGAGTTGAATATAGGGCATACACCCACATCAGAGAAGGCATTCAGTACACCCTTCTCAAAGTGTCAGAGTGTAAATGGTGTGCTTATAGTCACACTCAGTATTTGTACAATTCTGGTCTCTCCTCAGACCGTATAAATCTTTTACCTTTGCTGATATATGGACAGAGCATTGCCTGGTTAAGTTGGCACATTGCATACTATGTGTGGTGTCTGTCTGATACCCAGAACAATGCTTTACAAACACCAGTGTGGAGTAAACATTCAAGTGGACAGGATGGGACTAGCATAAGAAAGGGTGGGGGGAATGGATATACAGGGAGGTATGGAGACAAGGAGAGAAGGATGAAGGAATGGATGTATGGATGGACAGATAAACAGATGAATAGATGAATGTATGTTTACCACAGAAGTTAAGGAATCAGGAGTTTCCATGTTGTATATCTAGAAATAATTCTGACTTAGTTATTTAAAAACCATCAATTTCACAGATGTCGGTTTACCATATGGTGTCATTTGATGCTTTTATACATGTGGACCACGCTAAAGGTTGTATCTAATTTTGAATGTACTCAAAAATATTAAGAGCGATAGAAACATTTTTTCTGAAATTATACTTTTTTATATTCTACTTCTTTCAATTAGCATCACAGGACTCATTGTACTGAACTTCCATGGCATTTTTCATATTGAGATATACTTATATATTAAATTTTATGTTTATTTTATTTCACATTTAGTATTTATCTTTTCACTAATATTTCTGTTTTGGTTGATTTTACCTTTGTTAAACTTACTTTGCATTGGTTTCTTGCCAATTATCTTTATTTTAATTGTGAAGAGAATAACTTTCTAGACTTTCATAGATATGAAAGTCTTCAATGACATAATGGGCAAAAGTTTATTTATGAATATGACTATGTTTTAAAACAAGCATATCCTGTGTGTTTTGAAAATGAGTTATGAACTATGTAATGTGAGCCCATTTTCCTTTCTCTATTTTCACTATAAATTCTTGACCTATGCCTATCTCTTCTCTTAAAAAATAGATACTATCAATATTTAGTGGACAAGTTTAATTTAAATAGCATAAAACATTATAAGATAATTCTAAACACATGGGTATTCTATAAATTATTATTTACAATAAATTTGCTATAAATCATAATAAAATAATGATGTATTATTGTTGTTATCATTATAGCCCTTTATGGAGGTTTTGGTGATGAAAAATGAGGTTGTCAGTTTTACATATCATGCACTTTGCCTGCTGGTCATCTCATTTTTAAAGACTTTTATAGGTAACAGCTTTCTTTCTCAACTAAGTTACTGGATGCTTTCTGTGGAAAATTACAAGAATTGTGTACTTTTCATAAAAGAAACTTGGTAGCTTTAGGTCCAAGCAGAAGGTGAGTGAGGAGATGAGTAGGTAATAGGTGTAACAGGCTTTTGTTATCCCTAGAGTTTCTAGATGGGCTATGTCCATGTGGCTCTTCCTTGGCTTAGAAGTATCCCTTCTGAACACTTTGTATCTGCGGAAGCTGCTTTTGTGAATGCATTTACTCTGAAGGATGTGTAACCCTAGAGTAACACTTGGGAATTTTGCTGGCAGATGCTGGTTCATTATAGACAGTTGAGTTATTTGTCATGCTTTCCAGATGTCCAGTAAGGAGATGTTCTCCTAGCTTGGTTTATTTCTTGGTTCTTAAACAGTTATCCTTGTTGAGATGCATATAACAAGTAGCCCTCTGGTTGGAGGTTTCTTGTCTGCTGGTTGTTTTGTTTTAGCTTTGCTGTTTAAAAGGGCCCTTAGATGTACTGAGTAGTAATGTTGAGTGCAGGACGACAGTGATGTACTTTATCCCGAAAAGATACATTGTAGGTAAATTTGGTGTCTCCAGGAATCCTGAAGCTGTTTTTGCATGTGATCACTGCTGTGAGTCAACAATGAACATTAAACTCCATGTTTTGAAAAGAAATAATGGGAAACACTTACGAAAAATTGACAAGTACAGCGACCAGAGGTTCACAGGACCTTTACTCTCTAGTGTTTGCAAATCAAATCCTTGCAACTTTTACATCATGACGAGCCGGAATATCAAAAAACACTTTAGTTTTGATCTCCTTCCAAAGCTAAATTCCACTGCACAGATTTTACACTCTTTCCTTGATGGTACATTTTGGATATTTTCCTGTGTTGTTAAATCTTTAATCTCATTTTAATGTCTAGTGTAGCAGTGCAGCCTACAGATGTGCTGTTAGTTTATCTAATAAAAGTCTTTTTATAGATCATTTACTAATCCTTCTTCCCTGCTCTTCAGGCAGCTCTGGAATAAACATCCTGCGGCTTTATCTTTATCACATTCATGTTTATTTATTTCCTTGGGACATAAATCTTGCCAATGAAATTTCTTTGGAGCGTAGTGTTTGTAAGACCAAACTTTAGTTTCTTCTGTTAAGGGTAAGGAAATTAATTATTAAGTAACTCCAGTTTATCAAATTTTGAAAACTTTATAGGAGTATGAAGTCCTATAAAACTTATTTTTAGTTCCCGTTTCACTGGCCTCCATGATCAATTTGTTCTAATGTATTGTTATTTGTAAATGTGGAGTGATTTGGGGATGAGATATATGACCTCCTGTGCGCACTTCTGGGGATGTTTGTCCAGCTCCCTCCTTCTGAAAAATAGGGGTTTAGACAGGTTTGACTGTTTAGTTGCATGATCAGGCGACCACTGTCACCTTGGTTAAGTAGAAAGTGCATGCCCTGCCTTAGCTGCATCACAGCTGGAGCACTCCTCACAAAAGGAGCAAACATCTAGAGCCTTAATCTCTCTGGAGTGTGTCAGCCATCAGTGTTTAGAAATCAGACGGCTCATGGTCACTCCATCCACTCACCATGATCTTTTTTAAAGTTCTGATGAAAACGCCTAAACTCAAGAAATAAAAATAAGCATGAATCTCTGTAGGCACAGCGGCACAAGTGAAGAACTTATTACATCTTTCTTCCCGTTCAATAGTCAGATCAGGCATTCATGCACCCACTGATGTGGGGTCTCCTGACAAATGCCTCCGGGGCGCTCTAAGCAAAATGCCCTGGAAATGCAGCGGTTGGAGAAGATAGAAGACAGCAGTCACCACCGGGAATGAGGTGGCTGAGCAATGTGCTCTGCGTTAGACTCTGAAAGATAACTTGAAAATTATCGCCGGGAAAGTTATCTAAGGCTTGCAGATTTGCATACCTCTACGTCGGCAGGTTTGTAATTTATCATGAGCTTTTTCTCAAGGGGGGAGCGTGCATAGCATGTCATTATTTTAAGCCCGCTGCTAAAAGTCAATGTTGATCTTTGCGATGTAATCTTATTTATGAAGTGCTGTGATAGTTCATAGCTTTTACATATTCTCATAACAGTGTTTTCATTTGCTTTGCCGTGACTTTGTGGTGCTCAAACATGGAGTATATAAAGTTCGATTGTGCTGATATATCCTGATTAGTCATTTTTTTCCATAGTGTGATCATTTTGCGTTTGTTCTAAATGTGTTGACTGGGCATAGGGTGTATTTGTGTATCAGTGTCTGGGCGTAATGTTGAGTGTCTTCTATTGCTGTCCATCTTTCTTGCTGAGACGAAGGCTCCCACTGCACGGGGCTTGCTAATTATCCTGGGTGGCCAGCCAGTGAGTTCTGGGATTCTCCTGTGTCTGCTACTGTGCCCCATCTCCCACCCGGCCACTTCACTGGGCTACAGAAAGCACCCTGACCCCCAGCTTTCACACTCATTCTGGAGATTTGAACTCAGGGTTTGTGTGCGTGCTGTTTACCAACTGAGCCCCCTCCCCAGCCAGCCTCTCTGCTTCTTAATTATTAACGCCAAATGAATAATTTAGTGCTCGTATCACTTTTATTTCTTGTGGTGTGGTTCTTTTTTTATTATTTTCCTTTCATTTGGGGGAAAACATTCCTCAAGAGCAAAATCAGAGAAAACTACTTCATAGCTTTCATTGCATATTTGGCTATTCCCTTCCAAATAGGTTTTGCTAGTTAATGGTATTCCAACATCATTGTATGTTGTACATATTATTAAAGCCCTACCTTCTGAGCAGATACAAAATTTCGCTTTGCTACATTTGAACTTTTTGCTTGCCAACAAGGATCATTTTTTTTCTACTAATATTTATTACAGGAAATTTATAAAAATTTTCTGTTCGTTTTAACCAGAATTCTTGCCCTTAGACAACTTTTTTTCCCCTGACTTTAGGTCACTCCAATTTAAATGTTTTTATGCAAGTGAATTTAAGTTTGTGATCTGTGCCTTTCTATGTCTGTGCTGTGGAGGGAATCCAGTCCGCGTTACCTGGTTCGCACTTGGCACCACCTATTCATGGAAGGAAAACATGGAGGAACCACCCTCACAATGACCTAGAAAAGAAGTAGGGTAGCAAAAAATATATAATTCCCACACAGCTCATTTTGTGATGGTGGAGCACAGCCAGGGTCTCTCCCAGTAAGGACCCCATCCCCATGTGATACTTTCATCCGTCTTGGTGTTGGTAGTGCACAGTGCCCCGTAGACTGTCCATCGTGGGACTCTGTCCCAGTGCCTCCTCATCAGTTCTCTTGTATGCATATGTTCCTCTTCTAAAGGCCTCCTGATGAGCAGACACTGAGAGTCGGGGCCTTTGTCCCTTCATTTATCATGCTTAATGTACAGAGATACACTGCGGCCCTCCTCGTCCACCCATTTAGTACAGGGAACATTTAACAGATGTCTGACTTCCCCATAGCCTCATTGGCAGGGAGTGCTTTAAAGATGAAGAGGTCCTGGCTTCTGAGGTCTGGCCAGGGAGGAAAAGCTTGAGTCACTATATAACTGACAGAGTGTGAAATCTTATTTCAGAGTGTAGAATGTACTTTAAGCACCACAGACTATGAGGTGAGACTCTGGACTAAGGCAAAAAAGTGATAAGAAGTTACTGGAAAGTACATCCTAACATGTTATAAAACTCTCTAAGGTTTATTTTCCCAGAGTTTATAGACTTGTAACTAAACCAACTTGGGCAGCTCTCATTCCCTCCCCTCACTCCAAACGTTAAGTCATGGAAATGTATTATCCAGAGTGGGCAGAAACCTTAGCAAGCAGCGTGTTCAAACCTCCTCTTGAAGTATTTATTTTTTAAAATTTGCATGTATACATATCTACTGGTATTTATGAGAACATGTGTGTTGGTGCCCAGAGATGGCAGAAAATGGCATCTACAGCAAGAGTTACAGTTGGTTTTCAGATGCCCAAAGTGGGTGCTGGGAACTGAACCTTGATCCTGTAGAACAAAAGCAAGGGCTTCTCCTGTTACAGTTAAGGCAATGGGCTCTAAAAGCCTTACAGCTTCCCTTAACCCAGTTGAGGATTGTTTAGAGTTTCAGAATCACAGTAGCCAATACAGCCTTATAAGTGTAGCCAATATTCTCTGTGTTACATCACACTTTAGTCAGTGAGTCAATCAGAGCCATTTGGACTCCTGCATATGTTGGCCATCTCTATTTCACTCTGTTACTAACTGCATCTCACTTCTTTCTGTAAAACTTCTAAAATGCCCCCAAGCATATCAGTGAAGTGAAACTCTTTAGATATTTAGTTTCATTTTTTTTATTGGATTTTTTATTTGCATTTCAAATGTTATCCCCTTTCCCAGTTTCCCGTCCATAATCCCCCTATCCCATCTCCCTTCTCCCTTCTTCTATGAGGGTGTTTCACTACCCATCTACCCACCCCTTCCCGCCCTGACATTCCCCTACACTGGAGTTCCAGCCTTGGCAGGACCCAAGGAATGGCCTCTCCTCCCATTGGTGCCCAACAAGGCCATCGTCTGCTACATATGCAGCTAAAACCATGGGTCTGTCTGTGTATACTCTTTGGGTAGTGGTGTAGTCCCTTGGAGTTGGTTGGTACCTTTAGATTTTTATATTTTGCTTTTTCAAAAAGTGAAATTAAAGTTAACTTTTGGGATCTGTTGTGGTTCCATTTGTGAAAGCAGCACACACACACATTCATAGAAAGTTTTGTGTTTTAGTATATCAGTCTGAATATATAAGCAAGATTGTAAAGTGTGGGTAGCTGAGAAAGTCCGAAGTGAACCTGGCAGGCAGAAACGTGCGTTTTCCAAGTTGCATCTGAATCTCATATCCAAGTTATTTTTATTATTATTCTTGGAAACAATTCAAGTGTTTGGGTTTCTTTCTACTTCGCTTATACTTGAGAAGATAAAGACATCTGTGTCAATCACCTCAGACAAATCTGGCACTGTAGCCGCTATACGTAATGGCAGAAGGGACAGGAAGGAATTTTTGAAAGGCTCCATCCCAAGCTCCCTAAATGTGAAAATCGTTGGTCAGGACTTTGACCCAACTCTGTATTAGATGAGAACACTTTTTCTAAAGACAGGATGAGAACCTAAAGACCACTTAGCATCTTCTGAATGACTTACAAGGAGAAAGATGAGTCAAAAGTTGTAATTTTGCAGTACCTTGTAGGGCCTTTTCCCAGTTCCCTGAAATGAATGCCAACATTCTGGATGTTCGTGTGTATGAACACACACTCACTTGCACATTCACATACAGAGAAGATATTTGGCATCATTACTTGTATTTCTAAACATAATTGGACAAAAACGCAAGAAGAAGCATTGCTTAGACTTTGTGAATAATTTTGTGAAGGTACAATTAATTTTTGTCTGCAGAAAGGTAGGACTGGCTCTCTCTCTTCTCTCTCTCCTCTTCTTTCTCTCACCCCTTCCCCTTGTCTTGTTCCCCCATTAAGTCTCACCACATGGAAAAAAATATAAGACTATCACACACACACACACACACACACACACACACACACTTCTTTTGGGTCATGATACCTTTTAACAGGTCTTTCAGAGTATAGAAATAATAGTACAGTCTTACCCTTACCTGTGATGTCTCAAGGAGCACAAAGAATGTCCAGTCTTTCAGGAATTATTTTTACCATCGATGACTTTGGTTTGAACATTGACCCATTCTGCCTGATTGGTAAGAACGTAATTTCTTCTTGGTGAACCTTCCTACCCATATGGGGCAAGTTGGAGGTAGAGATTTCTGTCATCCCATTTTAATTTCATTCATTCCATGGACCATAACTAAAATATAGAGGAAACTAGATACAAGTGGCATCACCCTTTAATTGCATATTTCTTTTCTTGCTATGATTTCTTTTGAGATTTTGTGTTTTATGGAATAATACTATGGTTCTAGATATTTTTTACCTTCTACACTTTTTGTGATTCTTTTAAATTTTGGATACTTTTCATGCATTTATGTTGTTTTTCTAATCAATATTTCTACTTTCTGATTTGTGGAGAAAAGTTTGCTGAGGGATTTTAAACATTAGATTGGATACAGTTTCCTCTGGAGTGACGACTTTAGTTTATAGGGTATTCTGCTTCTCTGACTTGTTTCATTTTATAAAAAAGAACTTCAGAGTTATTGGTGAAAGCAATCACTCCTTCAATGAAGATAGCTCAGGTTAGACCAGTGCTGTCAGAGGCTTGTTTAGTATCCAGGCCAGTGTTTTCTCTGATCTAATGCAGTCTTTCTTCCTTGGCCTCAAAGATGAAAAAACAAGGCTACAGTTAAATGTTAGTGCAGTAATTGGACCCACAGTTCTTCAGCAATGAGGGGTTCAGGATTGCTGAGATACAAACCGGCAGAAGCACAGAAGTAGACTGGATTTGGAGATATGAAGGGCAGGTAGAAGGCCTCTGTCTTCAAGCTAAGAGGAGTGGCATCAAAAGAGACCACTAGCCCTTGTTTAATATGTGCACCTCAGACTTCCTGCCATGAATATCAGAGACTCTTTTCTGTTGCTAAGCCTGCCAGCCCCATGGAACTTTGTTATGGCAACATCCATAGGCGAGCATAGACAGGAGCTGGTTACAGTCATCGAATAGCTAAATTAAATGGAAATGTGTCAATTTATAGTTTGGACACTGACATTTTATAAATATTACTTTTAAAGTTTAATATTAAATCACATTTTCCCCAACATCTTTTCTAGTATGATACCTAGGAAGGTTATCCTAACACCACTAATATTTCCATGTTTTTCTAGGTCAGTGGGTTGTCCTTCCTTTTTTAATCCCATGAAGCTTCAGGAAACCTGTATGTTGAAAAATGGCTTTTGCTGATCATTAGGCTCAACCAGGTCATCCTTTCAAAGTTGTTTTTATCATAAATGACAAGTGAGAGGCATGCAGGCTGGTTGGTTGGTTTTGCCATTGTATTAAAAAAATCATATGGGAAAAATTGAGAAATGTTCTACAGATAGAACAAAAGACCAAGTCTGATAGGAGCTGAACTAAAAGGAATCAAACTGAGTTAGTCACAGAGCCAGGAAAAAGTACTTATATTCCAGGGAGGGGGAGGGTGGAGGGAAGGGAGAGGAGGAGTGAGGGGGGAAGAGGGAGTGAAGGGGAGGGGGGAAGGGGAGGCAGAGGAGGAGCAGGAGTGGGAGAGAAGGGGAAGTGAGGGGGGAGAGGAGCAGAGAGAATGAGGGGGAGGGAGAGTGAGAGGAGGGAAAAAGGGGGGATGGAAGAGTGAAGGGGGAGAGGAATGAGTGAGAAAGAGTGAGGGAGAAAGGGGGATTGGGGGAGGGGAGAAGGGGAAGGGGTAGTGAGGGGGAGGAGGTAGAAGGAGTTGGGGGAGGAGGAGAGGGCAGAGAGAGAATGAGAATGGGAAGAAGAGTGAGGAAGTGGGGAATAACTTGAGAAGGGGTTGGGGAGAGGGAAATTAACTTAGAGAAATGGGGGCAACCACTGCTCTCAGTTTGCTTTCCTCTTCCCAGTGTTGATCTCTGCTAGAAAGACAAAACAAAACCGAAACCAAAATCAGTTTGCAGTCCTGCAGGTATGGAAACCAGAGCTCTGAAACATACTGTTATTGGCTTTGTATATCTAGACTTTTTATCCATCCTGACCATATTACTCCTAGCAACTTCCTGACCTTTACCCTATGCACTTAAATGTAAACTCAACACAAACTGCCCAGAGGGCTAGCACTGGATATTGGGTTGTAAATATCTTTTCAGTCCTCTTGTGATACATTTAAAATTGGACAAATTAATTAAAGGTTTAATCTCTATTACTACAAAGACTGTTCTATTCCACTTCCAAACCAGAAAGATATTATGTTATATTTTTGATTTTTTTATGGAGGCTTATAATCAGCACTGTATTGTACAATAATAGAAAATTTGTCTTTTACTGAAGTTGTGTCTTAGCGTCTACTGGATTATTATTTACTATGGGGATGGCACGGAATGTATGCGCGCAGCCTGGAACGCAGCATACGGCATCTCAGGAGAAGAACATGGATATCGTTTGTGATTTTGAAGCTGAGGAGTCATGTTCTGTGGGAAGAAGGGTGTGGAAGGCACCATTGCAGACGTATGTGGACGCCGCCTCAGGGGAAGCTCTGGTCCTTATTGTCCCCCCTAGAGCAGTGGTTCTCAATCTGTGGGTTGTAAGCCCTTTGGAGGGTCAGCTTACACCTTTACATGGGTCCCCTAAGACCATCGGAAGACTCATATGTTTACATAGCAGTAGCAAAAATAAAGTTATAAAGTATCAAGGGAAATAATTTCATGGTTGGAGGTCACCAGAACATGAGGAACTATGTTATAGGGTCACATTAGGAAGGTTGAGAGGCACTGAGTCGGAGAATACTCCCTGGCCATGTTCAGCCGTCGGATGTGTCACAGTGGGCCTGGTGGGATTGATGGAAGTCTCTGTTCCTCCCTTAAGAGGTCTCACAATCACCTCTCAGTGCACAGATCCTCCTGCTTATCACTGCCCCCGTGTGTCAGGCTGTTCTAAGTAATTGTTACTGAGTCTGATGTCATAATGCACATTCCTCCAAAAGCATACTAAAGTCAAAGCAGCTATTTCTGTTTGTACTGTCTCAGTCCATCTGTCTCAATAAGATCAATAAGTACAAAATATATATTTACAAAATATGGGGGACTTTTATACTTCTGTGCATTTTTATTTTGTGTGGAAAGTGAAAATCGGTGCTTGCCTAACTCGAGATCTACGAGAGCCCAACAACCTCGGTACTCAGCAGTGTGCTGAACCGCCCTACTATGCTGTGATTTCTCACATTGCTACCTCAGTGTTGATTAAGAGGACAGAAACAACACTTTGATAAGAGTCCAGCTTTTGACAAATGCTGAAGGTTATCTGGCAGCTGACTTGGATCTGAAATGTAGAGTTCCAACTTTACCAGGAATCTGGCCCTCTCTTACCCAGTCCTGACTGCTCCTGGACTGACTCCTGTGATTGTTAAAGGCGTTCAGTGCCTTCTATACCTGCTCAATGTATGCCTTGGAAGAAACGGTGATAAGGATATTAACTATGAATTTGGCTACTGTTAATTTTTGTTGAGAAGCTCTAGGAAAACCAGTTAAATATGACCAATTTACATAAGCTACAGTTTGATATTAACTGTATCTTGTTGGGAGTGGGGCAGGTGGCTGAGAGCACAGTGTCCTTAGAAGGCTGTGTTTGTTGCCCTAGTCCCTTCTTTTCCCTACAGAGCTCTGCTTTCCTCTCTGAAAGATATACTGATTGGCCAGGCCTCGCCTACCATGATGGACTGAAACCATGCATTTGAATCCTCTTGTGTTGAAGCCATGTGCCTACTGCTCTTCTACATTTTCTATGTGTCTTCTTCTGTGAGCTCTGAGTTCTTGGGAGTCCTCTACAGTGACAGCTGCAGTAGGCACCTTCTAAGGGAAAGCTTTCTGTGGTAGGCACCTTCTTAATGGAGGTTTCTGGAGTGGCTCCGCTTCTGTGACACACCCTTACCTTGGCTCCCAGGATGCCTACAGCAGCCTGAAATCTAGGTGGGAGAAGAAACTCAGTCTCCAGAGCCCTTGAACTCTGATATCTGTAGCAATAGCAGCTTGGGCATATTGCCAGTTATGGGCAGCTTCTGCTTCTGAGTGAGTCGAGCTACACTTGGATTGATGCCCGGACAGGGCTCTGAGGGGTGGTGCCCAGAACTCGGAAGCAGAGGTGCAGAGCAGAGGCTCTCTGGGCTGACTGTTCCCCATCCTCCAGCTCTTAACAGTCCTTCTGCTCTCTCCTGGGCTATGCTTGCTGAGCCTTGGAGGCTGCAAATTACACATTTATACATGTATGCACCCACTTATCTTTTGGTAAGTGGCGACAGTATCACTGTGTTCTCCGTGGTTATTATCTGGAAGGGTCTTCTTTGTATCTCTGACTCCTTTATTTAGGCATCCTAAAGTCTTTTTCCCTAACAATATCCATTGATGGTGCCCTTAACCTGACTAATGCTCAGAGCAGCATAGGTGAGCCTTACAGAGGTGAGCCTTACATAGGTGAGCCTTACAGAGGTGAGCCTTACAGAGGTGAGCCTTACAGAGGTGAGCCTTACAGAGGTGAGCCTTACAGAGGTGAGCCTTACAGAGGTGAGCCTTACAGAGGTGAGCCTTACAGAGGTGAGCCTTATGATCCAGCTCCCTCTTGAAGCATGGGTGGTTTGAGGTACCAGGAAAGGAGGCTGTTTCACTTCTCCTATGATCACTGCCTTTCTCTTTTCTTATTTGAGACAGGGTCATCTTCTGGAGCCCTGACTGGGCTGGCACTCACTATGCAGCCCAGGATATCTAGGACTTGGGACAACTATCTTGCCTTAGCTCTTTGAGTTTTGGGATCACCCATCTGTTTCTGTCCCAGCCCCCTTCCTATTCTTAATATTCAGTTATTGACGATGAACAGCTGATGAAAGTAGATGTCCCAAATATATTGTGATTTTTTTCTTTTAGCTATTTTACAGGGGTTATTTTGTAATTAACCTTGAGTATAAACCTAGATGTTGATCTTTTCTGACCTCTGACTCCGTTTGAATGCAGCGTAGTTTCCACTCGACAGGATCTGTTTCCCCTCACTATACACTTGGGCTGTTTCCTCTCATGGCTATCTTCAGTCTGTGCAGGCTGGCCCCAGTTAGAAACACTTGACATGCCCTGAATGTAGCTGCCACACAAAGTGTCCCACCCCTGTCGGAGCCTTTTCACACCCTGTAGGAGCTGTGGAAGTTAAACAGCCTTATTCCCTATCCACTTCTTTGTGGGGTCTTCTACCCCACATCACCTTCCGCCATTATGCTGAGAATCTGCCTGACTTCAGGTGCATGAGGCTCAAAGAGTGCACTCTGAGGACCAGGAGCTAAGAGCATCCTCTCTGCTCCAGGTTTGAAAAGCTACCAGGAGTATCCTGGACAAGGCCACAGGACTTTCAGTTCAACTTGAGTGTAAACAATTGCACTTGAATAAAATGAATTTGCCTGCTCAGGGATTTTTAGGTCCATTTTCTTTCTTACATCAGATTTTCAGTCTCTAAGAGCGAAAACAGTTGCTTCAAAGTACTCACAATAGCTTTAGTTAATATTCTCTCAATATGCATATTAATATATTCCTTTTCCCCTTCCCCCCCAGCCAAAAAGGAAGTTACACTCCGCTCTGATGTGAAACATGCAGTAATCACCTGTTACTTTAACCTATTTTTGTCAATTTAATGTAATAAATGAGTTGCTTCTCATCCATTTAGTCTAATTAATCAAGGTAATATTTAATTTTCCCCGGTTTACTGTCTGGTTTAATATGTCCATCAAGCAGCCTGGCTAGCGATGGGTCATCTTTTCCTTTGAAAAATAAAGTGTATCTGTAGAGGAAGCCGTTCTCTCCAGGTTTTAGAGGAAGCTGTCCTCTTCAGTTTTTATGCTCTTGAAAGAGGAAGTTGGAAACACAGACTACAAGACAAATCCAAACCCTGAGCGTGCCTGCCCCTGTCCTCTCAGACTGCAAAGTATGGCAGTCATTTTCCTGCCCCAGGCCTTCCCGGGAGAAAGTTTGGTCAGCGCTGGATTTTGGTGGTTTTGGTATTGCTTTTCGTTTGTTTTTGTTTGGAGTGACTAAGTCTATAGAAATTAGATTGGGGCGACTGTATCATTTAATAAAACATGATGTTAACTGCATGGTAGTACTCTACTTTTTCTTTATGATGATGATGATTGTTATTAATAGAAGGGCTTCATCAAAAGAACACATACATTTGGCTTTCAGGGCATTTGGCATGCGCAGGATATGTGTTTTGTCGTCCTAACCCGATGTAATGAAAAGCTGGGATGAAAACCATCCCAAGAGGAAACCCCATGTGGCTCGCTACTGTTTGCAGGAGGGCACAATGCCAGGGAGCTCAGACTCCGTGGCCTGTTTGTGCTGGCATGTGACATGTATAGAGGTCATTTTAAAACACTGTGGTACTGAGAGAGCCAGAAGATGCCTTTAGTCCCCCAGTTGCTGTGAGCATGTGCCTTAGCTTTCTCTTCTGTTAGCCTGCTGAGGTGAGGTTCTTTGATCTCCATGCTCCCCTGATGGGCAATCTCTGCTCTCTTCTTTACCTTTTTTTATTTTCATACAGATGCACAACCCTCTGTGTGCATCAAACTCTTCTTCCTTTTCTGTCTCTTCTGTCTTTTGTAAGAAAATTGATTTCAGAAAGAAATGTGATGCAGTTGATCAACACTTCGAGTCTGTGGTAGCAGCGTAGAAAAGACGCACTGGCCAGTGTGACTCTTCTAGGACTTGTTCTTAGCTGAAAATGTTAAACTGCCTGCTTGCTGTTAAATCACTCTTCAGCATAACTGGCTAAAGAATTTCACAATGTGGATAACCTCCAGCCCTCTGACTGTATGCAAAGCAGGGGGTCTGAATGAGAGCATTGTGTTCTAAAGCCTTAGGCTGGAGCAAGACTCAGAAGCCCAATCTCTCTGGTTATTTTGGACATTCAAATGCTGTCTAAGAGAAGAGAACTCATTATGACTCAGTTCCGTTAATTAGAAGTAAATTACCATCTTTTGTCCAATACAAAAGAAGGTGCAGGGAACTCTGTGAGACCAGAGGATCCAGAAATTCTAATGAGATGAGAACATAGGCTGGGAAAGGGGGCGAACACAAGAAGCCATTCAAGGAGGGAGGCCTCCCTAGTCTGGCCTGGCCATGAGCAAAAGGCAAAAACCATACATTTGGGGTTGTCTAGCTTTGTCTGTTATTTAGAGCCACGGTCAGTGTCTCCCAGATATCAGAGGGACCGGATTTTGACAGGGTGTGAGGCTATCCCGGGCAAACATCTCATTCGTTACTGATTACTTTGGTGTAAATACAGACTTCCTCGGTGACATCAGCAATGCCGCTGACATGACTGAAGATTGAGCAAGTGACTTTTTTCCACATGTTTACACTGAAAGGAAATTAAGCAAGTTTGAAAAGTAGAGAACTAAACAGTGTGAGGGTCACTAGAATTCCGACACTGGGGGACAGGAAGGGTGTACAGTGTCTCTGGGACTGCCGCCCAAGGACAAGAAAAAGTTAACCCTGTTAATATTTCCTCTGGAATTATATAAACACATTTTTCTAATAGTGTCAACTTCTCAGCGTCAAACTGAATTCTTCCAGATGTAAACATGCAACCACCCTCGTGCCTGCTAAACCCGGAAGTCTCCTTTATAAAGCAGATATTAACGTGGTCTCAGAGCTGCTAATATTCTGGTCAAAAAATGACATCGCTTTGTAAAAACACGCTTTTGATTTGTTGGTCAGTGTGAGTCCTAACAGGTGATATTTTTATTCTTGTTTTTAAAGAAGCTGGGAGTGTGTTAAACCCTAACATATTAAACCTTACACCATCGCTCTATAAGATCTGAGGATTTCTTTCTTGAGATGTTACAGTTATTGTGTATCAGGTAGTAAATCACAGTCATTCATCATGTGAGGTACTTATAAACTCTTATACATAGGAATTCAAAGGTCCTATGACTTCTGTGGTAGGAAAAGGATTAATATTGGTTTGGGTACAAGGTCTCATGTATCCCAGGCTAGCCTCAAACACACTAGGGAGCTGAGGATAACCTTGTACTTCTGGTCGTCCCGCATCTACCACCCAAGAACACTGAGATTTCCAGAGTGCCACATGGTCCATGGTGCTAGTAACTGCATCCTAGGACTCATGTGTGTTAGGTGTGCTCTCTACCAACTGTGTGTAGATTAGATAGTGTAACGAGAGTGGACTGGATAGGGCACGATTGAGAAGAAAGTTGAAGGTTTCCATCAGGAGTTTAACTGTGGGATGTCTACAAATTTGAGAACGTCAGTCAGCAACCTGACTTGTTCATGTATCAGGAGATAAACGAACAGAATTTCCTAGGCTAGAAGACTCTGGTCTAGGAGTCAGCAAGACACTGAGCATAGTGTTTAGCTCTGAGTGAGATTGCACAAAGTAAGTAGTTAGAACCCTCATGTAAGAATAATGTCCAAGGGTTAAGATTTGAGGAACAACAGATAAGTTGATACACCCATAAAATCTCACCATCATTCCTTTCTAAGCATGCGCTGAACAAGGATAGCAACAGTAGACATGCTAAAGTGGACAGAGAAGAGCCCACAAGGTCTCAGCCCTACACAAAGAATGATAAGCAGCTAAGGAGTGCTAAGAGAAAGAGTCTCTCCAGGGACGTGCATACCAATTGGTCATCCAAGCCAAATGGGTAGCTCTGAAAACATACATACTAGTACCATCATGCAGACTAAGCAGGTTATATGCATGCATTTAGGAATACATGTGTATACATATATCTGTGTAAAAACAATTGACTAAAGATGTAGGTCATGAGTTTATGAAAGAGAAAAGATGAGTATGTGGGAAGCTTTGGAAGGAGGAAAGGAAAAGGGGGAAAGTGTACTTGTATTGTAATCATCTCAAAATAAAAAAAAATCATTTAAAAAAATGAGGAGCAGGTGGGCAATTAGCAGTGCCAGGTTTAAAAAAGAAGAGGAAGAAAAGGATGTCAGGGGAGATAAAGAGGACAATATAGATAGAGACCCAGATAAGAGAGGCCGACTGCCAAATGGAACAGAGGAGTTAACTGTAAGGATAGCCAGCCCAAGGAATGCTACAAAGATCACACCACCCAGCAGACCTCACAGGAGAGATTCACTGTGGTCCCGGTGAAAGGCTGCCTGTGGTGGGGGCAGGGCAGGCTCTGATGGTGCAGGCTTTATAGGGGAGTGTGGGGCATGCACACGGGGTGAAGGGGGAAATGTGCCACACTGTTGAAGTGATGAAG